>NC_057344.1:72585844-73224344 GCF_016509475.1 Prionailurus bengalensis | reverse complement strand
GTAGAGATCAAAACAAATAGAGGCACATGAAGTCCTGACGGTAAACAAACAATATAATGGCTTTAGGGAAAGATCTGAATCCTAAAGCAGATGAATATGGAACTTGAAGGTCATATGGAAAATAGTTTTGCCAGCCATTTTGACCCAAATCATATTCCCAAGCCAAATACAATTGGTATTTGTATTTTAAGATCAACCGATCTTATGATCAAAACTTCATAGGTGAAAAAGAAATGTATATTTTTTCTTGAACTTTTGGCCTTTATCTTTTTTTCTTGGATGTTGTCTATGTTGGTTATATAGACAGCCTTTTCTTTTCTTTTGGAAAGTCACAGAATTGTACCGAAATATATTTTGCCTTTAGCAATAAATGTGATAGTATGGTTCTTTGGTCTTGTGTTTTCTGAACATAGCTTGTATAAAAGAAAAAAAAAAAACACGTATTTTGTCCCTACACTCAAGGAATAGGTAGCTATCTCTAAAATTTATCTGGACTGAATTTTGCATATTAAATTGTATTATGTTGACAATTAGATTGTTGGAAAAGTGTGAAAAGTTGCAGTCAGTCTGTGTTTTGGTTCATCATACAAATGAACTTCTTGGTTTTATAATCTGAAGCACATGCATATTAAGTAGATAAAATTAATTGCAGTAAATCCTGGCAATAATCCGGATGTTTCAATAATGTCACATTGTTAATTCTGAGTTTACTTGTAACACTGTTGCATAAGGGTCTTACTTTTACATTTTTAGTTTGGTTGGCCCCTGCTTCTCCGATCATTAATTGCACTGATTAGATTTCATTTAATTAGATTGTATACTTCGATGTCATGTCAAACTTTTTTGAATGCATTTTGCACCCTTTTCACTATGGGCAATCTATATAGATTTAGGTAGTGGTTTATATATACTCTGTTTATTTCTTTCTTGGAATTTTTATTGTAATAGGCAATAACCAATTTGTATACTTTAGTGATGACCGAGGATCCCTCCTTGCTTTTAGAGTGGATATATCCATCCCAATAATATTTTTAGCGATTACCAAAATCATTTTAATGACTGTTTACTCCAGCATTTATGTCCCTTTTTCATTGTAGGGTAAATGGTCCTTAAAACTAAATGGGAATCTTTAACATTCCAGGGATTTAACCCACAATTTTTGATGAACACCAGTGCTCTAAAAAGAATTGCTGTCTTGGTGTAAATAAAAATCAGAATCCTGGCATTACAATCTAATTGAGAAATCTGGAGAGACAAGTTATTAGAGATCAAATGTGCCCTCATGGAGCAAAAGAAAACAAAAACAATGGCAGTGAGGAGTTGGGGCACCTGGGTGGCTCATTCAGTCAAGCATCTCACTCTTGGCTTCAGCTCAGGTCATGATCTCAGGGTTCGTGAGTTCGAGCCCTGAATCAGACTCCATGCTGACAGTACAGAGTCTGCTTGGGATTCTCTCCCTCCCTCCCTCTTTGCCCCTCCCCTGCTCATGTGAGTTCTCTCTCTCTCTCTCTCTTTCTCAAAATAAATAAATAAGCTTAAGAAAGAACAAAAACAATGATAGTGAGGGGTATAGGATGTTGTGGAAAAATACGGCAGGAGCACCCAACCCAGTCTCTGCATATCAGAGCAGTGGCAACTTAAACTGAGAATCAAAAGATTCCTAGGAGTGATACTTAGCCTTGTGAAAAAAATTCTAGTCAGAGGAAACAGCACGCGTGAAAGTCCAGAGGTGAAAGAGAGGTTGGTGGTTCTGGAAAAACTAAAGTTCTCTTCAGCTGCAGCACAGACATGGGGTCAGCTCGGGGAAGAGGGGTTAGGAAACCGATGCCAGGAGAGGCCTAATGTGGGATAAGATTAGCAAGACTAAGCAGAATGGGCGGATCACAGACCTCTATGAGGCTGAATTCCCAGGATTTACTGTTTAACTGGATTTGAGAAACAAGGGAGAGAAGGACATGAAAGATCATTCTGGGTTGGACCCTGGGTGGATGGTGGTGCCACTCACAGAGGAGGACCCTGGGGCAAGAAGCAGGTTTGGGGGAGTCTGTGGGACTTTTCAAGACATCTAGGCTGCCAGGGAGCTACCAAGGAGGCGTCAGTGTGTGTGTGTGTGTGTGTGTGTGTGTGTGTGTATATATATATATATATATATATATATATATTTCATATCAATATGCAGGGGATTTGCAAATGACTATCCTTTAAGATAAGCTTACAGAGATCTCCCAGAAGAGGCAATAAAAACTAGGACAGAATGCTTTGAAAAATTCAGGGAAAGAAAGTATTTCCAAAAGGATTGAATGGTCATGGTGTCAAGTGCTATACGGAGGTCAAGTAAGATAAAAACTGAAAAATTCCCATTGGATTTTGCAATGAGGGTGCTGTTGGTGACCTTGGCACAAACACAGTCAAGCCGGGGACAAAGCCAGATGCCCCGAGTTGAGGAATGAATAGGAAAGAAGGAAGTGGGAGATAGTGAGTGTAGACAGCTCTTTTAAGAAGAATGTTAGTGAAAGGGAGGGTAAAGATAAGGCAGTCACTAGAGGAAGATGGGAGGCTGGGGGACACTTTAATTTTTCATTTAATATGGAGAGACTTGAGCGTGTTAGACACTGACGATGTAGAACAATTAATGGAGAGAGAAACGTTGAAGGTACTGAAGGGGGGGTGCAATCAATAGAGAGAGGTCTCTGGGAAGGTGGAAGAAGAAGATGGGATGCACAGTACTGGATAAGGGGTCTCTTTTTAAAAGAGGTGGGCTCATTGTCAGGAATGCTTTCCATTCAGGCAACAGAACCTCAGCTGCTAATAGTGCCTCACTCCAGCAGAGGTTTATGTTTTCTCACGTGAGAATCGGTTTGAGGTGTACAACACGGGCATGGCTTCTGTGTCAATGGTGTCAGCACTAAGGGCTTGACATCACCTTAGTCATCTTGGCCTTTTCCTCTAGGGCTGTGATCGAGGCCAGACAAGAGTGGGCAGAGGCGATGTTGGCTGCGCCTGGTCCTTTAGTCAGGAAGTGTTGCCAGAAGTTTCTGGGAGACTTCTGCTTATGTCTGATTGGCCAGCACTGTGGGGGAGGCTGAGAAAGTTTTCTTATCCTCCTGGTTGGAGAAGTCAAGGGACGCAAGACTTGGGAGTGGCAGTTGGACCAGCCAAGTGGCAGTGTCTACCACAGAGCAAGTGCAGATATTGTTGTTGGGTAGTGTGCAGGTGAAGGGCTTCCTATCTGAATTTCTGTTTTCTTTGAAGTTGGAAATAAATCCATCTGCTAGGAGAGTACTAGAACAGGTGAAGGTGGTGAAAATCGGAAACGCCCCTTTGGACAAGTGGAGAAACTGGGGACTGATGAAAGTCAGTGATTGATTTCAGAGCAACACTGAGATTCGATTCAGATTAGAGACCATGGATTCATGGGACACAAGACTAGAGGAAGGTGTGGTTGCTCAAGGACTATTCAGTGTGTGACCACGGGACAATGGAAATGTTATGTGTCACTGTTTAGTACACTTTTGATGCATATAAAATGATTGTACCGTTTAATCATTTTTACTTTGAGGGGCTTTTCAAATGTTTATTTATTTATTTATTTTTAAATTTTTTTTTCAGCGTTTTTATTTATTTTTGGGACAGAGAGAGACAGAGCATGAATGGGGGAGGGGCAGAGAGAGAGGGAGACACAGAATCGGAAACAGGCTCCAAGCCATCAGCCCAGAGCCTGACGCGGGGCTCGAACTCACGGACCGCAAGATCGTGACCTGGCTGAAGTCGGACGCTTAACCGACTGCGCCACCCAGGCGCCCCATCAAATGTTTATTTTTGAGACGGTGGGGAGGGACAAAGAGAGAGGGAGATAGAGAATCCAAGAAGGCTCTGCCCTGTCACCACAGAGCCCGATGTGGGGCTCGAACTCATGAACCATGAGATCGTGACCTGAGCTGAAGCCGGACGCTTAACCGACTGAGACACCCAGGTGCTCTGAGTTGTTTATATGAAATTCGTATAGTTTTCTTTTTAAAAATTCTTTATTCATTCTGTAAAAGCCATCACTTAACATGTTTTAGGTATGTCTCATATATTTCTGTGGAATATTTTTCCACAGCTTTTCATTTTGAAAATTTTTGAATCTATAGAAAAATTGAAAGAGTTGTAAAATGAACATCCTTATGCCATTCAAGGACACTCACTAATTAACATTTTCCCACGTTTTCGGTCTTTTTCTTTTTTTCTGTTTCTCTTTGTCTCTTTCTCTCTCTCTACACAAACACACACACTTTTTTTCCCTGAGCCCCTTTGAAACTTTGAGCTGTAGACAATAAGACACTTCAGCTCTAAATACTTCAGCATGTATCTCCTGGTAATTGGACATTCTCCTACGTAACCACAACAGCATACTTTTTTGCCTCTTGGAGAATTGTTAATATCATCAACTAGTCTTCAGTATGTTTTTATTTCCCACTTGTCCCCCAAAATGCCTTTCCACCCAGTCTGAAAACTATATATATATATTTTTAATTAATTTAATAGATTTTGAAGTGCCCTTTAGCAGTAGGCTTAATGTTGAAATTTTGTTGCCATCTGAAAGAGGCCAACTTAGGGGACTTAGGGCACAAAAACATTAAGGAGCCCATACTCAAAATGATCTTTAATCTCAGTTTTAAATACTATTGAAAGTTATATTTATATTTCCAGCCACAACTCCTTTTTCAGCTAGTAAATTCCTGTGTTCACCTGCCTACTCAACATTTCCTCTTGGATGCCCCATTAGTACCTCAGACCTGCCTTGTTAAAAACCAGGTTCCTGAATCTCACACACTCCCCAAACCTGTGCCTCTTAATAGTTTCCTCCCCTCAGTTGGGCAAATCTATTTTTCTAGTTGCTAAGGCCCAAATCCGTAGAGTCAGCCCTGACTCCTCTCTCTCATAAGCCACATCTGATCTAGAGACAATTTCACTGACTCCAAATTCAATTCAAAATTGAAGGAAAGACATCGCTGACGATGTCTTATAATGGAATCCTGTCCATTATGAATTTTTTTTGTGTGAACCTAAAAAATGATTTGTCATTTTGGTATATTAGTATGTTTATTGAAAATACAGCAGGAAGCATTGATGGCCACTGTTGATATTCCCAACATTCTGTGCTTTCCCCGATTGTAGCCTATTCAAGCCAGAGCAAAAAAGAGATAGATTATGTTACTCTGTGATCTTTAACGATTCTAATATTCTGTGATTAAATCGTGCCAATGAGTAAAGTGCTTTTAGAGAAATCAGATTATTCACATTTAGGAAAAAGTAAGTGGTGCTTTTTGTTTGCTACCACTAGTTTCCTTCTTAATAAAAGTGCATGTAGGAAGTATTAATCCTCTTTAAGCTTCCGAAAGAGCCCTATCAGTGCTACTTCCAGGTCTGACCACAGTTTACCATGTCCGGTGCTAAACTCCAACCTAAATCACTGTCCTCTCTGCCTTACATCATTGCAAAAGCCTTCTAACTTCCCAGAGTCACAGTTCTTTGCAATGCTCTGCATCTTGTCTCCACGTAGCAACCAGTGTGATCTTCCCATGGCGCTTTCCCACTGCCATTAGACCAGAATAGAAGCTCCTTCCATGGCCACAGAGCCTCACCTGTGGCACCCGTCCATCCCACTGACCTCACCTTCTACCTCTCAGCCCTCATTCACGGCTTTTTTTCTGCTTCTTGAGCTTGACAAGCCCAGACCTCTTGTTTATGCTGCTCTATCTTGACGTCTTTCCTGGAAAGCTCTATCCTGACATCTTCTGATAAGTTAGGTATCAGCTCAGATGGGACCTTCCCAGAGAGGTCTGTCTTTATCACCACAAATGAAATAGCACCTGCCCTAGCTGTTCTCCAGTCTGTTACTCTACTTCTTTGTATCATTAAAACTTACCACTATGGGGTGCCTGGGTGGCTGAGTTGGTTAAGCGTTTGACTTCAGCTGAGTTCATGATCTCACGGTTCATGAGTTTGAGCCCTGTGGCGGGCTCTGTGCTGACAGCTCAGAGCCTGGAACCTGTTACGGATTCTGTGTCTCCCTTTCTTTCTGCCCTCTTCTGCTCGTGTTCTCTCTCTGTCTCTCAAAAATAAATAAACATTAAAAAAAATAAAAAACAAACAAACTTATCACTACCTGCAATTATACTATTTATTTATCATGCCTGTACTGACTCTCTCTTGTAAAATTAAGCTCTGAGGTCAGGTTATTGTTACCATTCAGACCAACTTGCTGGCACTAAGAGTAGCCTAGCTCATGTAACTGGCACAGTATCTTTAAGTGCAATAAATGGATGAATGAATTAGGTGAAAATGACAGCAAAAACAAAAATTACAAGACTGTATCACTCCAAAGGGCTAAACTTACACTTACAGGGAACCCAGTGGATATCTTCAAATCCTTTTCCTCATTTGTCATGAGTTGAATGTATAATTCTAAGCACTTATTCTTCAATATGTCGGTTAACTCTTGTAATAAAATAGTTCCATACAATTCATTATCCTGATACACATTAGCAAACATTTTATAAGGTGAGAGTAAAAAGTCTAGAAAAAGCCTGAAAATAGATAATGGTCAAATATATATACATATATATATGTGTGTGTGTGTGTGTGTGTGTATACATACACATATATATATATATACACATATATGTATACATATGTGTATATATATGTGTATGTAGAGTATATATATGTGTGTGTATATATACATACATATATATACATACATATATACATACATATATATGTATATATACATACATTCATATACACATATATATACTATACATACACATATATGTGTGTGTGTATACATACACACACACATATATATATATGTATATATAGTTTTTGTGTTAAACAATAAACTGAGAGAATAAGCTTTAGAAATAAATGATCTATTTTTTAAAGGCCAACAATTTAGCAAAATTTGGAATGAACTTTACCATCTAGTTTCTGGAATGAGCAATGAAAGAATCAAACTTTGCCATCTTATTTTAGGTGCAAGAGTTGAATTTGTATTATGTATGTACTAGATATCAGTCTTAGAGATAAGTGTTTCTTAATAATGCCAAACTTGTATAGCCCATACTGATTGCCTATATTTTTGGCTGTTGATACTACTTTAAATATTAATTTGACACTTTCACATTTCTTCATTTCTATATATTTTATTTGTGAACAATCATAAAATCCCAGTGACTCAGATAACGGGAATATGCAATAAGGACTTGCTGTTGGAGGGTTTAGCAGAGTTTGATAACAATAAAGTATTTCACTAATAGGAAAAGAATAAGACAAACCCTCTGTTGACCTTTGTTTCACATTAAAATGACCGGAGTTTGACACCAAAATGACAGCTGGTTAAAACAGCTTGAGATTTCAAAGTGCTTGAGTATATATAAATATTATGACTGATCTCATAAGTGTGTTGGAAAACACTTTAAGAAAGGTCCTTGGCTTAACAGTTTGCTACAGTCTCCTCTGTTGGTCAGAGGGAAATATCACACACACACAGCCCACCAAAGAAAGTTTTATGAACCTCTAGATTTAAAGAAATAGAATAATTAAAAACGCGTAGTTGAACTCAACAGAACCAAGGCTGGAGATTAATACTTTGAATGTAAGTTACTAGTTTGTACACAAACCTAGGATTCATATTCCTGTAGTTTGGTAATAGGACAGATACTGCTCCAGATTAACTTTCTGTGATGAGATGCCGACAGCAGTAGTATGTGGAAAATTCATCAGTAAGATTTATTTCTGTCACTTCCTCTTCTACGATAGAACATGTTAGGACAAGGAGAACTCGCAGGGATGAAAAGATGTCATGGACAGACCATTCCTGCTCACAGGTCTCACGGCATTCCAAAAGGCACATCTACTGGCAACTCCTTAAAATTGTCTCAACTTTATTTTTAAAAATCTTGAGCAAGCTACTGTTTATTGTAAACCTTATAGCGACTTGGATTCTGTGCAGTTTTCTGTGGGCAAGAAACATTTGGGATGACAGGAAAGAATAGGAAGCAAGAGTGATAAACAAAAGTCAGAATGATATAGTTTGTTAGTGGACAGAATAGATTAAGATTATCAGTAGTGCAGAGTTCAAGCAGAAGCTTTCCCATGAGGTTTGTAACATTTCTACAAGGCATTAGCATCAATTAGTGAAAAATTAATTCAGGACAGTGGAGGCTGACCAGAGCCATGTAATCAGGGTGGGGGTGCAAGTTTGAAGCACAGAGAAGTGTCTATGCAGATCTCCAGCAGGTGGGTGAGGGAAAGAAGAGGCAGAAGGCATGGTTGCCATAGGTTGAGGTGAATAATTTCATTTCCGTGTTTACTTTTTAATTTTTAAGGGGCGTCTGGGTGGCTTAGTTAAGCGGCTGACTTCAGCTCAGGTCATGATCTCAGGTTTCATCGGTTCAAGCCCTGTGTCGGGCTCTGTGCTGACAGCTTAGAGCCTGGAGCCTGCTTGGGATTCTGTGCCTCCCTCTCTCTCTTCCCCACCCGTGCTCGCTCTCTCTCTCTTTCTCAAAAATACATAAACTTTAAAAAGATAGTACATGCACATGGTACAGAATTCAAACAATGCAACAGAGAATTGATTGAAAATTAAGTCAGCTTCCTACCTCAATTCCCAAACCCCAGGTCCCCGCCAGAAGGTCAACACTTTCTTGTAAATTCTTCCATGCTCTATGCACAGACAAGCATTTATATATATATACATATATACATATATATGTATACATGTATATACATATGTATATGTATACAATTCCTTTTTTTAAAAATGCCAACAATAGTATTACTTACAGCGCCTCCATTTTCCACACAAGTCAAATTATTCTAAACCTTGCTTTTTTAACCTAATTCCTCCTAATTTCCTCAGTTCCTTTTAACAACCACATTATATTCTGTCCTATGGGTGTGACAGTCTCCTATCATGGACATCTGTTTCCAGTCCTTTGGTCCCACAAACAGTGCTTCAGTCACTGCCTCATACATATGAAGTCATCTCTTTTCTATATTTCCACTGAAAGATATTAGAATGGGGCTGGAAAAATCAGGAAATAAAGTTGTCCTAATTAGATTGAGATATTGAGGACAGGCTGATTTATTCTGGGACAGAGAGAAATTACCACGAGGTGGTACTGATAAGAGAGTAAAAGTTAACTTAGATTAACAGGGCTTCATTGCCCATAAACTGATTTGAGGCGAATAGCAAATGCTTTTTGGTACATTAGTGTTACTCTTCTTCACAAAATGCGAAGTTCAAGGTTGGAGTAAGTACTCAGTGAAAGTGATTAAAGAGCAAATATACTGATGACCCGTGTAAGACCTGCTATTCTTTTAAGGAAAAACAAGCTATTGTTGAGCAGATATTTTCCCCCAGCTTCAACCAGTGATTTCAAAAACTATTGGGGCACCTGGGTGGCTCAGTTGGTTAAGAGTCTGACTTCAGCTCAGGTCATGATCTCACACTTCGTGAGACAGCTCAGAGCCTGGAGCCTGCTGCAGATTCTGTGTCTCCCTCTCTCTCTGTCCCTCCCCCACTCATGCTCGCTCTCTCTCTCTCTCTCTCTCTCTCTCTCTCTCTGACTCTCTCAAAAATAAATCAACATTAAAAAATTTTTTTTAACTTTTAAGAAAATAAAAAAATAACATTAACATATAAACATATAAAAATAACAATAAGAATGTTGAAATTTGAAACCTCACTTCAGAACAAAGAAATGAAAATGAAAAGGACATCCTTTCTGTTCAATCCAGAAAAAATTATTTTTTAATTACAATGCACAGTGATAGTGGTTAAATAATTAAAGAGCCCTCTGCATGGGAGACCATCTTGTTACAGTTTAAAATATATTTGTAGGGGCGCCTGGGTGGCGCAGTCGGTTAAGCGTCCGACTTCAGCCAGGTCACGATCTCGTGGTCCGTGAGTTCGAGCCCCGCGTCAGGCTCTGGGCTGATGGCTCAGAGCCTGGAGCCTGTTTCCGATTCTGTGTCTCCCTCTCTCTCTGCCCCTCCCCCGTTCATGCTCTGTCTCTCTCTGTCCCCCCCAAAAAAAATAAACGTTGAAAAAAAATTAAAATATATATATATATATTTGTAATTTTAAAAATATATAAAATATTACAAAAATAATTTTGAGATAAAATATTTTGAAGAATACTGATACATAAATTTCACATTGTAATGTTTAAATTAAAGTCTATGCCTAGAATTATATATATAAGTAAATCTATGATACAGACTCATGTATGTCAGAGAGGGAACACCAAAAAGAGATAACAGTAATGATCTCTGGATAATGGGACTGTGGGTTTTTGTTCACACTTTTTTGCATTTTCTAAATGTGCTACCACAAGTCCTTGTATTTTAAACAAACATTTACTTTTTTAAAAGATTAAAAAGTGTGGAAATGGAGACATGGCTTATTTTTAATAAGAGCTTTTCAAATCATGTATATTCCTTTTCCCAAAAGATGTATCCTTCCCGTGCTTAGATTTATGGAACAGTTATGGAAATACTTGAATCAGGTCTTAAGGAACTCACATTATAGATTTTATGTTTCGGTCAAGCAGTGTCACGTTGAGATTCAGTGTGAGTGATCTTAAACCCTTCCCCCACTTCATGGAGGGAAAGCCTAATACAGGGGATGACTGCCCTCTCCAGCCTAGACCTGCCCTTTGAGCTTCAGCCTTGTGACATCCAAATGCCTCCAGGCACTCTGCTGGCACAACCTCACATTCTTAAAAGGTTCCTTCTTAACATGACTTCCTGGGCTTCCCCCAGTCTCCTGTCGCTTCCCAAACTCCTCCTTCCATGTCATTGAAAAACCAGAGAGTCACCCTTGACACTTCCCTCTCTCTCCTTCTCCACATCCGGTCCGTGGCCAGATCCCATAAGCTCTACCTGCACTGTATGCTGTGCCTCTACCGGCACCTCCCCTCCCCCTCCCCCAGCCACCTCTCTCAGGGCTTGCCGGAGCAGCTGTCATTCTCGCCCCCTTCCAGTCATTCTCCACCGGCAAGGTAAATGATCTCTTCTCATCGCAAGACCGATGCAAACTACAAATTTATCTGATTGGCAAATTTCAAAAATGTTGATAACACATTGTGTTAGCAAGGAATAAAGCATAATAGGCCCTTGAACATTGCTGGTGGGAGTATAAATTAATTCACTCACTCCGGGCCGCAATTTGGCAATACCTATCAAAATTAGTATCTTATAGAACCTTTATGACCTGCCTGTTTACTTCTGGGAATTTATCCTTCAGGTGTCTTACAGAAGGGCAAAATGATATATGTCTGTGCATATTCATTGTGACGTACATATATGTGTGTGTGTATGTGTGTGTGTAGCCTAAATGTCCATCAATGGACAGAGCTGATATAAAATAAGGAATTGTAGGTCCATACAATAGAATACACATACATAGCTTTTGGTTAGCTCTAAATGAGATGATGTGATATGTGCTCCAAGGTGGTTAAGGAAATAAAGCAAAATGCAGAAGAATGTGTATATAACTATTTTTGTTAAAAAAATAAGTTGGGGGGTGAGGGGGGACAGTAGGTAGTTGTGTTTGGTCTCAGACAAACTGGGAACTGGGACCAAACTGAGAACTCGGACCAAACTGAGAACTAGGTGGTTGTAGGACAGGAGTGAGAAAGAGATGATTTTCAATTGCTTACCCTTTTACTGAACTTGATAATATATATAGTTCACACATTCAAGAGGGAAAAACATTTCTTTTACAGAGTGATCTTTAATGAGTCAAAATATGGGCATATGGCCCCCCCTGCTTAGCATCTTGCTGCGAATTCCTTTCCATTTAGGATAAAACCCAGTCCAGGATCATATGTCTCTGTGGGGGCCAGCTCCTGTCTGTCTCCCCAGAGAGCCTCTGGGGACTTGTTTCCTTGCTCCCCACACTCCAGCCCTGCTTTCAGTTGCTCTAGCATGTCATGTCATGTCCTTTTTTAACTCAGGAATAAGACAGCATATGCACCTTTGTTTATATCTCACTGCTGCCTGACATGCCCATTTCCCTTTTTTCATCAGTGACGCACAGAGAAAAATGCTCCAATCTATATTAGGTTCCTTTACTAGTCTCTCTCATAGAAGGATGAAATCACATACTTATCTGTGTGGATTTCAGTTAGTGTCTGCTCTGTGTACCACTTTTTAATTTTATCAGATGGGGGTCAAAGAAAACATTTTGTTGAGATTCAAGAGATCTGAGTTTTGATCTTATCACTGTATAACTGTGGCGTTCAGCAAATCACTTAACTTTTCTGGGCTTGAATCGTCTCATCTGTAAAGTCAGAACACTAGACTAGTTGATTTCTAGGGCCCTACTATTTATTAGGATGCTATGAGTATATTGTATAAAGTGAAATGCACATAAACATTGAATGCTGGTGCACTCTTTATATAATGTGAAATACATCTAAATAATGCCTGCTTGGATAAAAGAACTTTATGTTAAAAATGAAAGTTTAGTTAACTGTTTTCTTCAGAGTAATTTAACTTTTTGATTATTTCCCACAGCATTGTTTCTTGATTCCTTCTTTAACTTTTACAATTGTGTCAAAAGCTAGAGATCCAGATAACACTCAAAAATGTACTTAATGTACAGATAGAATATGCTTATATGCCAAACCCTAATTGTCTTCTTATAATACTCTCCTTGCCATGTTTTTATATGGCATTATTTTTATGCAGTGTCTATAATTTATTAGATCATATAACCCTTTTCTCATTCCTGTTTTTGTTTAAATAATAAATCCACTAGATGGATTTATGAATAGAGAGAAAGAAAAGTTAGTTCCTTTTTCTACTTTATAGCTCAAGTTCAACAATTCTGTTTAAGAAAGGAAAAAAAGGGGCGCCTGGGTGGCTCATTTGGTTGAGCGTCCGACTTCGACTCAGGTCATGATCTCGTGGTCTGTGAGTTTGAGCCCGGCGTCAGCTCAGAGCCTGAACCCTGCTTCAGATTCTGTGTCTCCCTCTCTCTGCCCCTCCCCCACTCATGCTCTGTCTCTCTCTCTCTGTCAAAAATAAACTTTAAAAAATATGTATTTAAAAAAAAAGAAAGGAAAAAAATTTCTGAGTACATTTTGGTTTGAGGAGCAAGGGAAAGATGTTCCCAACAAAAAAAACACAACCAAAAATTGATTTTCTGCGATTTTAAGGTTTCCATTAGCTATTATAATTGTTAATTCTAAAAACTGGATATATAAATTAGAAGAATATGCTAAATAAATAATATTTGATTCAATACATGTGATTAAAATTATTTGCCTTCTTATCTCTTTCAGCTTTCTCAGTTGTAATAATAACTTCACTCTATTCCATAGAAATTTTTGATTGTCAAATTATTCCTCCATTTACTGATTACTACTTATGAATTCTGGATATTGTTTTCACCCGGATTTTCTGAAAAGCTAATAAATAGCACCCTATATTACAAGTTAATTCTTTGTTATAATGGACCACACTGGGGTTATATTATAATTTATCAAACCCTTATATTTTAAGAAGGAAATTGTCTTAATTATTTCTTTTCTCTTTAGCACCTGATCTGATGGCAGTGGGTTGAAGGTCATCCAAAAGTGTAAGTTTACTAATGATATGCTAAAGCCAGTCTTTTATATATTGTTCCTCTCGGCGTAGTTTTCTGGGTAGAGATGAGAGCAAAGCAGGTCTAGGGATCACAGGCCTATCGTCCTGACACATCTTGTTCATTAACAAGATCCATGAGGTGCCTCTGTGATTCTTGAACAGCAGGCTGGCCTTATCTGAGAATCCCCTGAGCTGATCCTGGGTGAATCAGACAGGTGAATTGGTCTCTGAGGTTAAAGTTCTCATGAGATAAAAGGCTTTTAAAGTTGAACTAATAGTTGCCAACCACTAATATACATTGGGGGAAATTTGATTTATTGATAATTAAGGGGGACTAATTTGGCTTCACATAACAAAATTAGAGGAAGGTGGCCACTTCATTTAGGATAGTCCCTCCCTTACCAGAATCCCTAGTTCAGTTTCTCCTGGTAGTTCTTTCTGTTTGTAGAAAATGAAGCAAATTCTCATACATGAGTGGAATTTTCTAGCAGCTTTGTGCTCTATTCTTTCAAGATAAGATATATGTTTAGATTACTGGATTCCAGTATGCATTTGTGTCAGTTTAATTAGGAATGCACGGCTTCTCTTTTTGTTTAAAAGTCAGATAAAGCAGAAAAAGAGCCTTGAAAGAGTTGGCTTTCCTGTTTATTCGTTTTTCTCCACTCTCCTGAGCCCTCTGCAAGAAGGGTTTCAGCCCCCACCGATCCTCCACAACTGGCCTTGCCAAGGTCTCCCACAACCCTCACTTTGTTTCATACAAAGCTCTGTTATTGTCATCATCTTATGTGGGCCCCAAGCATAATTTGATGCTGGTTAGTCATGCTTTTCCTCTTTTAAATACTTCCTTAACCTAGCTTCCAAGGCATTAGCTTTTCCATGGATGTCTCCTACCTTGTTGGCTGAGAGCTCCCTTGGCTAGATCTCCCTCTTCCCTCCTGACTTCTAAACACTGCATTGCCTTATCACAAACCGTGAAATCCTGACCTGAGCCAAAATCAAGAGTCAGACACTTAACCAACTGAGCCACCCAGGCGCCCCTTCTAGCTACTCTTACTCCCCTGATGATCTCATCCTGTCTTTAACCTTTCAATACCACCTATATGCTAATGGCTCTCAAGTTTATTTCTCCAGCTTCCTTGTCTCTCTTGACCCTCAAGCTCCTATACCAACTGTTTACTTAACAACTCCATCTGGATGCCTAGTAAACATCGCCAGCTTGACATGTCCCATGCTGAACCCCTTCCTGCCCCCAGCCAGCCAGTTCCCTGTCTTCTCAGGGAACTGAGTCAGTGGCAACTTCAAGCTAAAAACTTTTGTGTCATCCTTGACTGGTCCTTTTCTCGCGTCTCATATACAGTCCATCAGCAATAGCTCCGTGCTTGTGTCTTCAAAATTTGTCAAAAGTCTGACCACTATCATCACCACTGCTGCCACCCTGATTCCAGCCACCATCACCTCTGGCCTCAATTAATGCAATAATGTCTTAACTGGTCTCCCTGTTTCTACTTGCCACTATTATCTATTCCCCAAATAGAGTGATCCTTTAAATATGTAAGCCAGCTGATTTCTGTCCTTTATTCCAAGGCCTTAAACGCACCTAAGGTAAAAGCCAAAGTCACAGGCTCTGCCCAATCTCTGATCTCCCTCTTCTCCCACCCCCTCCCAGGCACTCATCCGCCCCCCCTCCCCCCCCCCTCCCAGCTATCCTGGCCTCCTTTCCAGGCTGCCTCAAGGTCCTTGTGCTCTCTCCTCCCTCTGACTCAACTGCTCATGGCTCTCTGTCTCCCTTGCTTCAAACTTAGCTCAAAGGTCACTCATTCAAAGAGAACCTAACTACCCTGTTTAATATTGCCTAAAATCGTTTAACACTTCTGCTCCCAGCTTCATTTTTCTTGAGGGCTTTATCCCATCTGACTTACTTTCTATTTTACTATTTATTTTCTTCATTAGTAATACTCCTCTGGGTTCTCCCCTGCCACCCTCCCCAAAACACATACTCAAATGTAAGTCCTTGGAGGGAACGAAATTTTGTTTTACATGTTCACTGTTGTACCCTTAACTCTGGAGGAGTGCCTGACATATAGTAGGCCCCTAACAGATATTTGTAAACTGAGTGCATGATTAAAAAAAGGTTTGTGTTACTGGATACGCTGAACTAGTGGCATTGAAGCATTCTGTTTATGTCTAAGAGTTAAAACTGTACTATCATATGAATTTTGGTATGTTTGGTTGACTATTCAACCAACATTAATTGAGAATCTTCTCTGTGCCAGGCACTTTGACACTAACCTTAGAGAGGTAAGCAAAACAGTACCCCTTGCTGTTAGAAGCTCATGAAACACCTTCCATTTAAATTTTTATTTTGCAATATTTATGGGGCGCCTGGGTGGTTCGGTCGATTGAGTGTCCAACTTCAGCTCAGGTCATGATCTCGTAGTCCGTGAGTTCGAGCCCTGCATTGGGCTCTGTGCCGACAACTCAGAGCCTGGAACCTGCTTCAGATTCTGTGTTTCCCCTCTCTCCCTGCCCCTCCCCGACTCGTGCTCTGTCTCTCAAAAATAAATAAATGTTAAAAACATTTTAAATTTTATTTTGCAATATTTAATATCTACAAAAGTGACACAAAATAATGTATATTCTTTGTAAAAAAATATATAAATAATAATGAATCTTTGTGTGTCCACCTTATATCTGAAGAAATAAAACGTTTTAAGTGCAGGTAAGCCCCCATTTCACTCCTCTCCAACTGCATCTCTTCCCTTGCTGCCAGAGATAACTGCTCTCCTGAATTTGGTGTTTATCATTCCCATGCATTTAAAAAATATTTTTGCTACATATGGATCCCTAAATAACACATAGTATTATTATGTTCAATGGCAGGTCATATATATATATATATATATATATATATATATACACACACACACACACACACACACACGTGTGTGTGTGTATATATAAAAGGTTATATATGTGTATATAAAATTATATATATATATATATATATATATATATATATATATACACACACACACACAAATAATTTGTTGTCAAGTTTACTAACATACAGTGTATACACTGGGCTTTTGGCTTCAGGAGTAGATTCCCATGATTCATCTCTTATATACAACACCCAGTGCTCATCCCAACAAGCTCCCTCCTCAATGCCTATCACCCATTTTCCCTGCCCCCATCAACCCTCAGTTTGTTCTTTGTATTTAAGAGTCTCTTATGGTTTGCCTCCCTCTCTGTTTGAAACTATTTTTCCCTTCCTTTCCCCCCATGGTCTTCTGTTAAGTTTCTCAAATTCCACATATGAGTGAAAGCTTATGATATCTGTCTTTCTCTCACTGATTTATTTCATTTAGCATAATACCCTTCAGTTCTATCCACGTTGTTGCAAATGGCAAGATTTCATTCTTTTTCATTGCTTGGTAGTACCCATTTTATATATTTATGTGTGTATATATATATATGTATGTATATATATGTATGTATATATATGTATGTATATATATATATGTGTATGTGTGTGTGTGTGTGTGTCTGTTCATGTCTTCTGCCCATTTCTTCACTGGATTATTTGTTTTTCGGGTGTTGAGTTTGGAAATCTTTATAGATTTTGGATACTAACCCTTTATCCGATATGTCATTTGCAAGTATCTTCTCCCATTATGTTGTTTGCCTTTTAGTTTTGTTGATTGTTTCCTTTGCTGTGCAGAAGTTTTTATCTTGATGAGGTCCCAATAGTTCATTTTTTGCTTTTATTTCCCTTGTCTTCAGAGATGTATCAAGCAAGACATTCAAATGTAGGTCTTTTGATTTTCTCAGTGTTATTTGAGGGATTCATCTGTGTTGATACATGGAAGCGTTCATTTCCATCACTGTATATAGCATTCCAGTTACTTTTCCATTCCCCTTATAATGAAAACATAGGTTGCTTTCAAGTTTTTGATATTATAAACATTGTTGCCCTAATATTCTAAACCAATTCTGTCCAATAGAAATTTGGGTACTGATGGAAATATCTGTGCTCTACAATACTGTAGCCACTAGCTACATATGGCTACTGAACACTTCAAATGTCAATGTGACTGAGGGACTTAATTTTTAATTTAATTTTAATTAATGTGGTTAGTGACTACTCTGTTGGAGAGCAGTTCAATACTACATTTTTTTTTTTTTTATCTCTTTGGTTGCATAGGAGAATTTATCTAGTGCAGTAATTCTCAGTACTGTCAGACCCAACGTGCTCTTCTTATAATAAATATATTTTATTATTAACAAATATATATAACAATATATCACCCCATTAACTATCTTGAAATGAAATTCATAATTAACTCATCTACACATTTAAAACAATCAAATGTAATGCATTTACAGTGAAATAAAGTAGAAATATAAGAAAACAAACTTTAATAAAATAATTGTATTCAATACGTCAATGGCTACAAATACACTATAGTATATTAGGAGACAAAATGAAGTTACCTACAAATGCAGACTCATAGAAGCTTGTGATATTGGAAACTCAAAACTCAAAAGTGGTGTTGCCATTGGTGATGTGAGCAACGGGGTTCCGAACAAGACAAAATACAATCTTCACTTTTCCAGTAGCTGCATCCCTGGAAAGTTGATATATATTAAAATCTTACCAAAAAATACTTGGTATTTATATCTGAAACAAAGTTGTTATACTCTTAGGTAATTATAAACAGACTTCTCATCTACATGAATCCTCTATTAGGCCTTGTAAAGTCATGGAGGATCCGGGACACTTGTTTTTTTGTTGTTGTTGTTTTGTTTTGTTTTGTTTTGTTTTGTTTTGTTTTGTTTTTTTACAGGACATAGAGGATACCTGATCCCCACCCCCTACATGTGGTAGTAAGCCTCCCATCACTATTATAAACAAAAATGCCCCTTCAGGTGAGGCACCATTGGTCTCATCCATTACCAGATTTACCCAGTACCAAATTACTGGATGTTAAAATATGAGCATCTTCAACATTATTTAATATGTACTTGTTCTCCAAAGTAACCTCCAGTTACTGCCAAGTTCTCTGAAGCGTTAGATCAACTTACAGTCTCACCAGGAGGATATGAAAGTTACCATGTTTCCATGTACGTGAAGTATTAAACCCCTAAACCTATACTTGTCCTAGAGGATAGCTTTGTTGAGCTCAACAGTTAGCTATTAAAAACCATAACTGACCTATGCCCTAACCCTTTGTATACCTCACACCAGAATAGGACTTCTCCCACCTCTCTGAATAAGCCCAGAACAGCATACCTGCTATGTGAATGCAGTTGTAGTCTCTTCTGTCATTTTCCCAAGGGGTATAGCCAAGGCTCAAAAAGTTCCTAACTGATGCTAGATCCTTTCCACTGACCCCAAGCTATCTATTTCCATCTCCTACCAGCCCCTTCTTCAAATTCCGAAAGGATCTGGTCATAGGTCTCTGGGAAGTAAGTATTTAAGCTTAAAAAACAAAACAAACAAAAAAAAAATGGGGCACCTGGGTGGCTCAGTCAGTTAAGCATCCGATTCTTGACTTCTGACTTCAGCTCAGGTCATGATCTCACAGTGTGTGGGTTCAAGCCCCTCATTGGGCTTCATGCTGACAGTGAGGAGCCTGCTTGGTATTCTCTCTCTCTCCTCTCTCTTCCTCCCCACCCTCAAAATAAATAAATAAACTTAAAAAAAAAAAGTGTTGAAATCTGAATCCCTGGTTTTATGGAGCAAATGTAGATTGAGGTAAATGGAGCTCCATTACTATTAAGGAGTGATAATGGCCTGATCTTTACAACTCTGACTATAGCTATAAAACAGTTTTTGTCATTATAATAGCAAAGTAGTCAACACTCAGTGGCTCACAATAACAAACATTTATTGTTGCACTGGTCACCTTCAGCTGGGCTGACGTAGACGCATCTGGCGTGGGCAGCTCTGCTCCAAGTTGTGAATTGGTTGGCTATGGTGTGGATTCAGGTCTGCTCCACATTTTTCCTTCTGGGGCCCAGGGGAGAAGCCAACCAGGGCTTGCTTTTTTGGCAGATCACTGGAGCACAAGAGCATGAGTCCACCAGTCAAGCATATTTAGAGCTGCTATTTCTATCACACCTGTTGATTTCCCAGTGGCCAAAGCATGTCATATGGCCAAGCCCAAAGATAGGAAAATATACTTCATTATAAGAGAGAGGTGGAGGAGGGCTGAGTATTTGCTGAACAATAACCCAGTCCAGTGCAAGGTAGCAGCCCTTGTTTGTAACAAGTCTGTGATTACTAGAACAGTTCTGCTTTCATGACCACCACACAGCAAATATATCGAAACCAGTATCAAGAATTAATGGAATGACAACTAGAATTGAAGTCCTTTTGTGCATGTGTACATGTACATGCTTTTTCTCTCTTTCATATCAAGCACATACTCGCTGGCCATGTAGCCATGTTTTTCTTGCTCCTTTTTCAGTGACAGAGGACAGAGCTATTTGGTTTGGAACATGGCCTCAAGTGTTTCTCCTTTGCAAAAATTGGGAAAAGTAACCTCCTTGGATCTCCTTCCACCTTCCACCAGCCCAATCAGAATCAACTCTCTCCAATTACCCCTTTTCTGAAGCACACTGAATTTAAGAAACTTTTTTGTTTCTCTCCCTTAAATTAGCCAATTTAATAAGTGAAAACGATAGTCCATATCTTCACTATAATGAGAATCTATGTAGTTAGAAAAAGAGATTAAAACTTCTTTGGCTTTTAAAACATCTAAGAAGAGAACTGGGAAATAAGTTGTAGTATATTATTTCAATGGAATATTATACAGTAACTAAAATTTACTGTACAGTATTTACTTTTTGTAACTGAATACATTATAACTAACATTCAACAAGATGTGTCAACCTTACAAATATAATGTTGAATTAAATAAGTAAAGAACAAGAGAATATGTATAAATTCCATTTATATATGAAGTTCAAAAAGCAGGCAAAAAAAAAAAAAACCAAAAAACCAAACAAACTAGTGTTTGGGGATGCAAACTTGGGTGGAAGAACTATAAAGAAAAGCAAGAAAAGGGCACTTTGGAGGCTCAGTAGATTGAGCGTCCAACCCTTGATTTTGGCTCAGATCACGATCCCAGGGCAGTGATATTGAGCCCTCTGTCAGGCTCCACACTGAGCGTGGAGCCTGCTTGAGATTCTCTTTGTCTCCTTCTGCCCCTCCCTCCCACTCGTGCTCTCTCTAAAAGAAAAAAAAAAGAAAAGTAAGCAAATTATTTTCATCGAAGTGGGGATAGTGATTACCTTTGCTGGGGACATTAATTATTGGGAGGGGGAGAAGGAGTCTTCTCAGTTGCAAGCAACAATCCATTTCTTGACATTGGTGGTGATTACATGGATGTTGATAAGTCATCAGAGCTATACATGTCTGTTCCTTGAACTTTTTTCTATAAATATTATATTTCACTGTAGAAATGCCTCAGGATTCCAAGATATTTGGTCTCATAAACTTAATCTCACATGCCATAAAATTTAATAACAGATTTTGTCTCTAGTTTCAACTCTTGGTTAATTCTGTCCACAAACTTTCAGTGCCTTCCCTGTGTCTGTGTTCCTCTTGATAACTTTTGTGGACACATTGTCTGTCCACACTGGATAGGTAGATTTCCTTCTGACCCTCATATTTGTGATTAAAGTTAAATGTTAGATGACATCAAAGCCCATTCACCTTTGTCCATGTCTAGTAATTGTGCCCTAGCCATCTACATTTCTTTTAGGTACTCATTTGGTCTTAAGAGAGACTGAATGAAGACATGCGCTGGAAAAAATCCATAGGTAGTACTAGAAAAACAGTTCAACTTTTAATGACTCAGTAATGCTTGGTTTTCATGTATATAAAGACACTCCTTGATAAAAAAAAAAAAATCTCAGTTCCTTGGTAGGATCAAAGAAAAATGCAAATAAGAAACAGCTCAGTATATATGGTCAATAAGAAAACTAGATAGGGTTGCCTGGGTGGCTCAGTCGGTTGAGCTTCCGACTTCGGCTCAGGTCATGATCTTACGGTCTGTGCGTTCGAGCCCCGTGTCAGGCTCTGTGCTGACAGCTCAGAGCCTGGACCCGGCTTCAGATTCTGTGTCTCCCTCTCTCTCTCTGACCCTCCCCTGTTCATGCTCTGTCTCTCTCTGTCTCAAAAATAAATAAACATTAAAAAAAAAAAAAAGAAAAGAAAACTAGATAGAGGTAGGTCAGGCATGATAAGTGAGCAGAGGTTCCTCTTTTCTGGGCCCCCAGATTTGTAAACTTAATGTTTATTCTCCCTTCTTTTGTATCATATCTCTAGATCTCCTGTTTTACAACCAGTTTTCTTACTGTATCTCAAAACAAGGTTAAGGTAAGAGAGACTCCTTAATCTGCTACCACAGTATCTTAATTACACTTTCACACATAGGTGTTTTTGTGAAAGGTTAGTCTTTACAAGCCTTTTCAACTCTATTGTTTATAATTGTTAATGGGTGTGAATGGGGAATGGGTCACCCTAATTACCTGATTGTTCCTACTGAGTGACAGTTAACCCTCCCCATGAGTTGGATCTGTTAACTCTAGACCAAGTATATGACTACTCAGATAGACAGACTGCATGCTCTTGCATCTGAATTTTTTTTTCCTCAGGGCTGTAAGATCATATTGGATATTGTCTCGGTTATTTACTTCTAAAAATATTGCATTTTACCAATCATCTGTAGTCTAGGAATCAGGATAGCATTCACAGTGACAATATACTGATAAAAATATAAATCTCTCTGATAATTTTAATTAAACAGAATAAACCAAAAGGAAAAAAATAAACGTTTCTGAACCTTCACACATCAAATATAAAACTTCTGAAGTCATACGTACTCCTGAAAACACTGAGTTTCTTTAAAAAGTGATTGTCAAGATGGGGCACCTGGGTGGCTCAGTCAATTAAGCATATGGCTTTGGCTCAGATCATGATCTCATGGTTTGTGGGTTCGAGCCCCGCATCAGGCTCTGGGCTGACAGCTCAGAGCCTGGAGCCTGCTTTGGATTCTGTGTCTCCCTCTTTCTCTGTTTCCGCACCCCCCCACCCCCACTTGTACTCTGTCTCTTTCTCTCTCAAAAAATAAATAAACATGAAAAAAAAATTTTAAGTGATTGTCAAAGTAATCAAAGTCCTTCTGAATTTCTTAGAAAAATTAGGAAAATTTGAAACTAACATTTATTGCTAATAAATTATATGAAGGGAGGGATCCTGTCTATCTTATTCACTTCTATATCCTGGGACATAATGCCTGGCACATTGTAGATGTTCAAAAAATCTTTTTAAATGAATGAATGAATGTTCAGTGTGGGTTAGCAACATTATATATGTGATCTCATTTAATCTTCATAATAATGCTATATAGATGAGGAAATTGAGTCTTAAAAGGGAAGAAAGGTTGCCCAAGGTCACACAACCAGAAAATGGCAAAGATGGGAATCAAACTATAATGTGCCTAATGCTAAATCTACATTTGTTTAGTGATGACACACGTTTTAGCAAAGACTGCCAGTTGCCTACACAAACAGCCATTTCTCTCCTCATCCTTAATTATAACTATAATTTTGTTTTAGTGCGCTTTCCCTTCAGGTGACTCAGTTATATCCTGATGGTATTGGTCTAAGCCAAAATAATGCCCCCATTCCCCATGTCTGTGACCAGTTTAGGGGTTTGGAATTTGATCTGGCTTTGGCCCGTGAGATTGGAAGGAACTATAGTAAAACCTTGGATTGTGAGTAACTTGTTCTGTGAGTGTTCCGCAAGATGCGCAAACATTTCTAATACGCTTTAACTTGATAAACGAGAAATGCCTTGCAATACTAGTAGTACGTGATGCCTACTGTCACCTGATCACAACTGAGCCAATGGTTCTTCTCTCTCTATCTCTCTCTCTTTCTCTCTCTGTCTCGCTGCGGGATTGTGGGTGATCGTCTCCCATGCTTGGGTGCGCTGTCTCATGCTGCAGTGTTTGGCAGCAATGAGTGATTTTTGAGAATATTGGA
Organism: Prionailurus bengalensis; assembly: GCF_016509475.1. Lineage (NCBI taxonomy): Eukaryota > Metazoa > Chordata > Mammalia > Carnivora > Felidae > Prionailurus > Prionailurus bengalensis. The sequence continues at coordinate 73,200,638 of NC_057344.1, read as the reverse complement.
AGGTGCTCACAACGGGCGCTAGTGTATTTTTGGTCACTTCAAAGCACCTATGGACAGTTCTTTGCTTTTCCATACAAGAGTAAGCTCAGGAATGCTTTGCTTCATTCTAGGTCAGGCTGCCTGCAGATATAGACCCTTTCCTCTGCTGCCTTATTGCCCGTTACATTAAATACAGTACATGACAAGAGTTTATTAATGCTGTACTGTAGTCAACGTCTGTGTGAGCATATACAATGGTCCCCATGCAGAAAAAGATTGAAAAGAAAGTCAGTAAGAAGAAGGACATGATTATGGTGGAAGTTAAGAAAGAAATCATTGAGAAGTACGAATGAGGTATGTGAGTGGCCGAAATTGCAAGATTTTATAAGAAGTCTATGTTTGTATCTCCTCTGGAGAGGAGGAGGAGAAAAAGGTGAAGGAATCCCCCACTTCAAATGAGATTAGGGAGATGTGTCAAATGTGGGAACAGTGCAAAATTTTGTAAAACAGCACCCCCCGAATAAGGCTCTGGCAGTGAGAGTAATTAATCTGTTTAATGACAATGCAATGTCACGTTTCCATGAAATCCTCAAAAGAAGGAAGAAGCAAGTGTCATTGGATAGGTTCCTTGTTAAAGTTGCAGGAGAAGAAAACAATTCCACTCTGCCAACAGATAGCAGTGATTCTGTTAGTGATCATGAAAGTCGTCCTACACAACAAGCTTCCTCTTTCTTGTCTCCCTCACACTGGCCGTAAAGGTTTTTAAAGGTAAGTGCTGGTTAATTTGTTTGTTTTTTTGTATTTTGTATTTTGTTTACTATTTTGTATTATATTACAGTATTGTAATTTTTTAAAAAAATTTTTAATGTTTATTTATTTTTGAGAGAGAGAGAGACAGACAGAGTGCAAGCAGGGGAGGGGCAGAGAGAGAGGGAGACAGAGAATATGAAGCAGCCTCCAGGCTCTGAGCTGTCAGCACAGAGCCTGAAGTGGGGCCTGAACTCAACGAGACTTCTTCGAGCCATGAGATCATGACCTAAGCTGAAGTCGGCAGCTGAACCAACTGAACCACCCAGGCACCCCATGTAATTGTTTTAAATGAATATTTTTGGGTTGTGGAATGAATCACCTGAGTTTCCATTATTTCTTTTGGGGAAATTCTCTTAGATACACAAACGCTTTGGATTACAATCATGTTTCTGGAATGAATTATGTTTGCAAACCAAGGTTGTACTGTACTGTGATGGTAGGGGTGGGGGAAGGTTCTGGAAAAGGATTTTTGTTGCCTTTTTAACAAAGAAATAGAAGAGAGAAAGACCTTTCTCTATTAAGCGTTGGTATATGGGGATGTGATATGTAGAGCTGCTAAATCCACTCTTGCCTCCAGAAGAGCTAAAAGACAGTCTTAGGTGTTTAATATATTGTTGGGCTTCCAGTAAGTGGTAGCAATCAATCAAATTCTCGGTTTTGGTGAGCCAGTTACTTGAGAGCTTGAGTTGCCAGCTACCTGGAGTGTCAGTCACTCTGTAATACTGACCCCATCAAAACTAACTCCACTAGTTTTAAAAACCTGTATTCTAAATGGATGTATAAAATGAAATGCTACTGTAGTTTTTACCATTATTTTATGGAAATGGGATGTCTTTGCTTATTCATTAATCCATGAACCATTTACTGGTGCCAGGAACATGGCAAGTACTTAAAAAGAGATAACACACATAGAAGAACAAAGAGAGACACCCAGGCAGCCTACTCAGGAAGAGGAAGGGTCAGGGAAGTCTCTACCCCAGAGTTGACGAGAAGTAACACTTGAAGTGAACCATAACAGATCAACAGGAGTTACCCAGGTAGAAAAAGAAGAAAAAGGGCAATCCTTGCAAAGGAGGTAGCATATGAGATGCATGAGGTCTGAGAGAATATGGCACATTCAAGGAAGGACAAGTAACTGAGTGTGTAAGGTGCAGGCTGGAAGAATTGGGAAAGCAGTTTAGAGAGGTAAACACGGCCTAGTCACAGAGGGCCTTGGGGTCAAGCTATGGGGTCAGTCCTCCATCAGGAAGCAGTAGGGAGTTCCCGAAGGGAATTAAGTATGTAGGGAACATGATGGTACTTGAATTTTTAGGAAGATTACTTTGGTAGCTGAGAGGAGAATGTTTTGGAGATGGTAAAAGAGATGGGTAGAGATGATGAGAGAAGAAATCAAGCAGGGCTTTTAGATTCAAAAGATATTTAGGCAGTGGTTCAGGTGGAACTTGGTGACTTGATATGAGAGAAGAGCAGGGGAGCAGGAGGTTTGCAAAGAAATGCAGGGCTCGCGAGGGGAATGGCGAGCTGGGCTGAGAAGCGAGACCATGAGTTAATGGTTCCTATACATATGGTTGAGTGATTTACTTAGTGTGGTGTTAGAAGCAAAGAACGCTGAACTGATCCACATTTGGGTAAGTATTGCAGAAGGAAAAAAAGGGCAAGAAGAGTGAGAAGCTGAAGATGTTATTTAAGAGGTTACAGTGCTGAACCAAAGCAAGATGGCAATGGAAGCAAAACCAGAAAAAAGCACGTGACATGTGGAGTGAGTGGGATAAGACTTCAGTCACAATCCTGATGGATAAGCAGGCATTATTGGAGCAATGAGGATAATGGCAGTTTGTGGTAAGAAAGTTGAATGGTATGGTTTAAGATCTTACAGGTGGAGTAGCTGCAGGTACTAATAAGGAAAAGGGGTGAGTTGTCGATATCTGTGTGGAGATGAGGGGCATTGGAGACGAAGAAGCCAAAGCACTGGGTGTTGGAAGGGCCATCCGCATGAACTCTGAAGACAGCAGGATTATGGCAGATTTGGGGTAGAGAGAAAAATCATAGGCCATGCTCCAAAATCTCTGATACTAATCAGAGAGTGATGAGAGGAACAGCAAGTGATGGAGGATAGAAAATTTGAGAGGCACAAGTTTCAGAGGAAGAATTTTGACAGGAGATTGGCAGAATATTGAATAGGCAGGTGGTAATTGTTATTTAGCACCTACTGTGCGCCAGGTTCTGTTCTAAGTGCTTTACAGATACTAAGCTCATTTAATTCTCACCTCTGAGGTAAGTACTATTATTAGCCCCCATTTTACAAGTGAGGAAACTGAGGCTCTGTGACATTTAATATCTTGCTCAAGGTGCATAGTCATGCTTCCATCCAGGTGATTTGGCTCCATAGTCCACACTCTTAACAATGTCATTGTACTGCTGATTCTGTTGAACAAACCCAGCCAACCCCTATTGTTAGGTGGAAAGTTCAGGAACAAACAACCTCTACTTAAGGGTGTAGGAAAGAGGTAGTGTTTGTGGTAGGGAGCCATTCAAAAAAGGCAGAACATGACTGGTCCTTGATAGCATCAACTTCTTTATGTTTTCCAGAGTTTATTTTATTTTGCATTTAAACATAATAGTATGCCTTTGAACTATGGGCTAATACGTAAACTCCCTCAGACATTTTTAGAAGTGGCAGTAGACTTTTAAAATAAATAGCTACATTAATATTAACTGTAAGGGCTCAGTTACGTAAAGGAATTAATTTTTCATGTTGCAGAGAACTGAGATACATTCTGAGAATGGCAATGAAGACAAGAAAACATGTAATCTTGAAAGATACGTGGTTCCAGTTTTTTCCCTGGTGTTACTAAGCTTTATAGCAAACCAGTTTATTTGAGGTTCATGCTATTTTTTGGAAGAAATTCTCCCATTTTTCTTTTTTTAATTTTTGTTACCTACCAGGCACTAACATAAAAACAAAGAGCCCAAGAATGTTAGAAGGCATTATAATCCAAAGGAGAAGCCTATTTTGCTTGGCTCGTATGAAGTTCTATTTATTTTCTTAGAATTAAGGCCCAAAGAATCTTGAATAAAGTGCTAATCCTACAAAGCACTGACAAAGCAGCTTCCTTGTTTTACAGAGCTGCTACTCTTCATGACAATTCTGGCTTTAAGAAGTGTAGACATGAGGAAAATACGGATTTATACAAAAGGAAATTTATGATGTAATTATAGAGAGAGATGGAGAGAGAGACGGAGAAAGAGAATCCCAAACGGGTTCTGCACCATCAGCACAGAGCTGGATGTGGGGCTTCATCCCACAAACCGTGAGCTCATGACCTGAGCTGAAATGAAGACTTGGATGCCCAACCAGCAGAGACACCCAGACCCCCCTAAATTCTTTTCCTTTTTTTCTTTAAAAATTTTTTTTGGTTAATGTGTATTTATTTTTGAGAGAGGGACAGAGCCCAAGCAGGAGAGGGCAGAGAGAGGGAGACACAGAATCCGAAGCAGGCTCCAGGCTCTGAGCTGTCAGCATAGAGCCTGACATGGGGCTCCAACTCACAAACCATATCATGAGTTGAAGTTGGATGCTTAACTGACTGGTCCACTCAGGCGACCCCCTAAATTCTTTTCTTGAATTAGTTTTTCTAGCCATATATTTCTAGGACTTTGTTGTTGTATTTTTTCAAATTTACTACCATGAGTGAATAATTACATAATCATTCTATATTTTAATCTCTTTTGCATCTAAAGTAATGCCCCCTTGTTGTGATTTTGTTTGTCCTTTCTGGGTTTTTCTCATGATCTAGCCTTGCTAAAGTTTTGTTGTGGTGGTGGTGGTGGTTTTTCATTTTTATTATTCATTCAAAGACTAATACCTGGGTTTTTAATTTATTTATTGTATATTTACTTTTTATCTCATTAATTTCTGCTCTTGCCTTTATTACTTCTACTTTTTGTGTGTCTGTTTTGCTGATCTCTTCCTAACTTCTTATGCTGAGTGCTTAGCTCATTAATTTTCCATCTTTTTTCTTTTCTCATATAATGAGTTGGGGCTATAAATACTTCTCTTAGTGCTGTAATGCCAACATTCTGCATGTTAATTTTATGGGTTTTTTATTCTTTTATGTTCCCTTTTTACTCATGAGTTACTTGGATTTTTTGTATATTTTAAAATTTCCAAATTTTTATGGTTTCTACTTATTTTGCTATTGGTTTCTAATCTAATTATATTATGATAAAAAATAATAAATGATACTGGGTTGTTTTTTTTTTGAAATTTGTTGAGATTTACTTTATAGCTTAGTATGTGGTTAGTCTCCTAGACATTTCTTGTATGCTTGAAAAAAATGTGTATTCTCTAATTGGCAAGTGTAGATACATATATGTGTGTGTTTTCTAATAGGCAAATGTGTATACACACACAGAGACACACACACACACACACACACACACACGCACACACAAGTTCAAACTTGCTGATATATTGTCTAGATCTTCTGTGTTCCAACTGATTTGATTTGTTTTGTTTTCCTTTTTGGCTGTTTGAACTATTATTTGCTAAGAGACTATCATAGCATAATAGATTTTTCAATTTCTTGTTATAATTATTTCAGTTTTTCTCTCCATACTTTGAAGTTGTGTTTTTAAATGCACATTTCCAAACTTGTGAATTTAGCCTTTTGTCATTATGCAGAAATTTTACTTTTATATCTGTTGATGCTTTTTTTCATTAAGAGAGGAAATATTTGCAAAATACCTGTCTGATAAAAGATTGTTATCCAAAATATACAATGAACTATTAAAACTCAACAATAATAAAACAAACAACCCAATTAAACTATGACCGAAAGACCTTACAAAACACCACACCAAAGAAGATAAACAAATGGCAATGAGCATATGAAAAGATGCTCAATATCATATGTCATTAGGGAAATGCAAATTAAAACAATGAGATACCAGAACACTGACCACACTAAATGCTGGTGCGGATGTCTGCAACAGGAACTCTGTGTCGTTGCTGGTGGGAATGCAAAATGGTACAGCCACTTTGGAAGACAGTTTGGCAGTTACTTACAAACTAAGCATACTCTTACCATATGATTCAACAATTGTGTTTCTTGATATTTACCCAAATGGGTTGAAAACTTATGTTCACATAATATCCTGCACACAGATATTTATGGCAGTTTTATTCATAGTTGCCGAAACTTGGAAGCAACGAAGATATCCTTCGATAGGTGAATAGATAGGTACACTATGGTCCATCAGACAGTGAAATAGTATTCAGTACTAAAAAGAAATGAGCTATCAAGCCATGAAAACACATGAATGAAGGAACCTTAAATGCATATTACTAACTGAAAGAAGCCAATCTGAAAGGGCTACATACTGTTACGATTCCAAGTATATGCATTTGGCAAAGGCAAAACTATGGAGATAGTAAAAAGATCAGTGGTTGCCAGGGCTGAGTGGTGGGGGTGGGTAGGGATGAATAGGTGAAGCACAGAGGATTTTCAGTATTCTATATAATACTATAATGGTAGATACATGTCATTATACATTTGTGCAAACCCATAAAATGCACACAAGAGTGAACCTTACTGTAAACTATGAATTTTGATTTTGGTGATAATGAACCACTGCAGGTTTGTTGATTTTTAAAAATGTACCACTCTCGTACAGGATATTGATAGTGGGAAGGCTGTGTATGTGTAGGGGTAAAGGATATATAGAAACTCTGTATTTTTTTTTGCTCAATTTTACTGTGAACCTAAAACTGCCCTAAAAAATAAAGTCTGAAAAATTAACTGTCAGTTTGGCTGTCCTTTAATGATAATGAGTCTTCTCTTTTCTGGCTTCTTTTGTCTTTGGTATTCTATAATTTCACCATGTTATGTTATGTTCACCATGTATCCATTCCTTCTTTGTATGGAATTCATTGGATTTCTTATATCAGAGAATTTGTTCTTTCATTCTTTCCAGAAATTTGTAAGCCACTATCTGTCTAAATAATTTCTTTTTCCTTTTTCCTTTCTTCTTTAACTCCACGTGGAAGCTTTGAGACTCTTACTCTTCCCCAAAATAAGAATCACTTGTTAGAGTCACTTCATCTTTATCAAAAGCCATAGTATAAACATATTCTGTAGAGGAGTTTCTGGACTTGCCCTTATAAAATCCACCTGGACCATGACCTTCCTGAATTATCCTCTGTTGTGAAAATACAATTGCTTAGAGTTTTAAAAAATACAATAACACAATATAATATTTTACATTGACGGATTCATTGGTGGTACTCGAGGCAACCTGATATTTAGCAATATGGCCAAGTTCTCAATTATCTGTAATATCACTGAAACTTGAGATTATCCAGTTTTGTTGGTCATGGACAATGCTAGAATGTTCCATGATGGAAAAGGGGTGAGTAGTGTCACCAGTCAATGCTATCTACAGATAGTTACTGGAAATTTTGGCCATCACAAATTGATAACTAGTTTCTAGAACTGCCAGTGTATAGCATGAGTATAAAACTAATATTTAAAAGTGATTTACAATTCAGATTTATCATTTGATTTTAAAAATCCTCCTTTTCACTCATTAATAAAGAGACAAGATGACTAATCTGCTAGTCATAGGCCACTGTGAAGTCATAAAAAATAGAGAAATGGATAAGCTGATTCATAGCTAGTGAAGGTCCCCATCTGGAAATACTTGAAAGATTATCAGAATAAATATTCAAATGCCTCTGATTTGGTTTATTTCTTATCATTTGGAAGAACATATCCTGAATTAGAACCTGCAGGTAAGTACCTAGTAATAGCATTCAGTATGGCTGCATCTATTTTTGCCAGATCACCTGGTAAAGTGAGTGAAACCTGTTATTGCCAAAGATCTCAGTTTTACCAAGAACTTGCAATAGCAGGAAGCATGGGCAAGCTGTGAACCCTCTGTATGCTAAAATAACAGTGGCACAGTGTAATCAGTAATTTTTGCCTTGGTAACCTTGAGCAAGAAAAACTAATCAGCAGTTTTAAGCAGGCTGGACAGGATGGGAGGAGAGTGAAGATTTTTTTTTTTTTAGGATGGGACAGCTTGAAGGTAAAATAGTCCTATCCCAGAATATATGCAGAATACCATGCCAGTTGATATGTATTGCCTACCTACTCTGTGAAACTTGGTTCCAGTTCTCACAGCACTTACATTGGTCATGAACAGGAACAAGAGTAATTGCAAGGGCAGCTTTGAAAAATAACAAATAATAAAACTCTTAAGTTTAATACATTTACTGAGAGCTTGTATGTTGCAGGCACTGACTGTGCTAGGCATTAGGACACAAAGAAGAAAAAGACATGGCTCCACCCTCATATAATCATGTAAACTAATGCAGTCATATAAATCAGTCTGAGACATGCTATTCTAGATTTCCCGTCATAGTATGAGTTGACTGTACATTGGTGTGTGAGCCAGATTTACCACACCCTGATTTAAAAAAAAAAAAAAATGAAGCTGACATTGCTTTTGACACAGAAAGCTCCTTTGTAAGGTGCTGGCAGTTGAGAAAAGGTGTGCCTCACACCTGATTCAGTTCTGAGACAGGGTGAGGAAGCTGGAAATGCTTTTCCAGGGAGACTGTACTGATGAGGCAGCCATCAGTCATCAATCCAGAAGAAACAAAGAGTCTTTGATTTAGTGTCAGCTACAAGGCCATACTTGTTTATGCTTCTTCAACTTCGTCTACCCAGACTACCAGATGGAGTTCATTGCCACTCATTCCTCACCAACAGCAAGCAGAAGCAGGAACTGCTGAGAGAGAAATGCTTGTGCAGAAGCAGAGGAGAAGAGAAGTTAGAAGAAAGTTCTATGGTTTTTGTTGTTGTTTTTTAAACTAAGAGATGACAAACCATATGCTCCATGTAGTTCCAAAAAAGCTTCAGAAACAGAGCTTCTAAGGTGGGAGTAAAGAACTGACCAGTTAATATTCCAATTAAACCAAATTATAAGCACAAACTTCCTTTTTCATAAAATCTTTTTTTCTCATTTCCTGGTTTAAAAATGTTTTTTTTTCAGGTTGCTATCCACATTAATGAAGAACACGTTGAAACCTTTCACGAAGATCTCAATTTTTACACTGGACACATTGGCTTCACCAAATTTACCCAAGATAGGTGATGACCTAAAGGTATGTTCATTTTCTCTATCTGATATTTTCTGCCAAAGCTGTTGTTCTATTTTTCATTACTTATTCTTTCTTTTTGGTATCTACAAAGATGATATGGCAGGTATGTAGGATATTTTGGCAGGAAATACTAATGTGGTTTATTTGAGGTCAGTGCATGGAAATACCTGGATATGACATACAGGGCAGAGCTGGGAGTATAGTTCATGAAAAATACTGACTATAATAGCTCCTACTCTTATCCGTGGGGATATGATCCGTGGGGATCCGTGGGTATGTTCCAAACCCCCTGTGGATGGCTGAAACTGCGAATAGTACTGAACACTTACATGTACTATGTTTTTTCCTACATATACATACCTATGATAAAGTTTAACTTATAAACTAGGCACAGTAAGAGATTAACAACAATAATAAAATAGAACAATTGTAACACTATATTGTAATAAAAGTTAGGTGAATGTGGTCTCTCTCAAAAATCTTACTGCACTGTACTCACCCTTCTTGTGATGATGTGAGATGATAAAATAGCTATGTGATGAGATACAATGAGGTGAATGATACAGACATTGTGAAGTAGCATGAGGTACTACTGACCTACTGAAGACAAGTTGGAAAGAGGATCACCTACTGCTGGATGCTGGGGTTGACCACAGGCAACTGAAACCATGGGAAGCGAAACCAGAGATAAAGGGGGAACTTCTGTACACTGAGATTAATGGAGAAAATGATGAGCCTACAATTCGACTTGGTCTCTCTTCTCTTTCTTTTTTTCTTTTTTCTTTTTAATTTTATTTTTCAAATTTACATCCAAATTAGTTAGCATATAGTGCAACAATGATTTCAGGAGTAGATTCCTTAATGCCTCTTACCCATTTAGCCCTTCCCCCCTCCCACAACCCCTCCAGCAACCCTCTGTTCTCCATATTTAAGAGTCTCTTATGTTTTGTCCCTCTCCCTGTTTTTATATTATTTTTGCTTCCCTTCCCGTATGTTCATCTGTTCTGTGTCTTAAAGTCCTCATATGAGTGAAGTCATATGATATTTGTCTTTCTCTGACTGACTAATTTCACTTAGCATAATACCCTCCAGTTCCATCCACGTAGTTGCAAATGGCAAGATTTCATTCTTTTTGATTGCCGAGTAATACTCCATTCTATATATATACCACATCTTCTTTACCCATTCATCCATCGATGGACATTTGGGCTCTTTAATACTTGGGCTATTGTTGATAGTGCTGCTATAAACATGGGGGTGCATGTGTCCCTTCAAAACAGCACAACTGTATCCCTTGGATAAATGTCTATTAGTGCAATTGCTGGGTCGTAGGGTAGTTCTATTTTTAGTTTTTTGAGGAACCTCCCTCCATACTGTTTTCCAGAGTGGCTGCACCAGGTTGCATTCCCACCAACAATGCAAAAGAGATCCTCTTTCTCCGCATCCTCACCAACATCTGTTGTTGCCCGAGTTGTTAATGTTAGCCACTCTGACAGGTGTAAGGTGGTATCTCATGGTGGTTTTGATTTGTGTTTCCCTGATGATGAGTGATGTTGAGAATTTTTTCACGTATTGGTTGGCCATCTGGATGTCTTCTTTAGAGAAGTGTCTACTCATGTCTTTTGACCATTTCTTCACTGGGTTATTTGTTTTTTGGGTGATGAGTTTGATAAATTCTTTATAGATTTTGGATACTAATCATTTATCTGATATGTTGTTTACAAATATCTTCTCCCATTCCGTCAGTTGCCTTTTAATTTTGCTGATTGTTTCCTTCACTGTGCAGAAGGTTTTTATTTTGATGAGGTCCCAGTAGTTCATTTTTGCTTTTGTTTCCCTTGCCTCCAGAGGTGTTTTGAATAAGAAGTTGCTGAGGCCAAGATCAAAGAGGTTTTTGCTTGTTTTCTCCTTGAGGATTTTGACAGCTTCCTGTCTTACATTTAGGTCTTTCATCCAATTTGAGTTCATTTTTGTGTATGGTGTAAGAAAGTGATACAGGTTCATTCTTCTGCATGTCCCTGTCCAGTTTTCCCAGCACACTTGCTGAAGAGACTGTCTTTATTCCATTGGACATATTTTCCTGCTTTGTCAAAGTTTAGCTGGCCATATATTTGTGGGTCAATTTCTGGGTTCTCTATTCTGTTCCATTGATCTGAGTGTCTGTTTTTGTGCCATCTCTTCTCTTTCTTGATGAGAGATCCAAGCAAAGGCAAATGTTATTGTTGCATAAGTCAAGAATATTTTTGCACAAGTGGAAGGCTAGAGAAATAGCCTTTCAGAAAAATGATCTTGGGGCGCCTGGGTGGCTCAGTTGGTTGAGTGTCCAACTTCAGCTCAGGTCATGATCTCGCAGTTCATGAGTTTGAGCCCCACATCGAGCTCTGTGCTGACAGCTCAGAGCCTGGAACCTGCTTCAGATTCTCTGTCTCCCTCTCTATCTGCTCCTCCTCTGCTTGCACTCTGTCTCTTTCTCAAAAATAAATAAACATTAAAAAAATTTTAAAAATATTTTAAAAAAAGAAAAATGATCTTATCCTAGGGAGGGGAGGAGATCTAACACTCTAATGAAGGTAGGAAGAGCACAAAAAAGATAGTCATTGTCATGGAAAATCGTCACCAATGGAACACTTGAATTAGAAAGAGAAGGACAGTTTTGGAAAGCTCATCCCACCTTTTAGAGATTTAGTTTCAGGAAACTAAAATAAATGTGCAAAGTAAGGACTCCCTATTCAAAGGGTTTACCTTATATCTACCCATGTGCTTCTTGGCCCAATTTTAATTTTTGTATGTTTATAAAATTTGTTTTAAGGATAACTCATAATTGAAGATTTTCCCCCCATTTGCTGGGAATGGTTTTCTTACTAATTCATTTTAAGGTGGTCTTACCGGATTTGCTTATTCTTTACCTTCATCTTGGTGAACTGTATTTATTACATGATTCCATGCATTAAATTAAATGCTGTTCAACCTTAGTGAGTATCTGCAAAATTTTGGTTTCCCATGAAAATGAGATGTGGATTTAGAGTCTGACAACATCATCATAAAAAGAAAAATTCTGAAATATTCTGCTTTCTACTTGCTAACTGAGGCTGTAGATCTTTAGTTTTCTAACAAATTATGCAGGTACATTCATTTAGAATGGTGTGAATATCTTGATAAAAAGAAACAATAGGCCCAGTCCAAAACCTTTGGGATGCAGCAAAAGAGGTCTTAAGAGGGAAGTAGATAGCAATACAGACCTACCTCAAGAAGCAAGAAAAGTCTCAAATGTACAGCCTAACCTTACACCTAAAGACACTAGCAAAGAAATACCAAATAAAGCCTAAGGCCAGCAGAAGAAGGGAAATAATAAAGATTAGAGCAGAAATAAATGACATAGAACAAAAAAACCCAGTAGAACACATCAGTGAAACTGGGAGCTGATTCTTTGAAATAATTAATAAACTTGAAAAGCCCTAGGGAGCCTTATCAAAAAGAAAAGAGGGGCGCCAGGGTGGCTCAGTCGGTTAAGCAGCTGACTTTTGTTCAGGTCATAAATTTACAGTTTGTGAGTTCGAGCCGTGCATCAGGCTGTGTGCTGACAGCTCAGAGCCTGGAGCTTGCTTCGGGTTCTGTGTCTTCCTCTCTCTGCCCCTCCCACACTTGTGCTCTGTCTCTCTTTCTCTCTCCAAAATATATAAACACTGAAAAAATTAAAAAAAAAAAAAGGACACAAATAAAATCACAAATGAAAGAGGAGAGATCACAACCAACACCACAGAGATACAAACAAATTATAAGAGAATATTATAAAAAATTATATGCCAGAAAATGGGGCAATCTGGGAGAAATGGATACATTCCCAGAAACATATAAACTACCAAAACTGAAACAGGAAGAAATAGAAAATATGAACAGACTCCTAACCAGCAAAGAAATTGAACCAGTAATCAAAAATCTCCCAACAAACAAAATTCCTGGGCCAGAGAGCTTCCCAGGGGAATTCTACCAAGCATTTAAAGAAAAGTTGATACCCATACCAGGGAACCTGGGTGGCTCAGTCAGCTAAGTGTCCCATTGGGATCTCAGCTCAGGTCTTGATCTCAGGGTCATGAGTTCAAGCTCCACACTGGGCTCTGTGTTGGGCATGAAGCCTACAAGGAAGGAAGGGAGGGAGGATGGAAGGAAGGAAGAGAGAGAGAGAAAGAGAGAGTTAATGTGTATTTTTTTGAACTATTCCAAAAAAATTGAAATGGAAGGAAAACTTCCAAACTCATTCTATGAGGCCAGCATTACCTTGATTCCAAAACCAGACAAAGACCCTACTAAAAATGACAATTACAGGCCAATATCCCTGATGAACTTGGATGCAAAAATTCTCAACAAGATACTAGCAAATCTAATTCAACAGTACATTAAAATAATCATTCAGCATTATCAAGTGGGATTTATTCCTGGGCTGCAGGGCTGATTTAATATTTGCAAATCAATCAACGTGATACACCACATTAATAAAAGAAAAAATAAGAACCATATGATCCTGTCCATAGATGCAAAAAAGCATTTGACAAAATACAGCATCCATTCTTGATTAAAAATCTCAACAAATTAGGGATAGATGGAACATACCTTAACATCATAATGGCCATATACGAAAGACCCACAGTTAATATCATCCTCAATGGGAAAAAACTGAGAGCTTTTCCTCTACAGTCATGAATAAGACAGGGATGTCCATTGTCACCATTGTTATTTAACATAGTACTGGAATTCCTAGCCTCAGCAATCAGATAACAAAAAGAAATAGAAGGCATCCAGATCAGCAAGGAAGAAGTCAAACTTTCCCTATTTGCAGACAACATGATACTCTATGTAGAAAACCTGAAAGACTTCACCAAAAAATTGCTAAAACTGATACACAAATTCAACAACACTGCAGGACACAAAATCAATGTACAGAAATCTGTTGCATTTCTATACACCAATAATGAAGCAACAGAAAGAGAAATCAAGGAATTGATCCCATTTAGAATTGCACCAAAAACTGAGATATCAAGGAAGAAACTTAACCAAAGAACAAAAAGATCTGTACTCTGAGAACTATAGAATACTTATAAAAGAAACTGAAGATAACACAAAGAAATGGAAAACATTCCATGCTCATGGATTGGAAGAACAAATATTGTTAAAACGTCTATACATCCCAAAGCAATCTACACATTTAATGCAATCCCTATCAAAATAACACCAGAGCTAGAACAAACAATCTTAAAATTTGTATGGAACCACATAAGACCCTGAATAACCAAAGTAATCTTGAAAAAGAACAACAAAGCTGGAGGCATCACAATTCCAGACTTTAAGTTATATTACAAAGTTGTAATTATCAAGACAGTATGGTACTGGTACAAAAACAGACACGTAAGTCAATGGAACAGAATAGAAAACCTAGAAATAGACCCACAACTATATGGTCAGGGAATCTTCAACAAAGCAGGAAAGAATATACAATGGAAAGAAAGACATTCTTTTCAACAATTGGTGTTGGGAAAACTGGACAGCAACATGCAAAAGAATGAAAGTGGACCACTCTCTTATGCCATACACAAAAATAAATTCAAAATGGAGGAAAGACCGAACTATGAGACAGGGTACCATCAAAATCCTAGAGAAGACCACACAGCAATCTCTTTGACCTTGGCTGCAGTAACTTCTTACTAGATACGTATGTCTCTGGAGTCAGGGGAAACAAGCAGAAATGAACTATTGGGATTTAATCAAGATAAAAAGTTTCTGCACAGTGAAGGAAACAATCAACAAAACTAAAAGCAGCCTACAGAATGGTAGATATTTGCAAATGACATATCTGGTAAAGGGTTAATATCCAAAATCTATAAAGAACTTACCAAACTCAACACCCAAAAACCAAATAATCCATTTACGAAATGGGTAGAACTTGAACAGACACTTTTCCAAAGAAGACATCCAAATGGCTAAGAGATGCATGAAAAGATGCTCAACATCACTCACCATCGTGGAAATACAAATCAAAACTAGGATGACCTACCACCTCACACCTGTCAAAGTGGCTGCATTTAACACAGGAAACAACAGATATCGGTGAGGGTGCAGAGAAAGGAGAGCTCTCTTACACTGTTGGTGGGAATGCAAACTGGTGCAGCCACTCTAGAAAACAGGATGGAGGTTTCTCAAAAAGTTAAAAGTAGAACTACCCTACACCAGCAATTGCATTACTAGGTATTTATCTGAAGGATACAAAATTACTGATTCAAAGGGGCATGTGCACTTCAATATTTATAGCAGCATTATCAATGATAGCCAAATTATGGAAGAAGCCCAAATGTCCATTAATTGATGAATGGAAAAAGAAGATTTCATTGTATATATACATATATACAATGAAATATTACTCAGCCATCAAAAGAATGAAATCTTGCCATTTGCAACGACACAGATGGAGCTAGAGTGTATTATGCTAAGCAAAATAAGTCAGTTAGAGAAAGACAAATACCATGTGATTTTACTCATGTGCGGAATTTAAGAAACAAAACAGATGAACATAGGGGAAAAGGAAAAAAAGAGAGAGGGTAAGGCAAAACATAAGAGACTCTTAACTATAGAGAATAAACTTAGGGTTGCTGGAGGGGAGGTGGGCAGGGGATGGGCCAAATGGGCAATGGGTATTAAGGAGGGCACTTGTTGCAATGAGCACTGGGTGTTATATGCAAGTGATGAACCATTAAATTCTAGTCCTATAACCAATATTACACTATATTTAACTAAGTAGAATTTAAATTAAAACTTTGAAACAAAAAATAAAATGGACAAAACAAAAACAAAACCCCACAAGCACAAATCCTACGTGGTAGCACAGATACTCATGACCACAGAGAAGAGAAACACTGAGACTATGGGGTGTCAGGCCCAGTGTCAGTCCCTGGCAGAGTGGGGGATGCAAAGCCTCCCTTGAAGTTAACACTTAAGGGACTCAAACTCATTTTGAATCAGTGTGTGTTTTACATCTGTTCCCACAAGTTTGTCCTCTGATGAGAAAACACATCATTCAAAGGCAGTTGGGTTGGGACCAAAGCAGTAGGGACACACATAGAAGTCAACCAGCAGAGCATGGAGACTGGAAGGAGTACAGAAACCCAGAGTGAGCCTCACAGACATTCCTCCCTTCCCAGGGCCAAGATTCTTTCTTTTTCTGTCAAAATGTTGGTGTAGAAAGAAAGAAGGAAAGGGAAAGGATGGGAAGGGAAGGGATGGGAAGGAGAGGGAAAGAAAGGGAAGGAAACAATTGGCCCCAAATGGAGTCACTTTTGCTAAGCTCAATCAAGACTTAATTCCTAATCTAATTTCAGTTTCAATCTTTCCCAGGAGTGGAATTTTAAACCAGTCTGTCTGGAAGGTCCTGATCATTACTGGTGAGGTAATCTTGATAAGACCCCTGCCTTCCCCTACAGGAAGGTAACTTACCTGAAATAATCCATTCTTTTAACTTCCTTATCCTGCCCTCTTTCTGCTTATAAAATCCTCCATTTTGTATAGCCCCACAGAGCTCCTTTCTTCTTACTAGATGGGTTGCTGCCTACTTTATGAATCACTGAATAAAGCCAACTGGATCTTCAAATTTAGTCAGCTGAAATTTTTTTAACAATTCAACTAATATTGTCACTAAATCTCATTTTTACTATAGGTTTTACATAAGTGGAATTTCTTGTAAAAATTGTTTAATTTTGAGAGAGAAAAGAGAGAGAGCCCATGAGCAGGGGAGGGGCAGAGACAGAGAGAGAGAGAGAGAGAGAGAGAGAATCCCAAGCAGGCTCTGCACTGTCAGTGCAGAGACCAACGTGGGGCACGATCCTACAAACCCGTGAGATCATGACCTGAGCCGAGATCAAGAATCAGACATGCAACCAACTGAACTACCCAGGTACTCCACAAAATTGGAATTTTTTAAAGCAAATATATGTATTTATGCCTCATAAATGTTAAGTGTTCCTAGAGGTCTAAAGAAACATGAGGTGTATTCAACCTAGAGTGCTAAGATTCCTCCAAAAAGGGATTATCTAATTTTGACCAATGAAGCCGTTCTATGTAACTTCCATGTCAGAACAACCACATTCCATATGACCATCTTTTAATTTTTTTATATATCTTTTCAATTTTCTTCCATTGGTAGATCTACCAAGTGACTCGCTGACATATCACTTAGAAGGTCTGGCCTATTACAAGTGGGACAAAGGTAACCCTGCAAAATAGGTGTTTTTGCTTAAAAAAAAAAAAAAAACATTTATATCTCTAAACTTGATTTCAGTCATTTAGTATGTTTTCATTTGGATTTGAACAAATAAGGTTTTTGTTCACTGTATTGGTTAATTTATATTAGGTTGTTCAGTGCTGTATAGCTTTTACTTTTTGACATAACAAAGAAAATTCTGTGCTTAAAATAAGCTGTGGCTCTCCATACATGATAATTAGTTTTTGCAAAAGTATTCATATTTTAAACATTCTTGGGGCTAGAAAATCCAGTCCTATTTTATAGTATTTTGATACTATATTCATATTCTATGAATTAATTGGCCTTTGCCAAGAGCTGCCTTTCAATCTTCTTTTTCCTAATGTACCTAAATAGTATAATACTTCATTATATCACCATATTTCTGTTTTTCCTTATTCATATATATTTTCTTATGTATTTCTATTTTAATCTAATTTAATTTAATTATTATTATTATTATTATTATTTTTTTTTTTTTTTTTGAGAGAGAGAGACACACACAGATGGGTCGGGGAGGGCCAGAGGAAGGGGCAGAAGGAGACAATTTCATGCCCAGCACAGAGCCCCATGTGGGGCTTCATGCAGGGCTTGATCCGACTATGGTGAGATCATGACCTGAGCCAAAATCAAGAGTTGGAGACTTAATGACTGAGCCACCCAGGTGCCCCATGTATTTTTAAAGAATATCTCAGGGGCGCCTGGGTGGCGCAGTCGGTTAAGCGTCCGACTTCAGCCAGGTCACGATCTCGCGGTCCGTGAATTCGAGCCCCGCGACGGGCTCTAGGCTGATGGCTCAGAGCCTGGAGCCTGTTTCCAATTCTGTGTCTCCCTCTCTCTCTCTGCCCCTCCCCCGTTCATGCTCTGTCTCTCTCTGTCCTAAAAATAAATAAACGTTGAAAAAAAAAAAAAAAAAAAAAAAAGAATATCTCTTCATCTCCTAAAACTCCTTTCTCCTTTTTTCCTCTCTAGAAATTTCTGGATCCTTTCCTTCTCCTTAGAATGACTTTCCTGGTTCTTCTTCCTTTTAACCTCATGGAATGCCTTTGACTCATCTCTTTATTGAAATCCCAAGAATAACTAGAATATGTTTTAATGAATGCCTTTTAAGTAGACTATAAAATCATTGTCCCTTCATAAAAATATATGTAAAAATCAGAGTGGACCTAAATCTCTATTGTCAAGTGAGTTTCTAATGCAAATGTACACATTCCTGTTAAAGGTGCCTGTATCTGAAATCTTTTAAACAATGACTCCATTGGTGCTTTGTCTATACTTGCCAGCTATCTGGATTATGGCCACAGCCAGTTTATATACTTCACTTTCATCATCACCTGTTGTATGTATTTGAGCTATTTGAGCTGAGGTGATTAAAAGGAATGCATTAACCAGCTTTTTATTCCTGATGATAAAAGAGAAGTGTTTGCATTCTCAAAATAAATTGAGACATTTATATCTGCCATCTTTCACTCAAAAAATATTTAGTACCTTCCATTCCCTAGAACATCAGTTGTGGGCAGGAATAGAACAGCAAGCATTAGCCAAGGTCCTTGATCTCTAAAACGTAGCCTTTTAAATAAACTTAATATCCCAATATGCTTCCTTTGATTTTACATCAATCTTCTGTACTCTCTTGGCAAGTTGCCATTTTTTATGCATTTACGTGCCTAGTTTCAAAAATTAAAGGAATGAAATAAATTTTCTTAGAATTGCATAAAGCCCCTTGAGATAGCCAGAGCAGAGTTACCAGATAAAATAAGGAATGCCTTGATGTGGTTTATATGTACAATGGAATACTACTTGGCAATGAGAAAGAATGAAATCTGGCCATTTGCAGCAATGTGGATGAAACTGGAGGGTATTATGCTAAGCGAAATAAGTCAGGCAGAGAAAGACAGATACCATATGTTTTCACTCATATGTGGACCCTGAGAAACTTAACAGAAGACCACGGGGGAGGGGAAGGGGAAAAAAAACGTTACAGAGAGGGAGGGAGGCAAACTATAAGAGACTCTTAAATACTGAGAACAAACTGAAGGTTGATGGAGGGTGGGGCAGAGGGCAAAGTAGGTGATGGGCATTGAGGAGGGCACCTGTTGGGATGAGCACTGAGTGTTGTATGGAAACCAGTTTGATAATAAATTATATTTAACAAATAAAATAAACATCAGTATCTCAAATATAAAATAAAATAAAATAAAAAAGTAAGGAATGCCTTGTTAAACTTGAATTTCAGATAAACATACGTAGACATTGTATGTCCCATGCAATATTAGGGATGGCCTGAATTTGACATACCTAAGTATGACCTAAATTAGAGAAACGGACATTTGGAAAGCAAAGAGAATGATATTCACCACCAGGGGATTCACTTCAATGGCAACAATTTGTCCACTGTATCCCCCACATCCTCTACCCCCACATCCATCCCCATGCACTACACAATATTCCCATAGAATCAGATTAAGATACTTCAAATTAACTAGTCATCTTGATCAATCTTTAGCATATGTGCTTATTAATATGATGTCTTGTACACAAATAGGCATCGCAGCATGGTACCCTCTCTCCTACCCATACTTAAAAATATTTCTAATTATTCAAGCCATGGATTACTTCCAAAAGATTCTGCACCAAGACCAGCTGGAAGGGAATTTAGTAATAAGGTGTGGTTCAACTTAAGTGATTGGATCACCATGTTTATATCTGGGGCTCATAAGTAGTTAAGGATATTTTGAATCAGCAGATCAATGGCTTTTATTTTAATTCTAGGACTTTTATCTTTTGCCCACATTATAGGAGATATGAAAGGCAGAATACATGATTGTTATCCTTCAAAATGAACAGTCTTACTAACTTGACACTCCTTGTACACTTGTTGAATTGACAGGATTTGGAGCATCTACAGGTCAGTATGAGACCCTTTGATATAGGCTAAATTGGGTGGTCCAAACACTAAATCTAGGAGATAGGAGAGAGGTGTGTGACATGAATTAGGGAGAAACTTGATATAAATCGTATGTTGGCCTTTCAAATATTGCCTCAGTGTCAGAATCTTAAGTGAATCATATGCCAGAGAAGGTTTATTAATGAAATGCAAGTCTCTTTGGTTGCTCACTCTAAATGGACTATAAATAGTCCAATTTTCTTAAAATTAAGGAGTTTTATAAGAGTATAAGAAATATATTCAAAATATGGAATAGCATATACATCTTAAAGCTCTAAATTACATATGAATTGTTTGATATGACTACATTATGTTTTCTTTAAGGATGATTAACATTTTTAATGAAAAACTATACAATTAAAAAAAATTTTTTTTTACTATTTATTTATCTTCGAGAGAGAGAGAGAGAGAGACAGAGCACGAGCAGGAGAGGGGCAGGGAGAGAGGGAGACACAGAATCTGAAGCAGGCTCCAGGCCCTGAGCTGTTAGCACAGAGCCTGATGCAGGGCTCGAACTCACAAACCCTGAGATCGTGACCTGAGCAGAAGGCAGACGCTTAACCAACTGAGCCACCCAGGTACCCCTAGACAATTTTTATTTTAATCAGTTTACCATTTCATTATTACTTAACTTCTTTTCATTTTCTGATAGCTACCTTTTAGAAATTCGTATACCTTAGCAGCCTAAGACCAGAGGATTGCAATAAATAGATTAATTTATTTACCATCCAAAATCAACAATAAGAACAATTAAAGCTAAAGGTAGTATAATAGATGTTCCTACTAATGTATAAATAATCTTTTCTGTAGTCTTTGATTTTGGAAAATGTTCCTTCTTAAATGCATTCTTTATTTTGGTTCATTGGTGTTTTATGCCTAGAAGTGACAGTGAGGCTATACATTATTTTTGGCATTCCGTCAGCCCCAAGTAAAGCCATTGTTATTACTTCACACTCTACGTGGGTTTTATCAAAAGTCTTAGCCTGTTTTAGGTGTTTGGATATATCAGATCAGTAGCTATTAGAGCCTATCAGTGCCACCACACTTTGATAAACAAGGTGAGAAGGCCAGGCATTGCAGTTGGAAGGTTTATGCAAGAGTTTGGGGAAGACAGGCAGGGACCAAAACCAGACAGATCACCATCAGTGTTTTGAGTGGGAGTGTTTGAAATGGGCTGGGATTGCAACCTGAAGAATCACTCAGGCAAGGCTTAATTGAGAGCCATGACCCAGTAGACTGGGGTTACAGTAGGGCAAAGCTATTAGCAGGTTGAAACCCATTGGCTTCGCCTTCCCCAGGGAAGCCTGAGGTCATGATCAGGCATACTGAGAATTTCTTAAGGAACAGCCAGATAAGCTGAGGTCTAGCTCTGAGATAGTACTAAGTATCAGTTCCTGTGAATTATTTTGGTAAGCTGTATTTAACTTGCCTTTTCTCTGTCTGGACAGGTACAAGTCTTCCATAGAAAGCTTTGCTACTATGTCAGTATTTCTGACTATTGGGGCAAATCAGCAGCTGTATTTTCAAACTCCCAAGACCTGAGCCATGTTTGTGTGGGATAGCAGTACTCTTCTGGGAGACCTTGGCAGGAGCTCTCTTAGAAGCCAGGTCCTCTGATTTCCTTTTAGCCGCCTTCATGGGACTTTTATTCTCGTCCCTCCCACCCCTACATTCTGGGCCAAGGGCCAGGCTTATAAAACCAGGCTTAGGATCAGGATTTAGACAAACGTTGCTTATAAAAATGTCTCTGAATTGCAATAATTAGTCTCCTGTGCAACTGTATTTGGCTTTAAAATGCTATGTGTGATTAGCAATTGCTGTTACTAGAACTAAATCTACGGAGGTTAGGTTGGGGATGATATAAATATTCTCAACCAAGGGAGTAAAATAATCTAGGAACGTTTCTTTTACTGTCTCCTTTTAAAGCTTTTGAAACTATTTTACTCTGAGCTCAGGTTCCTAAGTGATAATGGGGAAGGCTATATACTAGTGTGATTTGATTCTGCTGTAGAGTCAGGCTGTCTGATGTCAGCTAAATGATTCTCCACCCAGGGCATTTAGAAAAAATGAGGCTATTTTGGGTTATCACAATGACAGGGGAGCAATTCTGACATTGAATGGATAGGAGCCAGTGATGTTAAACTTCCTACAGTACACATGATAGTCCTGTACAACCAAAAATTACCCTGCACAGAATTCCCATAGCACACTCATGATTGACAAATACTTGTGATCTTTAGTTGATTCCTAGTTGCATTGCCACTGGTAACTGTACCAAATTATTTGTGTTTCTCAAAACCACTCAGTTACCTCCCTCATTTCATATTGTTTCCTCACTCTTCATTCACCAAAAACTTACCCAAATTCCCTGTTTTCCCCTTACTATTTTCTCTCTGTGCCCACCCTGTTCTCCTTCCTGCCCTCTCAGCAACAGGAGTCTTTTGTCTCCTTTCCAAGGATAAAGACAGCTTCACCTAAGGCTTTGGTCCCTTCCCATCCCACGCTGCCCCACCCCATCCCCAACTCTTGTCTCTTTCATTTTTAATGCCTTGCCAGTCCTTTCTTCCCCTTAGAAAAGTACTTGAGTTTTTCTATCCTAAATATCAAATAAAAGCAAAAACAAAACTCTTAAACCTGGTACTTACCCCTTCACATTAACATTCCACTTCATTTCTTCTATGTAGGGCCCAGGGTCTATGAACCATTTTTCACTCACTGGTTCTATTTCTTCACCATCTACTGGCTCCTCAAACCCTCATAAAATGATTTCCACTCCCCCAGTTCTGCTCTCCTGAAGGTTACCTCAGTGGCCTGTTGCCAGACCACTTGCTCTTCAGATTCCTTGGATTTCTTTGCAAGATGGGATCCTTGATAAACCACATATTAAAGATCATTCCTCCTCACTTTTCTTCAGTTTGCCTCTTGATTGTTCCCAAGAAGACTAGGGCCCGCCACACCATATGACGTTCTTGATTTTCCTGTACTCCTTTTTAGTATTTTCCTATTTTCCTTATTTGTATATGTCCAAGACTCTGTCCCATTTGGGGGGCTCCTTTTCATCTTCGCTTTCCCATACACTGAATGTAGGTGTTGGCCACCCTCCACTTACTGTCCTTAACCTTCTTCTCAACCATGTGAACAATCTGCAAATCTACTAATACACCTAGCCATAACCCCACTCCTCAATTTCAGGCCAGACAAAAGTTACCTGACAGATAATTCCACCTGGCTGGTCCCCTGACACTCTCTAAATTTAAAATAATAACAAAATCTAACACATTCTGGTATATTTCTTTGATAGCACTTTAAGCTTGGTGGTCATTTTTATAGGTCTTCACTACCAACCTAGGAACTCCTTGAAGACAAGGACAGTTTCTTACTTAATTTTTGCTCCAGTATCTGGTGCTTTAAAAATGTTAATTGAGGGGTACCTGGGTGGCTCAGTCAGTTAAACATCTGACTCTTGATTTCGGCTCAGGACTTGATCTCACGGTCATGATTCATGGTTGGTCATGAGCTCGATCCCAGCGTTGGGCTCCATGCTAAGCTTGGAGGCTGCTTCAGATTTTCTCTCTCTCTCCTCCTCTGCCCCTCTCTCCACCCTCTCCCTCAAAAAACCTATTTATTAGATAGCAAAGAAATTGATGAGTGACTGAGGACTTGAGGTTCCTTAGAAAAGAGATGTGTCTTTCAAATCTGTAGTCCAGTGCTGGCCTAGTGCTTGGCACATAGTAGGTACCAAGCAAATATCTTGAGTGAATCTATCTTCTCTTCTTCCAAAATCAGGCACCTTCTATTTTCTTTCCTATCGATGTCAATGATATCCGCATTTTCCTACTCAACCAAGTTGCAGACCTCAATATTCTCTGATTCTTCCACAGTCACTAAATCCAATGAATTACCATGTCCGGTAAGGCTCCGTCAAAGATTTTAAATACTCCCTTTTACAGGCATACCTTGTTTTACTGTGCCACACCTTATTGCACGTTGCAGATACTGTGTTTTTTTACAAATCGAAAGTTTGTGGCAGCCCTGCATGGAGCAAGTCTATTGGTGCCATTTTTCCAACAGTATTTGCTCACTTTGTGTTTCTGTGTCATATTTTGGTAACTCTTTCAATATTTCAAACGTTTTCACTATAATTATGTTTGTTAGGGAGATCTGTGACCAGTGACCTTTCATGTTGCTATTGTAATTGTTTTGGGGCACCATGTGCCCACATAAGACAACAAGCTTAATCAATAAATGTTGTGTGTATTCTGACTGCTCCATCAACCAGCCATTACCCTATCTTTCTTCCTCTCTCTGGGCCTCTCTCTTCCCTGGGACACCGCAGTGTTGAAATTGGGCCAATTAATAAGCCAACGATGGCCTCTAAGTGTTCACGTGAAAGGAAGAGTGACACTTCTCTTACTTTAAGTCAAAAGAGATATGATTAAGCTTAGCGAGGAAGGTGTGTCAAAAGCCAAGACAGACTGAAAGCTAGGCCTCCTGTGCCAAACAGCTAGCCAAGTTGTGAATGCAGAGGAGGAGTTCTTGAAGGAAATTAAAAGTGCTACTCCAGTGAACACACGGATGATAAGAAAGTGAAACAGTCCTCATGCTGGTATGGAGAAAGTGTGAGTGGTCTGGATAGGAGATCAAAGCAGCCACAACTTTCCCTTAAGCCAAAGCCTAATCCAGAGTAAGGTCCTGACTCTCTTCAGTTCTATGAAGGCTGAATGAGATGAGGAAGCTACAGAAGAAATGTTGCAAGTTAGCAGAGATGGGTTCCTGAGGCTTAAAGAAAGAAGCCGTCTCCAAAACATCAAAGCACAGGGTGAAGCAAGTGCTGATGTAGAAGCTGCAGCAACTTATCCAGGAGATCCAGCTAAGATAATTCACGAAGGCAGCTACACTTAACAACAGATTTTTCAATGTAGACTAAATAGCCTTATACTGGAAGAAGATGTCATCTAGGACTTCCATAGCTAGAAAGGAGAAGTTGGTGCCTGGCTTCAAAGCTTCAAAGGACAGGATGACTCTCTTGTTAGGGGCTAATGCAGCTGGTGAGTTTAAGTTGAAGCCAGTGCTCACTTACCATTCTGAAATCCTAGGTCCCCTAAGAATTACACTAAATCTGCTCTATAATGGAACAAGAAAGCCTGGATGACAGCACAGCTGTTTAAAATGTGGCTTACTGAATATTTTAAGACCACTGTTGAGACCTACAATTTGGAAAAAAAAAAATCCTTTCAAATATGACTGCTCATTGACAATGCACCTGATCACCTAAGAGCTCTGATGAAGATGTACAATGCGATTAATGTTGTTTCCATGCCTGCTAACACAACATCCACTCCGCAGCCCATGGATCAAGGAGCATTAGACTTTCAAGTCTTATTATTTAAGAAATACATTTCATAAGGCTGTAGCTGTCATAGGTAGTGATTCCTCCGATGGACCTAAGCAAAATAAAGTAAAACCTTCTGGAAAAGAGTCACCATTCTAGATGCCATTAAGCACATTTGTGATTCATGGGAAGAAGTCAAAATATCAATATTAACAGGAGTTTGGAAGAAGCTGATTCCAGTTCTCATGGATATGACTTTAAAGAGTTCAAGACTGCAGTGGAGGAAGTAACTGCAGATGTGGTGGGGACAGAGAGAGAATTGCAATTAGAAGCGGAACCTGAAGATGTGACTGAATTGCTGTGATCTCATAGTGAAACTTTCACAGATGAGTTCCTTCTTATAGATGAACAAATAAAATGGGGGTTTTTTGACATGGAATCTACTCCTGGTGAAGATGCTGTGAAGACTGTTGAAATGACAGCAAAGGATTTAGACTATTATATAAACTTAGTTAATAAAGCAGCAGCATGATTTGAGAGGACTGACTCCAATTTTGAAAGCTCTACTGTGGGTAAAATGCTGTCAACCATCAGCCCAAGCTACAGAGAAATTGTTTGTGAAAGGAAGAGTCAATGCAAACTTCATTGTTGTCTTAATTTAAGAAGGGGCTGCAGCCACCCTGACCTTCAACGGTCACCACCTTCATCAGTCAGCGGCCATCAACATCAAGGCAAGACCACCAGCAAAAAGATTATGACTCATTGAAAGCTCAGATGATGGTTAGCATTTTTTTTTTTTAGCAATGAAGTATTTTTAAATTAAAGTATGTACATTGTTTTTTTTTAGACATAAGGCTATTGCACACTTAATAGACTACAGTATAGTAGAGAGAATGAAAGGAAGGGCATTCCAAGTTCAGGGAACAGAGAGAGAGAATTTGCAAGTAGGAAATAGGAATCGACGAGTCCAAGGACCAAGTGGTAAAGCTTGGACTTTACCATCCCCAGAGTGTAGGCTGTCCTGTCCCAACTCCATGTTTTGGATCACATGATTTCTTTCTATCATCCCGCTCTTCTTCCCATCCATCTTTCACCACCAAAATACTCATATCTACCCTTATAAATCCTAGCTCAAATAATTCTTCCCCTATGAACTGTCCTTAATTCTTCCAGGCAGAAAGAATCTCCTTTATTTTTTCAACCCCTTCTGCTTTCCTTTGGCCTGTGTGTCTCTCAATCTTGTATTAATGTTGTTGTATCCATTTTCTGGCACCCTCAGTTCCTTGAAGTATAGGGACTATGTTTTGTTCTCCCTCTGTGCTGGGCACCACGCACACAGTAAATGCTCACTAAATATTTGTGAGCCTTGGATCACTCTTTTAAAAGAGTTTTAGTATCAATTTGTAAGCTAGTATTTCATGGTAAGCAAAATCTTTTTTTTTCTTTCCAGAATATCCTTTCAATAAGAAAATATCTTTAGTGAAAGCAATCATTAAAACAACTTCTTTTTTGAGAGTTTTTTTTTTGGGGGGGGGGCATTTAAAATACTTTCAGTTATTAAGTTATATCATTTGGGGTCCATTTTATAATTGGTATTAGAATGAATTTTTGAGAATAGAAAGTAAAAGCTACTGGAGGAAAAGTAAGAGAAATTTCTAATTTAATTTATGGGAATTTTAAGGATTATATTAAGATGTATTAGTTTCTAAAGGTTTACTTTTTTATGTTTAAATGTTTATTTATTTTGAAAGAGAGAGAGTGAGAGAGGGCAAGCGGGAGAAGGGCAGAGAGAGGGAGAGAATCCCACATAGGCTCTGTGCTGTCAGCACACAAACTGTGAGAGATCATGACCTGAGCTGAAATCAGGAGTCAGATGCTTAACCAACTGAGCCACCCAGGCACCCCTAAAGGTTTATTTATTTATTTTTTTTAATTTTTTTTTTAATTTTTTTTTTCAACGTTTATTTATTTTTGGGACAGAGAGAGACAGAGCATGAACGGGGGAGGGGCAGAGAGAGAGGGAGACACAGAATCAGAAACAGGCTCCAGGCTCTGAGCCATCAGCCCAGAGCCCGACGCGGGGCTCGAACTCACAGACCGCGAGATCGTGACCTGGCTGAAGTCGGACGCTTAACCGACTGCGCCACCCAGGTGCCCCAATTTTTTAAGTTAGTTTTATGTAGGTGGGAAGATTCAGTCAGCTGTTTTTTTCACATACATTGTAAATGTCACTTATGAATAGTTATGTAATGACATAAAAGTATTTCAGGACTAGTTACATTTTTCAGGTTTCTGAATTTTTTTTGTTTTGTTTTAAAAAAAACAAAACTTTTGCCCCAAAGAAATTAATTTGCATCATAACAGAGGTATGTAGTCAGAAAAAGCAAACCTTATATATTCTCTTGCTTTTCAGTTTATTTCAGTGAATATTCAGTATTTGAATAAAGCAATAAAGTACATTTCTTAAGAGTATAATAGTTCCTTAAATATTCAGCATTAAGTTTATTCTTTCTTTCTTTCTGTCTTTCTGTCTTTTTTATTTTTTTAAGTTTTTTTTTTTTTTTTTTTTACATTTATTTATTTTTGAGAAACAGAGTGAGACAAAGCGTGAGCGGGCAGAGAGACAGGGAGACACAGAATCTGAAGCAGGCTCCAGGCTCTGGGCATGCGGTCAGCACAGAGCCCGATGCAGGGCTCAAACCCACGAATTGTGAGATCATGACCTGAGCTGAAGTCAGACGTTCAACCAACTGAGCCACCCAGGCGCCCCAAGTCAAGTTTATTCTTGTGTGTCAGGCACAGTTATAGATTTATGCCCACATATGGCTTTTCCCCAGGACATGGTTATTTTGGACCACCTAAATCCACCCACACTTTAAGTATTTAAGCAGATGTGATATATTCATTGATCTCTAAAGATGCTGATAGAAATTATCCTTACCCTGTCACCCTATCCCCTTTGTTATTTGTAGGATGTCCTGAGATTAGAGCTATTTGCACTAGGGACTAAAATACTAATTACCTTGTGTAATTGCAATTTAGTACTCATTAAAAATCTTCCCTAATCAATTGGACTAACTAGCATCAATAGCATGGGTCATTGAATTTAAACATTACTTCAGTTGTGCCTGCTTCGGTAGCACATATACTAAACATTACTCCAGAATACAATATTTTAAAATAATATGGCATTATCAATATTTGGATAATGGAATCTATACTTGAAGAACCAAATCCTAGGAAATGTGTAGACCTAGGAAAGCAATTTCTGATTCTGTTAACCAGAGAAGCATATGGCTACCACATGGCTTACCTTCTGGTCAGTAATACAGCCAGCCACACACACACACACACACACACACACACAGGGTGTTGCAACTTTTCTGAGAACAAAGAGCATGCTTCGTCATTCTGCCTAATAAACTCATGTTTCCTATCGGTACCAGGGAACGCCACACAAAGCATGTCTTTGAATATCTTTGAATGCCTTCATGCTTAGATTGGTTCCTAAAGGGTTGGGGTTTTCTTGGTATAACATCATTTCCTCAGTGTGTACAATCACAAGGAAATCATGAAAGCTATAATACATTAAATTTAAGATTTTTATTTTCTGGATATGTAGAATTGGAGCAAAATCATATCCTTTTCTTGGGGCCATCTGGTAACCTCACTAAAAAGGAAAAAGTAAACATGTTTCTAGTTGCTTTGAACAAACCCATATGCTGCCAGTCGTTACTAAAACTGGCCAATGAGAGAGTTGAATTTCACTAGTGTATTCTGAGATACACTCTGATCATCCTGTAGTTTCTATAGCTAGATTCTGGATGGATATATTTTCTTTCTTGTATTTTCATTTCATACTTTCCAAAGATGATCTATAATCAATTGATATGTTCTATTTTTCTCTATAATTCACCAATAATAATTGAGCCAAAACAAACAGGAAATTCTCCTGGAAGTCTGATCCCTAATGAATTCTGAAACTAAGCTCAGCATATTAAAGGAAGTAATTAAGAAGGCACCCCATTGTGTTTAGATATGCTGGGTCAGCCAAAACAGGATTTTTCTATTTTTATGAGCTTTTGTCAAATTTAAAGTATGTTACATTTTAAAACAAAAATTTAAAAGAATTTCTCAGTAGCCTTACTACTCTGTAAATATTTTTTAAAATTATTCTTCGTGTAATGTAAAGATGACTTTTTGAAACAAATGACCTAGATGTGCCAATAAAAGTACCTATTCAATTTGCCAAAAAAAAAAAAATACCACAAGTATTTTCTAGTTAATTGTGTGCACACATTCCATATAACATAGCGGCCACGTACTAACCATTAATTGTGAAGGACTATAGAGGTCATCCGGTTCATCATCTTACTTCAGAAAGGACTGATCCTGTATAACCCCTGGAACATGGTTGGTTAATGTGCTTTTATTGTTTTTTTTAAGGTTTTTTTTTTTTTTTAGGTTTATTTATTTTTGAGAGAGACAGAGCATGAGCGGGGGAGGGGCAGACAGGGAAACACAGACTCCAAAGCAGGCTGTAGACCCTGAGATGTCAGCACAGAGCCCAAGGTGGGGCTTGAACTCAGAACCGCGAGATCATGACCTGAGCCCAAGTTGGACACTTACCCGACAGAGCCACCCAGGCGCTCCAGCTAATGTGCTTTCTTATCTCTTGCTCTTACACTTTGTTTTTTTACATCGCAGTCCTAGTCCTAACCCGCCTTTTCATGGTGCTCATGGTTTGCCAAGCAGCGCTGCACTTTTCACACTGGTGCCTCTAACCCTTCTAGCGGCTCCCTTGGCTAGCGACCGCCAGACTTTTTCTTTTGTTCTCTTGCTTACTGAATTCAACTCTGACTTTAGATAGACTCTCCTCTCTTTCTTCTCATATTCTCGTGTTCGTACTTCCTTCGCACTCTTTTTCTTTTTCTACCCTTGTCCCCTATTTGTGTCACTGCATTATCTCCTGCCATTTTTTCCCCTTCTCCTCCTATCACCTTTTTCTAGCACTTTCACTTATCCTAAAAATCCTTAGCTGGCAGTCTTTGCTGGGTCCTGAGCTCTCAAGGTAAGCAGAGGGAGTGCCTAGAACTCCCAAGCCTGCACCACCGACTTGTTCCCATCCCTGTTGGGGGCAGAAGTCTAATGGGCTCGCAGGCAGCAATTGCAATCATCAGTGCGCAGTGCCAGTTTGGTCTGGAGATAATCACTCAGTCAGTTACATTGCCATTCAGATTAGCAGTCTTGTGAGAAATAAAAGCCCGCCCTCTCTGATGAGTGTTTCACGTACATTCTTCCCAGTAAAGATCTTTTAGAGCAGTGTTTAAGAAATGTGAGCTCGGGCCCCTCCCCCGTTCATGCTCTGTCTCTCTCTGTCCCAAAAATAAATAAACGTTGAAAAAAAAAAAAAAAGAAATGTGAGCTCGCATCAGTCACCTGGAAGGCTTGATAAAACAGATTGCTGGGGCGCCTGGGTGGCTCAGTCGGCTAAGCGTCCGACTTCGGCTCAGGTCATGATCTTGCACTCTGTGAGTTCAAGCCCCGCGTCAGGCTCTGTGCTGACAGCTCAGAGCCTGGAGCCTGTTTCAGATTCTGTGTCTCCCTCTCTCTCTCTGACCCTCCCCCGTTCATGCTCTGTCTCTCTCTGTCTGAAAAGTAAATAAACGTTTAAAAAAAGAATTAAAAAAAAAAAACAGATTGCTAAACGCACCCCTTTCTGCAGTGGAAATTGGACATTGGCAGTTCTGGCTGACCGTGCCGACACTGCCTGTCTGCAGGTCACTGGTGGAGTAGCACTACTGCTCAGTTCTTTTCAATTTTCTGATCACGAACTTAAATGATTCTGGCTCATTTCAAGGCCAATTACCTGTATTCTTCTTCCTTCGGAAATGATTTTCAGACAGTCCCCGGGGAGTGACTTTCGGTCATGACGTTACGTTCTTACGGCTAAGGAACGCAAATCTCTTCAGCTTTTTACAAAATGTATGCTGTAAATCTGTTATCACTGTTAATTACCCTCTTCCATTTCTCCTACCGGTTGTCTGCGCCATCCTCCGGTTGCAGATAGGCAAAACAAACTTAATAATCTATACAGTGTTTCACTTGAAAAGAGACTTGTCTAATTTAGACTTTGGTATGTGGGTTAACTTCTGGTTTCCGTGTATTTTATTTATTTATTAATACACATGTGTATAGGTGTGTATTTGGCACCTGTGAATAGATGGCACCAACACGTACCGTGCAAAGTGAACTAGGATACAAAAAATTTAACCCATGCATCTAGCAGTCAAGTTGCTTTGCAACTCTTTAGGGATATAAAACAAAACAACAATATGACAACAAAACAAACAAAATCCCAGTGAAATAGAACTTTTAGAACTGGAGTGGACCAGATAAACATCAAGCCTTGAGTAGCAAAACAAAATTAAAACAGTAATTCAAGGGAAAATGGTTGAGTCAGTCATGCTTAAGTGAAAAAAGGGTGACCCTGATAATGATTGTTCCTTTGAATATCAGTACCCATACAAATATCTTGATTTATGCCACCTTTTGTAATCATTGGTTGTGATATATGCCATCACTTGATATAGCCACCTTTTGTAATCATTGGTTGTGTATGTCCTGTCTTCAACTACCATTGATGGCCCTCCAAGACCGAGATGATGTCTCATGCATTTTCATATTACCAACACTTAATATAGCATAAGTATGTGTTTCCAACTTACTGTTGATTAAATAAGGGCAAGTGGACACAGGACATAAGCTGGTTGGCAAATAGAATGGTCATTGAATCAGTTTTGTAAAGCTTACTAGGTAATTTCACATCAGCCATATTAAAGATCCTTCTAGGAGGCACCGTCTAAGCCCAAGCACAATGTCCTGCGTGTAGAAGGACCTCACTACATCAGCTCATTCAATGGGTATTCATTATTTATTAAAAGTCTGACTGACCTACTCAGGGTCTTTAGCACTTGTTAATTTACTTTTTCCTCCTGACAACCTAAGGATACTGGGTAGGAGGTACAGCACACAATTAAAAAATAATTTACCTAAGGTCACAGTGGTTGAGCCAAGATTCAACCAGGGAGTCTCCCAAGTCTGTGCTTTTGATGACTACACTGTATTATCTTACCTCTCAAGGCATGCCCATCACAGTCTTCATCTCTGCAACAAGGTGACACTCTCCCTTGCATTATTTCTTTTTGCAGAGTTGGACATTGTTGCTTCCAAGGTATAATGGGATGTGTGGTACCTGTGGGTTTGAGGTTTCACTTTGATCTAGTGCTAATACACTTAAAGTGATTCAACTTTTAAAAATAGGAGTCAATCTTGGCCAACATTTCATCCTTCTTTGAGCTCCTAAAGGACTTCATATTATTCTCTTGTCAGACCAGGATTATTATGGAAGACTGGTATACATCCTGCAGGGCAGAAATGTTTGTTCAGTAAATCAGGAAATAGATAAAAGAAGTCTGGGGAGAATTCTGGATCCTCCTGAAATTCATGAGCAGACTTTTCTTTTTGAATGTAATCACAGTAATTATAAAAGTATGGTTAATAACCGTTCTTACATAATTTTCCATTTTTTCATTAAGCCCGCAGTCCACCTGGTTATGTGTACAAGGAAAAATGGGTCAAATTTATATTAACAGTCATTGACTTACAAGGGAAATAGTAACCTAGGGCATGTTCTCTTATTTGAAATTAATCTTTGCTTGACATTACACATCTAGACATTTCTCTTAAAAATGGCTTTTGAGTAATAGTGAATATACTTAATACTATGTAGAATTGGTAGCTGAAATTGCACAGTGAAAAAACAAATCAAAGGCTAGTTGTTTCAATTCCTCAAGGTAAAGTTTAAGAGGAAATAAAAATTCTCCCTGATACCAGTCTTCTGATTAACATAATATATGCTACAAAGTGAACAATATATGAAGAAAATGCAAAATTGTTTTAAATCATTGATGGTGAATCTATCTTCTGTCTGTCTTATTGCTATAGCACATATTGAATGTGTAAATTCTCGTATCAGTGCCTATGCAATCAGGATATTCTACTTCCGTAATAATTTTATTTCTTATCCATCCTTGCATAATTACAATTACATTCATTTTTCCATGTTATTATTCAAGAAATTAACAAAAACAATGCTTAAAATATCAGGAAAATATTTTGTTACTAGATGACAGTATCTATACTATATCCAAGCAATTCAGCTCCCTTTCCCTCTTCATTTAATTTCCCCATTTCTGCTTCTCCTTTCACAGATACACACTTTGGTCACAATACTCTTTCACACTGTCCTGGACAGTGTTACAGTGTTGATCTTCTCTGAATTACTTCCATGCATGTATACATAAATATTACATATATATATATATATATATATATATATATATATATATCTTCTGTCCAGTGCTCATTAGGCTTAGAGCATGGGAAAAATAGAGATATGTACTAGTAGTACATACATGTTATTATTAATATACATGTTTGTTTGTATACATATCTATATTTTTCCTATATATATGTATATAACAATCCATTAGAACATACTATTAATATATGTGTTGTTTGTATACATTTCTATATTTTTCCCATGCTCTAAGCCCAATGAGCACTGGACAGAAGATACAATTCTTATATCTGTCTTGTCATTAGTAAATCTTCCCTGGAAACACTCATGAACTGTCTGTTGAGATATTCTGACTTCAGCGTATACTTTGTGGTATATGGCCTGGTCCGTACTCAAAGGCTAATATTGCTTGAAGGCAAAAAATTTTAGGGGGAAAATATGTCTTGCTGGCATCCTCATGACTAACACAATATACGCTGTGGGTAGACTTCCTGCTTTCTACCACCGATTTTGCCTCCTGGCAAACAGTTTTTGAATTTTAAGGCTGATAGCAGTATGCCAGTGCCAGTGCTGTAGCAGAGAAACTGGAAAGGTGTTTCTGTACTTTAAAGCACAGGTTTCACCGTGGCATAAGGCATCTTCAAACTAATTGTCAATGGAACAGTGGGGAAAACCAGCTGAGGATTGGTGGAAGCCCATTGCTGATACGAAGGGTATCATTGTCATTGCTGACACTTGGGAGGACAGACCAGTAACTGTAAGGATGGCGGCTGGATGAAACTATGGCTAGACTTTAATCAGAGTGTTAGGAAGAGGGATTGCTCCTATACAGCGCGGGGCATGCTTTTCCATAAGGACCATACTGTACCTATCCTGTAAAATGCTCTTCAGTTAAAGCCACTGTTGTTGAGGACATGCTTTTTACCTTTCATCTGTCAAAGAATGATAGAGACAAATCCAAAGAATACACGGGCCAGTTTGATGGAGCTTCCACAAAACAAACTTGAAATAATATGACCGTCAAAATAAATAACATATTAACGGATTATGATCGATGGAATAAAATAAGAATACAGTGAAGTCCAAAATAATGTCAGTAAATAGGGGAGAATGGAAAGCTTTTCCTTATGATAGAAATCTAACTTCTTACTGTAGAAAAAATGATGCAAATTGAAAAAAATTACCATTTGGCAGGATTTTGGATTCCTGGACCCCATTTCAATGGGGCAGGATAGGGATGCAGTTTTCCCTTAACACCAATGGTTCTCTGGACACCAACTCCAAATGGATGTCCTACAGTTCAACCTATTCTGACACCATCTACCTCGAGATAGCAACAGCTTGCTGGTCATGGGCTCAGTTCTACAGGACTTTTCTTCTCTACCCCCACTTCAGATGCCAGTCTAACGCACAGGTTGTTGTTACCTGTACTTCTGGCTGCCTGGTTATAAATCAGAGGTTCCCATTATTCCCTCCTTGGGTTTGATGAATTTGCTAGAGCGGCTCACAGAACTCAGGAAACCCCATTTATTCACCAGATTGTCTATCTGTTATAAAAAGATACAACTCAAGAACAGCCAGGTAGAAGAGAGGCATGGGACAAGGGATGTGGGAAGGGGCACAGAGCTTCTCTGCTACATCTCCCTACATGGCAGTCTCCCTACATCTCTATGTGTTCACTAACTTAGAAGCTTCTACGAACCTTGTCCTTACGGGGGCTTCACGGCATAAGCATGGTTGATTAAATCACTGGCTTTGGGTGACTGATTTAATCTCCAGCCCCTCCCTCCTCAGCGGAGGTCAGGGGAGGTAGGACTGATAATTCCAACCCTCTAATTACATGGTTTGTTTCTCTGGTGACAACCCCTGTCCTTAGGTGGTCTAGGGGCATTGCAAAAGTCACCTCATTAAAATAACACAAGATACCTGTATTGCCCTCCTGGCTTAAGAAATTCCCAAGGTTTTAGGAGTTTTGTGTCAGAAATGGGAGGAAGACCACATGTATTTCTTATTAGAAATCAGAACCATCTTAGTAATAACTGATTCAGGCAAGAATCATCCGTGGATGCTAAAACTGGTAGAAAGGTGGATATTACCAGGATATGTAAGTAGTCTCAACTGAGCAATGTTATCACTTGCATCAGTTCTAAGCATCTAAGCATCAGGCTAAGACCACCAGGAACGCACCTGTAGTCGAGCAAGCTGGGATTAATAATTGTTGCAGTAAGGAACAACGCACACCATGAGAAACCATGGGACGGTTCAGTGAAAGGAAGTTAGAAAGGACTTACAGGATTTGGGGGTGGTTAGGTAACTCTGGAGAGTGGTAAAGAAAATGGTTCTGAATTGGAAGCTGTCAGGAAGTACGGGTAATTCTATCATTGGGTATCTCAGGAAATCATATACAGAAGGAAGGAAGACTAGACTGAAGCTAGAGCTATAACTGGCAAAGCAGCCACAGGCATACATACTACCCAAGATAGAGGGAGGTTTGGCCATTAGTGCAATAATGACAGTGTTCATTGTTTTGTCTGTGTTCAGACATGATAATGGAGGGGTCTTGTCACAAGGTCCCAGAGTGGCCTTGACTAATACTGATATTCTGGGAAACAGTTTCTGTTCAACACAAGAGCTCTGAGTGCCAGTGCATCTCCTAGCAACACCAAGGCCTAGATGGTGGCATTCTCAGACAGCAGAAGTCAGGGACTGCTTTTCTTTTTCTCACTAGTAACCCATTAACCAGAACCAACCAAATCAACATCACGTGCCTACTGATATGAAAAGGAAAACAACATCACTCTTGGGGCATTCCTGCCAAAAATACATACCTGAACCTAATCAGGGGGAATATCAAACACAAACTGATTGATAGGCTACAAAAGAGCAGGCCTGCATTCCCCAAAAATGTCAATATCATGAAAGAGATTGAGAAATCGCTCTAGATTACAGATGAGCGAAACATAGCAGACTGCAATCTACGAATTGGAATTTTCTTTTGCTACAGCAGACATTACTGGGATAATTGGCAAATCCTAAATAAATCTGGAGTTTAGATGATTGTAGCAGCATTAATTTTCTGATTTTGATAATGATACTATGATATTTAGAACTCTTTTAGGAAGCACAATGAAGAATTTAGGGGTAAAGGGGCATCATATCTACAAATTATTCTCAAATAGTTCAGAAAAAAATGTGTGTGTTTGTGTGTGTGTGTGTGTGTGTGTGTGCGCGCGCGCGCAGAGAGAGAGAAAGGATAAAGTAAAATTTGGAAAATCTGGGAGAAGAATACATGGGAATTCTTTATATAACTTTTGCAACTATTTGTAATTATATCAGAAGTTAAAGAAAAAATGCCTTCCCCTTCCCATTTACCAGTGCTTTTCTTTTTTGAGTAAACGTTATCTTGGTTGATGGGGGATTCAGCCTTGGTGTTTTGGTCACCGCATTCTTGAGTGAAATATCTATTATATGCATATTTACATCTAAATCTCCTTTCTTAATTTTTTATGGCTATTATAAGACTGACAGGGGGTTTCCTTGGGGGGTAGCTAATTCCTTTAGCAGTCCTTATATTTGGTAAAATGTATTATAATTCATCTTTTCTTAATTCCACAGATATGAATTGCTAGGAACATATGCATTCAACTTTATTTTGAAAAATTCTCTTGGCGGTGGAAGCACCACCTCATTGAGGAGTGATCCACGGGTAAGCATCTAAACATTGCATGTTTTCTCTTTTGTGTCTTTCTTCCATGTGCTGTTGACATTAGCCTGTATCAACACATTCTATAAAACATAGCATATACACTAATACTACAGGGCTTTCAGTTCAGAATGAGGAAGAAAATAGGAGTGAAGTCTTTTTGGATAACTTAGTGAAAAAGTTATCTTCATTATGAGTGTTGCTTAGAAAACTATCTCAAGATTTAAGAAAAGAGTTCATTTAGACTTAATCTTGAAGCTAAAGAGTATTTGGTCTTCCATAGATTAAGGAGAGCCATTATTTGAGGTAAAGAAAAGTATTATTTTATTATCATTGTTGAGAACAAGCTGCAGCCACCCACATACCATGGAACTGTGTTGAAATATGCCTGGGTCATC
The DNA here is from genome assembly GCF_016509475.1 of Prionailurus bengalensis. Classification (NCBI taxonomy): domain Eukaryota; kingdom Metazoa; phylum Chordata; class Mammalia; order Carnivora; family Felidae; genus Prionailurus; species Prionailurus bengalensis. The sequence continues at coordinate 73,162,659 of NC_057344.1, read as the reverse complement.
CTAAGAAGGAGCTAAAGTCAGTTAACTTAAGCTCAGTCCAATGTATCACTTAGCCTTAAAATTTTCCTATTACTTTGTAATGTTGCTATGTTTAGATCTTCTTAATAATTGACAACAAGTGGTGTCTCTGTAATTTTGAGTAAAAGCGTTGTTACAATATCTCATTTAGTGGGAGTTTCTCATAGGTTCTCACATGTGTATACATATATATATATGATATATATATATATATATATATCATATATATATATATGTATGAGTTGCCTTACTGAGGACTCCACTGTATCAACCTCACTCAGCATCATTACTTTTGTCAATAACCTGAGATTTGGCACAATTGTTTATTGATTGATTTTTAATTAGAGCACAGGAGTAGGGGGAGAGTGGCAGAGGATTGAGAGAGAGAGAGAGAGAGAGACAGAAAGAGAGAGAGAGAGAGAGAGAGAGAGAGAGAGAGAGAGAATCTCAAGCAGGCTCCACGCACAGTGCAGAGCCCAACTCGGGGCTTGATCCCACAACCCTGGGAACATGACCTGAGCCAAAATCATGCATCTGACTGAGCTACCCAGGCACCTCTTTCTTTTCAATTTTTTTGTTTTTTGTTTTTTGTTTTTGTTTTGAGAGGGAGAGATCAGCTTTGGTAAAGGTGGTTCTCAAGATGTGAAGGACACTTGCCTGAAAATCACCTGCGGTGCTTGTTAGAATGAAGATTCCTGCCTCCACCTCAAACCTATTCATTTGGAGGCTCTTGATGGGAGGCTCTGAAGCTATAAATAGGGACTTTGAAGTTCATTCAGAAAGATGACTCTTTGCCTAAGGTAATACAGTCTTAAACACAGAACTAATTTTGAAATATTAACCAATGGATTTAAGGTTCTTAATTAATTAATAAGTACAACTTCATAAATAAAATGGTAAATATAATTATTAGATAAAATTTAAGTGGGAGTTTTATTGAATGCCCACTGTGAACTCAGAACATTTATGAATACTTAAGTTTTAATCAAGGATGATGGATTTCTAGACAATGTTGCCAAAATGAGTTTTTTTAAGTCACATTTGTGGTCAGTAATCTTGGCAATAAACTTTTTTTACAATATCAATAATTATTCTTTCTTATTTATTCTTCCTGAATTTGGCATTCTGAAAAAAGAACAATTGATAGATATTCTACATTGAAGGTTTAAATATGTAGAGAAAAATCTTCAAGATTTCTTCCATTTAATCTATACAGCAAAATACTTGGTTAAATTATACTCACTTTTTAAAAAAAGACGAAAGGCAGAAATTGTTATTTGAAAACCAAATGGTACAGCCATAAAGGACATTCAGTAGTTCCCCCTCATCTTCAGGGGATAGTTCTAAGTCCCCAAGTTTGCAGATAGTTCTGTGAAAACACAGATACTACCAAACCCTATATATACTATGTTTTTTTCCCATACATGTATGCCTATGATAATGTTTCATTTATAAATTAGGCACAGTAAGAGATTAACAATAATAACTAATGATAGAACAATAACAATGTACTATAATAAAACTTATGTGAATGTGATCTTTCCCTCTCAAAATACCTTATTGTACGGCCCTCACCCTTCTTCTTGTGATGATGTGAGATGATAAAATGCCTGCATGCCTACATGATGAGATGCAGTGAGTTGGAAGATACAGACATTGTGACGTAGTGTTAGGCTACTATTAACCATCTGAGGACATGTCAGAAGGAGGATCATCTGCTTCCAGACTGTGGTTGACTATGAATAACTGAAACCAAATGAAGCAAAGCTCGGATAAGGGGGTGGGTACGGGATAAAAAAAAATCTGGTCCCTTTCATCAAAAGTAAAGACAAAGGCTGGGAGATCCATAATTTAAGGAAACAAAAAAGAGTTTAGACTGTCATATTTGACTTGGCAGTGAGGTGTACAGGATGATTACCTCTAGTTATTGCTCAATTGAATTCCAGGAAGTTCAGGAGGTAAAAAGACAATGAGGGTCACCAGCAGGGAAGGTAATGGATACTGTCACCCCTTCTGTAGATGAACGGACAGGACATGAAGAGTTGAACCAATTTACTATAGGTTCAAGCGTCCAATGCTTGATTTCATCTCAGGTCATGATCTTGCAGTTCAGTAGGTTCAAGCTCTGCATAGAACCTACTTGGAAATCTCTCTCCCTCTCTCTGCCCCTCCCCTGCTCTCTATCTGTCTCTCAAAATAAATAAGCTTTAAAAAATAGTTATTGAATTTATTTTATTTTTTTAATTAATTGTGTGATTCAAATTCAGTTCCACTCACACGCTTTTTTTTTTCCTAAGTAATCTCTACACCCAGTGTGGGGCTTGAACGCACGACCCCAAGATCAAGAGTCACATACTCTGACTGAGTCAGCCAGGCGCACCCCCCACTCATGTGCTGTCCATGTAAAGAATGGGTGTGAATAAAATGCAAGTAATCCGACTTAATGGGATGTCCTAGCAGAAGGCAACCAGGATAAAAAATCAGTGAACTTAATTCAAACATAAAGGTCTGTACCTACAGAGAACACTGGCGGCCTGGTGCTTAGAGAGAGCTGTCCACTTGGACTTCTTCCAGTTAAGAAATTTGAGACAATGTAAAATCATATTTCCCTTTTTTTTTTTTAGTGTTGCTTAAAGTATTTAGTTATGAATCAGCTTTAGCTGAATCACACTGAATTTTGTTTTAGTGTGGAGTGGGTTAAGAGTATGTGTAATTACAAATATACCAGAATGGTACACTTACCTCCCTTCAAATTAAGTTTAGAAATGAAAGAGATGTTATTCTTTTCAAAAACATAGCAATAATATATATTGCTACAAAATATTGATGAAACAGTGTGTTTATATCATTTAAAGTTTCTGTACCATTGAACATGTGTAATCAAAGGAACCACTGATTGCCAGGACCAACTGCTTCTAAACTTTTGCCCCATTTTTCCTGTTCTTCTTGTGTAATTACTTCTTCACTAGTATGAGTGATTTCTTTCTCTCTTTTTTTTTTTAATTCAATGAGGCACTGCATTGTTTAAACAGTTAAATAGTGAATCCTATTAAGATTTTCTAAGTACCAGACAATAATTCATCTTCTGTTTCCGGTAATTGCTCACTGTGAAAATTCACCAAGAACCACAGTTAAGACTCTCTGAAGGGCCTGAGTAATTTGATTTTCATAGGCCCCAGGACCATTCACACTTGGAGAGTTTAGAGAACATGTCATTCTAATCCAGCTCACGACACTTCACAGATGAGGCCTTCTAGGCCCCAGGAGTCTCCGAGATCTCACACACCATCAGAGAGGAGTATCTGAAGCTAGCCTGATACTAAGAAAGTTCTGCATTCAATTACCTGTCATTATATCCTTAGTATGTCTATGCATTTACAAAGGATTTTTGAAATATAGTGAATAGGATGGCATTGATCCCCAATCAATTATTATTATTGTTATAATTGCCAATGCTGTCCTGCTTGGGGAACAGCAATACCTCATTTCTTCCTCTATCATGGGTACGATTACAGTGGTGGCATTTCAAATATGTGGCCTTTCAAATATGTAGCGCAAGGCTATTCTTACATGTGCTTTTGTTAACAAACCTGGGTTACCAAATACGCATATTTACTATTGCCTTACAATGATAAGTTAGAATAAAAAGGAAATAAGATGAATTTATTAAGAAGTAACGTGACTTGCCATTTATTATTTGTATTTTAAAACGCAATATGCTTTGCATGTCGTGGGGCATCTCGAAATTCTTAGTCATTCCTCAGTATGTCCTTTTATCATTTCAAACATGGACGTTTGGGGGGTTTGTATGTTTTGAGAGGCATCTTAAAACAAAAGACTGGTCTTTACCTTTGTTTTTACGGATTATAAAGGACTTCACTGGTGGTGAGCAGCTGGAGGACCAGAGCTCTGCCGAAGCTTCCAAATCTCCTAAGTGTGATTCGTTCCCTCTCTGCCCGCTGCCTACTGACCGTGCCTCTGTGGGCGCACTCAACGCCCCAGCTCTAAACGTGCCTGCTTTCTGCTCCCCACTGTGGCGAGTCCTTAGCAGGGGTCTACGAGTAAAAGCATGTCCTTTGTCTATACCGCATTCTTGGGTGACTGTGGTATCAAAGCAGAAGGGAAAAGCACCTCTGTCCTTGTTTCTCTGAAGATAGTACCGATGATGCATTGTGTTATGAATCTCCATGCAGTGATACAGTACGTTCAGTACATTTGATTGTGTTTAATCCTCTAAACATTCCTTTGAAATATTCCCGTTTCAGAAAGATGAAATCGAGGCTCAGAGGTGGCAAGTGACTTGTCTGAGTTCATTTAGCTGTGAATGACACCACAGGACCTTAAACCCGGGATTTTTGCCTCCTTCCTCTATGTCCCAGCTGCCTCAACCTGTTGTTAATTTATGTGACGCCTGGATTTACTTTGGTCGTGATTTTTCATAATTTTAAATGCACATTCTTTGGTTTTGCTCAATGTTATTTTATGGTTAGCACAACAAACAAGCAAACAAACCAAACCCCTAAATCCTGTCTGGCTGGAACTGCAAGCTTTCATCTTTGTAAGGACAATAGGCAGGATTGAGGCCCTCATAATAAAGTGCTAGCCAGCCAGGAAGGAAGCTGGGGAAGTCTTCCTCCCAGGAGGTAATTGATTCCTAACACCCTAGGTAGCACTGAGTTTGAAGGCTCCATGAAAAGGTGTCTGCTGTTTTCTTCTGCTTCCAGGGGGATGTGCACAGAGCCTTTATTCTCCCCAGTCCCTTAGAGTCAGCCAGTGAGGGTCTCTGTGTCCACTGGGCCAGACCTGAGCATATGTAAACGAACAGAAGGCAGAGAAAAACAAATGTCATTATCTATGTGCCCCCAAATGTAATAACCTTAAAAATGTAAGAACAACAACAAACTAATTCTAAAGGAGGACAGTAATTTTAAAACATGAAGTTTAGGGGCACCTGGGTGGCTTAGTCAGTCAAGCCTCCAACTTTGGCTCGGGTCATGACCTTGTGGTCCCTGAGTTCCAGCCCCTTGTCGGGCTCTGTGCTGACAGCTCAGAGCCTGGAGCCTGCTTTGGATTCTGTGACTCCCTCTCTCTCTGCCCCTCCCCTGCTCATGCTCTGTCTGTCTGTCTCTCTCTCAAAAATAAACATTAAAAAATAAAATAAATCTTAAAAAAATAAAACACGAAGTTTAGAAAACCAAATTTATCAGGCTTAGGGGCCAGGGGAAAGAAGGTGTAAGAAGTAGGAAGTCTGGGATGACCTAGGTTTTGCTTCTGACTCTGTGCCCTTGAGCAAGACATCAAACACCCATGTCTAAGGAGGGTATGGGACTTCGTGGCCACTCAAGTGCTGGGGCCTTTCTTGTGAGGGAATACTAGTAAGCAGAACCTTAATCAGATCTTTCTCACTATTGCAGTTTTAAAATAGCTGATGCTAGAAATTAGACCCCATGGCACTAGAGAAGCAGGGAAATGAATTCAAATTCAAAAGAAAAGGTGTGAGATCTAAGTTTAGGGTTAGGTATTTCATTGAGCTGAGCACAGCACCTGACATATAGCAGGCATTTAATAAGTGAATGGATGACAGGCGGATGGACGGATGGAAGGTCAGTCCTTCCCTGGGGGCGATGGACCTGGGGACAGAGAAACCTGTAGTCGAGTCCTGATCCACATGAACACAGTGAAGGAGGCAAAAGTATAGGCCTTAATTTCTTCCTGTGTAAAATAAAACCGAGATGGCACTTCACAAGGTAATGAGGATTAAGTGAGAAAATGCTTAGTTCAGGTCCTAGTACGTAGGAAGCACACAATTTTGTGATCAGAGCCTCTAAGGACTTCTCTGAGGAACAAAAAGGCTCCAGGGGCAGGAAGTGTGCAGGTCGGAAATCTGTAGCCTTCCAGGCTTCTGCTGGACTCTGTACCTTGTCTCTGAGAGTGGGACCTCTTTCTCCCGGGACCCACGATGAGCTCAAGGACTGTAAGATGAGGCCCAGAAGTTAAGTCTTTCTTAACTTCTTTCAGCCTCCTTTGCACAGAAAACCAGCAGAGTCTTGGTCTGTGCAGCTGGGAGAAATGGACCCAGGCCTGAGCACTGTGCGTGGGGCTGCTGTCAATGTCCTTTCTGCAGGAGGATGGGGAAGCAGTGTCTGAGGTGAGGCTCAGTTGACCTTCCAGTGAAGTCTATGTGTTGACCAGGAAAGCCTCAGCTCTTTCAGAATTCCTAGGCCAGACCTGGCAACACATTTGCGTGCATTTAAGGTATCTCATGGAGACTTGTTGAATGTAGCTGACTTTCATAAAATCTGGAAAACAAGAGGTCTTCCCAGCAACCCATGGGGATGGTCCTCCCTCTAAATGAACAGTTTCTGGTTTAGGAAGGAGAACTTTCTAATGTTAGATTTCTCTCGGGCCTTTCCTTCTAGCAGCAGTTTTTCCCCCATAGTTCAGCTAAAATTGATGCAGGCAGAAGAGTATTAGTGGGAGTGTACCTATTAGCATACAACCATATATTTATTGGTTATGTGCCTCTAGGAAGCAATCAAAAACTGACTGCTCAGCCACAAAAATATATGCAACTCAGAGAAGGGTGAGGGTTGCCTTTTGTAAGGTGAAGTCACCATAGGGAGGTCATATCCATTGGGCCAACAAGAGCTCATTTTAGGACGCTGTGTTTTTTCGGTTGAGAAGCAGCCTAATCTTCCCTAACCATTCCCAGTTTAAGAGGTCTGAGAAGACTTCAGAAGTAAGACAAAGGAAAATGTTCTACAGTCTCCTCGGGGTTACCCAAGGCCGAATTCCCGCAGGCGGGCAGGGGAAACGCAAATCAGCCTGGCACTCTCTTTCACAAAACCTCCAGAGGGGATGAAGCCATTGAAGGTCTAGGGGTGATTTCTCCTTAATGCATTTTTGCTCTTAAAGAATATTCTGTGGAGCCGTCCAACAGTTTTCCATACTTCTGTCTCTGCAGATTCCCCAGGTGGAGACGGTCGTAGGCCTTAATAAGCCGTATTAGTGACCACCAGAGACGGAAATCGCTAATTACGAAGTCCCCTTTGATCTCCCCCAGCCGTTTGGTTCCCGACACTGGAGGTTCAGGCATCTATGCTTTCTTAGAACTGGACGCGACTAGCGAGCCTTAGAGTCCGACCTCGGGCCTGCAGTTTAACTTATGCGCCGAGGTCTGGATCAGATTTTTAAAAATTTCCAGACTGCCCAGATTTTAAAACCAGCCACAGAGCTGGTGTGCGGCTGGAAGTTAACAAACGCCCAAGTGTCTGATTAATTTCAGTAACTCAGTACCTCCGCGCTTTAAATTTTGGGGGCAGAGTGGGGAAATAAATTATTTAAAATTTCCAATTCACTGCCTTTCTCCCCTTCTCCATCTTCTGCTTTCAATTCGTTTGTGGGAAATGGAGTTTTCTCCTCTATGCTGGGACTGTAATGTGATTCGGGATCATTTGTGAAATGAACAGAAGTCACCACCGGCAAACGGGACCACTGGGGCAGAACGCTGACGGCAGGCCGGAGGTGAGAGCAAAGGCTGGGCCTCCGAGGATAATTAGAAGCCAGCCTCCTCCCCGCCTGGTCTCCGTGGCCCCCCTTCATCTTCCAGGTAAGATGAATGGCCCTTCATCCATCATCCACAGCCCAGCCTCCTCCCCCAGGCAAGCGGAGAATCTGCTACCCTAAGAAACCTATTAGCCCCGAATTGGGCAGCTTTGTGGAGCCAACCGAGGCTCTCTATTGTGGCCTTTGTCTGCGGAATTTAAGCATTTACATGACGCATTAGCACGGAACTCCGCGCAGGGTCAGAACACCGCGTGCCAAACCTGGCGCGGACCGCGAGTTAGCAGCTCCCTCACCCGGCTGCTCCCGGGGACCACCCTCGCCGTTGCGCCTGGGTCACGCTGTAGGCGCTCTGGCAAGGAACGCTGTACCACATCCTTCCTTGGCCACCTCCGGGCGGCTGCGCTTTGAAAGAAATCGGCAACGTTCTGGTGGGTGAACCCGAGCTGGGTCCATCTGAGCCTGAAGCCAGAGAAATAAACTTGACTTTAATCCGGTTCTCCAGGCGGTCGTTGGGGGCTTCGCCGTTTTTCAGCTTACCGTTCGGAGCCGTGCGCTCAACGGTCACTGGTGCCTCCGAATGCAGAGGCTTCTTGGGTTCTATTCGCCAGTTTGCGGGACCTGGACGCCGACCCGCGCGCCAGCGGAGAGCAAAAAGGATTGGAGCAAAAAGCATTTAAAGGGGAGAACGATCCGCGGCGAGTGGGACTACGGCTCTAGGGAATTTAGGAAGGAATCCGCAAGCTTTGGAGGCACGCACTCTTCGCAGAGTAAATGCAAACATTTTAGTAAGGTAAGGTCTCTGGGTATCCAATCCTTTAGAGGGAGGTGGTTCCGCTCAGAAATCTCGAGGGAGAGGGCTTTTGCACCGAAAACGTTCCCGAAACGCCCAGAATGCACCCCAGTTCAGACAGGTGCAGGAACTTTTTGTGTGGCCACGCCTCGTTCACTACTTCAAACGGCTGCCCAGCGGACGGAAGTGCTTAGGTCGCGAGCGCCAGAGGGAACCTGCGTCTGGAAGGGGCTCTCGAGAAAGAACCCCGGACCTGGGGGGCCCCAGACGCGTTCCAAACACCCCGCAGCCCCGCGCGCCCCTCGCCGCGAGCGGCGCTTGTAGCCGGTGCCCAATCAGCGCTCTTGCCGGGTCTGTGACGGCGTTCATCCCCGCCCCCCCTGCCTGGAATAAAAGGCCTCGGAGAAGGCTCCAGGCTAGAGCTCCGCGGTCTGCCCTGTGCCCCGCCGCGGCCCCCAGGTGCGTTTGGTAGCTTGTTGCTCACAGCGCCCGTCCCACTGACCCCGCGGTCAGCCGCCGTCGGGTCCTCATTCTCCTCAGTCCCCAGTGCGAGGCGGCCGAGCCAATTTCCAGGCTTTCTGCCCTTTCCTTTTTGCTCCCCCTTCCTCCACGGCAGCTGCAGTCCCCCGCGGCACTGGGCCGCTAGCCTGCAGGTGAGCAGCAGCGCCCCTGTCCGGCGAGCTCGCCTAGCCCTGCCGGTGCCGGAGCGGCGGCGGTCGCCCCTGCCTCGGCCCACCCCACCCCCAGCACTCCCTTTTCCCTGCAGGATGAAGAACCCAATGCTGGAGGCACTGTCCCTATTGCTGGAGAAGCTGCTCCTCATCTCCAACTTCAAGCTCTTCAGTTCCGGCGCCCAGAGCGAAAACAAGGCGAGGAACAGTTTCTATGAGATCAGCCGTTTCCTGCGCGGCGATGTGCTGGAGGTGCCGCGGACCCACCTGACCCACTACGGCATCTACCTGGGCGACAACCGTGTCGCCCACATGATGCCCGACATCCTCTTGGCCCTGACCGACGACAAGCGGCTCACCCAGAAGGTGGTCTCCAACAAGCGTCTCATCCTGGGCGTCATCGGCAGGGTGGCCAGCGTCCGCGTGGACACAGTGGAGGACTTCGCCTACGGAGCCGACATCCTGGTCAATCACCTGGACAGGTCCCTCAAGAGGAAGGCGCTGCTCAACGAAGAGGTGGCGCAGAGAGCGGAGAAGCTGCTGGGCTTGACTTCCTACAGCCTCCTGTGGAACAACTGTGAGCACTTCGTGACCTACTGCAGATTCGGCACCCCGATCAGCCCCCAGGCTGACAAGGTACACGTGTGACTTGCCTGTGGGCTCAGTGGGGACGCCCTTTCCTATCCCTGACTTTTTTTCCATACCCTGGGATCAGGGAATGAGTTCTAGAATGAGTAACGACCTCTTCGGTGTCCCTACGGGAGGCCAAGTAAATAAATAGAGCTGTCGCTTGCAAGATAACCTCGAAACGCGCGGTTAAAAAGTGTGGCAATGCGGTACCGCTGCCAGCGATTCCAAGAGATCTACCCAGTTACTGCTGCAGAGGTCGCCAGGGTGTCCACCCAGCTAGTCGAAATGATAGAAGAACAGGTGGGGGGGGGGGGGTCAACAGAAAATCTGTCGCCGTGTGCTGACAGATTTCCCCAAGAATTGCAATAGGAAAAAAGGCGTTCAGAGTTTGTAATTAAGCTGTAACACTGTGTGCAAATTGTTGTGCCTTTAAAATTAAGCAAGCTATGCAGGTTTTTCCGTCTGTAAAATGCAGAGAGTGAATTCCCTTTGCTTAATATAAACTATCAAAATTCCCAGTAAGAAGACGTCCGTGGTAGATCCCTTACTCCTGCGTCTGGCTTCACAGAAGTCATTTCCTTGGTATTCTGAATTCTTCCCTTGAAGGCTTTAATCCCCTTGTGGACTTCCTCATTGTTAAGCATCCTTTAAGGATTAGTTCCGAAGGTGGGTCAGATTGTTTATGGGTTCCCCCAGAGAGCAAAACAATTGGTTTTCTAGAAGATTCATTAAATGTTGTAATTTTTATGGGTGCTTTTAAAAAAACAGTATTAGCATTCAAGATGATTGAATCCGTCACAGAGCCAAAGGAGGGAAAATGGACTTTTTCTTTCGTTTCGAAACCTTAATTTAAAGGTAGTTAACATTTTAAACTTGCAACTTCATTCGCAATTAGAAGCTTTCTCAGCCTTCACTGTAGTTGTTAAAGAGGTTATTGTTAATGTTCGCTCTTAATGGAAACCTGGGCTATCATGTAATGAGCTTCATATTTTAGTCTTCATGTCTAGATATTTTTCAGACCAAGAGAATGAGTCCATGCAACCACTTTTGTTCTGCTCCACATCTTGATTAATTTTTTGACCTATATGGGAAAAACCTTTCTCTCCTCTGTGGCAGAGCATAAAAGTATCATGCTTTTTATACACCGGAATATGAAACCCTAGTAGATTATTTATTGAACCGCAAAAGACTCAATCTAAGAATTGTTTTCTAAGTTAAATAAAAATGTAGTTAGAGCACTGTGCAATGATTTAAGAAACACAACTCCAGTCCAGGCCTGGTTGGAAATGAACTCCACGACATTTACAAACACTGGCTCCAAAAGTGTACAAAAGGAAACGCGTCAGATTTACTTAGGAACCAAGCAAGTTATTTCTCTAAAGGAAAACAGTATTTCTATCCAGTAATTAGGAGTTACCCTTTCATGGAACACATAGGGCACTGTATTGCATACTTCTACAAAAAAAAAAAAAAAACCAGTACAAGTGTTTTTTTTTTTAAGGTAGCAAAATATTTAATCTGCATAAATAACTAGTTGGAGTAGTTTTTCATCTTTGGAAACTTTGTAAGGTTTTACAGAAGTGGAGAAGTGTTTCAATTGCCGTTGCCGCATAGCACCTCTTGTGAAACTGAGTTTTTGTCTTCACTTTGAATGGTGTAACAAACAATTTGGCCAGAGTAGATTTCCCGGGAAATAAAATTCCCATCCCAAATTTTCCAATTCTAAGAACCGGTTTTTGGACATGTCTTGCTTGAGAGAAGAAGATCATTCATACTGAAGGAGGACTAATTTCTACTTTTCAGAATGTAAGGAATTACTTGGTCTGGGGTCTGCTTGTTGAGTTCTTTAATTACATACACTAGTATAAGCCTAACACTGAGAGTTACAAGTCGTCTCTTAAATTTGTGTTTATAAACACTCTGAATAGCACTTTCCCTCATGAAAAGCCCTGAAACTAATTTGAAAATAAATTGGAAGAAAATAATTTACTTTTTTGTAGTGAAGTTCTTTTTAACAAGTTTAGAAAGCCTAAAACTAAAGGGGGTTTTATATTACTGTTAACAATTTCAGTGTTTTGTAAACTATAAAGCCCTTTAATTACTATTACTATGCCTTACGCTTTTTCAACTCTTTTTTTTATGTTGCTGGTACTGCTTTTCATTGCCAAAAAATGAATGCAAATACTCCTTTTAATTTCCAGGGACTCAGTGCTCAAAAAGTGCCCCTACAAGTTTCTTAACACCTTCTAGGAATGCCGGACATTCCCTCCTGTTGAGCACCACCAGAGATGCCTCCTAAGCTCATGGCCAAGTGAACACGACCAGGACATTAGAAATATGATGCTCCTTGAGAAAATCTGCTTTTGCGTGAAGGAGTCACAATGATTCTCTGTTTTTCGTAATTAAAAATTATTAGGGAAAAGATAAAAAGAAGCTTAACTGTATGAAGACAGCTTACTCTTTTACCCAAATGCATATCCTCCCATTATCTGTCAAGCCCTTTTTCTCATTGTCCCGAAAACTTCATTTAGTTTGATCCTCACTTTATGATTGTGTATTTGGGACTCGATGTTTTGTTCCATAAAAGGAGACAAATCATCCGTTTGACACGTAAGGAAAACAACATCGGGATAACTGACAGGAAGTTTTGTATTTGTCTAGCAATTGTATAAAAGTATGGATAGAGACAACCTTATGGTCAAGATAGCATGTTAAAATATGTTGGGTTTGTATACTCTGTCCATTAAGAATTTACAAACCTAGGGGTGCCTGGGTGGCTCAGTGGGTTACGTGTCCAACTTCAGCTCAGGTCATGATATCACGGTTCATGGGTTCGAGCCCCGCCTCGGGCTCTGTGCTGACAGCTCAGAGCCTGGAGCCTGCTTCAGATTCTGTGTCTCCCTCTCTGTTTGCCCCTCTCCCACTCATGCTCTGTCTCTCTCTCCTTCAAAAATAAAGAAACATTAAAAAAAATAAAAAGAGAATTTAGAAACCTAGCTTTAAAATAAAAAGACATTGGGGTGCCTGGGTGGCTCAATTGGTTGAGCATGTTGAGCCTCTGACTCTTGATTTCGGCTCAGGTCATGATCACAGGGTCGCGGGACCAGGTCCCAGGTCTGGCTGCTCGGTGCTCATAGACTCTGCTTAAGATTAGCTCTCTCTCTCTGCCTCCCACCCCCTTCTCTCTCTCTCTTACAAAAAAAAAAAAAAAAAAAAAAGAATTTAGAATTGCTAAATCTATCCAGGACTGTATAGTAGGAGACCCTCAAAGCATATACAATGTCATGCCTAGAAAAGGAGCTGAAAATTAGTATGAGTAGCAAAAGTCATATGTAAAAATTGAACAATTCATTGCTAAATCTTGCCCTGACAGGGATGGGGTAGAGAGAATTGTCAACACATGTAGCAGTAATAATTATTACTGTAAGGCCTTACATTTATGCAGCATGTAGAAGAATACAGAGTACTTTTGCATGAAAGACCTCATTTGAGCCTCACAACAACCTCAGTATTCCCATGGAGGAGAAGAGGGTAGTCTGGACAAGTTCAATGATTTACATGAGATTTACTCAAGCTAATAAGAGGTGAGCCAGGACTGAAGCATAAGCCATCACTTCTGCATAAAATTAGTTTTTATATTTATATATGAGAAGAATGCCTTCCTCAGGGCTATGGATCATATTTATCTTTATCTCCAGCAGCCAATTTTATGTCCCATAATTGACTGGATTTAATTTATTCGGGTAATGGGACCTGACAAAAAAAAGACTTTCTATGTCTTTAGATTCTGAGACATATAAAGAAAGTTATCATTGGTATCATCAAATTTTCAAATGAGTTGTAGGAACTGAATTCACCAATAATAGGCTAAATTCTGTTCTTCAAGGTTAGAGATTCTTTTGCCTATATAATTTTAGAATATGTTATTGTTATTGACAAGCAGTATAAAGTTTTCACCTTTAATCCCGAATAACTTTTATGTGGTTACACTCTCTGTAGTTTTCTATAAAAATGCTGTATTTACAAAGGCAAGTGCCATTATGAGCTCAGTTGCCTGAAGCATCATTTCAGCTACTATGGGATGTGAAATCAAGAAACTGAACTATTTACATCTTAAATTCTTTCTGAAGTCATAATAGAAATTCTAGTTCTTTTGTTGGACAGAAAATATTTGAGAAAATGTTGCTTTACTGTGCTTCTTAGATTTAACTACCTTTTCTAATATTGTTCAATTTTATTTTTCAGTTCTGTGAGAATGTGAAGATAATTATTCGTGATCAGAGAAGTGTTCTTGCTTCAGCAATCTTGGGATTGGCGTCTATAGTCTGTCTGGGCTTGGCATCGTATACTACCCTTCCTGCAATTTTTATTCCGTTCTTCTTATGGATGGCTGGCTGACTTCATATCCCCGTGTCAGTGTGTGTATTCTGTGTGTAAATATGTTTATATTTATAGAGCACAAATCAGTATAAGCATCTTCAAGAAAAATGTGACCTGTAACACTGTGTTCTGGATAAAAATGTGATTAAGAATCACACAGAGTGCTTACTGTGTAAGCCCAAGAACAAAGGCTTTCTCAATCTTCTCAGGCAGTTGCATTTCAAAGCACTGTGCAAATCTTGGAAACATGGCAACTTGTAATAGAGTTCAGCATTACAAGAGAACCAGCCCGTAAGGTGATGACCACAGGAGATTATTTGCATGTTTGTTGTTTGTTTTTTTCCTCTTGTAATCCTTGCTCTTCTCTTGTTAGACCTGAATTTGAAGACTATAAGACTCCTTGATTGAAATCACTAACTTTATTATAAATGTATTCTTTTTCATTGAAAAACTTATATTAAACTGAAAGAATTTCCCTCATTCAGTTGAAAACATGTTTGATGATTGGCAAAAAAAAAAAATTCATAGTCTTTTTTTTAATGTATTATATGCAATTCCCACTAAGTCAAGAATATTTTCATTACTTGAAACCATGTTGGCAAAGTTAGAGTTTAATGATAAAATAACGACTGGAACTGTAGAAATTTGTGTTTTCCTGCAGAAAAAGCTCCTATAGCATCAGTTGACCAATTCGATTTGACTTTACTCACTAGGAAGCCTGGCATTCAATTTTTTCTTTTCCTTTTATGTGTCACTGGGGTTACTTTAAACCACTCTGAGAAGTAAATGGATATAGGATTGAAATAATTCGGGTATTTGGAGTGTGTATGTGTCAATCAAACATGCAGATGTCCACATATACATAGACGGATGAGAGACCAGTTTTGTTCTTGATTGCTTTATTATCCACCAGTGTGGTTACCATAGAGCATCTGCAGAAGTGAGTGTAAAAGTAACTTTAGTCTGTTTTCTCATGTCTGTGGTATGATTTGCATATATGTCATTGGATGGTTTACCTTTTTAAGCACTTACTAATGTACTGTATAATTTTTAAAAGCCGTCAGAGTTGTCTGCTAACAGGTTTCTTCATTTCATTGCAAAGTACAGTTTATATCCTTAAAAGAAGGATACCACAAAGAAATAACTATTAGAAGTGGTTTTTGAGTGTCTTAGTAATGCCAGGCATGTACAATTGGTTACACTGAGGCTGTGTTAATATCAGAGTTGAGATGTAGTCCTGTTAAAGCAAGCGTTCAAGTAGTTTTGCAGAATTACCAAATTGTAAAAACTAAGCCACAAGCTAGACTTGCATTTCAAATATTAAAATTTCTTTGTAAACTATCAAGAATCACAAAATAATGAGTCACATGGTGAGCGTTAGGGGGAGAGTGGGGTCAGTCACTCGGTGATCCAATCAGAACAAATTTAATAGCAGATTTTACATTCTGTTGGAATTTAACATTCAGTTGGAGTTTAATAATAATTAAACTTTGTTTAATTTAAATGTTTTAAATAGTTAAAACATGAAATGGTAACACTACAGAATAAAGTTTCTCTGGGCATATTCCAACCACTTAAAATTATTTTAAGTATGTATACACTATGAGAACTCCATTGTATTAGTGGTTTTTCACTTACTGTTATTACCCTCGGAGCAAGTGTTTAAATAAATTGATCTTTTAAAAACACGATGTCCTTCTAAATAAATGCCTTTTTTTTTGTGTGTGTGGATTTCAGTATTTTGGGTAGTGAAAACCACTGTCTGATGTTAAATCTGTGTTCAAAGATAATGATCCCTTATTAAATGCTAAGGGAAGTACTTAAGGTTGGAATTAACATAATTAGTCTTACTTCATATCCTTAAAGTGAGATCCAATTCCTCATTCATTTGAGTGTTCATTACATGCCAGGCACTGACCTGTTATAATTTCATGGTCTAGAATTAATATTATTTTTAAGCTACCTATATTAGAGTGTATACAGTGCTATGGTAATACAGAAGAAGGAAAAACAAAATCTTCCTGAAGGTCAGAGAAATCTGAAGTAGGCAATGCTAACATTAGGCTGAGAAACAGCAAGAGGTGATTTTATCACACTGATGTATTTTACTACTTATTGGAAGAGCGTACTGGAAGGAGGTTTTATTTATCTAATATTCCACAACACTAGAATTTGTTGAGTTTAGGATATAGGGAAATTTCGTTTTGTTGTGCTCCGTGTGATGAGCTGCGTCTGGAGGCAAAAGAAACATAATATCCTTGATTCTGGCTGTGGAACAAACTGAGCCCTTCCTGTGTCTCTGCTGAATGTCTCTGGGCTTCATTAGTTAAGACTCATGCTTAAGATTCTGCAAGTCCTTGCACTTATAAATTTCGCTTCTAACCTGTGGAATGATACATAGTGTCTGATACAGCTTTTTGTTGCTTCTTTTGTCGCCATATTGTCACCATATTGTCACCATATGGTTGCCATATGTAGATGAAGGCCAAAGAACTAGCTTGGGCTAAGATGAAATAATGCAAGTGTCGAGTACTATGCAGGTATTAGGGATGAAGAGAAGAATGAGACATGGACCTCAAAGTTTATTGCCTCCTTGACATAGAAGCATTAAGACTATGTAGAGCTGATTTAAGGCACAGAAAAAGACATGGTTTTACCTGATGAAGCCAAAACTATAGGGACTGTGTCCTGAGACTTGGAAAAATGGGATGTGTTCCAGGGGGACGGATCTGGGCAGGATATTGTACACATTCTGAACAGTATGGGCAAATGCAGTAACACTGTTCACAACACGCCTAGCACGTAAGTGTGAGGTACTCGACTGTTGGTTGACTGAAGCACGAAACTGTATGGGGCATTCAGGCAGACGCAAGTGGTTCAGAGGCTAGAGTGGAACAACGGTGCTGAGGGGAGGTACTGGAAAACGAGAGCAATGATCAGGTGGTTCAAGTCCTGTGTAGACCAAGAAGGTTGGACTTTATGAACAGGCAATGGAGGTTTGAGTTCAGAGAGGTAACTCCAAAAAGTATCAAGGAAGGATGGGGCATGGGGCAAGACAGGACAAGGGGCTCTATTAGGAGACTAGTTATGGTCCTTAATCTCTCAAACTGTAATTGTGAGGGTGGGGAACAAACATGTTAAGGAAGTGTCAACAGACTAGCCAAATTCTTATATTCGACTCATGAGTAACTATTGGTACAGTGTCAGGGAGGAGTCATAAATCTTTCCTGCCAGAAAATCGGTTCCTGAAATATAACAATGTGGTGACTGTATGTATATTGGATATTCCAGATCTTTGGTCTGCTAGTTCTATGTCTTGGCAAGGACAAGCAAATAAGTACAGATTTGTAGTTTAATTTTTTTTTCAGAATAGAGATATATTTATTTTTCCATTTTCTATTTCATACTATTACTGTCAAAAAAAAAAGTTTTTTCAAGGGGCACCTGGGTGGCTCAGTTGGTTAAGCGTCCAACTCTTGGTTTCGGCTCAGGTCATGATCCCAGAGTTGTGGGGTCAAGCCCTAAGTTGGGCTCCGTGCTAAGCATGGAGACTGCTTGGGGTTCTCTCTCTCCTGCTCTCTCTGCCTCTCTTTCTCTCTCTCAAAATTAATAAAGAATCATTAAAAAAAATGTCTTCCAGTAATGTCACAGGTATGTCGATGACAAAATCTTTTTATAGATGAGAAGCATATAAGAAATGATGATTGCTAATATTGTGTTTTGTATGTTCTGTTTAGAGAATTTTATCTAACCTAGATCTATTAGTTCAATTAGTTTTATATTTGGTACATATGTGTATTAAATAAAATCAATTTGACGTACATCCTGTCCTCTCTTGTCTTTGAATTTGATATCCATAAATATTTTTCTAAGCTTGGTAGCCTGAAAAATTTTGTCTCTTAAAGCTTCCTTTACTGAGCAAAGCTAGCTTTACACATTTGAAATTAAAACTGTGTGAATCTGCCTTCAGACTGATACGATCTATGTTATCTGCATCTTGAAGCCTACCTTGATTATGTAGAAAAGGTTCTGCATCATATTAAATAACAATTCTCCATTCCACAAAACCAAGAAGCAACAAAACAGAGCTATAAGCATGAACTCAGTCAGCAGATGTTTAATACTACCAAGGTGGCCTGCCATTTTACTCTGGCTATGGGTTGAGTGCGGATGAAGTGTGAGTAGGAGCGAATCCCAGGGCCAATCCTGAGATGTATTCACAGCTTTGCAAAGAACCACAGAGGTTACTGGGCCAAACCCTTAAACAACTCATCACATTTCAGACATGGAAAATCAGGCACAGAGGTTCAGATACTTTGCAATTACACAAATAATCAGAGACAGATCTACAATTTGACTCCGGCTCTCTTTTCTTTCATAGGACGTTGGCTTCCTAAGGTCTCCCATAAATTGGACAATCTTTCCACCAATGAATGTATTAATTTCTTGCAGACCTTTTGTGTATTCCAAGCAGGGCCACAAAAGAATGAGCTAGTTAGAATTTTAGTCCTGCAGTCGCTCAGTCTCATGAGAAAGAATGGCAAGTAAATAGATTTCAAAACAATGATAAGCTTGTAAAAGTGTCAGAAGGGCAGAGACAAAACCCGTAGCTGCCTGCTGGGGGCCAGTAAAGAAGAGAGATGGGAAAGAAGTTTTCAGTAATACCTTAACTGAGTTGTAAAATGTACAAACATTTGAAGTGGAAGAGACTTCCCTTTTCCATGCCATTACAGGCGCCAGGAGCAGTAAATACACAGGCAACAGGGTCGTGAGAACCCACATCACAGTTGGGATTACTGCCAGTCACTAAGAACAATGACTTGTGTTTATGTTGTTGCTTTAAGAGAAAGGCGCCATACTACTCCACCATTTCTTTGAGGAAGACAGCTCTTGACCCAGGTGATGTTAGAGACAAGAGGCAAGATCATGGAGGACTTTATAAAAGTCTGAAGTGGAAAGGAAGTGTTTCCTAAACTTTCCAAGGACCTCAGGTGAGACTTGTGAGCATGCCATTTTGTGAAACGTGAGGAATAGGGGTGGCATTAGCTTGTCTGGAAAAGAAACATGAGTTTTATGGGTGGAGGTTTATTTAAGGGCACATGGAGAAGTGGGAACTACATGAATCGCATCTCCCCATACAGCTCCCAACTTCTCCCATGTCCCAACAACAACCCTAGTGCCATCCTCCTCTTGAGTCTAGATCCCGCCCTGGACATTTCATTCTCCTGAGCTTAAAACTGTTACCCATATTGCTATCTGGCTACTGTTCCTAACCTTCAGTGTATCATTGCCTCTGCTGCCTCATGGTTTTCCTTACACCTTTATTTTGTGTTTCTTCTACTTCTTCTCCACTCTGCTGGGACGCTGTCTCTCATTTACAATTTCCAAAGGATCTGGAGCACCTGGGTGGCTCAGTTGGTTGAACGTCTGACTTTGGCTCAGATCATGATCTCACAGTTCATGAGTTTGAGCCCTGCATCAGGCCTGCTGCTATCAGCATGGAGCCTGCTTCAGATCCTCTGTCTTTCTCTCGCTCTGTACCTTTCCCCTCAGGCACTCTCTCTCAAAAGTAAACATGAAAAAAAATAAAATTTCCAAAGTATCAAATTAAACTGACCAGTCATGAAGCAGTATTGGTGGTCATGAACAAAGTTCTCTAGCAAGAAGACCTCATGGCCATTGGTCCTCATATCCTGTAGGTCTGGTACTTTCAGATCAGGTGACATCCTTGGGCCAATCATTTGTTGCCAAGTTGTACAACAACGTGGCCCAAGGTCTGGTGATCTATTCTAAAGGAGCTACTTGTAACTGATTTTCCTTTGAAGATAGCTATCTGTTTTATTTTAAAGGAGAGGGAAACATCTCATTATCATCTCAGCTCATTCTGCAACAATGTAGAGAATGGATTAGGTGAGGAGATGTAACTTAAAGGACATAAATTCTATCACCAAAATGTAGGAGAAAAATGATGAAGGCTAGCCCTAATTCAATGGCAATGAGGATGGACAAGAGAGAATGGATTGATTTGAGGGGTGAGAAGGAGGGGGTTTCATATAGGTCCAACATAGAAAACAGAAACCATTCTGAGTATTGTCTGGCAGGATGTGTATGTGTATGTGTATGTGTATGTGTATGTGTATGTGTATGTGTGTAATGCCCTGGTTTCTCCTTTTCCTCTCTCCCTCCAATCTCCCATGAGTATCTCACATTGGCCAACTAAGCCAGAAACCAACTGGCAGAAGAGCCTGCCAGGAAAGGCAAGAAATGCATCTGAAGCATAACAGGCTAAAACTGGGCACGGGGATAAGTGTGACTGATTGTATGTGACATACTGGCTAATTTGGAGGAATTGGTCTTGGGAAAAGCAAGACAAGCTTGGTTTGGAATATATAAGTTTGAGTAGCCTTGGGTCTCATAGGTGGCAATACAGACAATTGGAAATTGGAGTCTCATGCTCTAGACAGAGCTCAGGGATGGGGATATATTTAGGAGTCGTGACAGTGGTGGTTGAAGCCAAGGATATGAATTAGACCATCCTGAGGGAGTCTATAAAGAATTTTAAAAAGTGGAAGGATTTTTGGGAATGCAAGCTGGTGCAGCCACTCTGGAAAACAGTACGGAGGGAGGTTCCTCAAAAAACTAAAAACAGAACTACCCTATGACCCAACAATTGCACTACTAGGCATTTATCCACGAGATACAGGTGTGCTGTTTTGAAGGGACACATGCACCCCCATGTTTATAGCAGCACTATCAACAATAGCCAAAGTATGGAAAGAGCCCAAATGTCCATCGATGGATGAATGGATAAAGAAGATGTGGTATATATATACAATGGAGTATTACTCGGCAATCAAAAAGAATGAACTCTTGCCATTTGCAACTACATGGATGGAATTGGAGGGTATTTTGCTAAGTGAAATTAGTCAGAGAAAGACAAAAATCATATGACTTCACTCATATGAGGACTTTAAGAGACAAAACAGATGAACATAAGGGAAGCGAAACAAAAATAATATAAAAACAGGGAGGGGGACAAAACATACGGGACTCATAAATATGGAGACCAAACTGAGGGTTACTGGAGGGGTTGTGGGAGGGGGGATGGGCTAAATAGGTAAGAGGCACTAAGGAATCTACTCCTGAAATCATTGTTGCACTATATGCTAACTAATTTGGATGTAAATTTTAAAAAATAAAAAATAAAATTAAAAAAAAAAAGTGGAAGGATTGTAAGACTAAGCTCATAAAAAAAAAAAAAAAAAAAAAATGGAGGGAAGAAGAAAGATCAGGAAGAGCTCCCGAAAAGGACCGAGGAATAAGGCGCACAGGTTGGAGCAAACCAAAGAGACACTGGGTGAAGAGGCCAGGAAGGAGTGAATTGTAGAAGCTAAGAGTCCGAGTAGCATCGAGATATAGAAGAGAGCACGGGCCTCAGTGCTGTTCCCAGCAGATTTGACAAAAAAGGAGACTGAGTGGCCTTGATGAATAAGCATCCCACTAATGCCAGGTACGGGGGTTGTTAGGAGGTTAGGGGAAAAGGCAGATTGTGGGTTGAAACGTAAGTGGAAAATGAGTGCGGGCTTACTTTTGTAGTGGTTTGGTGGGAAAAGGAAGGAAACCAATAAAGCCCGAAGACTCAGAAAGCAGTATAATATATGACATTTCTGCTTTCCCTTGAGTATTCTTTGGAAGGGAACATACTGTGAATACACTCTGAAAGGCTTTATGTCTCGTTTAAAAAGCATAAGTTAATTTTTCATAATTGTTTCCTAAGGGACAAGCGCTGTTTTTGTGATAATATCAGAACGGTGCTTTTCTTTCAGAGCAGTGATTATCATCAGAGGGTTAAGTCAAATCAGTGAACATTCCCATTTCTATTGTCTTCTTTGAAAATAACCCATATTCAGATGGAAATTCTGATAGGGTCAGGAGAAGGGGGAAGGCGTAGAAACAAAAACCACACTGCATGGGACTCTAGAGCCTTGGGCTCTCATTCAATCTGTTGAGGGGAGTCCATCACCACTTCTTCCCTTTCACAGAATGATGGAGACGTCAACACACAGTGCAAGACTCAGATTCAAATGCTATTGGAATTTGGGGGGCCATCACAGCCTCATAAGTACTTCAGATTCTCTGCAATTAAAACAGTCATAAAAAATTACAATGGAAGGTTAAACAAAGCCAGGTGGCTAACACGTTCAACGGATGTCATGCAAAATAATGGCTTCTTATCTGTTAGTTCTGTGCTGACCTCAGTACTTGTAGAATTTTGAGATCATTTCATCTGCTACTTGGCTGAATCACCTATTCTTTGAAGAAGAATGTGTTGGTATTCCTAAGTAAGTCTTCTTGTTTATACTGAGTCAAACAATGAGCCGAAACTCCAAAATTTATCAGATAAACGGCTCTTGTCTGCTAGGCCTGGCTCAGCCTACAGCCATCTCCTAAGGATCTGCTCAACCAGAAGAACCAGGACTTAAGCTCCGTGTTGGTCCAAACATCTGACCTGACCGGGTGCCTCACTGCTGGGTGGAAACAGAAAAGGTAGCAATTGCTACATGCTTGAGCAACATCAAAATTTACTTCCTCTTCAGGACTCCCCTAAGCCAGCTCCCCACTCCACCACTGCACCCACATGTCTCTCCACTTCACTTCTGGCAAGTCAGAGACAAATAACCCCTGGGGAATTTAACCATGGGCAATTCTTTTCATTTTCCTGGATAAGGAAGGACTTCAAGTGACCATAACATTGGTGACAATGCTCTTGAAGGCTACAAAGGAATTTAAGGCAGAAGACAAGACAGGGGGAAAATCTAAACATAAAGAGAATGGAGGAAATGAATTTAGAATGCCACAACAGTCCGAGGGACTAGCTCCTCAGGGGGGTGAGTAGCCCACTCCTTCCGTGCTTCTTTCTGCGCCTGCTCTGAGGACTGGTACCCCTCCTTCTGTAGCTCAGATTTCTCTGCTTTTGGTGCTCATTCTCCTGACCCCTCTGACAACAAGTGCTACGGATATCTTTTCTCAAAAGAGCTTTTGAGAAAATATGCTCTTGGCGTTTATTCTCTGCACACCTCAGCAATAGGTGGAAAAACCAACAAGAAGACTTTCTTTTTTCTTTCTTCTTCTTCTTTTTTTTAATGTTTATTTATTTTTGAGAGACAGAGAGAGCATGAATGGGAGAGGAGCAGAGAGAGAGGGGGACACAGAAACCAAAGCAGGTTCCAGGCTCTGAGCTGTTAGCACAGAGCCTGACGCGGGGCTCGAACCCACGAACTGTGAGGTCACGACCTGAGCAGAAGTCGGACACTTACCCAACTGAGCCACCCAGGCTCCCCAGGAAGACTTTCTTTTAAAGCAGTGATTCTCTGAATATGGTCCTTTACTTGATTTTCCTGCCGGGCCTCAGACTGATCTCCCCAAAGTAGGTCCGTCCTTTGGTTTGTACTAGAAAGTGGGAATGGGTGGGATGGATGAACTTTAGTCTTCGTCTTCTTTTAAGGAGACAGAAATAAAAATTGAAGTCACTGTGCGAAAGGGCTACATGGCTTGAGTGGGCATGACCTGAAAAAGCTGTAGTCAGGACTTCACGTGAGCACTTGGAAGTTTACCCCTTTGCAGTACAATTAAGTCTAATTAAATAAGGGCGCTTGATGGCTCAGTCGGTTAAGCATCCAACTCGTGATTTCGGCTCAGGTCATCTCATGGTTCCTGAGATGAAGCCCCACGCCAGGCTCTGCACTGACAGTGAGGAGCCTGCTTGGGATTCTCGGTCTCCTTCTATCATTGCCTCTCCCTTACTTGAGTGCTCTCTCTCTCTCTCAAAACAAAAAAAAAGTAAAATTGAATACAATTTGTAAATTTGCCGGTTTCCTTTTTATCTTTTATCTATCATCTTTATATTTCCTTTTTATCTTTTGTCTTTTATTATTTTATTTTATTTTATTTTATTTTATTTTACTTAGGCAAAGATGAGCCCATTTTCATTCTTGGAGCTTCATCTCTATTTTTCCCTGTGAAAAAGGCAGCTAGGTGTTCATCTTTCCACCATGTCCAGACTCAGGTGCTACGTACGGCCGTCAGCGACTTTGCCTGTTCGTCGGGACTTTTTCAGCTCAAGGTGAACTGATGCAACATGCAGAATGGACACTCACCAAGAGACCAGAACATGAAAGTTGTGGGGTTTTTTTTCTCCTCTGTTGTTTATTTAGCGCTGATTTCATAATGTGCAGGAATCAGACAGCCCTGATATTTCAAAATATGTCACACTGAGTAGAAAACAGCTATATAAACACAGCTCAAACTTCATTGGCTTCTAGAAAGTACCATGGAACTACCTCAAGTGAGAACAGATTAGAATACTTTTCGCATCAAGGCATACATCGGAAATTATGTTTTTAGCCACCTTGAGGCTGGGGAGGACCTGGCTTACCATTCTTGTCCAACAAGCCAGGCAGGCAGAAATATTCCCTCTCTCAAACAGCTAATGCCAACTGCACTGCCTCTCATGGTTGCCCATGTCACTGAGAATGTTGCTTCTGTCACAGCTTTTTTTTTTCTTTTTAATCAATTTTCACTGCTTTTCTTTTGCTCTCAGAAAACCCAAGGCTAGAAGTCCCAACAAGGGGTTAAGCGACTGAGAACCTGGCTTAGGAGAACATGAAAGTTTTAAGATTTATTTAAGTAGTATGCTGAAACTGTGGAACGTTAACCACTTCTGTGCCAAGCTGATTTATAGTCAACTGCCTCCAAGTGGCAGTTGACTTGTGGTTACAGTGACTAATAGTGAACGTCATTCACAACATGTGCTCCTAAGTCAGTATGTTAGGATGTGCTCCTAGGTACAAATTTGTCCTGGTATGAGGGAGACGTGGTGGGGTCAGGGAGGTCTCTCTTAGGTACCCAGAATCTGTGAGGCTCACTTCCCAACCACTCCGCATTTGTACTTACAGGCTTAGGATCCTAACTCCTTTTTGGCAGGGCAAGGCAGCAAACTCATTCCCACGGCAGAGAATTCAGATTCTGCTGCATGAGTCTCATCCCGCTCACTTGTACTGAGTGTCCACTGTAGAATAGTCACTGAACTTGGTAAAGGGGCTACAGGGTGAAAGATGAGTTTTCACTCTCAACGTGAAGGCATGCTATGACCGTAGGGTTAGAACTATCTGAGTTGAGGGGCACCTGGGTGGCTCAGTCAGTTGAGCGTCTGACTTCAGCTCAGGTCATGATCTCACACTCTGTGAGTTCGAGCCCCGCATCGGGCTCTGTGCTGATAGCTCAGAGCCTGGAGCCCGCTTCAGATTCTGTGTCTCCCCCTCTCTCTGCCCCTCCCCTGCTCATGCTCTGTCTCTCTGTGTCTCAAAAATAAATAAAAGCATTAAAAAAAAACTGAGTTGAAAGTGGCTTTCGAAAATATCTAACATTCAGGGCACCTGGGTGACTCAGTCGGCTGGGTGACTCAGTCTGTTAAGCTCCTGATTTCGGCTCAGGTTGTGACCTCACGGTTTGGGAGTTCGAGCCCTGCATCTGGCCCTGTGCTGATAGCTCTGAGCCTGGAGCCTTCGGATTCTGCGTCTCCCTCTCCCTCTGCCCCTCCCCCAATTGTACTCTGTCTGTCTCTGTCTCTCAAAAACAAATAAACGTTAAAAAAAATTAAGAAAAAAAAATACCTAACATTTTCTCATTTATTATTTTATAAAGTGCTATCACACACATTTGCTTATTTAATAATTATTACTTTGTATGGGTACCTGGGAGACTCAGTCAGTTAAGTATCTGACTTCGGCTCAGGTCATGATCTTATGGTTCTCATAGGTTCAAGCCCAGCATTGGGCTCCACACTGATAGACAGGAGCCTACTTGGGATTCTCTCCCTCTCCCTCTCTCTGTGCCCTTTCCATGCTCTCTCTCTCTCTTTCTCTCTCTCAAAATAAATAAACTTTAAAATATTAAAAAAGTTATTACCCTGTAAGAAAGAAACTGGGCATATAAATATTAAACGATTTAGTTTTTAACCACGAAGTTGTTATTCTTGTTTTATAGTCAAGGAAATTGACACTAAGCAGGTCCAATGTTCATGATCCTGAAGTCAGCAATGTAATATCAGGACTCAAGCCTTGGTATTTTTACTCCAAGTTCTATATCATATCACATTGCCTTAATTGTGGACAACCAAATAAATGAGATGATCAATTTCTTTCCAAGATCATACTGCTACATCTAACCAGTGTCTTGTCATGAGAAGGGGACACATTCACATGCCTACTCCTTACCTGTGCTTTTGGGTTGTAGAGTTTGAAGTTCAATAGGATGTAACAGTTCTTAAGATCTTCAGCACAAGAAAGGTAACGTCCCTGTCCCTGGACTAGCAAAGTTCAGCCTACACAGCTGATGTGTGGTTTTAGTTCTGTTAAGGTATGTAAAGTGTGCCCAGTTACACCAGATACTGTTCATACTTGGCCGTCCTATGATTTGGACAACATGGAATTCATAAGTGGACAATACAATGAACACTCTGTATTCCATAGTGAGCTGTTTATAAGGCAGCTTCCCTGGGGCGTGTGGGTGGCTCAGTCAGATAAGCATCTGACTTCAGCTCAGGTCATGATCTCATGGTTCGAGGGTTCAGGCTCTGTGCTGACAGCTCAGAGCCTGGAGCCTGCTTGGGGTTCTATGCCGCCTTCTCTCTCTGTCCCTCCCCCGCTTGCACTCGATCTCTCTCTGCCTCTCAAAAATAAACAAACATTATAAGGCAGCTTCCTTTTGTGAAGCAATGCCAAGACAGACATTAAGATAAAACAAAAGACTGTAATAATAATAACAGGGGTGTCCCTCTCCCATCCATTTGTTGGTAAGCACACAGATGCACACACCATTCTCTAAACTGCACATCTTATTATTTGGGACGTATTATTTGGGTAATGCAACTCACATTCCAGATTATAGCCCTGGAACTCCACTGGTGAACCCTGAAAAGCTGAGAAATGGTGGTGGCAAATGAACTATGCTGGCTTTCCATCAACGGGAATAGTGAAAGTCCTTCTCCAATAAAACTTCCAGGTTTATCGTGAGTGGTAGAATCACAATGACAGACCTGGGTTCCAGACTGAAGGACGTTAGCTGCAGGTGTGATGTATGCAATGTTGTTGACTCAGCAGAAATCTGTCTTGGCCGTCTTCCGAGAATGGACAGGATTGACTATCCTCCTACAGTTTTAAACATTTTTCCTCTAGCCTCTGTTCTTGTGAACCATGGCCTAGAATCCCTGCTGATGGCACCATTGAGAAGGCAAGACAGGGGTGACAGGTCTGAAGGGTGAGGCCTTACAGAGGAAATTAGCCTAGGAGATGGGCATGTGTCAGGAGACAAAAGTGGGAGACATGTTGGGCAATGGCTCAGGATGGCACCAGTTGGAAAGCCGCACCATTGGCCTACTTGCATAAGTACAGGCCTCCCAGCTTCGTGTGGCCCCGCTGGGCACCCGTTAAGTCCCAGACCAAATGTTCACAGCAATGTGAGAGAAGAAAGAGAGAAACAACACCTGCAGGGGAGCTGAACTGGTGGATGCAGGCCCAGCAGCTGCCTTTGTGATTCTAAAATGGGGGCTATGGCCAAGCTCAAGAGGCTGAGATGACCCACAACACCACATGCTGCAGGTTTGAAATCAGTGCATTTGCCTAGTTGACAGCTGGTCTATCCAGCTCCTAAATTAAACTATATGCTCTTTTAAAGTATTTCAGGGGCGCCTGGGTGGCGCAGTCGGTTAAGCGTCCGACTTCAGCCAGGTCACGATCTCGAGGTCCGTGAGTTCGAGCCCCGCGTCAGGCTCTGGGCTGATGGCTCGGAGCCTGGAGCCTGTTTCCGATTCTGTGCCTCCCTCTCTCTCTGCCCCTCCCCCGTTCATGCTCTGTCTCTCTTTGTCCCAAAAAAAAACAAAAAACAAAAAACAAAAAAAAACCCACAAAAAAACGTTGATAAAGTATTTCTAAGTGTCTGGTATAGTGTTTAATAAATTGTAAAAAAATGAGTACAATTTCACTGTCTCCCAGGTTGTTTTTTTCCCCTATGGATGGTCAGCCAAAGCAAGAAGGTTCTCTCATTTTCAGATCCTCAGCGGATTTCCATTCAAGCATTCTTTCATTCTTTTTCTTTTTACTTTCTTCCTTTCAACACGTATACATTGAGTACAGGAGTGCAAGGTGCTTTTATGTGCTATGGATGTGGACAACAAGGCCCAGGTCTTTCTTTGCAACCAGAAGGCCAAGGATGGCTCTGTGTTGCCTCTCATAATCTCATGTCTGACAGCGTTAATGGTGATATTTGGGCTGTGGTTTATGGGCATAAACGTGGCACTCATCAGTAAGTGTTGTAAATTTCTTGTTTAATCCTTTGCTTATCTCTACAGACCATCTCGTGTCATAGTTTAAATTTTTGTTTAATATTTATTTGAGAGAGAGAGAGAGAGAGAGAGAGATCACATGAGCACGGGAGGGGCAGAGAGAGGGAGACACAGAATCCGAAGCAGGCTGTAGGCTCTGAGCTGTCAGCACAGAGCCTGACGCGGGGCTCGAACCCACAAACTGTGAGATCGTGACCTGAGCTGAAGTTGGACACTTAACTGACCGAGCCACCCAGGCGCCTCTCGTGTCCTAGTTTAAAATCTTCGTTCTTAAGACTTGGTTCTGGGTTGAAGGTAGAAACGATCTTTCTTTTCTCCATCTTGCTAAATTTCTTCTGTTGTCCAGATAGCTAACTAACGTATTAAAAAAAAAAAAAAAAAGTTTTGGCAAAGCACCAGCCTGAGGCAGTCCCAGAATGTGGGCCTGTTGTCCACCTAGCTGCTGTAGCAGGCACACCTGTTGGTGTGCGTGGCCTTGCAGGTTGGCTACATGACACATTCCCATAAATACTCTTATTATTGGTGAAACAACCTGTTTTGTCTCACAAGTCTTCCTGTCTGTCCACCATCTAATTTATGGGAGATTGTCAAAATAATTGTATTTCTAGATTTAATAGGAACAAAATGTATTTATATTGGAAATGCTGGTTTTGTTTCATCCTTTGATTTTTCTGTTGTTTCACGAAGAGTATCCCATTAATTTGTGGTTCCCCACCATCATTTCACTTTCCCCCTATGGTTCTGTTCCATCTCTATCAGGGAGCCTCTGTGGCAAATGGAAAGGTCTGGCTTTGAGTCTTGCTCCTGACCGGCTGAGAGTCTTTGGCGAACTATCTCATTCTTAGTTTTCTCAAGTATAAACGGCAGATGAAATGACTTACCTCTCAAGATAATTGTGAAGGTTAAAGGATGTTGAGCCTTTCAGTGAGCTTGGCACAGAGATGTGCTTCACAAATGGTAACCCAGAGGCTATAGTTAGTATTGCCTGTTCCACACTCTGAGCAGTATTTCTAGGCTTACAGTTCCTTCTGGGACCTACACACCAATTCTTTCTGTTAATGTTTACCGAAGGGATTCCCTTTCCTCAGTTCCTGCACAGCAACTTGGCTCTCAGAAGCCGAACAGCTGTTTGGCTCCCCAGGGCCCAGCCAGTGGGGTTCTGGGGTGCTGCATGAGGTTCCTATGCTGGCAGAGCGTCAGGCCCCAAGGTCCACAGATGGTTGTTTAGTTGGTCTGCCCGTTCCAATGACCTTTTGGAAATCCCAGCAGTGGCCAGGCTGGCCTGGCTTCCAGCAACTGGATGTGCTGGCTGTTTTAGAGCAAAGACTTCATGAAGAGAAAGGGCTACTGCCAGTGAAAAGCTTTTTATGTAGAATCTGGGTAATACAAAAAGTTTGGAAGCAGCCAGGGAAGGGAGGAGGGGGGGAAAATGAAAGTGGAGCCTTAACACAGAGGCCACGAATGTGAACCGCAGCTTGTATCATAAACGAACAGAACCTAAAATCAGAACCTAGGAAAGCAAAAATAACTGTCGAGTTGTAATTAGCAATCAGATTAATAGCTCTGGGATTTTACAGCGTTCAAGATGCCACATGAGAGAAAGATTCAATTATGGTCAGTCTCTGGGGTGTGTGTATGTGTGTTCAGGGTTTGTTCTAAATACTTGGAAATAATAATCCATATATGATAATATGACAATACTTAGCCACCTAAAATTTTTTTTATTAACAGTCGCACCCCATTTTCCAACATTCTTAATAAATGCCAGTTCTCTTTTCAAGGTATACATTTTGTTAGACCTGATTGCCTCCATTAAATGGACTGCTTCTTTTTTTTAAACCTCAATATCATCCATTTCTATTTTTTCTTTTGTTCTGATTTCCTAGAGTGTGGTTCCCTAATGCATACTCCACTGGTCACTTGCATCAGGATCACTAAGGAAATCTGTTAAGATTTCAGATTCCTGGGCGCACCTGGGTGGCTCAGTTGGTTAAGCAGCTGACTTTGGCTCGGGGCATGCTCTCGCAGTCCGGGAGTTCGAGCCCCACGTCAAGCTCTGTGCTGACAGCTCAGAGCCTAGGGCCTGCTTCGGATTCTGTGTCTCCCTATCTCTGCACTCCCTCTCTCTCTCTCTCTCTCTCTCTCTCTCAAAAATAAACATTAAAAAAATTGCAGATTCTTGGACAACATTTCACATACAGTGGAGCAGGGATTACTAGTTGGTGATCACAACGGCATTGTTTCTATCCCTGTTAGTAACATGATCCTTACTCAGTTGGGGCTAGCAAAACACCTATTTAAATACTACATTTCTTGGCTGCCTTTTCCATGGCACAATGTTCTGACCAATCTACTGAAGACAGATGTGTTCGTGCAGGAATACCAGCAAGACATGTTGAAAGGAAAGGAGTACCCTTTTTCTTTCCCCATTTCTCTTGCTGCCAGCCTGGAAGTGAACATAATGGTTAGAGTGCCAACAGCCCTTCTGGGTCATGAGGTGACTCTGTGGATGGAAGCCAGGCACGTAAAGTGGTAAGGCAAGAAGAAAGAACTCTGAGTCCCTGTGGTGACACCATATCAGATATGTACAGTGTTCCTCCAGAGAAAGTAAGCTGTTAATTTATTCAGGAAGTTGGAGTTATTTTAGAATATTCTGTTCTATGCAGCTGACCTCATTGCAATTGCTAAATTTGCTGGTTCAAAAATCTCGATAGGGATCTTGAAAATACACATTTTTAACAACTCCCTAAGACAATTCTTTTTTTTTTTTTAATTTTTTTTTCAACATTTATTTATTTTTGGGACAGAGAGAGACAGAGCATGAACGGGGGAGGGGGAGAGAGAGAGGGAGACACAGAATCGGAAACAGGCTCCAGGCTCTGAGCCATCAGCCCAGAGCCTGACGCGGGGCTCAAACTCACGGACCGCGAGATCGTGACCTGGCTGAAGTCGGTCGCTTAACCGACTGCGCCACCCAGGCACCCCCCTAAGACAATTCTTAAACACAATCAAACTTAGGAACTACTGCCATGATAGTTTTACAATTATATCTTAGACCAGCCAGAGACTGGTTATACCTTTCTACCTTTGCTTCGATTGTTCGGGGTTTGGTACTCTGACAAACAAACATGGAGATGGTCCATCAAAGTCTACAGAATGAATAATTTTCTTCCTTTAGCTACCAGAGGTAACATTTCTTAACTGTGGACAGTCTTTAGAAACACTTAGAAGGTAAACCTTGTTCCAGGGCTTTGCAAGTCCGAAGCATACTTCTCTACTGCAACACAGTGAGCAGCAGCTTTGCAGGGACAAGTTTCTCAGCATGGTGGCTATTCTGTCTCTGGAGTCCCTTCCAGGTTTGCTAGGAGGATAGCATGAGGTCACTGGTCCCACTTAGTCCTTCAATTTTGCTAGCCTTAGGGGCAGTAAATCCAGTTCTAAATACAAAGCAGTTAAGTTCTTACCATATGGCTTTAATGATCTGTATCTTCATATGGACATACACATCATTTTATGAATAAAGTAAACTTCCAAGTTCTTAGCATTATATGTCCTTGATATTATGGTAATTAATAACTATGATAATCACCCTAGTGAAAATGCTGGTTATTTGAATGAAAAGTTACATCTTTTGTTTAGAATGTGGTGCTCAGAAGTCAACGATGATGCATGTTCATGACTTATGGGATTCTTACTAAGAATTTTGATAAAAATTCACCTCATGCTTCAAGACAACATTTACCCAATGTTTCTAAAAGGGTATAAAAAATCCACCTCTCTGTTTTTATATCCATATTTCTATAACACTGAGTCTATCAGCTTACCCAAGTTATTGTCTTTTCTTTTGGCTCTGTGAGTACTGGAATATGCTACTAAGAGCTAGTTCCAGAGATTCCATAATTATTATCATTGGGCAATGTTTGAAGACAAAGTGGCTGCTAAATTCTTATCTATACATATCAGCAACACCAAAGTTAATTAAAAAAACCCCAAACAACTAAACTTGATAAGCTTTGGTTTTCTTCCCTGTAAAATAGAGATAAAAATACTGTTTTTTTCATCAAATTGCAGTGAAGAATAAGTAAGATAATACATGTAAAGCTCTGAGCACAGTACCAAAACAAAGTAAGTGCTCAATAAAAGTTTGTTGTAATTGGTAAATTTTCCTTCTATCAAATGATTCAGCCTCATTGTGTGTTTCTGACTAGATGATAAAATATCTGTGAAACTTTATTAAAGACATTTTCTTAAACTTATTCTCTGAAGTTTTTAATAAAAGGGAAAAGCAAAATCACTTTCCTCAAATGTAACCATTTTCCAGAACCTGGTTCTAACATTTCCAAAATTAATAACAGAATGGCAGCCTATGTTCCTGGGAGGACACGGGAAAAACTTTGGGAAGAGATAGTGTTATATCACTTCATTCATTCAAATTCTACTGGGAGGAATAGAACCTTCTACTCTGATGCTGTGATGCAGAAATATGGCAGCACCAACCAGGGCACCTAATGGGAGGATTGTATCAGTCAGGGAGGTACTGGCTGTGGTGTAGAGTAGACAGCAACAGAATTGGTCCTGGAGTTATCCCTGCTTCCTCCTTTACTCTGTAAGCACTGGGAGTTTATAACCAGAAGCCTCTCTGGCCTCTGCTAGATGTCAACTCCATATATTCATCAGCAAGGGTACAATACAAGGACCCGGCCTCAGTTCACGTTACTAATGAAGAATGCCAATGTGACTAAGACCTTACAAGGAACACTGTAGCACTGAACTACACTGAACTAGCTGTAGTGGATGAAATTACATTAATGAGACTATTCCAGAATGAAAGAAGAAAGATGAAATGTCCCCTGAGTGAAGGCGCTCATAGAGAGCTGAACAAAATGGATGAGAAAAAAAAATCCATACCTACACACATTATGATAAAATTTAAGGTCAAAGAAACAAATTATAAATGCTTCCTCAAAGAGAGAATCGTATACCTTCAAAAGAACAAGATTAATCGACATCAGACTTCTTCACGATAACACTGGATTCAAGAAGAAAATGAAGTACTATTTCAAGGTGTTGAGTAAGAGAACTGAGAAAGTAAACTTTTATATACAGCAAAACTATTATTTAAATATGATGGAGCAGGGGCGCCTGGGTGGCGCAGTCGGTTAAGCGTCCGACTTCAGCCAGGTCATGATCTTGCGGTCCGTGAGTTCGATCCCCACGTCAGGCTCTGGGCTGATGGCTCAGAGCCTGGAGCCTGTTTCCGATTCTGTGTCTCCCTCTCTCTCTGCCCCTCCCCCGTTCATGCTCTGTCTCTCTCTGTCCCAAAAATTAAAAATAAATAAATAAATAAATAAATAAATAAATAAATAAATATGATGGAGCAAGAATGATAGTGTCAGGCACTCAAGTCTCAGACTGTTTTCAAAGGCCGACTTTGAAAAGACTATTGGAGGAAATATTCTAAGAAAAAAAAATTAATCTAACCAGTCATTATGAGCTATATGGGCATTATGATTGAATAAATAACTTACTAAATAATTTATAAGAAAAGAAGTTGTGTGTCTGTGCACATGTCTACGTGCACGCACGTGTGACAATCCAGAGTGAAAATTCCATGTAACAGCAACAAGTCATGTGTGTGATTTGGTTGGGAGAGCAGGTAAAAAAAAAAGAGGGAGCTGAGAGAGTTTTAGAGTCCTTGTCTTAATCAGAGAAAAAAAATACAAACGTTGTTAAGTATAGGTCTTAGTAAGTCAGGCATATAGAATGTATAACTTTCATATCAACAGAAAAATAATCTATAATAGAAGTTGGAAAAGGGAAGGAATAAAAGAACCCCATCCTTTTCTTCTCCATTGTGTTAAATCCCTACTTCCCTCATTCTTAATTTCATCATGTACAAATTGACAACCTCATTAGGAGTTAACAATTGGTCATATACTAAATTTGGTTATTCCCTCACTTTAGATAAAATCAGGCTAAATTACAGAGGTTCCTCAAAAAATTAAAACTAGAATTACCTTACAACTCATCAATTGCACTACTAGGTATTTATCTAAAGGATACAGGAGTGCTGATTTGAAGGGGGCACATGCACCCTAATGTTTATAGCAGCACTATTGACAATAGCCAAAGTATGGAAAGAGCCCAAACATCCATCAACTGATGAATGGATAAAGAAGATATGGTATACATACAGACAATGGAATATTACTCGGTGATCAAAAATAATGAAATCTTGCCATTTGCAGCAATATGGATGCAACTAGAGTGTATTACGCTAAGTGAAATAAATCAGAGAAAGACAAATACATGATTTCATTCACACATGAAATTTATGATATAAAACAGATGAACATAAGGGAAGGGAAGCAAAAATAATATAAAAACAGAGAGGGAGACAAACCATAAGAGACTTTTTTTTTATAAATTAAAAAACATTTTTTTAATGTTTATCTTATTTAATGTTCATTTTTGAGAGACAGAGAGACACAGCGTGAGTGGGGGAGGGGCAGAGAGAGGGAGACACGGAATCTGAAGCAGGCTCCAGGCTCTGAGCTGTCAGCCTAGAGCCCGACACAGGCGGGGCTCGAACCCACCAACTGTGAGATCATGACCTGAGCTGAAGTTAGATGCGTAACCGACTGAACAACCCAGAGGCTTCCATAAGAGACTCTTAGAACTTTTTTTAAAAATTATTTTTGAAAGAGAGGGAAAGACAGCATGCACAAGTGGGGTAGAAAGAGAGAGACAGGGAGAGAGAGAGAGAGAGACGGAATCCCAAGCAGGCTCCACACTCTCAGTGCAGAGCCCAATGCAGGGTTCTAACCCACAAGTTGTGAGATCATGACCTGAGCCAAAGTCAGACGCTTAACTGAGCCCCCCAGGTGCCCCAAGAGACTCTTAAACACAGAGAACAAACTGAGGGTTGCTGGAGGGGTTGTGGGTGGGGGGTGGGCTAAAGGGCAATGGGCAATAAGGACGACACTTGTTGGGATGAGCACTGGGTGTTATATGTAAGCGATGAATCACTAAATTCTATTCCTGAAAAAAAAATTAATTTAATTAAAAAAATGAGGCTCAATTATATACCAATAGACCTTACAACCTCATTAATTCAGAGCAACACTTTGTATTCCGTGACACTACTGACAAAGATGATTGAGGCTTAATTCCACTTGAAGTTAAGAAAACTGGTAATGTATTCAAGATTCCAGATTACAAAAGAGAATATTTAAATTACTTGAGACAATCATTTTAAGGATCTCAAGTACTTCTCAAGCTACTCACACCCATTTACTTGCAAATACACTCAGGTAAATTACCCTGATTTGTCCATTAAGTCTGTTCTCAAAACAATTCTTTCAGTCAGTATTTTATGCTCAAGTTTCTGTTGAAAATAATAAATGTTTATTGCAAGTCTGCACATATAGAACATTTGAATTTTTCTTAAATTAAGATGAAAGCTTTTTCCTCTCTTTTGATTATTGAGGTAGATTTCTATTGTAAAGAGGAATCCAGCATTAAATCCTTACTAAATGCAACACAAGGCTCTAGCTGACCTCCTGTTGACCTTAGGTGACAGCATATACTCCATAGTAAGAACTATCCCCATTCAAGGTGATTCTAGTTCTCAGAGTAAGCAGAATCTAGATTTGTTTTTGCACTTTACATTTATCAGAAGGGTGTGTTCAGACAAGATAAATGGTACATAATGAAGAAACAGACGGCTTACTAAAGCTACACGCAACACACGTTTCTTTGGCTTATTACTAAGTTCTCTTTTTTCTGTGGCAGATAAAGGCTAATTTTACCGAGCGATTGATCTATGTAACTGCCTAGGTTACAGAATACACACAAAAGAGGGGCCAGTTTATGCCTTGATCTCTTCTGAGACAGATAGCTTCGATGAGCTCATCCTTGGTCTGAGGGGACTCCTCAAGGCACCGTGTGCTTCCTTGGCCTCAGCTCTGCTGGTCTCAGCCTAGTTGGAGATTCCTGGGGGCTGCTTCTATTATCAACTAGTGATGTGTTTGTTGCATGAGAATCCACCTGCTTTTGGACATGCTCCCCTTCACTTACGGGTACAGGCTGTGATACAGGTGACCGCTAGTCTTAAGATTTGCAGTGTCTTCTGAGCAGCCAGCACAGAGTTCTCATTCTCCTCATCCACATAATCTCAGATATTTGAGCATTGGCAGTACGCTTTGGGTTACCTGTGTCTGGATGCTTGCCCTTTTCTAGCATCAGGCCTGGGAATGGACAGTCATGGGCTTGTAGATGATCAGGCCATCCTCGATCAGCTTTGGGATCTGCTGACTAGAGTTGGTATTGGCTATTTCACTGGTCTTATAGGGGTCCAATCAGATCTTCTTCTCACCATAACAGAGGATGCCGGAGGCCAGCCTCTTCTGAACCCGGTACATACTGACGGCTGCTACCACAGCACAGAGAAAAAAGTAAATTATCTGATTTTTTAAAAAATTACATTATCTTTTTTTCTTTTCACAAAAGAATTATATTACATGTTCACGATAGCAGAATAAAATATGATTTTTAATACTTTTGTTAATATTACATGAGAACATTTTACTTTTTTTTAATTTAGATTTTTTAGTTTTTACTTATTTTTGAGAGAGAGAGACAGAACGTGAGCAAGGGAGGGGGCAGAGAGAGAGGGAGACACAGAATCCAAAGCAGGCTCCAGGCTCTGAGCTGTCAGCATAGAGCTCGATGTGGGGCTCGAACTCACAGACCTCAAGATCATGCATGACCTGAGCTGAAGTCGGCCGCTTAACCGACTGAGCCACCCAGGTGGCCCATAGGACACCTCTGAACTTCTAATAAGCTACTAAGCGATGACAATTTTGAAGAAGGGATATAGTATGTGGTGTTTCTCAAATTAATTTGATCATATAATTATTTTTCCATGGAGCATTTTCTAGCTCAAGCATTGTACTGAACTCACCTAGCCCACTTTGGTCCCCAAAAATACTGCCTGTGGGAGTTCATCTGCGAGGTAGAAGAGCAGGTCCCCTGCCCAGGCCTGATGTCATCACCCAAGATGACAGGGAGGTACAAAGCAATGCTGAAAGCCAGCGCCCACAACTAAGGCCTCAGACCACACCAAGAGAAGCCCTGGGTGTCCTTGGAGGGACTCTGAAAGTCTCTTTGCCATAAGAGGGTCCCCTTCACAAACCTGTCTGAAAGGACATGGGAGAGTCAGGGGAGTATCTGCAATCGAGCTGCTAGATGAATATCTCTGCTCCACCAGGTCAATAAAATGCTTCCGGATCTCAAAACCAAACCAGACCAAACAAAAAACAAAAAACAAAAAAACTTTTTTTGTCTGTGAATTCAAAGATAATGTTTTTAAAATAGAGGTAGCTCCGCTTAACAAACAAGAAGGCATGCAAGGTGTAGCCTAGAGAGAGGAAAGGGACAGATCTGGGGTAGATGTTACACTAGACACTCAGTGTTTAATATCGGTGGTGGTTGTTGATTGTGCTGCTCAGCAAAAAGGCAGGTGCCCACATTGTACCTCGTAGGCCCCTTCGCTGGTGGCACTGTGTGACCAGTCCCAGCTAATGAAATGTGGTTGAGAGGATATGTGTCAGTTTGAAATCTGGCATTTAATTGCCCCTGTGAGATTGTCCTTTCCCTCTGCCAGGGCAGCCTGCAATGTGATATCTAGCTGCTCGCCATCAGTCTGTGTTCCTGAGTAAGGGAATGGCTGCATGGGAGTAGAACCACAGCTATTGTAGCTCAAGAGAGAAACAAACCTTTGTCATTTTGAGCTGGGATTTGTGGGATTATTTATTTATCCTGTTTATCCTGACTGATACAGTGTCTTATTTCATCTAGACTACCAACATTCAAAGCAGGCAACTTTGTTGTATGTGTAATTGATATGAAAATGAAGACTTTGAGAGGCTAAATAATTTATGGCCAAGCTTACACTGCCAGAATTTGAACTGTCTCATTCCTGGGGCACCTGGGTGGCATAGTCGGTTAAGCGTCCGACTTCAGCCAGGTCACCATCTCGCGGTCCGTGAGTTCGAGCCCCGCGTCGGGCTCTGGGCTGATGGCTCGGAGCCTGCAGCTTGTTTCCGATTCTGTGTCTCCCTCTCTCTCTGCCCCTCCCCCGTTCATGCTCTGTCTCTCTCTGTCCCAAAAATAAATAAATGTTGAACTGTCTCATTCCAAAGCCCATTGTATTTCCACTGTATTGCTGTGACTAAAGTATTTTGAAATATAACTCATTAGACTTACTAAGTGCTTAGAGAGCAGTAGGTGTTAGACAAATATTTGTTGAACAATGTTGCTCATGTCCCTGAACTACTCTTTCACTGATGCCTGGTGTAGGACTCTTTTATTGTGCCAGCCAAGTATACTTCAAGAGGCTAAGGAGAAGGCTGGCTGTAAAATTTCCTTTGGGGTCTTCAGGAATTTAAGATTCATGGTAATTTCAAATCCAGGGATAAATAAACAGAACAGCTTAAATTGTCCAAAAGCTAATTTTGGAGTCCCATTTCTATCTGCTTCAAAATTCTTTATCCATAACTTCTCTAAATCCTGATATTGTGAAAGTCATTTCACTTGTATTTTGAAAATCAGTACTCTAGTTTTTCCATAGAAGCAGGGAGATGGACATAATGTTTTTCTACATTTTAGTAATTTGGCAAATCACATAGGAAGTATACTTTCATTTAGTCACTTTAAGCATTCAAATTTGAGAAGAAATTAGGTGCCTCTAATTTTTAGTCCTTTATTCACTCTTTTGTGTCACTTGACAAATAATTGTTAAGGGCACTGTGCTAAGCACTGGAGATGCAGCAAGGATAAAATAGACACAAATCTCTGCTTTCCTGGATCCTGTATTTTAGTAGGAGAGACAGATAACAGCCAGATCAAATAGAGAGAGGTAGATGGTGGAGAAAAATTAAGCAGAGATAGATACAGCTTGTGAGTGATGAGGAAGAAGGATGTA
The DNA here is from genome assembly GCF_016509475.1 of Prionailurus bengalensis. Lineage (NCBI taxonomy): Eukaryota > Metazoa > Chordata > Mammalia > Carnivora > Felidae > Prionailurus > Prionailurus bengalensis. Next base: position 73,123,216 of record NC_057344.1, on the reverse strand, counting down.
ATTTACACAGTATGGTTTTGGAGGGTCTTACGGAGAAAGGGGAATTTGAATAAAGCCATACAGAGGATGAAATAGCCAGCCAGTTGGCCAGGTGTAAGAAGCACATTCCAAGGTCATGGAACAGCAAGAGAAATGGCCTTGAGACAGCAGTTTGCCTAGTATAGTCAAGAATAATCAGGAAGTCACTGTGGCTACCGTAAAGTGAAGGCGGGGATTTTCATCTGTCTTGTTCATCATGAATTCCCACCCTTGCAGTTAGCATTGCGCCTGGCACATAGTAGGCACTCCATAAATGTATGTTGAATAAATGAACCAATCAGTGGGCAAAGGGAATAAATGGGAGGCCTAAGAGGATTTAATTTTTATCTTATGTGTACATGTGTATATATACTTTTTTTAATAAAAAAAGACTTAAGGCAAATATGACCGGATGTTAACAGTAATCAATTCTGAGTTGTGAGAAAGTACATTGCACTTAATTTTTTAAAAACTTTTTAACGTTTATTTATATTTTAGAGAGAGAGAGAGAGAGAGAGAAAGCGGGGGAGTGGCAGAGAGAGAGGGAGACAGAATCCAAAGCAGGCTCCAGGCTCCAAGCTGTCAGCCCAGAGCCTGGCACGGGGCTCGAACCCACAAACTGAGATCATGACCAGAGCTGAAGTCAGACACTTAACTGACTGAACCACCCAAGAGCCCCGCACTTAATTTTTTAAATGTCTATTTTTTTAAATTTTTTTTAACATTTTATTTATTTTTGAGACAGGGAGAGACAGAGCATGAACGGGGGAGGGTCAGAGAGAGAGGGAGACACAGACTGAAACAGGCTCCAGGCTCTGAGCAGTCAGCACAGAGCCCGACGCGGGGCTCGAACTCATGGACTGTGAGATCATGACCTGAGCTGAGGTCGGACGCTTAACCGACTGAGCCACCCAGGCGCCCCTAAATGTCTAGTTTTAAACTTCTAAAATTATAATAACAAACAACCAAAAATTCTAAAGAGGCCACGTAAAATCCCCCATCCCACAAATGAAGTGGATGCTACGGGGCTTGGTATTTTTCCTTGCTAATTCATGTTACGCTACCTAGCTGTGAGGCAGTTGGTGTTATGACTCTTTGACAACCGTGAAAACTGAAGCTCAGAGAGGTTAAGTGAGTTGACCAAGGCCATATACAACTGGAAAAAGAAGAGCTGAAATTGGCATATAGATTTTTTGGCTCTAATTCCAGTGCTTTTTTTTTTCAATACCATCCTCCATATAAGATATATATGAAACAGACTTTTCTACAAATATAAACTAAGAAATATATTTAATTTGTTGCATGTAGTAAGCAAGTAGCAAGGAAAACAAACCGGTGTAAAATTTCAATAATATGAGTTGATGCTATTAATATTTGTTCTGAAAACAAAGCATTCTGAATTTACATCTTACAGTCATTCTGCTGATCATTCCTTCTTTCTTTCTATACCTCTAATTGACATATATACTATTCACCCACTTCCTAGCCCTCTAAGCACATACTACTGACTTCCTCTGTCTCTTAATTATTCCAGTACTAAAGCCCCATGTCTGGGTTACATAAGGCTGCTGGGCTGAACCAAAGAAGCAGTTCTAATCCAGTCTGGTTAGCCTGTCCCATGTACACTGGGCAGTCCTGATGAAAATCAGAATTACACATTGTACTTGTTTCCACAGTTTACATTTACATACATTTTCCCAACAGAATAAGATCCCTTATGTATGTAATTTCTTTCTTTCTTTCTTTCTTTCTTTCTTTCTTTCTTTCTTTCTTTCTTTCTTTCTTCCTAGGGCTTAGTAAATCAGTGGTGCTATAAGATGCAGGTTGAGAGGGAAATGTATCCCACTTATTAAGAATGAGGATAGGAATGGAATAAGTAAAAGTTGGCAAAACATAAAAGGCCAGTGATTTCAAGCATGCCCTGGAGACTGTAGATCTCTACATATAAGCAGATCGATGCAAATTAAAGCAAATGTTTTATTGGAAAGATCGGATGCTTTAATTTAAAACACAGACTGCATTGTGGATTGTAATGGTATTCTACTTCCCCCTTAAGAGTGCCCTTCATTTGAGAAAATGCAAAACGCTCTCCTAGGCAAACACAAGGAGTCCCCCTCTGTTTCTTCTGCTAAGACAATAACTGAGTTAGACAGGCAGAGCTGGAGTCACCTTGGGAGGGTACCACACATCGAGTGTGAAGAAAGAAATGTAATACCCAAGAAACAGCTTTGCCTCACACATCCTTTACGGCCAGGTGCGTTAATGTCCCAGAACCAAAGCTGACCCTGTTGTCCTCAGCCAAAATGATTTTCTTCATCGAATATATTTATGATGGCTTAAAAAAAAAATGCTGTGGAAGTTAAGAGTACAATTTAAAAGTTTCTGTGAGAGCCAGGTTTTAAGCCTGAAAGTCAGAAGAGAGAAGCTGGAGATCCAGTATTTCCACTAACTGACTCTGTGATTTTGGGGCAAGTTGTTCTGGCTCGCCCAGCCGGACAAACATGCAAGGGTGTCTGTCAGCTCTAGTTCCACTGTAATTTGTTACCTACGAAAGTTGCTCCCATGAGATAAGCTTCTCCAGTGAGATAACACAGGAAATAGTTCATCGCTCTCTCTCCGTAACCAAGTGTTTAAAAAAAAATTTTTTTTTCATTTTATTTTAGAGAGACAAAGAGGGAGCATGAGCCAAGGGGAGGGGCAGAGGGAGAGAGAATCCTAAGCAGCCTCTACACTCAGCATCGAGGAGCTCAGTGAGGGGCTCGATCCCATGGCCCTGGTGGGATCAGGACCTGAGCTGACATCGAGTCTGATGCTCAACCAACTGGGCCAACCAGGTGCCCCCAAGTGTTTAAGTTTTTAATCAAAAAGTTATTTTTGACATATGTTAGTTTTTCAGATGAGTGAAGTCTGTATTTTTCAAAGGGGAAAAAAGATGATTTTCTGGGATTGTCTAACACTATTTATAATATTGTAGTTGATTAAAAAAATAATAACTAGATGACTGGATCTTGATGTTAACTAATAACTAAATCCAATCAGCAAAGTTTGGCTTTACTACTGCTTCCATCAGCACCTATATTAAGTGAGGTCTTAGTTACAGGTTTGGTCCCTCTACAGACCATTACATTATGCCCCAAAATATCTATTTCTAATTTGTTGCCTTGAAAAGATAGGTTGTTAATCACAGGAGGTACACTGAATGCATATAAAGATGGCTCGGGATGGACCATCACCACCACTGGGAAAAGCATCTATTCCACCTTATAACCATCTTGATGCTGACATTTATATCCCATAGTCATCAAAAGTTCAAATTAATCTGTCAAGCAGAAAGCATCAAACAAGGGTCAGTGAATTGGAATAAACCCATTTACTTTGAGATTAAAAAAATAAAAGCCCAATACTTCTGAAAGTGTTTTGAGATATCATTTTGAATGAAGAGTCATCAGATGAAAGGATAGTGCTTAGTTCCCAAGCTGTGTCCTGTAGAAAGATCGTTAATTCTATAAATATGCAAACCGTTGCCATGTTTTTGGTGGATCCGGGCCAACATTGCCAAATATGGAGGGAGGAATCTCTAATACTACACGGTGCTCTTTTGTATGAAACCATTGACCTTTCATTTCTCTTATTAGGACTAAATTGGACTTTAAACATTTATACAGAGTTCTCATTGCTTTTCTTCCTTTTTGGGGGTTTGTATTTTACAGAAGGTATATGAAGATGTTTATTCCAAGAAACTACAGTTCATATGAGAAAAACCACATTTACATGATATCCAGACTATTTTAACCAACTCTAGTTTTTATATCTCTTCCAATTTTTATTGATAATTTTTTCTTCCTGTGACCCACAGTCATGTAGAGGTCCCTTTCTATTTTCTCCCTTACCAACAAGTATCCAACCTTAGGCTTCTTTTCAGTAAAAAATATGTCTCTATCACTTATTTTCATTCTTCCTATTAATTTGGATCTCCTTTTCCCATAAACTTGCAAATAAACTTATAACAGACCCTAATTTGGAATTTATTCCTGAAAAAGAATTCTAATTCTAAAGGTATTTAATCTCTTTTCTATGAGCCTTTGGAAATAAAGTTAAAGGTCATTCCTTTACTTGTACATACAGAGAATATAGTTTTTATAGCATTTGAAAAATACAGCTTCAAAAATACATCTTTAGAAGAAACATGACCAAAAAGGACATACAATGTAAGTGTTGCAAGCATCTTTAAATAGCACTGTCTTCATCTAAGCAAGGCTCTATGGCCTGACTAGTTCCTATTCAGAAGCCTTTGCTTGTTTTTCTTTATATGGGGGAGTGTTGGGTGGAAGGAAACAAAGAAAGCTAGAAATGTAAAATAATCCTCCAGGCTACTTACTTCCAGGAACCATCTTTTGTATCTCATAAGATAACATCTCCACCTAGTGAGGTTTTAAGGATCTTACAGCAACTCCTAGAAATTGTTTAGTTGTGTGAACTTTTCAGACTAATATGTCTTAACACAATTTCATCTAGTTTAACCTTAAACACGTGTATTTAGAGTTACTGAGAAATGAGACAGCATCAACATGAAAATAAATAATGTGGGTAATCTCTTTCTGGAGAAATGCATGAGCAGTTACAAATAGTAATCAATACGATAGAACAATTATCACCTTAGCAGTTCTTGAGGTAAAGAATTGCCATGTTAAAAAAAAGAAAAGGCAGCCAAATAGTTACATTCTATGTCTAGATTTTCTAGTTACTTAATTTATCATTATTATTTGTATAGGCATATAGCCTATATACATGAGATTGGCGGTATTTATTGACAGAAGGGTAGTCTAGGAAGGTATTTGTTAAGCTTCCGCTTAACATTTTCTGGGCATTATGCCACTTGTTTCTGGACACATTTTGAGACAGTATAGCCTAATGGTTGTATCTGCAGGGTTCAAAGCCAAAATAAACTTACTTGCTGAATGACCTTGAACAAACTACTTAAGCTCTCTTTCTGGGTTTCTCCACCTGAAACATGCAACTACACGGGTCTAGTACCTTTGCCAAAGTTACTGCTAGAATGAACTAATATACGAAACTAGATTACAGTTGCCTCTGGCACACAAGTGCTCAATATTTGTCAACATTATTTTTAATTAATCCTCCCAACCCCCATTTTAAATTGGGGCTCAGAGAAGTTGTATCACACCCACAAAATGATAACAGGGATTTTAGCTCAGAGCTGTCCGAGTCCTTGCTAATTCCTACCGTTGGGGGAGGGGTAGTACATACGCGCGGCTTGTTAAAATTTAGTACATTTATTCGTGGAGACAACAAACTGAAATCACTAGTGTGGAAAAAAGCACCTCGAAGTTGGGTTTTAGGGCACCAGTGTTACTGCGTAATCCAATGGATTATTCTGGGCGTCAAGTTCTTCATCTGTTAAAGCAGAACTATGTGATCTAGTTTCTTTCCAGTCTTACTATTCTGTGAGTCTATTAGTCTACAGAATTGGTGCCTAAAGCCGTCTTTCTTTGCCATTTAAACTCAAGCTCTATCTTCAAAGGAAGCAAAATTAAAGGCGTGTATGCAGAATAACCCACAACTGTATCTAAGAAAGTTGGTTTTACATAATGATAGTAGTACCTGGTTCTTCAGCTCTGACAATGTCATCTCTCCCCAAACTGAATCAGGCCTGAATCAGGCCTACTAGGTCTCTCGATTCAGCCCATTCTCCTAGGCATTTAAACCACTTAATTTCTACATGTTCGTCCTATCTGAAAATCCTCAGCAAGATTAGCTTTATACCTCCCCATCCCCCATCCCCACACTGAAAGACGTCTAAACTAGGAGTTTAAGACTTGAAAACTCCGTCAAATGAGAAGAACCTTTAAAATGTATCTACATTTCCCCCTAAGTAAAAGGAGTATGTTAAAATCATAGTGTTTGTTTCCCCACACCCTAACAAAACATGCAGGATCTTCTTTTGGCAACACTACATGTATGCCCGCCCCCTAAGGCTCGCTCTCCTTTCCCAATTGGCTAAAGTGCCTGTCACTCCAAGCACTTTTACGCCCCTCTGAGAGCCTCATTCGGGTAAAAACCTTCGTCCCGCCCACTCTCCACTCCCTGACTCCTCCCTGAAGCTGGTCACTGATTGGTTGGGGCTCCACTCCGCGTGGGGCTGCCTAGGCCACTGCCCCAGCGCCTGCTGGGAGACAAACCAAGGCGCGAGGACGGCTCGAGCTCTTCCCGGTGGCCTCCCCCGCTACGGCGACCCCCCTCCCCCGCTCCGACCGATTGGTCCCCGAAACGGTGGCGGCGGTTTGTGGTCGTTGGTCCCAGGGATTTAGGACCAACATTTGAAGACCCGAAGGGGTGAGGAGGGGATGGGGACAGCGGGGTCACAACCAAACCGCTAGTAACGGCTGGAGACCCCGCCTTCCGGCCACAAAAGGCCCAGTCCGATACACTGTTACGCCAGATAGGCAGTGGGATCTCACGCCCCTCTGGAGGCAGTGTCTGCGGGATTCGCCCCCCTCACTCCCCTGCCCCGTCGAGCATAGGGAGGGCTAGAGTCTTAGACGCGGTTCCCCAGCCCCAGAGGGCATCTTTCGACCAGATAGCTCTTGCTGTCACAGTTTGCGCTCCGTGGTCCCAGCCGTCCAGTCCCCCAGCTCCAGTTGTCGTCGGGGGCCGCTTGGCGGCTCCTTCCGCCCCTCGGGGGCCCTGCCCTCTCTCTGCTTTATTTCCGCTCTTCCCCGACATCTTCCGGCCGCTTCCCACCTGCTGCCCTCCATGTTCTCCTAGCACTGCCTCTGTCGACCGCCACACGTCAAGGGCGTCTGGCCGTTGTGGCGCCCGCGCGTCCCCTGTAGAGCCTTTGGGACGACGTCCGGGGCGTCCCGACTGCTGGGTGAGATTTGGCAATCATGTCGTCGTTTTCATTGAGTTCTAACTGGGATGAGCCTCGAACTTTCCTCTGCCTTTGACTATTTCTGTTTATTCCCCAAGTGCTCTCTTGTGTGTAGGGTCTTGAACAGTGGAAGGCTGTGGGTGTTTGGGAAAGATAACTGACCCCCTTCACTCCCGCGACACGCCGCGGCAGGCAGCCATGGACGGTAGTACACGCAGTAGTACCATTTGTGTTTCCTAAAGTCAGATAGTTTTAATTACAAACCTTTTAAATATTTTCTTTGGAGGGGGGGTCCTAGAAAGACCACTGAACCTGATGTCAGGAGACCTGGGATTTAATAATCCTTGCATTGATGTTAATTGTGAGATCCTTGGGAAGCCAGGACCAATTACTTGGGCACCAGTTGCCTTATATGTGAAATTTAGTTAATGTTGAAGTTTCTTTAAGCTCTCTCTTTACATTCTTGACAAATAATCTATAGTCTTTATAACAGGCGACGATTCTAATATAGGCCAGTATCGTAGAGGGACTATCAGGAGGAGCTTTTTAAGACTTGGCTTCTCTTTAGAAATCTGTTCGCTTTGTGTTTGATAATGGCGTTAGAACCAGGCAGCAGGATGTGTTCAATGTATAAATAACATATTCACGTGTTGGTAGTATTTTCCTTATTTAAATAACAGGAAGATATTTTCATTTCAAGAATCACTACAATGTATATTTGAGCAGTTGGACAGACTTCCATACAGAGCCTTTCAGAATTAAAGCTCCTTAATCATCTGTAATGATATTCTTTCCAGGTTGCACATATAAAACATTCGTTTTTAAAAATTTGCACCTGTGTGCCATAATGGACATAAAGATGGCTATTAGTGCTGCAATTGCTAAATATTAGCAGTGCTTTAGTTTCTGTTTAAGGCACTGCTTTAATTGCTAATTTTGATTTAAGAAGGTAGAATATTGGATTTGAACATTATTGCCAAAGATTATGATACATATCAACGTGTGAAATATAAGCATGTGTATTATTGGATCTGTTATGAGTTAAGAAATATTAATAACAATATGCCCAATTTATGGGCTGATATTAAGCCTCCTATTTTTAATGGTGTCATTTTTGTTGTTAAAAAACAGACATGTCGGTTTAAGGAGGGTTTGTGAATACAAATCGAATACTTGATGTAAAATCTGTCCAGATTTGTATATTAATGCTGGGTCGTGTCTTATTTTACTACCTGATTTTTGCTAAAACGAAATCAGTGAGAGAAGAAAATGTGATATCTATGTTCAAATTATAATAGATTTTGGATGAAAGCTTATAGGAGCTTTCCTTTTCCTTTTGCTTTATGTAAGGAATATCACTGTATTATTGTGTAGTAGCATACAAGAATTTTGGTTCTATTGTAGGTATCTTTATACTAAATTCAAAGAATTTTGTGTTCAATGCAATATTTAAAAAATTGTTAATTAAATAATTAAAAAGTACTCTCTACAGTATTACTAAAAGTTGTGAAACACCCAGTACCAACACTTTTATTCATTATATATTTAACTTCTAGGAATCATGTGTCCTCATTATTTAATAAAAATAACTTAAAATGGAATTGAGCCAATCCATCTATACCCTTTCATTCTGAAATGATGTTAGACTTCTATATCCATACACTTTTGAGTAATCCTCATTTTATGTGGAAAATAAAAATAGTGCAGTCTGTCACTAAAATGAGTTACCACTTAAAAAACCTCCATTGACTTGGCAACCATGGTCTCAGCATTCCATACTCAATAACAATTGAACAAATCAGGAATTTAATACCACATAATTTAAGGAATGCCATAACTAATATGCTTTCTATACAAGTGTTTTAATACTTTAAAAATTAATTTTTTACACTATTGCAGTTTTTATTTTAATTTAAAAAAAATTTTTTTTGACGTTTATTTATTTTTGAGACAGAGAGAGACAGAGCATGAACAGGGGAGGGGCAGAGAGAGGGAGACACAGAATCCGAAACAGGCTCCAGGCTCTGAGCTGTCAGCACAGAGCCTGATGCGGGGCTCGAACTCACGGACCATGAGATCATGACCTGAGCTGAAGTCGGATGCTTAACCGACCGAGCCACCCAGGAGCCCCACTATTGCAGTTTTTAAAAATAAAATTTATAAAATGTTCATTTTCATTTCATAAATTTTTACAGTAATTCATAAGATGAAGGGTCAGTTTAAGTAGTTTGAACACAGCTGACACAAATTTCTTTAGATAAGTGATTAATTTTCATGTATATTTTGCTAAAATTGTGCTAGTAATTTTTTAATAGTATATTTTCTATTTTGAAAGGCAGTACAAATTTGAAAATTTCTATTTTTGTTAACTTATTACGGTTCTTAAAATTAGTGAAGATATAGTTAGCATTTAAAGCTAAAGGCTTGATTCAAATTGTTACTCGAATCTCTATCCTGTGATTGGCTATGCCGTCTTGGCCTTCTACTTTATAGCTTCGAAAATTTTTTTCTTTTTAGTTTTTCTTCTAATTTTACTTTTGAAATTGAGCTGGAACGGAATCTTTGAAAGTCCAAAGTTTAGGAAAAAAGATTTATCTGTGAAAACTAGAGTTTATTTATGGTACAACAGCTTTTAATCTGCCCTTCCCCACTACTTTTTGTATAAACTGTTTGTGTCATTCTCTTGCTTAGGACCCTCCTTCCCTTACTCAGATTCCTTGGGTCAGCAGTACTAATTGAGCCTAGAAGCTTCAGTTGGTATGACAGCTTTGTCATAATGTATAGGGCTGCTATACTTCCTTGGAGTTTTGGTAATTCTCAGATTGATTCTGGAATAGTTTAGAACAAATATTAGGCTGTTGTATGCCTGTTTTAGATTTGATTTTTTTTTTCAACGTTTATTTATTTTTGGGACAGAGAGAGACAGAGCATGAACGGGGGAGGGGCAGAGAGAGAGGGAGACACAGAATCGGAAATAGGCTCCAGGCTCTGAGCCATCAGCCCAGAGCCCGACGCGGGGCTCGAACTCACGGACCGCGAGATCGTGACCTGGCTGAAGTCGGACGCTCAACCGACTGCGCCACCCAGGCGCCCCTAGATTTGATTTTTAATTATCTGAGGTTCTTGATTTCTGGCCTTTTTAGAAATGTATTTTGTTAGATTAAATATGGTATTAAAGTTAGAGATTTTTGATTTTTGAATTAGAGATGTGTGTATGTTACCTTTGTTTTGAAAGCTTTAAGATAAAACATATTCCTTTCTAAAGAGAGAGTGAGTGAGGTTGGTGACTCTTACACTTTCCTAATTTTAAGTTTTTAAAATATTTTGATTGAGATTTCTTTAAATGTACTAAGTCTAGCATATGTTTCTAGTCATTGTATGTTAAAAAGAGTCTTTAATGTGGGGACTGCCATTTGTTTCAACGTGACACCCTAGATAATATAATATCTTTAAAAATACAACTTTAGAGACATGAATTGACCCAAAATACATGTCTGTAAGTAATTGCAGGGGTGGTTTGCATTGCACAAATCGGCCATTTAGAGTAAGCGATGAGTTACAGAAAAATAAAACTATGCATTGATTAAATTCTACATTTTGGGTAAAATGGAAACAATTGTTTTATATGTAAGGCAGCATATTAAACTAGTCTTATTTTTTTCCTCATCCTTGCAGCATGCTTAAAAAAATATAAATCTCATACTTTCCTATTCTCCACATTGTATCAACTTAATGTCTTTCTTTAGTGTAATGGGACAGTATGATGTCCTGTGGGATGTTTAGGCCATTAAGGTCCCTCTGGACTAAATTCTGGAAAAGAGCCAGAGGCAGAGTTTATTGATGTCCGAAGGTTTGAGCCATAGGTCTTTTCAGTTACTAGTTTTGTGACCTTAAGCAAGTCTATTTTAGTTGCTCTTGATTTTCTATGTATAACATTGGAGGTGGTCTATGGTCCACTTGTAATTCTAATATTTTCTTAGTAGAAAATCTTCCATGATGGTATAGTCAAAGCCTAGTAGAATAAAAACAATCCTAAAGGGAGGAAAAAGGTAGTTATATTATTTAAAATGCTTTTTGTTTGAAAAAGGGAGAGAGAATCTTAAGCAGGCTCCAAACTCCGTGTGGAGCCCAATGTGGGGCTTCATTTCATGACCCTGGAATCACGACCTGAGTGGAAATCAAGAGTTGGGCACTCAACCGACTGAGCCACCCAGGCACCCCTAAAATGATTTTAATTTTAAAGCAATGATAGAAGGACATTGCCTTTTTTTTTTTTTTAAAGACAAAAGGCTAAAGTTGGTTTGGTTAATTAATCTTTATGTCATTGATGGTTCTGATTGTTAAAGAGTACCTTAACTCTTAACAGAACCTGTTAATAACAAATTTATTTATTTATTGGATTTGATGTCACATAAGTGTGTTCCTGGAGTATAGTGTAAGGTACCCAGCTGACAGTACAGACTTCCTAATTCTGCCATTTAATAAATATGTGAAGCCAGAAAATTAGAAGAATCTAAAAATGATGGAAAGAGAACAGAGACAGTATCATCATAGTTCATCATAGTAATCATAGTAGTCATATATATAATCATCATAGTAATGGACATAGAAGGGGGAATTGAGGAAAAGCTGAACATCTTTTTACCTTCTCTGGAGATGGTCTTTTACAGGATAGCTTTATTATTTAAAAAACGTTTTTTCAGTATATCACATATATTCTTCATATGTAACTACGTTTTTAATGTTTTTTATTTATTTTTGAGACAGAGAGAGACAGAGCACAAATGGGGGAGGGTCAGAGAGAGGGAGACACAGAATCCGAAACAGGCTCCAGGCTCTGAGCTGTCAGCACAGAGCCCGACGCGGGGCTTGAACTCACAGACCGCGAGATCATGACCTGAGCCGAAGTCAGCTGCTTAACCGACTGAGCCACCCAGGCGCCCCTGGGTATATATTTCTTATATATATTTAAAAACTACGTTTTTAAAAATTAAAACCCCAGTGTTGTTGATAGTATGCTTCATTCAACCATCAGTATCATGCAGCTGTGTAGAACACTGATGGAATCTTTCTCTGTAATTTTGACCACCATACTTGTAAAGGAAAAAGAGGACAGTGAGGGAACGTAGGGAACAAACTGTATCCTGTAAAGAGCAGTTAAGGCAGCATTTTCCAAATAATTTTATAGGCAGTTAATACAGGTAGCAAGGAGAATTAGGGTGTCATGTTGAAATGTTTAAGAAGCAGGAGTTAAAGTTGAAAGGTTTTAACTGAAACTTTTCATGGCCTTAAATATGCTAATGTTTGTTGTGATACTCTTAAGAGAGACGTATAGTGATTCTCAGATGTTATTTAGGTATGGAACACATTTTTGAGGCCTGTTAATAGCTCCTAGAATAGTATTCTAAGGGACATCATTTTAGAAAATGTTGGATTTAAGGAACTGGTAATGTTTAGCTTGAAGAAGAGGAGAAGAATTTTTCAAGTGCAGTTAGATAAAAGAGGCATGTTCAGTTTGGCCAGAAGGATGATATGAGGATCTATTTCTGAAAGTTACAAGGGAAGAAATTATGATCATTATAAGAAAGAGCTTTCTTTTTTTTTTAAGGATTTTATTTATTTATTTTTTTTGTTTATTTATTTATTTTTGGGACAGAGAGAGACAGAGCATGAACGGGGGAGGGGCAGAGAGAGAGGGAGACACAGAATCGGAAACAGGCTCCAGGCTCTGAGCCGTCAGCCCAGAGCCTGACGTGGGGCTGGAACTCACGGACCGCGAGATCGTGACCTGGCTGAAGTCGGACGCTTAACCAACTGCGCCACCCAGGCGCCCCAAGAAAGAGCTTTCTTAAAGAGTTAACCAAGGTTAAGTTGTTCTACAGAATAGGAGTTTCTTGTAAGAATTCAAGAATAAGGTAGGTGACTGCTTTGCACCCATATTGTAAAAGAGAATTGTATATCAGATAGGTGGTTGAATGAGATGATTTTTAAGGTCTTTAATAAATTTGAAATTATTTTATTAGAGATTTTCCAAAAATATTTTTTGACTGATTTTTTTCCCTCTACGGTAATATAGTTTTAAAAAGTATCATGCTGTAGTTTTTTAAAGAAGCCATAAATATTTGAGTAGTTGTTATAATCATATTTAAAAGAATAACTATTGATCTGAAAAAACCTGGATTCAGGTACTGATTTTGCAACTTATATGGCGCCTGGCAAATCACATCGTTTTTTTGAAGATCTCAGATTATTGAATATCAAAAATGAAGGTAATATAAAGTAGGCCTTCAGGAGCCCAATATTTAGGCAGACAGGTTTGAATATCTACCCTACCAATTTCCTAGCACTGTAACTTTATCTTAGTCTCAGTTTATTTTTGAAATAGAATAGATTAGTACCTATCTCACAGAGTTATTGTAAGTACTAAATGAAATAATGTATATAAACTGCCTATCATCATGCAGGGTATATAAGGTGCTAAATATATGAATGCAGAAATAGACATAAAATGGAATTTCACAGATTAGGAAAGTAAAGGTAAAGGCTGTAAAGTAATTTATCCAGAGATTTCTTGACTAAGCACTAGAACTCAGGCCTTCTCTCACCCAAGTCCATTATTTTCAATTAAATCACAATGTCCCTCCCTTTCTGTCTCATTCATTGAACATTTATCACATATTAGGGAGTGTACATGGTGGTAGAGATTTGGAAATAAAAAACTAGACCCTTCTTGATATCTGGCAGAGTTTAGGGGGGGAGGTGGTAGAAGGGATTGACAGACCAGCACTCTGAGGTGTGTTCTGTGATAGTAGTATAGAGGAATGCCTAATTTAGCATCGAAAGGGAGAGTCATGGGGTGGTTTTTCTGGAAAATGTTAGGAGTGGGAAAGGCAAAGAGAGTGAGACAGGACTGTGGGAACAAGCTACACAAAGGCTGGTATGTGAGCACTTGGCACATTTGACAAATGACAAAAAGGTAAGTATTGTTGTTGACATAGAGTAAGAAATGAAGTTGGAGACGTAGGCTGGGCCAGATTAGGAAAGGACCTTTATGGCTTTTTAAAGAGTTTAGATTTTATATGTAAGGGACAATGGAAAACCCCCAAAAAGGCTTCCTGCTTTTAATACAAGTAGCATATGTTCTTGACAGTCACAGAAAAGTGAAACATTAAGGTGCTTTGACTCCTCATTCCTACTTACCAATGGTAACTACTGTTAAAGTTTCTTAAGTTTTTCTAAAATTTTTGTATGCCTATAAAACGTGTGAATGTATACTTGAGTATCTTCAAACAAAACATTCAGTTGGTAAACCAGTAAATATTGTTCTCTGGCATACTTTTCTTATATATTTCTTAAATATTTTTCCATATCAGCAATGCAGATCTATGATAATTTTTTTAAGATTTTTTTAAAGTTATCTATTTTGAGAGAGAGAGAAAGAGCATGAGCATGCACACACATGCAATCTGGGGACGGTGGAGACACAGGGAGAGAGAGAGAGAATCCAAGCAGGGTCTGCATGTGCAGAGCCTGATGCAGGGCTCGATTCCACCATCCACAAGATCATGACCTGAGCTAAAACCAAGAGTCAGATGCTTAACCGACTGAGCCACCCAGGTGCCCCACTATACCATAATTTTTTAATCAGTACTCTCTGTGTAAACAACTAAATCTTTTTCTAGATTTTTGCTTTTATATACAATGTTTCAGTGCACATCTTGTGCATGTATTTTTGCATACTTGTGCAACTATATCTGTAGGTTAATTTTTTAGTAATTACTAAGTTTATATACATTTTAGATTTTGATAAATATTGCCAAATTTCCCTCTAAAAAGATAATTCCAATTTAATATGTACCTGTCAACAGTATATGAAGTCCTGGTAAGGATTTTTCTGTTAGACCCATCATCCAGCAAAAAATTATTGAGTATTTACTGTGCACCAAACACTGTATGGGTAATAGGGAAAGTATTCAAGGCAGATGGGATCCCTGCCCTTATGCAGCCCAGAACTAAAAAGATGGAAAGTCGGCAGGTGTTTTGTTTGGTCTGTATAGTTTTTGTTACTGTTTTTATATTTGAAGTAATTTTCAGTTTGTTTTATTTTGTCTTTCTGACTATGCAGTACTCTGTTTTCAAGGAGCCGTGAGCCTCTTATAGAGATATTGCTCCTGAAAATGAAGGCTTGAAACATAAGACACCTAACTGGATGATGATGATAATACTGTTTTCTGGGTTATAAATCCTTTTAAGGCAGCTTCTATGCTTTCACTCTCTGTACTAAATTTTGGAAGGGATGGTAAAAGCCACATGGTCCAGTAGTACACCCTTTGCTTGAATCTCCACAGCATGTTTAGCCCATGTTTGAATACTTTCATTTGGTAGGAAGTTACCTTCCTATAGTATGGTCTATAGGTATATTGTATATTATACCTGTATAGTACACACACACACACACACACACCCCACATCTTTTTTATCCATTCTTCTATCAGTGGGCACCTAGGTTGCTTCCTTATCGTTGTTATTATAAATAATGCTGCAGTGAACATAGAGGCATGTGTATCTTTTTAAATTAGCGTTTTTGTTTTCTTCAGGTAAATACCCAGTACTGGAATTACTGGATCATACAGTAGTTCTATTTTTAAGTTTTTGAGGAACCTCCCTACTGTTTTCCACAGTGGCTGCACCAGTTTACACTTAACACCAGTTTTGCAGTTTTTGTGGTAAATTCAGCTCTTTGGTTCTCAGATTTTAAACATTGAGATTTCACATAAAAATCTGCCATTTCTGGCTTCTCTCTTTAAAACTGGAAAATGTGGCATAACTGGGCAAACTGGATTTGAAGATGGAAACAGTTTATTAGAATTGAGTAGTCATTGCCATTTTCAAATGGTGCATAGCACTTCTTAGAGTCTTGTTTTTGGCCTTTATGCTCATTTAACATTTCTTCCCAGGGCCTTGTAGGCATTCAAGTTGGTCATTTAGTGGATACAAAAACTCACCATGTTCAAAGCTGAACTCTGATCTTATCCCTAAAATCTTTTCTAGCTCTGCCT
Organism: Prionailurus bengalensis; assembly: GCF_016509475.1. NCBI lineage: Eukaryota > Metazoa > Chordata > Mammalia > Carnivora > Felidae > Prionailurus > Prionailurus bengalensis. The sequence continues at coordinate 73,107,247 of NC_057344.1, read as the reverse complement.
TCCTCATCTTTCTGCTTCTCATTGCTCTAGCGAGTACTTTGGTGTTATCCTTGACTTCTCTGTTTATCTTCCAATCCATATCTAGTCTATCAGAAAATTCTGTTAGGTATATCTTCAAAATGTATCTCATATCAGAGACTACTTCTTTTCCCCTTCATCACCCTCTCTGGTCCATGCCACCATCATTTCTCACCTGAGTTTTAGTTGTAGTCTTCTCTTTGGTCTCCCTGCTGCCACCTTTGCTCTTCTTTTCTTTCTTTCTTTCTCTTTCTTTCTTTCTTTCTTTCTTTCTTTCTTTCTTTCTTTCTTAGTTTTTATTTTTAAATAATCCCTACATGCAACGTGGGGCTCAAACTCATGACCCTGAAATCAGGAATCTTATGCTCTACCAACTGAGCCAGCCAGGCACCCCACTTCTTTTGCCTTTCCGCTATAATAGCCAAATGATCCTTTTAAAAGGAAAGATGATAGTGCTCCTGTGTTCAAGAATCTATGGTGGCTCTTCATTTAACCTAGAATAAAAGCCAAAGTCCTTCGTTACCTGACTTACAAGGTCTGTGTCATGTGGCAGCTTATTACCTCTCTGACTTTATCTCCTACTATTCTTATTGTCTTCCTGGCTTTGTCGTACCAATCCCCTTGCTGTACCTTTTGTGTGTCATGCACACTTCTGCCTTGTACCTTTGTCCTCCTTTTTCTATTTGTGTGAAGTGCTCTTCCCAAATAACTGCATAGGTAGGTTTCTTAATTCTTTGCTCAAATGTTACCTTCTTATTGAGGTTAGTACTAGTTATTTATTTATTATTTATTTAAAATTTATTTATTTTATTTTGAGAGAGAGCTAGAGAGAGTACAAGTAGGGGAGGGGCAGAGTGAGAGGGAGAGAGAGAATCCTAAGCAGGTTCCATGTTGTCAGTACAGAACCTGATGTGGGGCTCGATCTCACAAACCATGAGATCATGACCTGAGCTGAAATCAAGACTGGGTCAGTTAACCAAATGTGCCACCCAGGCGCCCCATAGCTATCCTCTTTAAAATTGCACCCTGTCTTCTGTTTTCTGTTAATCCCTTCCATGTGCCCTATCCCTGCTCCCCAAGCCCCCACATTACCTTTTAACATATATTACTTACTTATTACTTTAATTATTGCTTGTTTTCTTCCACTGGCTAACAGGCTATGCCAGGGAGGGATTTCGCTCTTTTATTTACTGATGTATCCCAGACATAAGGAATAGTAAGTACCAGCACACAGTTGGTACTCAGCAAACATTTGTTGAACAAGTGAATGAATCTGAGTTTGCAATCCCTGGTCTGCTGTTTGTGTTTTTCTTATTATTTTATTAATTTATTAGACAATATTTTATTAGAAATTAAATTTATTTATTTTTGTATATTAAATAGTAAATACATTTATAGTGCTTATATCCAAAATACTGTTTTAAGCCCTTTCTCCATAATCCTGGCAACAACACTCACTGTGAGGTAGAAATTCTTATTATCTACTTTATAGGGACAAATAAACTGAAGCCACACTTGCCCAAAGTCAGAGTTAATAAGGGGGAGAACCAGGATTTGCCTTTAAGCCATTATTTAGATACTTGAATTTGCTTTTAATTATGACACCATGCTGCCCTTTTTTTTATTTTGAAAGTAGCCTTAAATATGTGTGTTGCAGATCCTTTTTCCCTGTTTATAATTTTCTGTCTTGGTTTTGTTCTTTTTGCCTTCCAAGATGATACTTAATATTTATGTAGTAAAAATAATACAGTAATATTTTCCTTTGAGGCTCTTTTGTTCATTTTTTAGAAAGGCCTTTTGATTCTAAGATTACTAATTTTTCCCCTTAGTTTTGATTTGTATTCACAATTTAAGATGATCAGATATCACCTTAACAGCATCATGGAGATTTTGTTTGCAGGGCACAAGACTAAAGCCTGTAACAACAGTTAGGAATCTAGTACTGGTTCCAGTAACACATAATTGAGAACAGGCTGTGGGGATGGACAGGAAAAGATTGATTTCAAGATCTGTTCAGAGGTAAAATATGCAGGTGTTTGTGACTGAATCAAAGGAAGACTCTGGGTTAACTCAGATTGTGAAACTCTGATTGTGATAGTTTATAGGAGACGGGAGTATGTTTGTTGTGGTTTGTTTATTGGTTGAATGGAAGAATTGATGGAGATGTAAAACAGGAAGGAACTTAAACAGGTTTAGAAGTTAAAATGACATTGAGTTTTGGATATGTTGAATTCAGGATGCCTGTTGAATATCTCATTCTCAATACATTCATTAGGCAGGTTGATAAATGAATCTTAGCTTCATAAAGAAAACTGGGCTGGTAAGTTTAAGGAAATTAGGTAGATGGCAGGTAGAAACTATAGGGGTCCAGGAGCTACTTTCTTGCCTCGTTTTCTTCAGAATTACTCCATTGAATGCAATATACTAGCTTGGAAAGAGCTTTAAAGACTGTAAAAAGATTGTGTGTGTGTGGTGTGTGCGATATAAATGTGTTTGTAGCTATATTCACCGCTCAGAAAACATTTTGCAACTAGGAAGGACTGTAGAAGTCACATGACTAAGGTGTATTAATTTATAATTTCTGCATATTCCACTTGCATGAAAGTCAGTTTGGATGCTTCTTCGTTTTTTGAGGGACTTTTTAAGGTAATGTTGCGGCAAAAGGTATGTCAAAATCATTTTCTTGGCAGGAGGGGATATTTAGCTTCAGGCAGACCTGGAATTGAATTCTGTCTGTGCCGCTTTCTGGCTCTGTGATCTTGGATAACTTCTTTGTTAGCCTGCGTTTTTTCATCTGTGGAAATAGTATTTTCTTTTAGCAAAGTTGAGACTCTCTTTTAGTAGTTGTACAAACTAGAGGTAATGTGTAGAAATTCCATGGCTTTATAATAGGCTACTAAATAAACTGAACTTCTGAGTCTTATTCTCAGCCTGTTTCTTTCTGTCTGGTGTCATACTTTTGTTCTGAAATCAGTTACTGTAAAGATAAATATCTGGATTTTAAGCTATAGTTATTCATAGATGTTAGTGATTTTAAAGGTTCCAATATATGCATAAAATTAGTATTTGTGTTAATATTCATTAAGGCTATCAGATAGGCAGTGTTATTATCCTCATTTTATTTATTTTTAAAACTTTTTTTAATGTTTATTTGAGACAGAGTGAGAGCAAGTTGTGGAGGGGCAGAGAGAGCAGAGAGAGAGAATCCCAAGCAAGCTCTGTGCTGCCAGCACAGAGTCCAACGTGGGCTTCATCTCAGAGACCATGAGCTCATGACCTGAGCCGAAATCAAGAATTGGCACCTTAAATGACTGAGCCACCCGGGTGCCCTATTATTCACATTTTAAAGATGAGGAAATTAAGATACAGAAGGACTAAGTAACTTACTGAAAATTATAGCTGGTAAGCAAAAAAGGATTTGAATACAGGCAGTCTGGCTTCAGAGCTGTTGTGCTATATTAAGTACTAGTGAGTATAACTACAGTGACAGTTTCACTTACTTTAGAGCAGTGATTCTTTGGTGATGTCTTCTGCATTCCTATCCTCTATCCACTGTAGAGATGCAAATACTCTTCCCTAGATATGTGTCTACCATATCGCACCCCCCGCCCACACAACCTTTGAGAAAATGAACAAAATGTTTCTGAAAAAAGCAAAAACAGTGTGGGTGTGTGAAAAGTTCAGTGTGGGTGTGTGAAAAGCTCCTCTCTAGTATTAATCAAAACTAACCTTTATTTGGCCTTAGGTAATTCTAACAAGACTTTTACATCATTGCCTCACTGAATCCTAACAGCAACCTTGCAATAACTTATATTGGTACTCCCATTTAAAAAAATTTTTTTTTACTGTTTATTTATTTTTGAGAGAGAGAGAGAGAGAGAGAGAGAGAGAGAGAGAGAGAGACAACATGAGTGGGGGAAGGGCAGAGAGAGAGGGAGACGCAGAATCCTTAGCAGGCTCCAGGCTCTGAGTTGTTGGCATAGAGCCCAATGTGGGGCTTGAACTCAGGAACTGCAAAATCATGACCTGAGCTGAAGATGGTTGCTTAACTGACTGAGCCACCCAGGCACCCCGGTACTCCCATTTTATAATAAGCAAGGAAACAATGAGCTGATCAAGTTTGCACAGCTAGAAAATGGCAGAACTAAGTGTGAAATTGAGGTGAATTTGAAATGCTGTGCTACAGTGACTTAGTTTCCATTTATAATTACCAAAGTTCTGTTGAAAGCCAAAATGGCTTTCCCAGTGCATTTCCCAGACTGTGGATTTTAATTTTTGTATTTGTTCATAGTAGTACCAAAGGAGAGAGACGTACAATTAAGAAACAGAAAAAAATAATCTTTAGGATCAGTGTGAATTTTCTGATAACCTAACGACATTGTAATTAAATTCATTTAAAAAAACTAAAAACACATTTTTATGTACAGTGGTCAGCAGAGGTCTCCGGTTCTTTCTAGTTCCTGCCTACCCACCGGTGTAATTCTTAGCTGCTGCTAGTTGGAAAACACAGTAGTTCCTGTTTCTGCTCGGAGGACAAGTGATTGTGATAACCTACGTTCTTTAGTAGCTTCTTTTAGGAACAGGGACTGGTTTGAAATTCTGTTTACTTACTCCAAGCGTCTGTTCAATTTCTGATAACTGTTGGAGTTCTTAGAGATTGCTGACAACATGAGCTATATTGGCATTAGGCTACATTTATCTGAGAATTGTAAGGCACAGTAAAATCCAGTTGGCCTGTATGATAAAATAAACCTTGGGCCATATAGATCAGCAGTGATAATGTATTCACTGATGGCAGTATATTTATTTTGTTACTCCTGCTTTCTTTTCTCTTCTCTAACTCCTTTTCATTTATTTGTGTTTTTTTCTCTTTTCCACTTTTGCCTCCCTTTGTTGTAGCTTAGGCCTTCTAAAGGTACTGCTTAATTGATCAGTGACATTAAATGGAATTTCTAGCTTCTGCTGTAGAGCAGGACTTAGTGGGCAAGACCACAGTGATCATCAGATGTTAGCAGCCACACTGTTTTTGGTTTTTTGCAACCTAGAGGACTCCTTCATAGATTCCTGGTGCTTCATGTCATAAACATTGTTTTTTGAATTTTGTTTTAGGAATTGCAACCATGAATGAAGAAAACATAGATGGAATAAATGGATGCAGTAAAGTCAGAACTGGTACTCAGAATGAAGCAGCATTACTTGCTTTGATGGAAAAGACTGGTTACAACATGGTTCAAGAAAATGGGCAAAGGAAATTTGGTGGTCCTCCTCCAGGTGTGGATGTATTTATGTTAAAAAAAATTGTATCTTTAATGTACATTAGGTGCATGTATCATTAGTATCAGTTTTGTTTTATTATAACTGCTTTAAGACCTTAGTAATCATTTTTATAGTTGTGAGAGAAAAGAGGTATTATTATATATGTTATGCACACATAATAATGTGTAATATTATAGGTGTTATGCATGTTTGACCTTTACATTTTTTTCAACTCTGCTCTTGGTTAAGAAACAGCTGAGAAGGAAGTTGGGTGTTTTTTTTTTCTCAAAATTTTATTAAATTCTAGTTAGTTAACATATAGTGTAATATTGGTTTCACCAGTAGAATTTAATGATTTATCATTTACATGTAACAAACACCAAGTGCTTAACACAAGTGCCCTCCTTAATACCTATCACCTATTGAGCCCATCCTTCCCAAACTCCCCTCCCAACAACCTTCAGTTTGTTCTCTATAGTTAAGAGTCTCTTGTGGTCTGCTTCCCTCTCTTTTTCCCCCTCCCCTATGTCCATCTGTTTTGTTTCTTAAATTCTACATGTGAGTGAAATCATACAGCATTTGTCTGACTATTTCACTTAGCATAATATGCTCTAGCTCTATCCACATCATTGCAAATGGCAAGATTTCATTCTTTTTGATGGCTTAATAATATTCCATTATATATGCACACACACACACACACACACACACACACACACACACACACCATATCTTCTTTATCCATTCATCAGCTGATGGACATTTGGGCTCTTTCCATAATTTGGCTATCATTGACAATGCTTCTATAAACATCGGGGTGCATGTGCCCCTTCGAATCAGTATTTTTGTATCCTTTGGGTAAATACCCAGTAGTGCAATTGCTGGGTTGTAGGGTAGTTCTATTTTTAACTTGTGAGGAACCTCTGTAACTGTTTTCCAGAGTGGATGCACTACTTTGCATTCCCATCAACAGTGCAAGAGGGTTCCTTTTTCTTCACATCCTTGTCAACATGTGTTGTTTCCTATGTTGTTAATTTTAGCCATTCTGACAGATGTGAGGTGGTATCTCATTGTAGTTTTGATTTGTATTTCCCTGATGATTAGTGATGTTGAGCATCTTTTCATGTGTCTGTTGGCCATCTGGATGTCTTCTTTAGAGAAGTGTCTGTTCATGTCTTCCACTTGTTTATTAATTGGATTATTTGTTTTTTGGGTGTTGAGTTTGATAAGCTCTTTATAGATTTTGGATACTAACCTTTTATCTGGTATGTCATTTGCAAATATCTTCTTCCATTCCATAGGTTGCTTTTTGTTGATGGTTTCCTTCACTGTGCTTTTTATCTTGATGAAGTCCTAGTCATTCATTTTTGCTTTTGTTACCCTTGCCTCTGGAGACCTGTCTAGTAAGAAGTTTCTACAGCCAAAGTCACAGAGGTTATTGCCTGTGTTCTCCTCTAGGATTTTGATGGTTTCCTGTCTCACATTTAGGTCTTTCACCCATTTTGAATTTATTTTTGTGTATAGAGTAAGAAAGTGGTCTAGTTTCATTCTTTTGTATGATGTTGTCCAGTTTTTCCAACACCATTTATTGAAGAGACTATCTTTTGTCCATCCGATATTGTTTCCTGCTTTGTTGAAGATTAGTTGACTATATAGTTGTGGGTCCATTTCTGGAGTTTTTGTTCTATTCCATTGATCTACATGTCTGTTTTTGTGCCAGTACCATACTGTCTTGATGACTACAGCTTTGTAACATAGCTTGAAGTCTGAATTGTTATACTTCAGCTTTTTCTTTTTAAGATTGCTTTGGCTATTTGGCGTTTTTTGTGGTTCTGTACAAATTTTAAGATTGTTTGTTTTAGCTCTGTGAAAAATGCTGGTGGTATTTTGATAGGGATTGTATTAAATATGTAGATTGCTTTGAGGGGTGCCTGGATGACTCAGTTGGTTAAGCGTCCGACTTCGGCTTAGGTCATGATCTCATGGTCTGTGAGTTCGAGCCCCGTGTTGGGCTCTGTGCTGATAGCTCAGAGCCTGGAGCCTGTTTCAGATTCTGTGTCTCCCTTTCTCTCTGACCCTCCCCTGTTCATGCTCTGTCTCTCTCTGTCTCAAAAATAAATAAATGTTAAAAAAAAATAAAAAAAATTGTAGATTGCTTTGGGTAGTGTGAACATTTTAACAAAATTTTTCTTCCAATCCATGAGCATGGAATGCTTTTCCATTTCTTTGTGTCCTCTTCAATTTCTTTCATAAGTGTTCTATAGTTTTCAGTGCACAGGTCTTTCATCTCTTTGCTTAGGTTTATTCCTTGGTATCTTACGGTTTTTGGTGCAATTGTAAATGGGATCTATGCCTTGATTTTTCTTTCTGCTTCTTCATTTTTGGTGTACAGAAATGCAACAGATTTCTGTATGTTGATTTTATATCCTGTGTCTTCGCTGAATTTGTGTATCAGTTCTAGCAGTATCTTGGTAGAGTCTTTTAGGTTTTCTGGATGGGTTTATAAAGAAGTCAGGTTTGGGTTACTGGGGAAAAGAGTATTCTAGCTATTAAAGGTCATTTGGGGAGGAATTTGAAAGAGCAGTGAGTACAGGAGTGGTGTTTATACTAGAGGCAAACCAGATGCAAACAGCAAAATAAATATGTTTTGCTTTTCTTTTTTTTTTTTTTTTAATTTTTTTTTTCAACGTTTATTTATTTTTGGGACAGAGAGAGACAGAGCATGAACGGGGGAGGGGCAGACAGAGAGGGAGACACAGAATCGGAAACAGGCTCCAGGCTCCGAGCCATCAGCCCAGAGCCTGACGCAGGGCTCGAACTCCCGGACCGCGAGATCATGACCTGGCTGAAGTCGGACGCTTAACCGACTGCGCCACCCAGGCGCCCCTGTTTTGCCTTTCTACTAGTAGCCAGTGCTGTTTCTTTGCTCAGCACCCTCCCATTAGCTTTCTATCACACTTAAAATCTTGGCCTCTAGTCAGTGGCACTACCACTTGAATATTGCTTCAAGTTCGTTAGTCATACAGGCCCGTGTGCTCTTTGTTGTTCTAATGTATAAAGCTCTTGCTTTCTTTGTAATGATATATTCTCAAAGCTTATTCCCTCATTTCATTCAGGTCTCTGCTTTAAACCTCATGTGTTCAGAGGAGATTTACCTGACTGCTAAAAGTATCAACTCTTTTCTGGCTTTTTCTTCATAGCCTTTATCAGTTATTGTTCATGTTCTCTGTTGAATATATATGCCTTATGAGGGAAGGGTCTTCTGTTTTGTGCAGTGTTGTATCCTCAACATCTAGAGTAGTGCACAGTACATAGGAGGCACTGTAAATTTGTGGAATGACTGAATCATTGAATGGTGTATCAAAATATCTTATTAGACTTTGTTTATTTTTGTCTTTTAGGTTGGGAAGGTCCACCTCCACCTAGAGGCTGTGAAGTTTTTGTAGGAAAAATACCTCGTGATATGTATGAAGATGAGTTAGTTCCTGTATTTGAAAGAGCTGGAAAGATATATGAATTTCGACTTATGATGGAATTTAGTGGTGAAAATCGTGGTTATGCTTTTGTGATGTACACTACAAAAGAAGAAGCCCAGTTAGCCATCAGAATTCTTAATAATTATGAGATTCGACCAGGGAAGTTTATTGGTGTGTGTGTAAGCTTGGATAATTGCAGGCTATTTATTGGAGCTATTCCTAAGGAAAAGAAGAAAGAAGAAATTTTGGATGAAATGAAGAAAGTTACAGAAGGAGTTGTAGATGTCATTGTTTATCCAAGTGCAACTGATAAGACCAAAAATCGTGGTTTTGCATTTGTTGAATATGAATCTCACAGAGCTGCTGCTATGGCTAGGAGAAAACTAATTCCAGGTAAACTTGACCTTTTAAAGTTTACTTTCTCGTATTAGTCTTATTATAAATATGGAAAAGTGACAGCACTTCTTAGTTCGATATTTTGAAACTGTGTAATGCCCTTAAAGAGGTATAGAGATGTTTTGCATAAGGAAGTAAACTAAATGCTTCTAAAAGACAAGAAGTTGCTCCTATCTTCTAAATGACAAGAAGAGTCATTATCTATAATAATATACTAATTTACTGAATGTATACACTTTTATTGTTGTTTGATAAAAATCCAAAGGATAGTACCTATAATTCTTCTGATAAAGGTCTATTTTTGAAGTGTATTTGTTCTTTTGCTCTTAAATTTGTTCTGTTTGCTCTTATAATGAATTCTGTAAGTTCTGGCTGGATTGCCTTGGTAAAAACTTTTCATGTGACTTTCTTGTGAGAAACTAATGTTTACTACTACTGATGGGTATGTGAGTTCCTGATTCTTTGGAGAAAATTTTACTTAATAGTTTTTTTTTTTTTTTAATTTTTTTTTTTTTAACGTTTATTTATTTTTGAGACAGAGAGAGAGACAGAGCATGAACGGGGGAGGGGCAGAGAGAGAGGGAGACACAGAATTGGAAGCAAGCTCCAGGCTCTGGGCCATCAGCCCAGAGCCCAACGCGGGGCTCGAACTCACGGACCGTGAGATCGTGACCTGAGCCGAAGTCGGACGCTCAACCGACTGAGCCACCCAGGCGCCCCACTTAATAGTTTTTGACTTTCAGTTGTTTTAACTGTCTTCAGGGTAATTTATTCTCTTTTACAGGTACATTCCAACTATGGGGCCATACCATTCAGGTAGATTGGGCTGACCCAGAGAAAGAGGTTGACGAGGAAACAATGCAGAGAGTTAAAGTTCTCTATGTAAGAAATTTAATGATCTCAACTACAGAGGAAACAATTAAAGCAGAATTCAACAAATTCAAACCTGGTGCAGTTGAACGAGTAAAGAAACTTAGAGATTATGCTTTTGTTCACTTTTTCAACCGAGAAGATGCAGTGGCTGCTATGTCTGTTATGAATGGAAAATGCATTGATGGAGCAAGTATTGAGGTAACACTGGCAAAACCAGTAAATAAAGAAAGCACTTGGAGACAGCACCTTAATGGCCAGATTAGCCCTAATTCTGAAAACCTGATTGTGTTTGCTAACAAAGAAGAGAGCCACCCCAAAACTCTAGGCAAGCCACCAACTCTTCCAGCTCGTCTCAATGGTCAGCATAGCCCAAGTCCTCCTGAAATCGAAAGATGCACTTATCCATTTTTTCCTGGAACAAAGCTTACTCCAATTAGTATGTATTCTTTAAAATCCAATCATTTCAATTCTGCAGTAATGCATTTGGATTATTACTGCAACAAAAATAATTGGGCACCACCAGAATATTATTTATATTCAACAACAAGTCAAGATGGGAAAGTACTCTTGGTATATAAAATTGTTATTCCTGCTATTGCAAATGGATCCCAGAGTTATTTTATGCCTGACAAACTCTGTACTACCTTAGAAGATGCAAAGGAACTGGCAGCCCAGTTTACGCTACTTCATTTGGGTAAGTTTAAAAATACTTTAAATAATACTGTACAGTATGAAATTAGGAAATACTATTATTATAAATTATTTTGAACTCAACAGTGATATTTAACATAAATTTTACTTCAGTTTTATGAATTCATGGTAAATTTTGTTGAGACTTTTCTCCTGTATAATATTCCTGTATTTAGCTTTTTAAACTTTAGTTAGGGGAAAATAGGTTTTGATTCACTTTATAGAGTTCATGATCCTATTTCATTAATTTATTGTTTTTGTAATAACTAATCCTCATTTGAAATACTTTCTATATAACTTATAGGATGTTACTTAAACCAGTTTCTAAGTAATTTGTCCCTGCATCTTTGGTGAAGTCTACACAGTAATCATTTTGGGGAGTGGGGGTAGAGATTAGTAAAATCAGACGTATTTCAGATGGGTCATGTGTAGACACAGCCTTATGCTCACCAATCTGGAAATTTGTCATTACTCATGAAAGACAAAAAGCATCACTGAGAGATGTTTATGACCGTTCTCTCTAATTTCATGCTTTAAAAAAAGTTTTTCTAAAGCCTTTGAGGGATAATTAAAAAGCCTTTGGGTCACATGGTAACAAAATATTTGGTATTGTGAAGGAAGAGATGTAATACCACTCTGGTATTTTAGTACTTCTGTTTTTTATTATGTTAGTCTCTCCTCTACAACCAGTTTTTCTCAGTTCTATTTTTTTTTTTAAACGAAGCTACGGATTTTAGTCGGTGATTATTTTGTACCTGAAATAATATTTGGTAGAAGAATAGTGGTTTCTTGAAAATAACAATAAAAAGGAAAAGTTTCCTACGAAGGATTATAATTATTTCTTGATTATAATTGTCAAACTCTTAGCTTAAAATTGATTTGTTATATGGTTGCAGAACCATACTACTGGAGCTTATATCTGTTTAAAATTGATATTATCAAATTTGTCAAGAGAAGGCAGTCTATAAAGAAAACCATTTTCAAGGGGAGAGGGAATTTTATGTATTGTTTGGATCGATTTTATACAGTGCTTATCCATTGTAGTCACTCCTATGGTATGCATATTTTTAGGAGATCCTGATGATTAGGACTTATGGTAGGGTTTCTTGGAAAGAAACTTTTCAGTAATGTCCTCAATTATTAGTTGGAAATATTTGGGAATTTTACTGTCATACAAGCGAGTAAATTCTTATGTATAATTTTCATTAATACACAAAATAGAAACCTTCTATTTTTTCTTTCAATAAGAAGTTTAAAGATAATTTTATATGGGCAATTTAAGTTTAGTTTATCTTTATATGGGCAGCAAATAATTCAAAGTACGGTTCCTAGAGAAAAATAGATCAAATTATTTTTTTGGAGTGGAATATAGATAATTAGTTGGCTGAGCAAGATTTTCCCAGGATACTTGTGTCTGACCTAACATGGTATTACTGAAGCATATTTCTGCCCCCACTCATTTCCCTTAACAAATTTATCTTCACTGAAATTTCTAAGATACTTAAAATATAATCTTAGTTTATGTCAGATTTTCTGTTTAGATGTGATTTGCTCATCTTGTTATCCCATAAAGAAGATATTATATGGAACCAGAGGGTTTTCATCAGCTTTTAATTCCATTATTAACATGGTTTTTACTTGAGTCCTCGGACCATAATTAACTTGTATTGACCTTATAGTTCCCAAAGAAAACCCCTATTTAGGTATAGTATTCCCAACTTGATTATGTTATTTAGGGATAAAATTAGCTTCAGTAAATGAAATACTTAGAGGGCACAGTTTGCTTTAGTCATCTATTTCAGATTTTATCAACCTTGTCTAAAAGCCACTTACAATAAAAAATTGGACAATTTGTGTTTCATATATTTTCTCGGTTTCTAATTACGATCAGAGAGAAGACCTAAGACCCAAATGTAAGCCAAAACTTTTGATTAAATACTAAAGCTTGTTTGGATGCACTACACAAGGCTTGAGGCCTTGTCTATAGGAAGTAACATAAAAATCCTTATTGCAGTTGACTAAAATATGAGCGAAGATTGAGTTAGAGGCAACTGTGAGAGGAGAAGTAGGGAGAGAATTTAGGGAAGTGTAAGACTCAGAAATCAAGGGTCTAGGAATCTTTGATTAGAAAACACATGCCTGACATTTGGAGGTTGTTAAAGTAAGACAGGAACTATAGACAGCCAGGATGTTACATGTTGCTCTATGGGAAATAAGGATATAGGTTGAATATTGTTGTGGCAATATTTTGGTTTGCTTTTTACTTCTTTTAACATTGGAGCCTCTGGGCTTCAAAGAGTTGAAGCCTTTTTTGAGTAAAAATTCCTATATTTAGATATAGGAACCTTCAGAGGTTGCAAGCTTTTATTGGGTGGCTAAGGGTTGAGACCATTTGTTGTTGGTGGTGTGTTCTTAGAGGGGGAGGGGTGATATGTTGTTCATATCCTGCTAAATATTTATGTGTTTCAAGCACTGGGTTTTTCTGAGGTCTTGAGAGGTTGCTATTGGTTCCTGGAGTCTCTCAAATAGCGTTCATTGAGTATGAAATCACTTTTGGCTCTATTTTCTTAAATAATTTGAACCTACTTTTCTAGATAATTTAACTGCTATTTTAAGATGTTTTCTTTGTGTGTGTAGTAATTTTTTTTTTAGTTTGCTTCATTTTGCATCAGTTTAATGCTATTTTTAGCGTTATTATTTAGTCTTACCTTGATGATCTTTGACTATTATATGTGATAAAGTCATTTACCTTTTTATTTCAGACTTCTATAAGAATGTACTTTTAATATCCACATTGTTTGAGTATTACCATGCCCATTTTTGAAGTTTGAAAAATAAAAGAGAAAAAAATAGCCTTTATTTAGTTATTTAGTTAAATGATTATCATTAGTGTTAGGAAAATAGAAATTTTCTTGAAGAGTTAACAGGCATTTAAATGAGCACTAGAAGTTAGAGAGTTTACTTCTAATGACTATTTAATGGTCTTACCAGAACCCCAAAAGTTCTTAATGGGTAGTACTTTAAAATCAGTTTTTCAAAAATTTTGGGTTTTTTGGTCCCATTTAAAGTGAGCTCTGTTTTAAGCAGAATACCCCTAATAGAATAAAAATTGAAATCTGGGATTAATGCCAAAATTGAACCCTCATTTTTTTCTGTTGTTTATTTTGTTTTGTTTTTTTTTTTTTTTTTTACTTCAAAATTGGAGACTATCTTCATCTTCATAATGTCATAGAATGACCTCCATAACCTCACTGGAAACTGATCACCTAACTAACAGGATAAGAAATTAATTGTCACTTGTTTATATTTAGGAGCCTATAATAAGTGGGATACTCAGTGGGTTTAATACTTGTGGGCCAAGAGATAGATAGGTTCTATTCTACATATTTCATGTATGGAGACATCATGGGTCATTCAGAGTCACATCTTTTTAAGTAATCATTTTCTATTTCATAATTTTGTATCTGTTTAATAATAGATTAGACTATCAGTGTGAATAATTTTGCTTTTCCTAAAACTGTGCCTCTGTTTTGAATACGGGCCTTCCAATTTTGCCACTGCTTTCCCTTAGAGGATTCTTTGCCACCTGGGTGTGGGATAAGCAGAAATTGAGGAAATAAAGGAAGGTCCTGGAGAGTTATAGTTTTGAAGAAAGAAAGTCCTGGAGAAAAGTTACTGGAAGAAGGGAGGTAGCCTCTGTGTATTGGCAAATGCACTTTGTTAAATAATTTATTAACAACTAATCGAAGGCAAGGAATTTCTTGTTTCCATGTTTGTATAATACTGACACACGTGGCAGTTTTACTACACAAAGCTTTCAAACAGGAGTAAAGAACCTCTGTCACAGTCCAGCTTGTGCCGTTAATTTTCATTTGACTTGTGTACTGTTGTTTTGGCTATGACCGATGAAGTTTATTTTATTTTTTTAGGCAATAAAACTTTATTTCTCACTGAAGAAATTCAAAGAGCCAATTTTTCTTATATGCCTCTTATGAGGGCTAAGTGTACTTCTGTAAGCAATCAGGAGCTAAATATAAAGAAAACATGGTTTTTGGTCTTAAGAGTCATGGTATACTGAAGAAGGCAGAGATACAAATTCTGCATAAGTTGTTTTGAGAATACAGAGGAAGGGCATGCTTCCTACCTGATTTTGAGTTGTAGATCTTGAGGAGAGTTTATAGGCAGAGAGGGGCACAATGCGGGGAAATACCTGTTAGAAAAATAGCATGGTTGTGGGTTTAATGGCAAACAGTTGTGTATAGTGTTTGCTTTGGGGACTTCAGTCAGGTTTTAAGGATTAGAAATTGAAAAGATGTGGATATTAGTTAATTAAAATTTCATCAGTATTGCTTTTTAAAACTTTGCAAGTTGTTTTTTTTTTTTTTTTTTTTTTTTTTGGTACAGCTATGATGGCTTTAGTTGCTTTTCTTGTGAGCAAGTAATTTTTTCTGGATGAATCCAACCTAATTTGTGTGGACTATTTTATGTGTCATTTTATGGTCATCTTCATTTTGTGGCTGATTTGCATATTGTTTTTCATATTTGACTTTATAATGACGTACATCATTAGGATGTTTAATTTTTTCATGGTCATGGAGTGGTAAAATATTTAGATATATATATCCTAAGCATGATATAGCCATTATGTTTGCTATCCCTTCAATATCATTAAAATTAGGTTTTGATTTATGCTGTCACTTGTAACTTAGTTGAAAGCTATAAAATAGAAGGCACAGCAGGATGTGTGTTTTAATCTGAAAAATAATTGGTGCTTTTTTTCTTATGAGCTATCATTATTTCCAGATTGATGGGCAGAAAGCAAAAATATAATTTTGATTTTAAAAATTTGTTAATAAATTGCTTTGAAACAAAGAGACACCATCTCCATTTTATTTTTAAATTTAGGAAATAGTTTTGGGAGACACTAAATACAACATAATGGTTGTATCCTATTATAATGAAATTTATTATAAATAATTAAAAATAATACTTTTAGAAGTTATTTTTTCCAGCTTTAATTACAGACCTAACTTTGATGGCACCATTTCAAATTGATATTTTAAAGAACAAAAATAAGTTGCTGAATTTGCTCTAAAATTCACGTAGTTAAATAAGAAGTAGGATTAGCATCAACATTTATACACTAATTTATTTTCATATGACCAAATGGTGAGACGAAAATTCCATTAACTCAACTATGTGTCTTTGCCCTTTGAGTGGGCCCACTGCTCTTGAAAATACATTTCTGTTCCTCTTGAAACTACTGTATTTTCCTGAAATATCATCAATCTGGTGTTACTCGTGATTCTTACCTTACTAACACTTTTGTATTAATGAACCATAATTATCATGGTGTTAGTACTGTGAGAGAAGCGGCTTATTAAACAGAGTATTGAGTAAAAAGTACAAGAACCTGTAGCCTCAGCCACCAACAAACTGTAACCTTAGATGGCAAATAAAATCATTTACTCTTTGTGCATCTCGGTGCCTTCACTTATAAAATATCAGGGTTTTACTTGGTGAGCTTTAAGGATTCCTTTATCCCCCCCGATTTATGGTTTTGTTTAAAATACAGACAAAAATCTTACGAAGGACTAAAAATAATACTTGGTTTTTTTTATGTGTACCAAAGTACATTTTTGAATTCAAATAGTCTTAAAACCAAGAACTGCTTTTGCAAGAATTAACTATCCATTTAATATCCCTTCTTATATATAATTGAAAGCTTTTATCTGTCTACTTCACAGCAGAACATCTGGTTAAAAAAAAAAAAAAAAGGAGAGTCAGTCACCTGTTTTATTTGCATGATGACAAGTAATTGCTTTCTGGTTCTTTCCTTCCCTGAATTTGACAATTAAATATAATCAAAACCAAGATTTTATAAAACAACCTAATTACTTAAAAGTTTGGAAATTCGTTTTCTTTTGTAACAATCTAGGAAAATAATGTGTATTAAAACATACATGTGACCAGTATTTGTTCCCGTTGTTCCATGTTATTAACCGGCTAATGTGATCTGTGATTTCATTTACTTCATACATTTATTTGATCATGTTTGATCCTTTAACCTACAATTTCTTAGTATCTTTGGTTAATACATTCCTAAAATACCTGTTCTTATACACATTTTAACAGTAGCTACTGTTTTATTTTTAAACTTAACATCTGTTTTTGTCATTTAATATTTAAAAAATAATGGTTTGTAAATTTTCCCCTCTTGTATCAAATGTCACAATAAACTTTGCATGTATACTCAATTCTTAGATGTCAGCAGCAGTGTATAATTTTGCCATATGATGTCACCTAAATATATTTTTTAGCGTGGCTTTGAAAGGAAATTTAAATGTTATATTGATTTTGCTCTTCTTTATGGCTTATTTTTTTGCAGGGGTGGGTGGTTAGCATCAGTAAAATGTGTATGAGAAGCTGCACTTAGTCTTCTGCCTGTCATGCCTTTGTTTATGCTTCCTATTTAAAATTTAGTAGGCGATAATTGCTTATGCTGTAAGCAGTATTAATTTAGTGAGTGGACTAGTGAATGGAGACAGAAGATGTTTTGGAAAATGGTTTTACTGTGATGAATTTATTCAAGTGATCATCTGTGCTTTTAGCTACTTGAAAATTATTCAGTGTGGGTTGCTTCCAGGCTTTTTGGTTGGATTAAATATATCTAATTTTATTAGTTAATTTCAGATATATCATCTATTCTAGAGCAATTTATCCTCTGTTTAGAGTAATACATCTCTATGTAAGACATGGTAGGGCATTACCTCCAAAAATGGTGCACTTACCTCTGGGGATTCAAAACAAAAGAAAACAAAATTAAAAAAACCTTTAGTCTCCCCATCTAATTAGAAGTTTTAAATCACCAGAATATTAATAAGTACTTGGATTTTCTTGCTCCTTATATTTGTAGTATTGGCCTAAAGATGCTAGTTACATGTGAGGCATTACTTATCTCATAGTAAGTGACATTTGAACTATAAAAATGACGTGTATATGGATTTTTTATACATAATGTAATTCATATTTTAAGAAAATGATTTTCCTGCATTGTTTTGATTCAGTAAATACAATCTATATACCACATTAATAGTGAATTAGTGAATTCTATGATTGTATCTGTAAGTTTAGGTTAAAAAGTAGATAGTAATGCAATTATTAGAGAACAGTCTGTTGTAATTTTATTGCCTGATAATTTGGTGAGGGCGCTCTGAAACATCTCTTTTGTGTTTAAACTGTGTAGCTTGTTTTTTATATACAACTCAAGGGATTGGCATTTGAATAAATAAACTTGAGTAAGAAAATGTAAACTAGGATATACAATTCTATCTTCCTTATTCCGTAGATAACTATGTTAACCTTTGCTTTTCATTTTGATTTTCTTTTATTATGTTTTCTAAGGATATTATTAATAGAGATACTTTACTTTTTTTTTTTTAACTTTTTTTTGTAATCCTGTTTTCTGTGTAGATTTTTATAAGACTACAGAGCAAGCCCATTAACTTAATATTTTTTCTTGTTACCTTTGTTTCAGCAGTACATGTTCCAGTCTGCTTGTTTACTGGCCAGGTTATGGGGTAAACAAATCATTTTGCAGCTTATGTGCCATATATGTGTATGGCTTTTTTTTCTTCCATTGCTATGTTAATGTTTAGTTCAAGGGTGACTAAATCCGTAGTTATGAATTATGAAAATTATAGATTATTTTGGGCACAGAATTTATAGGATTCCAAGTGAGCCAGTATGAGTCTATGGAAAACTAGGTTTAACGTTGTATTCTGCATTATAAAGTTACAATTTTTACCAAAAGTAAAAGAAATAATCAAGCCGGGATGATTCTTACCTGTGTCTACTATGTGTCTACCTGTTTCCTTGAGAGCTCACAAATCAAATTTCATTGTGTGATCAAGAATCCTTTAGAGATTCATTGGTATGAAATTTAGATTTATCAAGTACAGAAATAGTGATGATACCAGAGTATTGGAAAGTTACTCCTTCTCCCTTAAGAACAAGAGGAGAAAAGGACATGTTAAGCAAAAATAGGATTGCTTGCCCTATGAAAGCACTCTCCTAGCTTCTGAGGGGGTTTTCTGAATGTGATGAAAGGATTATTTTTCTTTTTTCACTTCATAAATTTTTTTCCGTATGATTTACTTAGTAGTAGACTTAAGATTTTTAACTTCTTGTATTGCAGTGCATCTAAGATATCTGGGATTTTTCTGCTCTTTTTCCAGTCATCTACTTTTTATTTATATTCCAGCGTTTTTAAAAATCTCACCTCTCTGATTTTTAAAAATCTTTGTACTTTTATTTCCTTTTACTTATTTTTATTTATTGTAGTTTATGTGCAAATAAGGAGTTACTACATTAGTCAACATGACTTGGGAGAGAGATAGACAAACTCTTCCGTTAATTCTCTAAAGCCTCTGAAAATGGATTGTTGATGTCAACCACTCTTTAATTTGAATTGGTAAATGAGGGAATTATTTCATTACCTTGAGATTTCAGGTAATTTTTTTTTCAGCTTCTTTAATTTGATATTTTATATTGAGAGTTTTTCTATGACAAGAAAAATTCTGTAGTCCACTCCCAAATATCTATATTTAGATATGGGGTATGAATAAACCAAAACTAAATAATCCAAGTATAATTGGCTTATTTATTTATATTTATCCTGAGATGCTGTTTAAATGTATAGTTCATCAGTTCAGGGAATTTATGTATCCTATTATAAAACTCAATAGGAAAAGTTGGAAACTTACCCTCAGCTCAGCTTCTTATTGGGGAGGGATGGCATTGTTTCATATTGATGGAATGCATGGACTTAAGTAGAATATTTATCTTCCCTCTGTCTTTTCTTTTTTCTTTCTTTTTTTTTTTTAACTGGTAATGGATGACTTATTCCCTTTAATCTTACCTCATTCTATGAAAGATATGGGTTATTAAAAGTATGTAAAATACAAAAGGATTCAAATTTTAAATTGAAAGAATTGAAGCAACGGGGAATTATGAATAGGAAAATAAAGCCAAGCAAAACTAAACAATTTATTGTTTAGGGATGTATGAATATGTGACAAAACCAAAGAGAAAAGCAAGGGAATGATTAACACTTAAAAAATAGGATCATGAAAAAAATTAGGGTCAAGATTACTTTCAGGGTTAGAAGGAGAAATTGGAAATGATGCAAGAGAGACTTCTAAGTTACTGATAATTTTCTGTTTGTAAGCCTGGGTGGTGAGTACATGTTTTTATTTTTTAAATAATGTGACCTGTACATTTATATATTACACCTTTTTCTGTTTCTATAACATTATTTAATAATTAAGTAAATAAGCTGCCAAAGAATGAAAGTTAGCTAGTCAGCCAAGAGGAAGAACTTGAATTATTTTGTCAAAACTAGAATGAGTCATTATACTATAGAGATTCTCAAATTAGTGTAATTCAGGGTAATAAAGTTGTGTAGTTTCTAGACCATATATTTTTATTCTGCTCAGACTGTATCTGAAATGTTTTCTTTTGGGCCCCAGAGTTTAATTAAACCTTGACAACTATGGAGGACCTGGAAACTCTGTAATGTGAAGTAGGACAGTGAACAACTAAAGAATTTGGGGCTATTTAGACTGTAAATACTAATATTTATAGGGGAAATATGATTGCTGTCTTTAAATGTTTGAAGAGCTGGTACATGGAAGAAAGACTTTAATATGAAGCTCCACAGGTTAGAATTAAATCTAATAGAGGAAAGTTTCAGGGAGGCAGATTATGATTTAATATAACCCAGAACTGTGTAAGTTTTTAAAGGACTAAAAACTCTGTATCACTCAGTTAAAAAAGAAAAAAATTAATGTTTATTTTAAATGTTTACATTGCTAAATGTATGGGGAAAGGTAAGATTCTTTACTAGACTATTTTAACTCAGAATTATCTTCCTTAATAGTGCCTGGAGTATATTAGCTTGCTGTTTTGAAGTCCTCTGAAAAATGTACTTTTTGAAACTTTGACTTAAAGTTTTGGCATTCTTATTCTTAAATGAATAACCCTTTTGTTTATTATTATTCACTCTTTTAGGCTTTCTTTTCTCATACTTGGTTTATTAACTGTTAATCCTCGTTAATATGTATGTTCATTAGCTAAATACTGAACACTGCTTTTATAAAGCCCTGAGGATTTGTAGTGAATCAGACCCAGTTGCTGCCTGCCTTCATAGGGTTTACATTCCATTGAGAGAGATACTCAGTTACAGTTCTGGTAAACATTGTGAAGAGGTACAGGGTGTATGAGAAGATGTAGTTGGATGACCTGACCTAATCTGAGATGAGAGAATCAGCTAATAGTATATTGCATTTAGAAAGAATTTCAGCAAAATAAAATTCACTACTTTAAGTTTTGTATAGCATATAGGCTTCATAGACTAAAAGAGCATGGCATTTGGAGCCAGATTTCCTGAGTCCATATCCCAGCTTCATTACTTATTTGGAAAAAGTTATTTTAACCTCTTTGTTCTTCAGTTTCCTCATCTATAAAATGGGAGTGTTAACAGTTTTTATCTCGAAGGGTAATTGTATGTATTAAATGAATTAAAATTTTAAAAGGCCCATTATAGTGCCTTTTGTATATTAAAATGTGCCACATAAGTACTGAAAAATAATATTTATTCAGAAAACAAATCCAACAGTTTCCAATCACTTATGATAATAAATATTATTAGTAATAGTAAGAATAGTTAAGATTCTTTGAACACTAACCATAGGTACTATACTAAATGCCTTTATATATTATTCTGATGCCTCTTTTAGGTCAATATTACTTTAATATCTACACCTTTTTAGGTAACAGATGAAGAAACTTGAGTCTTTAGTAGATTAAATAATTTGCCCAGGATCCCTCAGTTAGCTAAGAGGCTGTTCTTTGTAACTTCACATGATTCTAGTGAAAAACTGACCTTAGTCTAATGTTAAGCATATGATAACAGACTGAATTTGTAGGATCTTTTCGGCCAATTATGCTTGTAAAAGTTAAAATGAATGAGATGGGTCTTTGGTCCATGCTTTACTTCCTTTTCAGAGACCATTTTATCTTATCAGCCCTTCAAGCCGGTTTATTAGACCACTTGAGTGTAGTGCGGACCTCAGAAATCTCTCAAGCCTAAATGAATCATTCTAAATTACAAAGATCTTATAAACACACCTTGTTTACAAGCTAACTTTGGGATTTTTAAGCTTACTTTAGGGTAAGCATTGACAATCAGTAGTATATGTTGTATCAAGGTGGTGGATGATAAAATTTTTTTTTTTTTTTCCATCTATCAGATGCTAGACAGAATTTCAAATAGGCGGAGTTTGTTTCTATCTATTTCATGGTCCCCTTGTTGCTTGGTACTCTCATTTTGTTCTCTGATTATATTCAAAACATCTAAATACATGATTCATCCATATAATTTTTCACTCCACTTATATTTAACTGTGTTTTTTCATTGTTATTTCCTTGCTTAGGAACCTACCAATGGCTTGCTGTTGTGGTACCATCAGGTCCTCTGAACTCCACATTCTCTTTTTCGGAATGTTCTAATGTTTTTCCCCATCTTACCTAACCATAGACAAATACCCTTTGTTTTGATCATCTGAATTTGCCATGCTTATTGGTACTTCCAGGCTTTTCCTAGTGTCGTTCACTCTGCTTAGAATATTCTTCTACTTGCTTTCATTTACTTAACCTCTTACATTAAGCTTTTCTTAGACACAGTAACTGAGAATTGGTACTTCTTGTTCTTCATAATATTACTCAACAATTCAGTAATTTTTATATTACTATTTACTGTTATAAAATTTTTGATCCATCAGGATTGTAAAGCCAAGGGACTTTGTACATAAGTTTTTTTTAAATTTGTTATTATTTTTCCTGCATTTAATATTTAGCATGTCGTGCTTTTCAAATAATTGAAAATGATGTACATGCTGTAAGATTAAAAGGTAATGATTCTTAGGAAAAATAAAGTTTGCCTGTGCTTTGAGCAGAAAGTAAAAAAAGATTGGAAAATAAATGTCTGAGTTGGTAGGTACAGAACAATTACATTATGCATGGTGGTTAACAGGACACTATAGATTTATATTTCAATTAAGTAGAAATAATCAGTATCTAGTTTTTAAAATGCTGATTAAATGAGTATTTCAAAACAGTGAAACCCTTAATATATAGGCTGAGTCATGTGGGTTATTTTATGTTAAAGATGTATATATTTTATTTATATGTATAAATGAAATTTGTATAGTGGAAGAATAGGAGATTATGATTGTAGTAATATAGAATATACTAGATCATATTACATACAATTTTATACTTTTCATTGACCATTTGATAGCCTAAGTTCATTACGCAAGCCACAGTTATATTTAGTGCCATCTATAGCATTTGTTAAGCCTCTACAAATGGAAAATAATTGGCAGTAGCTTATTGTATGTTATTTCTAAACTTGAGGTTATAATAGCTTGCATTTCTTCTTCATTCTTCTACACAGGTACAGACTAAGAAGATGGAGTTCTTTCAGTTTATTTTTCTAAAGGCAGGAAAAGCCCTGAAAATTGAGGTTGCTAACATAGATGCCTTATTTGGAATATACTGGAATCCTGTGCATTTAGTTATTTTCTGTTTTGAAAAGAAATGGCAGTATGCCATATCTGAGAGTCTGAAAAACAGTTCTTCATTTTGCATACCAGTTACTATAAAATTTATGTAGAATTCTTTTTCAAACTGATAACCAGTAAAATCTTCTTCAGAGATACACAGTATGCTCATATGATTAGTCTTAAGTGACTTTTAAAACTTCATCACATGTTTATAGAACAATTCGTATCTACAGTGTTAGGTCTTTGTGGATACAATGAAAATCAATACCTCAATTAGCAAGAGTTTTACTAGTTTATCTTTTCTGGCCTTTATTCCTACATAACAGAAGACTAAAAATAATGTATCTAATGATTGCAGTTTTATAGAAAACAAGATCCTGTCTGTGAACTTTGAGCTTTAATGTATCCCATTGACTTTCTGACATGCTTTTTTGTTTCCGTAGTTTTTCCTTGTGTCTTGATTACTGAATAATCCCTTAGCTAAATAATCACTTGTGTTATATAGCTGAAAGTAAAAAAAAAAAAAAAAAAAAAGGAAAAAAAGAAAAAAATTCTTCTGAGGTAATTTCTTGGAATATATTTATTAACAGTCATACTTTTTCAAGGGAATGATGCTAACAAATGGCAAATTGAAGTACTAGCAGTAACCTTGTATTGACATTTACTTGAGATTCTGCTGATGGTTTTTACTTTTACTTTGAGGATTATCATCATCTTTTCTGTATATTAACAGAAATGTAATTGTCTTAGATTTACAGTTTAAATCCCAGCATTTTTCCTGTTAAATTTAACTAAAGATTAACAAAAAATTAATTGTAAAACTACAAGTGGTAGTATGTGAAAGCCATATGGAGGGAAGTCTGAGTCCATATTTAGTAATAATTTCAATTAGCACCTCTACTGAAAATCACCATTATAGTTTTTAAATTACTCTGAATCATTTTTTTTTAATTTTTTTTCAACATTTATTTATTTTTTGGGACAGAGAGAGACAGAGCATGAACGGGGGAGGGGCAGACAGAGAGGGAGACACAGAATCAGAAACAGGCTTCAGGCTCTGAGCCATCAGCCCAGAGCCTGACGCGGGGCTCGAACTCCCGGACCGCGAGATCGTGACCTGGCTGAAGTCGGACGCTTAACCGACTGCGCCACCCAGGCGCCCCTGAATCATTTTTATTTTATCTTGACCATACTTGTATTATAATCGGTGGTATTATTTTTTAATTGTAACTATAAATGATCAATTTCTCATATATGTATATCACTATATACACAAATGGTAACTGTTGTGATTTCCCTCCTTTTTTAACTTTATAAATTATTACATTATGTACAAACAGAAAAGTCCACAAATTGTGACTGTGAGCTTTGTGATTTACCACAGAGGGACCATGTCTGTTTAACTACCAGATGAAGACATAAAATATCAACACCCCAAAAGGCTCCTTTTTTGTAGCCCCACCCACACATTACCTTCTCTCTTCCCAAAGGAAACCATCCTTCTCTCTTCTGTGTTTTTGAAATTTATACAACATTTTACATACTTTTTGTCTGGCTTCTTTCAACATTATGAATAAAGATTGGTCCATGTTGTGGCAGTACTGTTCATTCACTCTCACGGATTCCAGTATTCCATCAAAATGTTAGGATTTATTTGCTATTTCTTTTTTTTAATGTTTATTTATTTTTGAGATAAAGAAAGACAGAGCATGACCAGGGAGAGGCAGAGAGAGGGAGACACAGAATCCAAAGCAGGCTCCAGACTGTGATCTGTCAGCACAGAGCCTGACATGGGGCTTGAACTCACAAACTGTGAGATCATGACCTGAGCTGAAGTCAGATGCTTAACCAACTGAGCCACCCAGGTGCTATTTCTTTTGTTGGTAGAAGTTTGAGGTGCTTTCTTTCAGTTTGGGCTATTTGAATAACGATGCTGTGAAGATTGTTTTGTTTTGTTTACAATTTTTTACATGTTTATTTTAGAGAGAGTGCAAGCAGGGGAGGGGCAGAGAGAGAGGGGGACAGAGGTTCTGAAGCAGGCTCTGTGCTGAGAGCAGAGAGCCTGATGTTGATGTCGGGGTCAAACTCAAGAACGGTGAGGTCATGACCTGAGCCGAAGTCAGATGCTTAACTGACTGAGCCACCCAGGTGCCCTTGTGAAGATTCTTGCATACGTTCCTGTTGAATACTTCGGAGTAAAAGTGGGTCATATTTTTAAAACTTTAGTACATAATGCCAGCTTTTCAAAGTGATTGTATAAATTTACATTTCACAAGCAGTATATGGGGTTTCGGTTGTCCCACATTCTTGCCAACACTTGGTCTTTTAGTTTTTGAAAATTTTGAACATTCTGGTTAGTATATATTACTATCTCATTGAGATTATAACTTTTATATCACTGTTTACTAATAATATTGAACATCTTTTAATAAGATAATAGGGCATTAAGGTATCCTCTTGATGAAAATGTCTTATTTTAAGTCTCTTTTCTCTGTATTATATTGGGTTGTTTGTTTTTTTCTTTATTAAGATACAAGCCCTTGTCGGATACATATTTTACAAATACCTTTGACATTGGTGGCCTGAGCTAGGAGAGAGAAAAGCCATTTTCACTCAGTTTTGGTTCCCTGCCTGAGGTGCTGACCCAGTTTGTTGTCAGAAGAGTCGGTCAGAATATACAGATCCTATAGGGTTGTGTCATCCTCTCTTAGTCATTTTTACTAATTCTAGTTAGCCCTAGCTTGCTTTTATAACTTCCATGGCTTTGCCTGATCTACTTATTTTTTCTCATCAAGACATTGCAGCATTTTAGCCAGGCAGTACTTAACTCATTGTTAGGAAAATCAAGATGTGGCTAAAGGTCAGAGGCTCAATAGCAAGCTGGGTTGTAGCAGTGATGTCAGTCCATTGATTAGAGAGTGAATGATGGAAAAAACAAATTCTTACTGATCAGACAAACATGATCTGCTAAAGACACGTGCTTTTGTAGAACTTACTATCTGGTGTTTTTCTGGGAAAAAACTATAAGTGCTTTATTTGAAACAAAATATGCTGCATTTGAAAATAAATACCTTCTTCTGTGTGGCTTGCCTTTCTACTCTATTCATGGTATATACTTTGAAAAATACAGAAGTTCTTACTGTTAGTATGTTCAATTTATCAATCTTTTATTATTATTTTTTATTTATTTATTTATTTAAAAAAATTTTTTTTTTCAACGTTTATTTATTTTTGGGACAGAGAGAGACAGAGCATGAACAGAGCATGAACAGAGGGGCAGAGAGAGAGGGAGACACAGAATCGGAAACAGGCTCCAGGCTCTGAGCCATCAGCCCAGAGTCTGACGCGGGGCTCAAACTCACGGACCGCGAGATCGTGACCTGGCTGAAGTCGGACGCTTAACCGACTGCGCCACCCAGGCGCCCCAATTTATCAATCTTTTAAACTTAGTAGTTTCTTTCCTGCTTGAGAAAACTTTGCTTACCTCAAATTCATGAGATATTTTAGAATTTTTTTTTTAATTTTTAATGTTTATTTACTTTTGAGAGAGGGACAGAGTGTGAGCGGGGAAGGGGCAGAGAAAGGGAGACACAGGGTCCAAAGCAGGCTCCAGGCTCCGAGCTGTCAGCACAGAGCCCAACACGGGGCTCGAACTCACGAACCGTGAGATCATGACCTGAGCTGAAGTCAGATGCTCAACCGACTGAGCCACCCAGGTGCCCCTTAGAAATTTTTTATCCTTTAAATTTAGTGTGAAGTATGTGTTCAAGTTTTATTTTGCCTTCATATGTATAATCATTTACACAGCACTATTTATTGAAAAGACTACTCTTTTCCTGTTGCTTTGCAATGCCATCATTAGTGTAAATCAAGTATGTTATGTATATGTATGTGTATGTACACTCATGCACACCTATCTACACATACATGCCTTATTCTGGATTCTTTATTCCATTGATCTAATTTAATTTACTACATTGTTTTGGTTACATTACTGTGAAAAGTCTTAATATTTGGTATAGAGAGTATCTTTATCCTTTCTTTTCCCCTCAGTTACCTTGGCTCTTCTCAGCCCTTATATTTCCATATGAACTTTACAATTAGATTGTAAATTTATACACAGTTTATACCAAAAAGAAGTCTTACTGGGACTCTGGTTAAAATTTAATTGCTTCTATATAGATCAATTTGCAAAAAAATGACATTTTATAGTATTGGAACTTCTGATCCATGAACATGATAGATCTCTCCATTTATTTAGGCTTTCTTTAATTTCTCCAAACATTCAATAATTTACCATGTAAATTTCTCCTACATCTTTTATTAGATTTATTTGTAGGTATTTAATGTTTTCCAATGCCATTGTAAAAGGTGCTTTTTAATTTTGATTTCTGATTGTTCCTGTTTGTATAAATACAATTCATTTTTTTATGTATTGAATAAAACTATTTGATTCTAATGGTTTGATCCTACATTATTTAAAATTTTCTACCTACACAGTCATGTCAGTTGCAAATGATGAACTTTTTCCTTCCTTTCTATCCTTAAACTTCTCTTTTTTCTCTTGCCTTATTGCACTGGCTAGAACCGCTTGTCCAGCATTGAATACAAATGATGATAGAAGGTATCCTTTTAAACTTTCAATATTTCTTCATTAAGGTATGATGTTTATTGTAGTAGCTTTTATTTTATTATTATTTTTATTAAAATTTTTTTTGATGTTTATTTTTGAGAAAGAGAGACAGAACATGAGTGGGGGAGGGGCATAGAGAGAGGGAGACCTGGAATCCAAAACGGGCTCCAGGCTCTGGACTCAACACAAGCCCTGTGGGGTTTGGACTGGCGAACTAGGAGATCATGACCTGAGCTGAACTGAGCTTGGACACATAGCTGACTGAGCCACCCAGGCGCCCCTGTTGTAGCCTTTATTAATAGAAACCCTTTGTTACATTAAGGACATTTCCTTCTATTCCTAGTTTGTTAAGAGTTCTTTTATCAAGGATGAGTTGTGTGATGAATTTTATCAAATGCTTTTTTGCATCTACTTAATTACATTATTTTTATCTCTTATTCATTTAATGTAGTGAATTGCATGGATGTTTCAATGTAACATCAACCCTGTATTTCTGAAAAGATGCAGTTTGGTAATCCTACATTGTCCTTTTAATGTACTGCGAAATTTCATTTTTGATATTTAGGATTTTTACATCTGTGTTCATTAGTGAGA
The DNA here is from genome assembly GCF_016509475.1 of Prionailurus bengalensis. Lineage (NCBI taxonomy): Eukaryota > Metazoa > Chordata > Mammalia > Carnivora > Felidae > Prionailurus > Prionailurus bengalensis. Next base: position 73,078,685 of record NC_057344.1, on the reverse strand, counting down.
TTGGCCCAGACCTTTCCTCCTAAAAATAGGAAGTTTTTTTTCTCTTCGATCTTAGTTTAGAGTTTTCAGCCTTTCTGTTATTGCAATATAGGTATATTCAGGCTACAAATTTCCCTCATAAAGTATGGTTATAGCTACATCAGTTATATTTTGCTGCATCTTATTTTTATAATTTAAAAAAAATTTTTTTTAATGTTTATTTTTGAGACAGAGAGAGACAGAGCATGAATGGGGGAGGGTCAGAGAGAGAGGGAGACACAGAATCGGAAGCAGGCTCCAGGCTCTGAGCTGTCAGCCCAGAGCCCGACGCGGGGCTCGAACTCACAGACCGTGAGATCATGACCTGAGCTGAAGTCGGACGCTTAACCGACTGAGCCACCCAGGTGCCCCTATAATTTTTTTCAAAATATTTTGTTTTGATTTCTTCTTGAAATTGGGTATAAAATTCTAAATACATGGAATTTTTGTAGTTACATATATATGTATGTAAACTCCAACATCCACTCTTAACTTATTGAAATCTAATACTAATTAATGCTTTTACCACATTCTAGACAAGGTAAGAATCTTCATATTTCTTCTTTCAGTTTGTATAGTGTCTTGGTATTTCCATATGTTTTAAATTTGTATATTTTAACCACTGCATACCTAATTATAATTGCTTTTTGTTAATATACATTTGTATTCATTTACCACTTACATATTTATCATTTCCTTTACTCTTCATTTCCTGTTAAATCTCTAAACTTCTACTATGATTGTTTCTTTATATTCTGCCCAAAGAACATTCATTATATTTCCTTTGGTGTGGATATGCTTATGACAGATTATCTCAGTTTTATTTACCTGAATATGTCTGTGATTTACGTACCTTTTCATTTGTGTAAATTGTTATGTGCTGTCAAACTGTATATACGGGTACGGGTATTATATGTACATATATATATATATATATGTATGTATGTACATATATATATATACTTTTTTTTTTAAAATCAGTTATTTCCTTTAGCCCTTTGAAGTTATAATTCCACTCACTGTCTTCTGGCTTCCATGGTTTCTGTTGAGAAGCCAGTGGTAATTTACTTACTGCTCCTTTTAACCATAAACCCTATCCCTGGGAAAGTTTTAATATTTTCTCTTTGTGATTTTTGGAAGTGTCATGGTGATGGACTTACATATTGTTTTCTTGGTCTTTATCTTAACTGAGACCCTTCACCACTTCTGAAATCTGTAGATTAATGTTAATTATTTGTTTTAGAAAGTTCCAAGTTAATCTGTTTTCAAATACTGCTTTTGTCTCATTTTTTCTTCCTTTTTATAATCGTATTCCAATTACACCTATGTTAGACCTCTTTAGTGTATCCCATGTATGTATTCTACATTTTTCATTGTTTTGTATGGTTAGTCTGTGTATTTTCTTCAGACCTTTTGTTTGGTTCATGAATTCTTTTTTTTTTTTTTTTTTGTAATCTGTGTCTAACATGCCGATAAAACCATTTATTTGGATTTATTTCTCAGTTCTAGAATTTCATTTGACTCTTTATGCTTTGTATTTTTTCTTCAAAATTTTCAGTCTTTTATTTCCTTTAGCATGTTAGGCATAGTTATTAATATTCAGTTCTGAAAACTTTATCTAAATTCCCTGTAGATCAGTTACAGTTAACTGTTGTTTCTGTTTGGTTTTAGGTCACATTGTTTTATCTTTGTATGACTGGTTATTTTTGATTGAATGTCAGATATTGTATATGAAAAATATAGAGGTAATTTGAAAGCTAGCATGTTGTTACATTTACTCAGAGGAGATTTATTTTGCTTCAGAAAGATGGCCAAGGGACTGGCAATCCCAGATTGCCTTAATCCAGGCAGGAATTGGGAAGAATTGAAGTTGAATTTAGTCTCTTTAAAAGTTGGTCTACTTCTAGTTCAGTTTTATTCAGATTCCAGGCATGCCTTATCACTAGCTCCGCAGCTCTAATTTTGCGCTTTTAAAAGGCACGGAAATTTGTCTGTCTCCTGTTATCTTCCCTTGTCTGTCAGATCCCTCTTGAGTTGGTCAGTCCTTCTAGGGGAAACACACCTCCAAAAGATGTGTAAACCACTTTGGGTTTCCTTCTAATCCAAGATTATGGTCCCATAATTCTTCACTGTCTTTCTTGGTCCTTCTCAGTGCTTTCAGATGGATATTTTTGCTTTTAATAATTACCTACATTTTCTAATTCTCACCAGGAGGGTTGATTGAAGTTATCTAATTTCATCATATAAAAATCAAGAAAATACTGTGAATTTTTTTTCTGCTGAGTACTCTTTAAGATGGCTATTTAAAAATCTGTCATTCTGTGTGGATCATCGAACATTTTCATTTGTTCATACTTTTTTGCACAGTATCTTAGCATGGAGTTGGATGTACATCCCTACCAGAAAACTTTAAGGGATATAAAGAGGTAACCACTAACATGTATGAATGTCCAAAGTTGTACTATACAGATATGGTTACATTAGGCTTCAAGTAGATAAAGTTTAGCTGTTAATAACATTTTTTTAAGCTTAGTATTATTTTGGCCATCTATATCTTTTTAAGACCGAAGGAAAGGATTTTGATATTTTTCACATTTGTTTAGGTTCTTTGGCTATCTACTTACCAGAAGTTAGGCAGTCTTATTTGTTTTTAGTCCTTTATTTTATTAGTAGAGTAGTATTTCTTGGAAAAACCAACTAATAAGGACTTAATTTGTATAGGAAGATTTTTTTTTTTTTGGTAATGTATTAACTCAGACTTTTTGTTTAGAATACCTTTCTCTTTGTTCATCTTTGCAGAAATTCAGAAATTATTTGTCACTTGTTTCTTTTGTTCTCTAATTTTATTTTCCTATTTACTGATCAGAAGGTTTTTAACTAAAGTTATCAAGGATTCCATGCACTTCCAAGATTAGGGATAACTAAAGACTCCATTCTTTTCTGTCTTCACTGCTTACAGACAGGGAACACAGTCTCTTCAGCCTGGACCTATATAGAAGAATTTGGAGAAAATAAACAGGTAAGAAAAAGTCTTTAGGAATGTTAAGTGATATATTTAGTTTTCAGAAAGTCAGTTACAAGTTATTCTTATGGTTATAAGAAGATATATTTTAAATTGTCGAATGAAAGCTTGTGAAATATTTTGATTATGATAACTTTATTTAATTGTAGATTCATTAAGCAGAGTTTTAAAAAGTTAAACTAGTTTCCATATTTCAGGTCTTCTTAAAGCTTATAAACATACTAGTGTAACATTTTGAACCACCAAACACGATAAACAGTATTTTAATGTAGATGTAGTGGGAGTGAATGTCATATGTAGATTATTCAGCATTTCTCAAACTTCTCTGAAGAATTTTTATCTATATTTTTGAACTAATAAAACCAAAATTATTTTTGATACCATTTAGAATAAAAGTTATGTTTACTAGGATTCACTCTTTAGTTTTTCCAACCTTCTATTGAGAAGGAGAAGTTTTAGTAGGTTGTTAAAGGTGGTTTATAGTTTGAATAATGACTACCATTCAGACCATTCAGACTCCTTTTCACATGTTGAGGCAAAAAGAATGTTGTTCCCTGAGCAGAATCCATGTACTAGTTCTGTGTTTTTGAGTAAGGTATTTCATCTTTCTGTGCCTTAATTTCCTGGTTGTTAAAGAAGAAAATAATAGTACTTATTGTAAGGCTATTATAAAGATTAAGGTAGTGCTGATGTTGTAGAGTTATTTTTGGCACTTAGTAAGTACTCAAGTATAACTTCCTAATAGAATTCACACTTCAGGTATAAGGAAATCTATTTATTATGCTTGAGGCATATAACTTTATTTTTATAGATCTTAACATATAAATTCAAGTATGTGTTGCTATTCTCAGAAATACCTCTTCTTAAAAGTTTTTGTAGTTCAAATTTTGAATGATGAGGACTAATTTTACTGATAGAAATGAAACTTGAAAAGAATTGCTATCTTTCCTAAGGCTTTTTTTCTTCTCTTTACTTTTGCCTAGATAGTTTTTCTAGGGAACTGCAGTTTTTGAGCCATACTGAAGCCTAGATAAACTGTAGCTCAGATCATAATTTTCTGTTTTACCAGTTCCTTTTCTGTTAATCTTTTCCAAATGGTTTAGAAATTGTCATTAAAAGGAATTTGACATAATCTATTAAACAGAGGTAGCAAACTGGAAGCTCCAGATATGGTTTGGTCTCCTTCGTTTTTTGCAAGGAAAGCAGCTTGGTTTAATTTCAGTACAAATAGCTAGACTCCTATTTTACATTTGGTCCTCTTTGAGTTCTCTGTTTGTTTGTTACATTTTAGCCCCTGAGGGCATTTGAATTTGTGATCACTGTGTTTAACATAGTTCAAGAATTTTTCTGTTTTGCTTTCAGTGTTTTCCTATCACATATTGGCCCCATTAAAAGTTCTTCCCAAAGTGATTTGCAAAGTTGTTCAGTGAAATGACTTTCTAAGGTCAGACAAATTTGGGAAAAACTGTGTACTATATACTGCCCTTGGAAAAATCATAATGCTTATTAGCATGTTGAAAATCATTGTGGTAGCAATCTGTGTAAGTGTTAAATCCATTTTGACTAAATTTTTTTCAAGATTTTATTTGGCTAAGGGATTCTTATTTTGAAGTCCTTGAATTGTATGGGGATATAGGTTATGAAACCCTGAAACTAACTCAAAGAAATGCTTGGGTTTTGTTTATAACCTTATTGAGGTATAATTTACATACAATAAAATGCACATTTAAAGTGTACACTTTGGTCAGTTTTGATTTATGTCTACATCTGTAAAATGATATCATAATCAAGAAACAAACATTTCTGACATCCCTAATGTAACGTTACTCCTTCGGCCTTCTTTCCCAGGTGACCGGATTGCTGGCACTGTAGTTTAAGTTACAATCTTTAGATAATTTGGAATGAAACAGTTTTAATTCTTAAAAATAAAATTACAGATATCTGAAAATTATGTAAATTGTAATGTGCTGTCAAAAGTTTCACAGTAAGAATTTGAAACCCAAATTATTCTTTCAAAATTATATGGAAAAGCAACCTTGTGAATTAAAAAAAAAATTACTTGGGTTAAAAACAAAAGCAGATGATTTTTACCCTACCCCAAAACTGAATCTGAGAAATATAATTACTCTAGTAAAAACAGAGAACTAACATACTTTATAAGAAAGGAGTTAGAGATAATAACTTTCATTCTTATCTAGCTGCCATTACTAAGATTAGCATTCTCAAAGCCTCCTAAATATCCTCTTAAAACAGAAGAACTGACCTAAGTTACTCTGTGAGCCTAGTCTTTCTTAGAAAAAAACATTGGTCACTTCATGTTTCCTCTTGCTCTTTGCTGTCAGTCGCCTATAGCAAAAATTAAGTAGAGGATAAAAATAGGGTTTTTTGGTCAGAATTTAATTGTAATAAGGAAAGTAAATAGAGGTAAAAATGCCAGTAAATTTGATAATAACTGTTGTATTGATAATATTAATAACTCATGTATTAGCCAAAAGTATTACTTAAAAATTTCTAGTTAATGACTTTTAAGTATGTCATAGGCTACAAGTTGTTTAATAATTAGCAATTTTGAAAATTCCTTCCTCTGCGTCATAGTTAGCTCTTGATATTTTTTACTAGGATGGAGAGTACAAAATAATGATAAATGTTACTTACATTATAATACAGTATTTAAAATCTCTGTTTGAACCCAGTCATGTTTTTGTGCTGCGGTATGTACAATCCTGTTAAAAAAACGCTTTGGCAGCTAGAGTACAGTGAAAGAAAGTAACTGAGTCATTTCAGTTATGGCTGTTTGAATGTTAGAAATTGAAATAATAAAATGGTGACGTGAGGAAATTTTTAAAGACATTTTAATAAAGATCCCAAAGAAATCTAAAGAAGTGATTCAAATATGTATTAAAGGTAGGGATATGTGTTAAAGGCATGGGAAATGCATTTTATAGATCAAAGTAATCGGGTGGTTCATTCTCATTCATTGCTTTTGGGAGGGTAAATTAGTATAGCTTTCTTGGAAAACAGTTTGGCAGTACCTAAAAAAGTTAAACATAAAATTTTATGTTTATGTTTAAAAGTTAAACATAAAATCAACAGTTTGGCAGTACCTAAAAAAGTTAAACATAAAATTTTATGTTTATGTTTAAAAGTTAAACATAAAATCAACAGTTTGGCAGTACCTAAAAAAGTTAAACATAAAATTTTATGTTTATGTTTAAAAGTTAAACCTTTTAACTTAAACCTTAAAAGGTGCCCCTGGGTAGTTCAGTCAGTTGAGCTCCCAACTCTTGATTTTGGCTCAGGCCATGATCTCATGGTGGTGAGGTTGAGCCCCACGTCGGGCTCTGTGCTGACAGTGCAGAGCCTTCTTGGGAATTTTGCTCTCCCTCTCTCTCTGTCCCTGTCCCTGTTCCTGTGTGCACACTGTGCTCTCTCTCTCTCTTTCTCTCTCTCTCTCACACACTCAAAATAAATAAATAAACATTGGAAAAATTACCATATGACCCAGCATATCCCATTTCTAGTTATTTACTCCAGAGAATGGAAAACATGTGTCCATACAAAATTTTGTACACATTATTCCTTAGCAGCATTATTCATAACAGCCAACAGGTAGAAACAAAGTAAATGTCCGTTGACTGATGGGATAAACAAAATGTGGTATGTTCACGCAAGAGATATAAAAATGAATGAAGTTCTCATATATACTACAACATGGATGAACCTTGAAAACGTTATGTGAAGAAGTCAGTTAAAAAAAGATGACATGAATTGTATGATCCCATTTATATCAAAAATCCAGAATAGGCAAATCAATAGAAACAGAAAAATTAGTGGTTGCTAGGCCTGGGGGAGAGATTGGGGGGGCGGGTGACTGCTAATAGGTACAGTTTTTGTTTAAGGTGATGAAAATCACCTTAAGGTGAGAAAGGATAGTGGTGTTCGTTGCACAACTTCGTGAATGTTTTAAAAAACACTGAATTGTACACCTAAAAAGGGTACATCAGAAAGAGGGAGTGGATGTGAAGGTAGAACTTAAATAGTTAACAAGGAGAAGAAAAAAACAATTATGAGGAATATACTTATTAACGGAAAATTGAAGAGTGTGGTCAGAAACGAACTAAAAGAAAAAGCCAAAATAAGTATATAAGAAGACACTTTCATTGAACACAACTTAAGGTCTCTATTAAGGAATTCCTCCCTCTTTATATGAAGCAGAAAAGCAGAGAATCCATGGTGTTTGCTCAAGATGTGTAAGACAATCAAAAACAAAAAAACTAGACACAAATGGAGTAAAGCAGTTTACGTCCATTGCATAGATTTTCACTGAGAAACGTATTGGTGGTATTCATCTCTTGTGTCGGACAGAGAAATGTAGTAGACCAACTTACATCGCTTACAAAAGTGGGATTGACAAGTAGGTGGCGAATGTGTTGCCAGTCTCTGCACTTGCTCCCCTGTCAGTGGCACAACAGTTACTAACTATTCACTTTCCTGCTCATTCTAGACTCAGCTTCCAAATCATTTGGAATTTGGGATCCTTTTAGCCATACTACTTGATTAGAATTGGCACGTAAGGTTAAGCCTATATGCTAGTCTTTATATAGATCAAAGTTATTCTGTGAAAATGTTTATATTCATTCAAGATATAAATACAGAATTCTAGAGGATTTGATCAAAATGCTATCTCTATATTAGAGCAAGTTATTCTCACACATTTTTTTCTTTTGTAAAAGGGCCTTTTCTTGAAATGAAATTATTAGATAACATGTAGCATATAAAACAAGGGAATGCAGAGCTGTGTGGGTTGAAATACAAGTGTTAGGCTGGGCAGGTGCAAGCTGCAGCCAGGTAGCTTAGCGCACCATCTACTATATTTCTGTTCCCCTAGCCATGACAACCTCTTGATATACTTTCCTCAAGATTGCCAGAGTGAAAAAGTTTGGTCAAGTAGAATAGTTTCCTAGGAATTAGGAGGCCTAATTTTTAACTTGTTTTTCTTCAACACTGGGAATATTGAACAGTCACTTAATCAACCGTCTTTTGTCTGTGTCATTTTTCAGTGAAAAGAGGTGGTTGGAATTAGAGGCTACTGAGGACTCAACCAATCCCTGGTTTATGATTTTGAATTAGAGAATTTGATTAGTTAAAAACTTTATTAATAATAATCAACAATAGAAAGTCAAACCAATAAAAATGAACAAAAGGCTTGGATACATATCTTACTAAAGAACATATTCAAATGGGCACTGAATACATTAGTCACAAGGGAAATCCAAATTAAAACCAAAATGAGATACCATTTCACATTACTGGAATAGTTCTGATTAAAAACTCTAGCAATAAATACCAAATGTTGGTGAAGATGTGGGGCAGCCCGAGCTCTCATAGTTTACTGGTGTGAATGTAAAATGGTCACACCATGGAGAATGGTGCAGCAGTATCTATTTGCCCTATGATCCAATAATTTTAATCCCAGTTATTTACCCAAAATAAATGAAAACATACATCCACAAAAAGAATTGTGGAAGAATGCTCATAGTAGCTTTATTCATAATAGAGTTTAGAAACAGCTCAAATATTTATCTGTCAACAGGTAAATGGATAAAAAACATGGCATATACATACAACAATACTGATGAACAATAAAAAAGGAATAAACTACTGACATACATGACATACATGGATGAATCTTAGAAATTATATTGAGAGAAAGAAGCTGGACATAAAAAGAACTTAAAAAATACATTTTATGTGAAGTTTAAGGATAGGCAAATCTAAGGTATAGTGAGAAATCAGAAAGTGGTTGCCTCCAACAGAAGGGCTATTGATTGAAAGGGAGCACAGGGAGCTTCTGGATTGGTGGATATGTGTTAGATCTTGTTTTAGGTATTGTTTGCATAAGTTTATACAATTATCAAAACTCATTGAAATGAACACATAGGATGTATGCATTTTATTGTATGTAAATTATACCTTAATTTAAAAAGAATATTAAGACAGTTGAGTAATTCTGAGTGTAAAACTCGTATCATTCCCTTCAGAAAGGGAAAGGGGAGTGTAGATCCCAGTCTGAGGCAGAAACAGTGGGATTGAAGAGCTAAGGATGTTCATTGGGAAACAAAACCAGGGATGGGCAAGTTAAGTATGTGGTAGGAATTTTGACTCACTTATTAATTTGTTATTTTATAAAAGTCAGTGATTCTTTCTGATTTTTATTTTCTGTGATATATATTGTGTGTTAGAGCTAAGGAAAACATGACTTATCTAAGTTTATGTCACTAGTTACTATTTGATAATGTGTTTTCTAATCACCCAGATGTGTTTTTCTGAATATGTTTAGATTCTTATATTGCAATAAAATTTATTTTTGAAATGCTTGTAAAATCTTAACAAACATTGAAGCTTTCATTCCTTAAGCTTTGTAGTATCAGGGGGAAATTTTTTTTCCTTGGTTTATCCTATATGAATAAAGTCTTCAAAATCAACATTTAATTTTGTACTTTAGTCTCTTTAGAAATGTGAGAAGACCACAGCTGATTAGTGTGTTTTTACCTAGGAGACCATTAGGAATGCCCATTTTCAGACCTAAGTACTATGCCAGTAGCCAATTGCCTGGCTGTCTTCTTTGTGAAATGATTTCCTGAAGATACCTCTTTTATTTATATTTCAGTGAATAGGCTGCATTAACTGTTGAATGGATGTCAGCCCCAAGTGAAAGTAATTTCTCTGAAAACTACATTTTCCCTGAGAAGTCTAACAGTTAAAAGATCTGTTTTTCTAACTTATATTGTCTGTGGCTGCATTGTTAAAAATTGAAAGAGCTAGTTGTATTGTAGATACACGGCTAATAAGGAATTGACTATATTTGTGTAATAATCTTTAGGAGGAGAGAATCAGAACTTTTTTTTTAAGCAATTGAGTTATAGGAGCATTAAGGTTTCTGTCAATACTAAATACCATACCCTTCAGGCAAAGTGGATCCTTTAAGAGAAGAAAAATAATTCTGTGATACCTACTTATCCTACTTTGGATATTAGAAAAGCAAATGGTATCAGAGTAATTCTTTATCCAATTTCAAAATGCTGAAAGTATTTTGAACTGGATATTTTTAATGTATTTTTCTTCTCAGAACAGACTGCTTTTATTAATTTTATGGGTACCATTAATAAAAAATAAAAAGATTATAAAATTAATAAAGTTAGAGTTTTATGGTGCTAGAAATTAAACCTATCTTAAACTGATTTTTGTTTTTTCCATTTTTTTTCTTAACTAGGTCCTTACTGATGTTGCTTGAGCTTACTCTCCTGCAGTTGGTCTCATTCCTGTTGGCTAAATATTAAGTCCCATGACAACATTCAGTTAATGCTCAGTGTTTTAGGCCTCATCTATAATACCAGGAAAATATAGAAAAAAACCGTATTTGTACATTGGATTACCTTATTCCTTTTCTTTCCTTCCTAGAAACACCATGACTTTTATAAATAATCATTTTATAGTCATTGTCAGACCCTTGGCTTCTACTACCCTAAAGAACATAGTTGAGTTTTTGGAAAGTACAAGATTTACCAATTTGGTCTTTAATATTCATAAACATATATAAACATTATAATTAATGAAGCAGGAAATTATTGGTGCATAAGATGAATGTTTATTGTGGAATAGTAATATTTCAAATATAATTGGTTTTTAAAAAAATAATTCGGTTTTAATTTTTGGGTTTTTCTATACTCTAAGTTGATAATGGTTTCTTGAAGTTAATTTTATAAACATGATTCATTTTATTGTTTTATGGTACAAGTAGGAACTGTAATGTTACATTGGTGTATTGAGTTATACAAACGTTTATATTAGTATTTAAATAATGAAATATTGGTCAGTTAGTTTACACCAAATGTTTTTGCAGTCCAGGGGAGAATGCTTCGTCTGGTTTGATGCCTAATACAGTTTCAAGAAAAAATAAGCAAATATGAATTTGCTGTTTTTTATCTTTTCTCCATGGACTACCCCTTAGCATCAGAACCAAATTTAAAAGGAGCTTCATTGTGGAGCAAGAGAAATCAGAGGTTCTCTTTTTTTTTTTTCTGTGATCAAAAAGACACAAAGCTTATAATTGAAAGATATGTAAGAAAAAGATATCCAAGAACGCATTCTAGTAATATCTCTGAAGCGTTGAGTCAGTGAAAGAAACATAATACTGGCTGATAAAACTATCAGAACTTGCAATGCAGTGAATGCTCAGTCTTTACCAGCAAAATAGTATTAGCAGGATTTCGGATGTTAGGACATTATGTTAAACTGTGATTATAGTTTTAACGCTTTGTCTCTTTGAATTAAATTTGTATCCATAAAGATGTGCAGCATAATTGTTCATGTATTTATTTACAGACTACAATTTCCGTCGCAGCTCAATAAATAGTCTTTCCCCTGTTAGTGCTACCCTCTCTTCTGCGACTCCCAGCGTGCTTCCTTATACTTCAAGGCCTTATTCTTATCCAAGCTATCCCTTGTCACCAACAATATCACTTGCTAATGGCAGCCATGTTGGACAGCGACTATATATCTCCAATCAGGCCTCATTCTTCTGAAGAAGATACTGTAAACATGAGTATGAAAGTTTCTTTGTAAAGCATGCAAACTAAAATACTTTAGTTTCATTTTAGAATCGGGTTTACACATTTGGTTTTAAAATGATAAATATATATTTATTTCAACATAGGAAACATCAACCGTAATTCTGAATAACCTACAGTTCTAGAACTTATAAAAATGCTAAGTTTAAAAAGTTACTCAGTGGTTACCCTTGATAAAGGTATAGCAAACTACTATTCTTTTTAAACTTTTGGGATTTTAAATACTTCTAATTCCTGACTGGGAAATAGAACCCAGTAGTTTAAGTTAAATTTTTGCATAATAATTTTGCTAAATGGCATTTCACAAATATTTAAGCACTTGCAGAGAATGGTTATACTAGATTTGATTACCAAGGATCACTATCTATATTAGAGATTATAAGAATTGTATAACCAGAAGCATCTAACTATTATGTAGAAAGTAATGAAGGGACAAAAGATTAAGATGCAAATTTTATGCAGTACCAAGAAAAAGCAGTATACCATTGTGGTCCTTGAAAACAACTATAAATATTTTAGTTAATTATTTGTTATAGTAATAAATTATAATTTTGCTGTTAATGTAGTTCAGGTTTTTATAGTTATGCTTCTTTTGTTTTTGACATTCACTATATAGTTGTTTGAATAATAAGTGTTAATGGTTTTTTAATGTTGAAATCATGTGTTGTTTAATTTTTGTACTTGAATTCAAATTCTTTGACATTAAATATGTGATGCTTCTCATATGCATGTGTTTTATTTTTGTTTATTAGTAAGCACAAAAAAATTAGCTCTCACAATCACTTTGAGCTTTTCATGGGACCAAAGCAAAGGATGTTGCGTACAGAAGATTGTTAGTTTAGTGAAACACAGTAACCAAAATCGTTTTCGGGAGCCAATAGAAATATTTTGTTGGTAAAACCAGTGAAGTTTCCTTCTTTTACTTAATTAATACTTAATGAATCCGGTAATTTTGAGAGTTTAATGGTTTGGTAAGGTATATTTATAATGAATTTCTTTTCAAAAAAAATTTTTTTAATGTTTATTATTTATCTTAGAGAAAGTGTGGGAGCAGGGGAGGGGCAGAGAGAGAGAGAGACATACAGAATCTGAAGTGGGCTCCAGGCTCCTAGTTGTCAGCACAGATCCCAACGTGGGGCTCAAATCCATGGACCATGACATCATGACCTGAACTAAAGTCAGACACTTAACCAACTGAGTCACCCAGGTGCCCCTATAATGAATTTCTAATGATGGTTTACATAATTGAAAATGAAATAAAAATTTTTCTGGTCTTAGATACCAACTGTTAACTCTGTCGATTAACTCATTCTATAGCTGCAGAGGACATGGAATTTGCATACACAGAATATGAAATAGTTGTAGATAATTTCTTCTACTAGCTTAAAGTTTCTAGCAGAAGTCATATGGAAGGTTGCCTGGGTGGCTCAGTCCGTTAAGCGACCAACTCTTGATTTTGGCTCAGGTCATGATTTCGTGGTTCATGAGTTTGAGGCCCGCTGTTGGGCTCTGTGCCGACAGTGTGGACCCTGCTTGGGATTCTCTGTCTCCTTCTCTCCCTGCCCCTCTCCTGCTCACTCCCTCTCACTCTCTCAAATAAGTAAACATTTAAAAAAAATAAAGAGGTTATGTGGAGAGTAAATTACAGTTGACCCTTGAACAGCACAGATTTGAACTGGGCAGATTCACTTACACAAGGATTTTTTATACAGTACAGTACTGTAAATGTATTTTCTCTTACGATTTTTTTCTTTCCTCTAGCTTACTTTAGTGTAAGAATATAGTGTATAATACATGTAATACATGTGTGTTAGTAGACTTTATATTACTGGTAAGGCTTCAGATAACAGTAGGCTCTTAGTTAAGTTTTGAGGGAGTCAAAGCTTATATGTGGAGTTTCAACTATGTGTGTGTTGGGGGGGGGGTGGTTGGCACTCCTAACCTCCCATGTTTTTCAGGGGTCAACTTTAGTCTCATTTTTCTCACACTCTGTATAGAAGGCTCATTCCATATAACCATATGCAATACTTTCCAGGTTATTGCTTTAGATTTTCTAATTTAAATGAACATAGATACTAAACCAAAATTAATTTTTTTCCTGACATAACTGTGAATTGTGTAGATTTTGCAACTTAATTACCATGATTTACAGGCTCATATCACTCCTTCAGCAAACGTGGAATGTTTATTCAGTCAGCTACTGTGCTAATATCCTTGGGATACAGAGGTTACTCAGACTCCAAGCCAGAATAAACAGATTACTATAGTTTTTCATAGAAATGTTTGTAATGGTCCAAATCGTCATAATACAAGATCCCACATTTTCATTAAAACACACACACACACACACACACACACACACACACACACACAGGCAATTGAGAAAGCTTACAAGCCACACAGTGTATATGGAGACCCATAGTAATATGGAAAATATGTAAGCTTTGGCTTATTTCTGCCAAGTAACAGTTCTTTGAACTTGGGCACAGTTTATTGATCTGTCTGGGTCATACTCTTCCATTTCTGAAATGGTGATCTGTACGTTATAATGTTAAAAGTAAAACATCTGACAAATAGAAGGCACTCAAAAATGGGAGGTGATATTATTTGGATATAATTATATACATCATATACTATTAATTTCAGTGTTTCATCTCTTCTCCCTTCAAGCAGAAATCTAGAAAGTCAGTACATTCATGTCAAACACTCCATTTATATATTATAAATGAGCAATTAATTTTGTTCAGACTTCATATGAAATTTCATTTAGCTTGTGAACATAGCTGCTAATTATTTCCTGCTTTAATTCTTATAGGTTGTATAAGGCCTTTGATTCAAATAAGGGCTTCCTGAGTTCGTAGACCACAAGCTGTTATTGATAAACCTCTTGGCTATTTGATATAGCTCATTGGTCAGGGAAACAGTTCTAAAGACAGTCCTTTATCACATTATCTGTGCAAGGGACCATGGCTGAGAAGTAGGTCCTATTATGTAGCCATGATCCATTTTGCATAAAATCCCTTGTAAACAGATCAAAAGGTTATGCAGAAAGTTTAGCCTTATTCTCTAGTTTAATTCTTTTACAATGGTTACATTAAGAAAGATTTTTCTAACTATGACTCAAAATCTAGTAGCCATTCCAGAAAAGATTGATAAGTCCAACTTAAAAAGTCTGCATGGCAAGAAAGTACCATTTGTCAAAAGACAAATGATAAATGTGAATAAGAATTGCAAGTAATTTTCACAAAAGGCTAATCTCTAATATTTCTAAATATCAGAAAGCATCCACTGAAGAGAAAAATGGATAAAATGTATGAATAGGCAGAGAACAGGTGGCACTTACATGTATAAAAAGATGCTTTATCTCAGAAGTGCAAACTAGAAGTTCAGATTTGCAGAAATTCAAAGGTTTGGTAAAGTTTTGTAAGATTTTAAAGAAACAAGCATTCTTATACATTACCACTGGAATTATAAATTGGTATAATTCATATAAAGAGAATTTGGCAGCTATTATCCAAAATCACAAATACTTCAGTCTTTTGACCCAGCAATCCTAATTCTGGAATATACTTGCATGTGTGTGCAAAATGATATATGTAAAAAGGTGATTCATTGAAACATTTTTGTAGCCCAAATACCCATCATTAGGGGACTGATAAAATAATACACTGTGCATATTAAGAAGTTGTACAAAAGAGAGTAAGGACACTTTTATTCCTAATATAGAAAGAGACAATGTTAAGTGAAAAAGAGCAAGTTTCAGAAATATGTGTAATATAATATGTTGTATTTTGGGTATAGAGGAAGAAAACATTTGCGTGTGCTTATATTTGCATACCAAACAGTGGAAGGGTATACGAAAAACTAAGTGATTATGAGAAAGCAGATAAGATCACACTTTAAAAGTTCCCTTTACCCCAGACACAATGTGATTATCCGTTTGTCTATCTACCTACCGATCAGTTAATTTTTTTAAGTTTATTTATTTTGAGAGAGAGAAAGCACAAGTCAGGGAGGGGCAGAGAGAGGGGGAGAGAATCCCAAGCAGGCTTTGCACTGTCAGCTCAGAGCCTGATGTGGGGCTTGAACCCATGAACTGTGAGATCATGACCTGAGCCTAAGTCGCACACTTAACCAACTGATCCACCCAGGCGCCCCTCATCTTTTTTTAAAGTGAAAAGACATATAACTTCTCAGAACCAAAATGAAGATCTCTAGTGAACTATAATCTGAACACAAATACATTAGGAAAAGCTACAATGATCAGTGATAAGAAGTTAGGTTTTGAGGGGCGCCTGGATGGCTCAGTCAGTTAAGCGTCTGATTCAGCTCAGGTAATGAACTCACAGTTTATGGGTTTGAGCCCCTCGTCGGGCTCTGTGCTGACAGCTTGGAGCCTGGAGCCTGCTTCCGGATTCTGTCTCCCTCTCTATCTGCCCCTACCCTGCTTGCGCCCTCTGTCTCTCAAAAATGAATAAATGTTAAAGTTTGAAGAAGTTGGGTTTTGAGTAGGGATCCAGGACAAAACAAACCCAGGTGGTAAATGCAACAATACAAGCAGCTATGCACTTCACTGCTTTTGACTCACTGGGTCCAGTGCATTTAAAATACATCACTAATTGTGTATGACGCATACTGAAGAAGACCCCTGGGATTTGGAACAAAGCCAGGTTCTCCGAGATGAATAATTTGCCTTTTGAGAAACACCCATTAGCTAATGATTAGGCCTTAATACAGACTACTGTGAACTGGGTTATTACTTGATCACCAAACTCATAAGGTTGCACATGTCCAGTCACACTGCTGTTAAGTAGAAATGGTGTATGACAGTCGCAAGTATTCTTACTGCCATGCTGCCATCCCTTAATCTCTTGTAACATGGAGGGTTTCTAAAATCAATTGGTTATGGGGAAAAAAAATTGGAACCCAGTATTCTAAGGATAATGGAAGTCTCCCACATCCAAATCTCTTTATGCATCCTCTAGAAACTATCCCGAACAGTGACAAAAGCAAATAAGACCACACAACGTGATCCATACTTTCAGCATAACTAGAGAATACTACAGTTTCCAATGTTGATGTAAATAAAAATACATATGGGCATCAAATTCCAGGAGAGTTATTTTTTGAGCTGTTCCAACCCTTTACGGAGAGCAAGAGGTGTGTCGAGGTACCTGGAAAACTACAAGAAAATAGGGATAGAGGGCCTCCGGGTGAAGTAGCCGGAAACCCACCCCAACTGTGAAACTGCCGGAAATACAGACTCTGGTATGTCCACGCAAGCCTTGGAAAGGCAGTTTCTTCATTTCTCCAATATGTCATAGGAATAGATGATACAGTAAGGCAGACGAACATAAAGTTTTAAAAGGTATTTATATAAGCAAAGTGTCTCTCCGCATTTAAACATTCTTCATGATGATCTTTTATGCCATGATACCGACCTTCCAAAACCAGCAGTAGAAGCCATTCTCAGGAAGAATAGCAGTAGTGCTGTTACCAAGTGCTACTGGGCACTGGTGTCACTTCTCACCGGTCATTGGGCTGAGTTCATCTTGAAGATCTCATGTACTCAATATGCAGACCCCTTATATTCATTCATTCTGCAGCAATGTATTTTATGCCTATTCATTCCTGTTGTAATTAGTGTTGGGTTTACAACGATGAGTGTACATTTGTCCCTCTTCTCTTGGAGCTCATAGAATAGGCAGCACTGAGAAGCCAATATATAAATGCTCTCTCTAGGTCAAACTTCTAGATTGCTTGGTAACAGATCTTACTGAGAACCCTAAGTGTCCACACCAATATCCAGTCCTCAATAAATTAGGTGAACACGAGGATTGCACAAAATCCTAGACAGCACAGACGTTAAGGTAAAACACTTCAGCTCTGAGTTGGTAAGTAGGTACTCATTTACAAAAGCGCTCTGTAAGATGTTCTTCAACTGTAAGTAATGCTTAAAAGGAAACCTTCAGAGAACATTGGAGAGAGGAATGTAAACCAAACTGTCATCTACTGAAGGATGTTTGGCCCTTGAATTGAATGCCTAGGGCATCTTACGCCAATTCCACTTGAGAGCATCTACTCTCTGGCCTTTTAAGTTCCCCAATATAGGCACTGAAATAGTACGTAGTGATTAATGATCTTAGGTGTCACATAAATAATTCTGGATAATCTGGTGTGTGAACGAGGAAAAATTATTCTCTAGGCAGAGGAGAACGTGGTCTGCCAGTTAGAAAAGTAACGTGTGAAGATGGCATTGTGAGGCCGCAGAGCGCGTGCAGGGAATTAGAAATTTGGAGTGATTGGAGGGTAAATGGCAGGACTGGCAGAGGGACGAGAGCTAGGAGGGAATCTGGCATAAGCCTGGGGAGGAAGGTAGCTGTCAGGTCATGAAGGGCCTTGTGAGCCATTTAGAGGAGCTTGTGCTTTATTCTGTAGCTCACGGGAAACCAGGTACCAAACAGCGTGCAACTGACAAAAGAATTTGCATCTCAGAAAGGCAGTTTAGAAGACAAGTTGGTGATGGTCGAGGCCTTGAAAAAGCCTGGTTAGGAAGCCATGCCAGTAATCCAGGCGATAGATGACAGCAGCCTGGGCTGTGTATGACATGGCAGTTGAGCTGGAAGGAAGAGGATGTACTTAGAAGATAACTTGGGAAGTGACTGGTTGTAGAAGTTGAGGAAGAGGGAAGAATCCAGGGGAAGCTTTTCTTTTCTCACTTGTAAGATCAGGTGGTATCCTGGGTACGATATTCCTGGCAATTGGCTTCACGTATGTTCTTCTTTATTCTCTCCTGTATCATAAAAGGATGGAGGCTAGCAACTACGTTTTCCAGGATACTTTGCACCTATGGTTCTGGACTTGATTAAGATTCTGCTCGGGGCGCCTGGGTGGCGCAGTCGGTTAAGCGTCCGACTTCAGCCAGGTCACGATCTCGTGGTCCGCGAGTTCGAGCCCCGCGTCGGGCTCTGGGCTGATGGCTCAGAGCCTGGAGCCTGTTTCCGATTCTGTGTCTCCCTCTCTCTCTGCCCCTCCCCTGTTCATGCTCTGTCTCTCTCTGTCCCAAAAATAAATAAACGTTGAAAAAAAAAATTAAAAAAAAAAAAAAAAGATTCTGCTCATGAAGTGGGGGTGGGGGGGGGGCAGCGCCTGAGTGGCTCAGTCGTTTAAGCATCCGACTCTTGATTGGGGCTCAGGTCATGATCTCATGGTTTGTGAGTTTGAGTGCCATGTCGGGCTCTCCCTTGACAGCCTGGAGCCTGCTTGCAATTCTCTCTCTCTACCTCTCTGTGTGCCCCTCCTCCACTTGTTCTCTCTCTCTCTCTCTCTCTCTCTCTCTCTCTCTGTCTCTCAAAATAAATAAAGAGATTCTGCTCAAGAGATGGACTCACATGAGCTTTGGAATTTGGAAGTGAGGTAGAGGCTGTCTTCCTACTGTTGTGCTTGCTGGTGAGAAAAGTTGGATAGATGTGTGTGCTTTGAGTAGCAGATGCCCCTGTAGGTATCAGCTTTGCAGGGGGGAGGTAGTTTTGGCGGCAGCAGAGTAACACCAGCACCTACCTGATGTGTGAATTGTGGCTGAGCAGCGTCACTTCGAAATCTAAACTGGCCGCTGGTGGGCTCCTGACTTAGGGCTCTGTCCAGCAATTTTTGCAAGCACTCAGTTTCCTGTATTCAATCCTTTTCTGCTTGAAGTATCTAGAATGGTTTCTGTTTCCCTCACTGTCTTTGGGATGGGACGGCCATCTCTACCCAATTGTTGGTTACCTTTACCACTCACTGAGTATCTGAAATTGTGAACATTTTTGTGAAAAAGTGAGCTCTAAGTTTGAAACCTGTGTAGTTCAGTGTAGATGAAATGTCAAATATATCTAGGCAAAATGCTTAAAAAGCTGGAAAAGAAATACCAACAGATCCTTACCTCACATGAATTATGAAAACAAAAAACCCCGACGGAGGAACAAATAAAATGTTTAAAGCTGAATACATAAACATGTGTACTCCGAGATGGGAGAATAGTCCCAGGCAGAAAATGAGCCTCGAATTGTCAGAGCATTATAGGAAACAGTCCAAGCTATTTCACCTTCTCAGCCATCTCCTTAGATATTCTTGGTCTGTAACAATCAGAGAAGCCACAGCTTATTCTCCAGACCAGAGAAAGAGGAAGTTTCCTGCTTCATTCTTTTTGCTTGAGGTCTGGGAAGGAGAACACAATGAGCGTTTCCTCTTCACCTAGATTTGTTGAAATTTATACAAAATACTGCACTTCAGTGGCCATTTTCTCCAAATTGCCTTTTCTCAGGCACCCTTTTCAGGGCAGTTTTTTCTCCTCAGCAGAAGTAATGACCTATTTCAGGATGTATCTTTCTATCACAGCTTGGGAAATTACCTAAGTTTTCCTGCTGGGGGCAGCATCCTACAGTTTATGAGGAGAAGAAAAATGAAAATCTGCAATATCATAGCAACCTGGCTTAGTAAAAATGCGAGTGCTTTTTGAAAATAAAAAAGTTGCACATGTGTTTGCTTTATTCCTAGTCTATATTTCTTGGGTGAAGGATAACTATATCCTCATATATATATATATATATATATATTTTTTTTTTTTCAACGTTTATTTATTTTTGGGACAGAGAGAGACAGAGCATGAACGGGGGAGGGGCAGAGAGAGAGGGAGACACAGAATCGGAAGCAGGCTCCAGGCTCTGAGCCATCAGCCCAGAGCCCGACGCGGGGCTCGAACTCACGGACCGCGAGATCGTGACCTGGCTGAAGTCGGACGCTTAACCAACTGCACCACCCAGGCGCCCCTATATTTTTTTAATAAAAAAGGACTTTAAAAGAATATGTGCTATCTTAAGTCAATCTTAGTTAATATTTATTGCACACACAGTGTTTGGATGTCTAAAAGCATAACTGACCACCTACTATAATTTGTTTATATGAAGAACTGGAGAGAGCTATCAGGACAGAGGAAAAGGTTGAAGGAATAAATGTGATATTCGAGGAGTGTAATAGGGATCACCTTCCTCATGCATTTTCATCAGTGAAAACTTATTTATTGACTGCCTCTCATGTGTGAGGCATTGTGCTAGGTGCCAGGGATACAGAAGCGAAAAATACAGTGTTTTTTGCTTCGAGTTTAAAGAGAAAAAAAAAATTAACGTTTGGTAAGAAAGTATTTTAAAGATTTCTTTCGGGGTGCCCGGGGGGCTCAGTTGGTTGAGCGTCTGACTCTTGATTTTGGCTCAGGTCATGATCCCAGGGCTGTGGGAACGAGCCTTGCATTGTCTCATGCCGACCCTGGAGCCTGCTTGAGATTCTCTGTCTCTGTCTCTCTCTCTGTCTCTGTGTTCCTCTCTTTCTCTCCCTCTGCCCCTCTCCCCTGCTCTCACACTCTCTCTCTATAAAAAGGAAAAATGTATTAAAAAATAAAGACTTCCTTCAATATAATTTTTGAAATATTTATTTTCGAGAGAGCGAGGTTGGGCACATCATTGGCATGTCACTTTATCTTTGGGCCTCGAGAAGAGAAGTCACTTTTACTCTCTTCATATTTTATCTGGTCCTCTACCACCAAATGGCGGCACCAGGAGGCCTTTGCCAGCTTGCTTTGACCTTCCTGTATCATTTGAGGCCATTTCTTAGAAAGACTTACTTGTGTGCGATTTACAAAGGGTCTTCACACCTATTTTTTTTTTTTAAATCCTCCTTCAGACCCTGTAATGTTAGCAGTACAATGAAGCTGAACTACAGTGAGATGAAGTGAATTGATAAGGCTCTTCTTTTCCTCCTCAAACCCCAGAGTGTTACCAAATGTCTTCTTAATATTTAGACCTTCTTTTTCTTCATACTATCCCTCTAGATATCCTGTGGCTAACGAAAACTCAACACATCTGTAATCCAACTAACCACCCACGTCTCTTAGTTCCTAAAATACTGATTCTCTTCCTGTCATCAGTCACATCGTCTTCTCCTTGTATGTCCAGATATATCGTGCTTTATTTCTGGCCTGTTCAGCTGCCACTGCCATTCCTCAGAGCCTGAACTAAGTTGTTGTTGTCTGTCTGGACCATTACGGTAACTCTAGATTGAGCCCAGTATTAAAGACTGCCTCCCATAGACAAAGTTTGTAATTACATATTGTCAGCATTGTATTTGTTTGTTGCCTATTTCCTTGAGGGCAAGGACCCAAGTGCATACAACATTGGGTATAATACGTTGACATTTCTTAATAACTGTTAGTTGAATGAATGTTAGAGTGATGGATGGCACTATAATAATCATCTTCCCACAGCCCACTTCTGATGATATCACCCTTGCCCCAAATTGTCCATGACCAACCCAGGTCATGGCAACTCTATTGTCATTGTCTGGCCTGCAACTATTTTTCCACTTGTCTGATGTGGATGTGGAGAAAAGGGAACACTGGTGTACTGTTGGTAGGATTTTAAATTGGTACAACTACGAAGGAAAACAGTCCAGAAGAGCCTCAAAAAATTACAAATGGAACTACCATATGATCCAGCAATTCTGCTTTTGGGTGTATATCCAAAAGGAAACAAAAACACTAACCCCAGATAGCTACAGCTCCATGTTCATAGCAGCATTATTTGTAATAGTCAAGACATTGAAACAACCTAAGTGTGTATCAAAGGATAAGGGAATAATTGAGTTATAATACATATACCCAATGGAATTTTATTCAGCCATAAAAAATGAGGAAATCTTGCCATTTGCAAGACCATCATGGACCTTGAAGACATTATGCTGTGTGAAATAAGTCAGAGAAAGACAAATACTCTATGCCCTTACTTGTATTTGGAATCTCAAAACAAATTAAAAATAAACTCCTCAAAAAAGCGATTAGACTTGCGGTTATCAGAGCAGAGGGTGACGGGAGGGGAAATTGGAGGAAGGTGGTCAAAAAGTATAAACTTCCAGTTAAAGATAAATAAGCAATACAGATGTAATGTACAACATGATGAATACAGCTAACACTGCTGTATGATACATGGGAAAGCTGTTAAGAGAGTAAATCCTGAGAGTTCTCATCACAAGGAGAAATTTTTTTTTCTCGTTTTTTTTCTTTTTATTGTACCTATATGAGAAGACGGATGGATCACTGAACTCACTGTGGTAATCATTTCACATTATATGTAAACCAAACCCATCATACCTTATATGGTGGTGTGGGTCAATTATTTTTCAAAAAAATTGGAAAAAAATTTTCATTAAAAAAAAAAAGGATGGGTTCTGGAGCTAGATCACTCAAGGTGGGGCTGATAACAGAGACCCATCTCTGCAAGGTGGGGTGCAGATTGCTCCCATTGGTTCTCCAATGGTTAAAACTTTTACTAGTGGTTAATTGGGATGCTGTGCTGGTGAAAAGGGTGCAGTGTATCAGGTATTTGAAAAGTAGGGAGGAAATTATGATTTTAAGAACAGTGGATTTTGATGGCACTGGGTAAGTTTGACTGATATTCTAGAAAATGATGATGAGGGGCGCCTGGGTGGCGCAGTCGGTTAAGCGTCCGACTTCAGCCAGGTCACGATCTCGCGGTCTGTGAGTTCGAGCCCCGCGTCGGGCTCTGGGCTGATGGCTCAGAGCCTGGAGCCTGTTTCCGATTCTGTGTCTCCCTCTCTCTCTGCCCCTCCCCCGTTCATGCTCTGTCTCTCTCTGTCCCAAAAATAAACATTGAAAAAAAAATTAAAAAAAAAAAAAAAAGAAAATGATGATGAAAGGCTGAGAGCATTTTAATAGTCAATGAAAACTAAGTGTGAAAGCCAGAGGGCCTAGGTATCTTATAAAGAGGCTTTCATCTTCTAAAGAGGGAGCTCAGAGAAGACTGTGCAGACTGGCCTATGACTTAATTGTCAGAGTAGCTTAACTCCAGAGAGGGTTAAACTCCCAACCACAGCAGGTAGATCCTGGTTAGCACCCTCTTTGAGAAAGAAGGGGACTTTGACACATTCCCCTGATCCCCAAATCTTTTTTTTTTATAAATTTTTAAGTATTTTAAAAATTTTTAAATATTTTAATTAAAAATTTTTTTTTAACATTTATTTATTTTTGAGACTGAGAGAGAGACAGCATGAACAAGGGAAGGTCAGAGGAAGAGGGAGACATAGAATCTGAAACAGGCTCCAGGCTCTGAGCTGTCAGCACAGAGCCTGATGCGGGGCTTGAACCCACAGACTGCGAGATCATGACCTGAGCCGAAGCTGGACACTTAACCGACTGAGCCACCCAGGCGCCCCTAAAATATTTTAATTTTAATCGTAATTCCAGTATAGTTAATATGCAGCGTTGTTTTGGTTTCAGGTGTACAATACAGTGATTCACCACCAATTCCATACATTACTCAGCCCTCATGAAGATCAGTGTACTCTTAATCCCCTTCACCTATTTCACCCATCCCCCTACCCTCTGGGAAGGGTGGTTATCTGTTCTTTATAGTTAAGAGTCTGTTTTTTCTCTGTCTCTTTTTCCTTTGTTCATTTGTTTCCTAAATTCTACATTGAGTGAAATCAGATAGTGTTTGTTTTTCTCTGACTTGTTTTACTTAGGATTAGACTCTCTAGCTCCATCCATATTGTTGCAATGGCAAGATTTCCTTCTGTTTATGACTGTACAATATTCCATTATATATATATATACACACACATATGTACAATATTCCATTATATATATATGTATATATATATACATATATATGTATATGTGTATATACATATATATATGTATATACATATATATGTATATATATGTGTGTGTATATATATACACATATATATGTGTATATATATATATATGTGTATATATATATATATATATATATATATATCGTATCTTCTTTATCCATTCGTCTATTGGTGGACATGTGGGCTGCTTGCATAGTTTGGCTATTGTAAATAATGCTGCAGTAAACATAGGTGTGCATGTATCTGTTTGAATTAATGTCTGGTATTTTTGGGTAAACACCCAGTAGTGTGTAGTTCTATTTTTAATTTTTTGAGGAACCTCCCTACTGTTTTCCACAGAAGCCGCACCAGTTTGCATTTTGTCAGTACTGTTTTGATTACTACCGCTTTCTAGTATAACTTGAAATCTGAATTGTGATATCTCCAGCTTTATTTTTCTTTTTCAAGTTTACTTTAGCTATGTGGGGTCTTTTGTGGTTCCATACAAATTTTAGGATTGTTTGTTCTAGTTCTGTAAAAAATGCTGTTGGCATCTTGACAGGGATTGCATTAAATGTGTAGATTGCTTTGGGTAGTATGGGCATTTTAGCAATATTCTTATAATCCATGAGATGTAATGTCTTAATTTTTTTTGTCGTCTTCAACTTCTTTCATTAATGTTTTTTTTTTTTTTTTAATTTTTTTTCAACATTTATTTATTTTTGGGACAGAGAGAGACAGAGCATGAACGGGGGAGGGTCAGAGAGAGAGGGAGACACAGAATCGGAAACAGGCTCCAGGCTCTGAGCCATCAGCCCAGAGCCCGACGCGGGGCTTGAACTCACGGACCGCGAGATCGTGACCTGGCTGAAGTCGGACGCTTAACCGACTGCGCCACCCAGGCGCCCCTTCTTTCATTAATGTTTTATAGTTTTCAGAGTACAGGTCTTTCACCTCCTTTTTAGTCCTAGATATTTTATCATTATTTGTGCAATTGTAAATGAAATTGTTTTCTTTTTTAAAAAAAAAATTTAATGTTATTTTTTAGGAGAGAGAGAGAGGGACAGAATGCAAGCAGGCGAGGTGCAGAGAGAGAGAGGGAGACACAAAATCCAAAGCAGGCTCCAGGCTCTGAGCTGTTAGCACAGGGCCCGACATGGGGCTCAAACTCATGGACCACGACATCATGACCTGAGCTGAAGTCATATGCTTAACCAACTGAGCCACCCAGGCGCCCCATGAAATTGTTTTCTTAATTTCTCTTTCTGCTGCTTCATTGTTAGTGTACAGAAATGTAATGGATTTCTGTACATTGATTTTTTATCCTGCAACCTTACTGAATTCATCTATCAGGTTTAGTAGTTTTATGGTGGAGTCTTTCGGGTTTTCTATATGTAGTATCGTGTTATCTGAGAATAGTGAAAGTTTTACTTCTTCCTTACCAATTCGCATGCTTTTTGTTCCTTTTTCTTGTCTGATTGCTGTGGCTAGGACTTCCAGTACTATGTTGAGTAAAAGCGGTGAGAGTGAACATCCTTGTGTTGTTGCTGACCTTAGGATAAAAGCTCTCAGTTTTTCACTATTGAGTATGATGTTAGCTGTGGGTTTTTCATAGATGGCCTTTATTTTGTTGAGGTATGTTCTCTCCAGACCTGCTTTGTTGAGGGATTTTATCATCAATGGATGTTGTACTTGGTCAAATGCTTTTTCTGCATCTGTTGAAATGCAGTTATGGTTTTTATCCTTTCTCTTATTGGTGCAGTACATCACATTAATTGATTTGTGAATATTGAGCCACCCTTGCATGCCAGGAACAAATCCCACTTGCCTGATCCCCAAATTTTGAGTTTCCAGATTCCTCTGAACTCTCTGAGCCTGAACAATCCCTCCCCCTATTAATAGCGAGAACTCTCCCTTTGTTGGAAGGTGATGCCGAGGTGCCCCTTGGTGTCTTATCTCTCCTCCTAGCCATGATGCCTGCTTCCTGAATTAAGTCTCAACATAACCCAGCAGGATGGGCTGGGCCTGATAAAGGAGGAGAGGGAGTGTACCTCAAATGTACTGTGAGACTTAACACACATTGGCAGGAGTCAGAAGAGTACGAATGGGACTCGGTTCTGAGGTGCTTGATCACGGAGGCTAGCAAAACAAAACATTGATCAGTGGAGAGTATATTGGTTTGTGGGCATTCCTTGGTGATACAAATTTAACACCTCGGCAAAGAACCCAGAAGATGGGATGAACTTGCTCCTCGGGTGGTTCCTAGATGCTGGCTGGACAGTGATGCTCAAGCCGAAATGTGGAGAGGGGAAGTTGTGGGGTGGGCGGAATCGAGACAGAGCAGTGTTAGGAAGCTTCTCCTGGGCTGTAGACCTGGGCCTCCCTGCTGTTGAGGTCACTGCTGAACCACAGCTGCAGATCTTGCTGTGCCCCTCAGAGACTCTGTTCCTCAAACTCCTGCTTACCCAATCATGGCCTTTAGGTTTCTAAGGGCTTTCTAACTCTGGAAACCTCAACCTTGCTTTATTTGAATAGGGCAGAAGCCACTATAAACCTGCTTCGGGCTTGCTTCTCAGGTGTGTTTTTAAGGTTGATTTCCCTGTGGATCCCTCTCAGCAGATGCCCTGCGGCGGGGGGTGGGGGGGGGGAGGGATTCAGACCTGAGCATCAAAAGATTTTAGGCTGGAAGATCATTTGGTAGGAGATTGCAGAGAACGCGAACTGTCTCTGAAAGCGTAAGAAGGGACCTAGAAATAAAAGGTATGGTTTGAGGAACGCGGCAGCCGTAGTAGAGCGTGACAGTAGAATGACGAGCCCTGGGGTGGGATTGCCACTCAGAGGCAGATGACGCAGGGCTTCAAAAACCAGGCCGAGATGTCTGGGGTGTCACCCAAGGGTGGTGGGACAAAAAGGAGGGCTTGGTTTGAGCTGCAACAGCACCAAGTTATACCTTACTGTAGTCAGGAGAATGATTTGAAAGGGAGGATTTTATTAAGCCATTTTTATTATTTTATTTAATGTAACATTGAGTTAATAGTTGTTAAACAAATACATAAGTAAATAAGCATTTAAAACTGTAAATATATGTCTATATTGCATATGTTGAGTATGTAATAAATTATATTTTTATAAGCAAAAAATAACATGTATTAATTAACTTTTTAGTAGAAAGCAGGTGTTGAGGCATTGTGGGTGTGGGTGTCTAAATAGCAGAGAAGATCCCTGCCTTCCATCTAATCTAAATAAGACCCGGTGGCCCCGTGAAGCCATTGTTAAAGCTGAGCGTGCACCTTTGTTTTTAGCTGACAAAACAAAAGTGGTGGTAACGGGCATAATGACTCAGAGGTGTGTGGATTAAGAGAGAGGCTGGAGGAATTGAAGGATTCAAGGCGAAGTGGGTGCCTCACAAGGTTAGAGCCTTGGCATTGGGTGTGAACATGGGGCACAGCAAGGGCCATCGGCACACGTTTGTAGTTGGTGGTGCAGCAGTTGCGGAATTAGCACAGCAGGCAAGAAGGTCGGGCTGCCTCCCAGCCTGGAGTGCTATTTGCCTTCCTTACCTTCCTGTCGACATTCTGTCTTTTAAAACTCAGCTCAGTTCTCCAAAAGCCCTTCGCGATTTCAAGTTGAACTTGAGATCTCTCCTCAATTCGCTGCGTGCATGTCTAGGTTACTACCTAATTCTTTCTCCTCCAGGCGGAGCCCGCCGTGAATGCGCCTGTCTTCACCAGGGTTGAAAGCAGGAAACATGCAGTTTTGCATCTTCCGTTGCTGAGCACAGCCCCAAACACCCAGAAAGTGCTCAAGAAGGATTTCTTCCTCTCATTGGAAAGTGACTCACATCCCCAGCTGAAGAACTGGTGTAGTAGTAGACTTGTGAACAGACTCTAAGTCCTGGTCTTTCCCAGTGTGCTTTGCAGTCTTTGCTAATACACGATTGTATACATTTTGCAAGGTCGGTTATTCGTGTCTGCGTGATTGCCTTTTCCTCCCGCCTTGACTTTTTTGGTTTTTTGTTTGTTTTTTTTAAGTTTATTTATTTATTTTTGGGACAGAGAGAGACAGAGCATGAACGGGGGAGGGGCAGAGAGAGAGGGAGACACAGAATCGGAAACAGGCTCCAGGCTCTGAGCCATCAGCCCAGAGCCTGACGCGGGGCTCGAGCTCCCGGACCGCGAGATCGTGACCTGCCTGAAGTCGGACGCTTAACCGACTGCGCCACCCAGGCGCCCCTATAAATAAATATTTTAAAAGTTGTTTTCAGATCCGCTGTGTGGACCATACAAGAAAAATTAGCCTCATTATTTCACTCACTTCTTATTTATAGCCTTAAACATAATTATTCAAGTTTGTTGGACACATCCATCCCACTACCTGCAAATGACTTTTGGACTTTTCACAAACCACACACCCTTTCTCAGTTGATTAACACCATCACTGAGACTACCCTTGAAAGCTGGCTCTGCTTCTGATTCATGTTATTGTGTAACATACTGTCTGGCTTATGGTAGTTGCTCAACTAGCAAGTAAGTATCTGTGCATCTGAAGAAATTCCTCAGGAATTCCTAAACCTCTTCAGTGCAGAGAATGTATCTTACATTTATGAGATATCACATAATTTAGCAGTAATGCTCCACAACTGAATTTTATACGTCACATTTTGAGCTGGACGTGAAAACAGCTTATTTATGCAAGTCCCTCTACCATGTGTGGAAGATTTAGGTGGAAATGCATCATAGCCAAAGCAATCAATGTGATACTAACACTTTTCAGTACTATAGAACGTTTTAGTTTTTCCAAGGTCTTTAAAATGTATGATTTCATTTTACTGTCATGAAAATGATGTGATATGATCAAAAAGTAGAGGCAGAGGAAGATGTAGGTTTTCCGATGGAGACTAAAGCTTATGTAATTTGGGGGGTACTCAGTAAGAAAAAGAACAAAATTATGTAAGAAAATATTTATTTGGAATGAGGAAAGAAATTACAACAAATTAAAAACTTAAAAAGATGATAAATATCATAATCATCTTGGAAAGATATTTTTATTAATGACCTACCTGATTCACATATGTAGAAATTTTCCCTATATATCTGGCAGTACAATCTTGGATTGACTATTTATATGACAATTTAATATAATTTTTATAGAGATATAAGAACAATAATTCAATTTTTATTTTAGTCTGGTTGATTACTTTTTTATAGTTGATCATTGGGATACATAAAATATGTGACTTACACACAGTTACATTTGTGACTTACACACAGTTGCGTTTGTGACTCGCAGACTGCTACAGGATTGTGCCCTAAAAACCCCCAAATTGTGACAAATGCTATTTTGCTTCATTCTTAACATAAAGAAAACCACTTATGGCTCATTGATATTTGTGTAAATTGGATTATAAAATGTATTACTAACAAGGGAAAAAACTTGTTTTGACTTTGTCAGTGTCCTCCAGCAAGTGAAGAATTATTATTATGTTTTCCTAGTAACTAAAGTCATTGAAATAAAATTATTCTATAAATGACGTGTAAATTAAACATTATACAAAAGTAAAAAATAAGACTTCACATCTCAGAAAGAGGTATAGAATTTCAGTGACTATTTACCTTTTCCTCATCTTGCTTAGTCCTGAAGAATTTTGAGACAGTCCTGATTGATTCTTACAATGCACCCTATGAAACACATTTTAAATAGGTGGGAAAATGAGGCAAAGGAAGAGAAGGCTATGGGTAAGCCAGATGAGACCAGGACAGTGACTTCAAACAAAGATAATATACTAAAGATGCTGCGGTCTGTGAATTCGAGCCCCGCATCGGGCTCTGTGCTGACTGCTCAGAGCCTGGAGCCTGTTTCAGATTCTGTGTCTCCCTCTCTCTCTGACCCTCCCCCGTTCATGCTCTGTCTCTCTCTGTCTCAAAAATAAATAAACGTTAAAAAAATTTAAAAAAAAATCTCATTAAAGATCCAAGCCTCGTGCCCTTGAATACTGTATTGGTTGAGCAAGTTACTCAACCCCTCTGAACCTTTGTCTTCCTCTCATCTATAAAATGAGGACATTAGTAACAGCTACCTCATGGAGTTTTTGTGTGAGGATTGAATCACTTAATATATGTAAGGTACTGATATTAGGTAATACTGTTCCTTGGATTGGAAGCTTCAACTAGAACTAAGGTTTACTATTAGTAACTCCTTAAAATAATGATCAGCAGACAACAGATTTTTTACAGTGTAGGTTGTTCTACTCGACTGTTCAAGTTTCTTCAGAATAATAGAACCAGAACAACCTACCACAACGATAATTTTTCTTTGTGCTGCGGCAATAACTAGGTGATGTCTGTCTGAAGTCAGCTCGAAGGTCTGATTTTGTTTGAAGTGGAGTTCTGTCCCATAGCCACAAAATACTTTAAAATGTACTCTTTCATGGCTACCTGCGTCTGTTAGCCACATTTCAGAGACAAGGGGGAAGGTGGAGAGAGACATAGAGGAAAAGACGTGTCACTGTCTTCTTATTTGTTATTGTCATGCAGTCAGTGGCTGTCCTATTGGTTACTGTTTCCCAGTACATCCTGCAATGCTGCCACGCAGTATAGACCCTCGGGAGATGTTTGTTAGGCTTGAATTTAGTGATTGCGAATGTAAGATAAGAAAGTGTGCTCCAACAGTCGGTTTTGTTTTAAAGAACCTATTTCCAGCTATCTTTTCCTAGGCAGTTGCACACGTTATTAGCTTCTAATGGAAATATTGAAATTTATTTTTAAAATCTTATTTTATTGATTGATAATAAAATGTCTTTTCCAAAAGGTGTTTATGCTAGTAGAGTGGGGGAGGCAATTGAAGAATAGGTGAAGTTTCTGCCAGTTACTCTGCTCCTCTCTTAGCCATTGTCTTCATCTGCTTATTCAAAACTGGATTGCTGACGTATCTGCTTTCAGGTGTGCAGGAAAGGAAAAGGGGCCAAAGTCTGGAAGGGCCAGCTTGTCTATAAAAAGGAGCTGACACAGAAGTTGTACACGCCCCTTTCTCTCACCTCTCATTGGCTCAAGCTGTCGCAAGGGAACACCTGGCTGCAACGGAGACATAGAATTGTAATTGTTGGCTAGGCAGGCGTATGTGGGGAAAGAGCAGATTTTGAAGGGACACATTTGGCATGACTATCTTAAGCAGCATAAATGATTTTTCTATTGACATTCCTCAAAACAACACATGCGTTTTCTTTAGGTAGTAAACTTTAGTGTATTCAAAAGAATCTCAAGTGCATGACAGCATTGAAGAGAGCATCCCTGTGTGAGTAGATGGTCAGACTGCTAGGTAAGAAAGAAACCATTTCATCTAAACAGCTATGTGTGTGTGTGGGGGGCTCTTTTTGTGAGAATAGTTCAGCATTTGCCTTAACAAATTTAGAGATAAGGACCTGGGAATGGGGTACTGTCGTAACAAAAATAAGGACATGTTTCATATTAGCAGGCAAGTGGCAGGTGACAAAGAAATAGATATTGCAGTTTGGAATGCTGTTGGCCATTTCTCATCACATAAGAAAACATTTGGTAAAAGTGGGGCGCCTCGGTGGTGCAGTCAGCTAAGCATTTGACTTTGGCTCCGGTCATGATCTCGGGGTTTGGGAGTTTGAGTCCCGCAGTGGGCTCTTTGCTGTCAGCACAGAGCCCACCTTGGATCCTTTGTCGCTACCCCCTGCTGCTCTTTCCCTGCACATGCACTGTCTCTCAAAAATAAGTGAACATTAAAAAAAAATCAGGTAAAACTGTCTATTTTTAAATAAAATCTCTTAAAAAACAGGAATAAAAGAGAAGATAGCATTCTTATTCTCCAAAATAACTATAGCTAACATCACCCTTACTGGTGAAATGTTGAATTATTTTCCTTTGTGATCAAGAAGAAGACAAGTATGTTTGCTGTCACCACTTCCATTCAATAACTTTACTTGAGATTCCAGTGAGTTCAATAGAACTAGAAAAAGAAATAAAAGGTACAAGGATTAGAAGAAAGAAACAACACTGTCATTATTCAGAGTTTTGTGAGCGTTTGCAAAAACAACAGACATGACTTGAATTGTACAAATACCATTCACAACAACATCAAAAATATGGACTACTTTGCAATAAACCCAACCAAATATGTGCCAGCCTTCTACAAATAATCTTAAAAGACTTATTTGAAAGAAAACTGTAAAGATGGAGAGATACGTACTATGCTTATAAATTGGAAGACTAGTATATGGAAATGCCAATTAATCTAGAGAGTCAATGCCATCTGAATCACAAACCCCAGAAGGCTTTGTGTGTAACTTGGCAAGCTAAGTCTGAAGTTTATATAATATACAAAAGGCTGACATTGCCCTAAAGAAGAAGTTGGTAAGATTTGTTTACTAGCTACGAAAACTTTTTTGACAGCATAGTAACTTAGGCAGCATGGTATTGGTATGGAGATAGGCAGGTCAGTGGAATGGACTAGAAAGCTGAAAATCATAGCTACACACATAAGGGTACTTCCTATTTGACAGAGGCAGCACTGCATATCAGTGGATATAGGACACAGTTTATGATAAATGATACTGAGACAAGTTGATGTCCATGTGGAAAAATATGAAACTTGATCGTACTTCATCCCATACTTAAAAAACAATTCCAAAGGGATTAACCTCTCCGCATGTTTTATTGATTCTAAGAGATACACGTTAATATCTCTTTGTCTGAAATCAGGATGTTTTCACATTCAATGACACCATAGTTTACTTAGCAATAGTTTTTCTTTTTTGTGTTGAATATGTTAGTGGTGGATCTTATATATTTTTTTTTCTTTTTAAAAGTTTATTTATTTATTTTGAGAGAGAACAAGAGAAGCAAAGAGAGAGTGGGAGAGAACCCCAAGCAGGCTCCATACTGTCAGTGCATAGCCTGACATGGGGCTCGATCTCAAGAACTTTGAGATCATGACCTGAGCTGAAATCAAGAGTTGGACGCTTAACTGACTGAGCCACCCGGGTGCCCCTGTGGATCTCATATCCGATGATGACTTAGGTTTGATGAAATATGGTGTAACAGTTTGAGTCCGATCAGGAAAATAAAAGTCAATCAGTATTTCAAGAATAAAACATGTTGATACAGGGAATTAGGGGCTTCTAGCACCAATGGGAGGATTAAGGAAGTGAAGAGCTTGAAAGCTCACCAGTAGGCAACTGAAAAATCCCAGGAACCTCCAAGAAGCCACGGCAGCTTCTCAGGAAGCCACTAGCCATGATCACATGTACCTAGAGATCTGCATAATTTGAAGACATGCATTCCTATGACCCTTTGATGGTATTAGAAAATTATTATAAGAAAGAGCTACATTCAGGCTAGAATCTGGTCCCCATTGCGTATTGTGTGCATATTGGGAGAGATGTAAATAACATATAAAAACTACTTTCTAGTTGATACCTTTCTGGAACATGAAGAGCCACTCTGGATCAGATACAAAAGTTGCTCATCGCTCAGGGATCCTGAATTTTGAACCAGCCACAGTAACTGTATGGGACTTTGAACACTTTAGGAAAAGGGTCATGTGTTGCACGTGTAGGTAGAATAACGTGTAGGATATTTGGGTGGACAGAGGGGCAGACCACAGCAGACTGCAAGTTGTCTCTTTTTCCTGGATATGTGGTAATTCATATAGAGACTTTATTTATAAGTCTTTCTTGCAGATAAGTATGGTCATGTGACTAACACTGAACCAAGGAGATCTGAGAAGAATAAGTGACGTTGTCAACTTACATCTCTTCTCCAACTTAAGGACTACTTACTTTTCCCAGACAGTTATTCTTTCCCCCCTGCAGGAACTGGAACAGAGACATGCCAGACCTGGCTATGACCATGAAAGCAAGGACAATGCCTTTGGGAATGACCAAGCACAGGTGGCAGACACATGGATCTCAGAATGCCCATGTGCAGAAGAGAGGTCCTGCCAACCTAGAACAGAGTAGAGTATAATGTGGTAGAGAAGTAATACTCTTATTTAAGCCATGCTGTGTTGTGGTCTCTGATCTATTATATCAAAATTATTATCATTGACAAATACAATGCATATGTCATTGCATTAAAGTCATTTTTGTAGTTATTTTACTATGCAATAAACTCAGCAATAACCTTTTAGTTCTTGGGACCATTTTAAAATGAGCAAATCCAAAGTCTTATACTTGAAGTTTTCCCATGGTCCTAGGTTTTATATGAATGCCTCTAATCTTGTATTCCCTAAACTCCCAATAGATGATTAACTCAGACAACATGGATTGGTTTTCATTGTATAGCTTTATAAACAAGTCCAAGGACATTGCAGAAGTTCAATAAATATCCTTTGATTGATTAGAAATGCTGGAAAAGGAATTTCAAAGGAATTTAAAAAATAAACTTAATGAAAATAAAAAGAACCACCTTCTTCAATTTTAGATAAAGAAGTTAATTTTGGCCTGAAGTTTGAAGTTCCTTACTGAAGCCATTCTTTTAGCTATTAAGAGATGGCTCATTTTTCACACTGATGTATGTTGGGTTCTATTCTTCCCAGCCATAAAGCAGTTTTTGACCATCATTACATCTTAGATAGCAATAGATAATTCTGAAGTTTGTTTGTAGGTCAGAATTTTGTATATTATGATGTTTTCCATTGTTTGCTTTAATTTTCCTGAGATGTTCTTTCTAAGTTTTAAATGTTTTTGGTGGCTTTCATCACCTTCTTCAGCTCACTCTCCAAGCCATCTTCTTGAGGATGGATCATTCCATGTTAAAACTGCATATCTCTCCCATATCCACATGCCTGATCCCCATTTACCTCTCTCTATTTAGTTTCCACTGTACTTACCATCTTCTACATGCTATGTGATTTACTTATTACAGTTGTTGTTCTTGTCTGTCTCTTCCCACTAGAATAGAATGTCTGTTCATGTAGGGATTTATATCTATTTTATTAACTGAAGTATCTTTAGTACCTAGAGTGGGTGCTCAGTAGATAATGGCTTAATAAATGAAGAACTTCCACTCTGTTAAAGAATAATTTGATTTAATTTTAGTTAGATGAATGATTGAACAATTTGACACTAGGAACCCTAAAACTATGTTCTATTTTTAAAACCTGAATTATATATTTTCAGGAAAGATATTCAAACAACAAAATGAAGTTGAATTTCTTTTCTATGAATTATTACTTGCTTTGCCTAAGAAAAAAACAGATGGTCACTTGCCAGATTAAGGACTATACCATTGCTATTTCAGCCCACAGTTTTACCACACATGATGTTCACAATCTGAACATGTTGTCCCATGTTTCTGTTCATAAGAGAAGATTTTTGTACTCTGTGCTGTGTTGACTCTGTGCAACTGCATCCAGTTGGTTCTGACAGGTCAGTAGCACTTCTAAATGATGAGGGTTCCATTTCTGGGATTGCTGTGTTTCCACTAGGCACAGGGGCTAATTCAATCCTGCAAGTTAAATCTCACATATAATCAGGAATATTGGGGTAAAAAGGGGGAGAGAGGCAAATAAGTAACCATTGTTACTGTCTGGATGGCAGGGAGTCATGCCCAGTGCACATTATCATATGGGTGAGATTTAGTGTTGTCTTATTTTACATTCCTGCATCTATTTATACTCTTGGATCCTTATATGAGTAGCTGACATTTATTCACTTACTAGTGCCAGATACTGTTTTAAACATTATATATCTATCTATATCTATCTATCTATCTATCTATCTATCTATGTATATGTATATATATATGTATATAGTACATACATGTATATATAGTTAACTCTTCTCAGCAATATGATGAATTAGATATTTTAATTATCCCTTTTTTATGGAGACATAGAGACAATTTACCCACGTGCACATGGCTAGTAAATGGCAGAGTTAGCATTCACACCAATAGTCTTAGCCTCTAGCCCGTGCTCTCAAATGCTATCCTAGTATGAGATTACTATTTGAGTTTCCTGTTCAAAGGTTCCCTGATGCCCGTTAAATTTACTTCCGTTGCCAGCCAGCACTTTCCGTGCTCTGGCATCATTTTGTCCTCCTCTGCATCTGCTAACATTCTCTCTGCTTCAAACACTCTGTTTCACTAAAGGGTTTATTGCCGTTTCTCTGCCTGCTGTGTTCGTGGTGATTTACTTTTTAAAATCCTTCATCAGAGACTGTGTGATATGTAGGAATGTGTTAATTATCTTTAATCCTCATGGACAGTGCTTAGTTGCCCTAAGAGGGAATACACACTTCAGGGATGGTGAGGTGGCATTCAATCAAAAGGGCACTTTCAGAGAGGGAGAGAGAGCTCCTATGAGCTCTTCAACTATCTTTAGCTCTAATCAACCCTAGGCGTTTTGTTGATTAGCAAAATGAATGTTAGAAATTAGTTTTTGCTAGTGAAGTGAATTGTATTCTAGATGTGTGAATTAGCCTTAAATGTGGTAGAGTATAAGAATTCAGTAGGCCCAGAAGCCTCCCACCCTTTGGTATGGTGCCCATAGCCTGATTCCCAAATATTACCTGTGGGGAGCCTCCTATTCAGAAGAGTCTGGTTGTCTTGACGAGATTTTTGGAGTGATTGGTGGGGGTGGTTTGGAGCTGACAGCTAAGAAAGAATTCTTGAAGACGTCTTTGGTGCAAAAACGTGATTTTGTTAAAGCACGGGGACAGGACCTGTGGGCAGGGAGAGCTGCACTGGGGTTGTGAAGAATGGCTGGTTATATACTATGGAGTTGGAGGAGGTAAAGTCAAGGGGAAGTTTTCAAGGAGATTTTCCTATGCTAAAGAAGAGGCCTAGCTATTGTTAAGCTAAGGTTGTAGTTCCCTCTGGCAAAGCATTAACATTAAGACAGGGCGTTCCTGGAGAAATGTTCTACTCCGCCAGCCTCAAGTATTTGTCAGTGGGCTGTAGGTTATAAGGGAATTTAATTTACCTGCCATTTCCTTCTTGTCTTTGTTCCCCACATCACTATGGAGGGGAGGGTGATGTTGGGGCTCCAGGAAACTGAGTCTACAGATTTCTAGAGATTAGGCTATTGATAAGATTGCCCTTTTCTTGTAATTTAGTAAGATATTTGTAAACTGATGGAGACTCATGTCCTGTATGACTGTGATCCCTACCAGTTAGCCATTTGTTTTTTTTTCCCCGCCTTTGTTTTTGGGAAGCCAGGAGTGCCTGAGAAATGTCACACACATCCCACCTGGAGGGCGTATGTGTGCCAGTTTGTACTTTGCCCTCAGCCTGTCTTATGCTCCCTCCTCAGTCTCAGGCGAAACACAAGGTTCCTTGACACAGCCTTTGAAAAATTGTTAGTTTCCAATCTAGTGACCCTTTTGATGAGGATGCGTGGGGCAAGCTAAGGGCAAACACAGTACAGGCTGACAGAACGCACCCCCACCCCAGGTGGAATATGTGTGATATTCCTCGAATACTCTTGGCTACTCAAGAACAAAGGAAAGGGGTTTAAGTGCTTGCCATGGTAAAGTGGGAAACTAAGGGAAATAAAAAATTAAATTCCCTTAGTGCCTACAGCCCATTGACAAGTCCTTGAAATAGGCAGAGTGATCTTCCTCTAGGGCCTCAGCTGCCTCCATGATGACACTTTGCTAGGGGCAAAAGGGAATCTTGGCTTAACGTTATCCTGATCCCCAGGATCCTGTAAGTCCACTTTAACATGTAAAAATTCCACTGGAAACTTCCTTTATCTCAACTCCCCCAGGATATATGCTGGCAATCCTACTCCAAGTCTATGGTCCCCTGATATACATCTAAAGGATCTCATGACTGAAGTTTTAGTACACGGTAATAAATGGTGTTTTCCTAACAGCAGCTAGCTCCTCAAGGTCCTGGGAAACTTGCTTCCAAAATACCTTAGAGGCTTACTCTATCCCTAACTCCTCCCAACCTGAAGGTATACAATCAGTTACCCGTCACAACCCCAGTGCAGCTCTTTCTGCCCACGGGTCCTGTCCCCATGCTTTAATAAAATCACCTTTTTGCACCACAGACGTCTTCAAAAATTCTTTCTTGGCCGTTGGCTCCAGACCACCCCCACATCACCCCAAAACCCCATCACTTTCATGTCAGCTATGTCTGGAGCACCTAAAAAGACAGCTGAAACTTGACCTCATAAAATAGTTTCCTATGTATTTATTTGTCTGTTTGCTAATAAATGTTTGTAGGTGTAGACAAATTCAGTTGGGAGTTAGTTTTTTGGAAACTGGTAGTGAGATTGAGGAGGCTCCCTAGCACCTTACATCTAATAGCCATTACCTATCACTGGTAACAGATATCTATTTTAAAATTCTAATTATAAATGGCCACATTGGCTGCATGAGTTTGGTACCACACCTGTTCCAGGTTCATTTCTCCTTTTTAAATTCTTGTCTTTAGTATTGTTTCCTGCTGAGGTACTGTTCATCTCAGCCACACGTTTCACAGAACATTTCATCTTTTTATTTCATGGCTCACCTCAGAATTCCACATTCTCATGAAGGCTTTGCTGACTCTTTCAACCCTTTCTCATCATTGAGATGGGCTTTTACTGCAGTTATATATGGCACACATAAAAAAAATCTTTTGATCCTACACAAATTTCCCTGACAGTGTTCATTACCTGATTGAGATACAACTTAATTGAGGAACAAGACTCACATTAAGGGGATCCCAGTTGGTGATAAGGCCAATCCCAACTGGGAGCCATTCCTTTGCAAAGGAGTAAACAGTGTTGCTGCTTTGCTCTCAGGCACCTTCGCCCTTTCCTCCTGTGGTGTTTTTTTTTTTTTTTTTTTTTTTTATCATGGTTCTTCTTTTCTCTTATTTACCTTTGGAGAGTTTGAACTTTGATAGAAGCAAAATTACAAAGTAAAGGCCAAAGGTGATAGAGAAAAATAGTTCTTGAATATGTGGATTCCAGATCAGAGGAGAAAGATTTTAATCCACCAATTTATTATTTTTAACTTGCAGTAACATGCAGCATAGAATCTTCTGCTATAAAAGCCATATTTGTTACTGAAATTCTTAAAAATTATTTAATGTTTATTTATTTTTGAGAGAGAGAGAAGAGAGAGAGTGAGAGCAAGTGAGCACAAGGGGGTGGGGAGGGGGCAGAGAGAGGGAGACACAGAATCTGAAGCAGACTCCAGGCTCCAAGCTCCAAGCTGTCAGCACAGAGGCAGGGTTCGAACTCATGAACTATGAGATCACGGCCTGAGCCAAAGTCAGACGCCTAACCAACTGAGCCACTCAGGCACCCCTATTATTGAAATTCTTGAAGGGAAACAATTTTGTGTAGTGAATCTGAAGTTATCTACAGCTTCATTCCCTTCTCTTTAAATTAATAGTTTTTACAGATTTTTATTATTTTTATTTTCATTTTGTTAATGTTTATTTAGTTTTGAGAGAGAGAGAGAGAGAGAGAGAGAGAGTGAGAGTAGGGGAGAGGCAGAGAGACAGGGAGACACAGAATCCGAAGCAGGCTCCAGGCTCTGAGCTTAAGCACAGAGCCGGATGAGGGGCTCAAACTCACCAACTGTGAGATCATGACCTGAGCCAAAGTCAGATGCTTAATCGACTGAGCCACCCAGGCACCCCTTTTTAGATTTTTAACTAAAAGTTAAGATTTCTTAGGAACTTTGTTTTATACATACACATATACATATGTAATTTTATATATTCTATACTTACATTTATAA
Source organism: Prionailurus bengalensis (assembly GCF_016509475.1). Classification (NCBI taxonomy): domain Eukaryota; kingdom Metazoa; phylum Chordata; class Mammalia; order Carnivora; family Felidae; genus Prionailurus; species Prionailurus bengalensis. Next base: position 73,038,625 of record NC_057344.1, on the reverse strand, counting down.
TTATTATATAATTATGTATATACATATAATTTCATCAGCAAAGGCCACATACCATTGTGGTTAAGAGTTACATCGTTTAATAGTTCAAATAGTGTTGATTCAATGGATTTATAAAGTCCTTAAAGGATAGGAACCTGTTGAACACTTTTTTTAGATTTTCCTTATGCCCAACACAATCCCAGGCACAGGGGAGAAGGAGACAGGAGCAACAGATCCAGTATTAAGACTTAGTCTGTCTAGCATTTTAGGTAAATTCACTGACAGAATCAACTTCATATATGTAATTATTCTTCTAAACATTTTGTAAACCTGACTGATTTCTTATAGCATTGTACCTCACAGTAACACATAAGAACATTGAGAACTTGAGAATATACAGCAAAAAAACCTGGTGTAAGAGCCAGATCAAATAACAGATTTAGCTAATAGAATTTCTAAAAAATATAAACAGAAGGCAGGTTTTCTAAAATGTCATGGTTACTATGGGCTTAACTACTTTATTAGAAAGAGCATCCTTGTTGGGATGAGCACTGGGGGTTACATGTAAGTGATGAATCACTAAATTCTACTTCTGAAACCAATACTACACTATATGTTAACTAACTTGAATTTAATTAAAAAAAAAAGAGTGCATTTAATTTGTTTCACCTGATTTCATAAATAATTGTGTTGTTCCTACTTATAACTTGATCTAATGAACAAACAAACAAACAAAGCCCTAATACTCACCAGCTGGGCAATGTAGGCTAAGTCATGTAATATCTCTGGGTTTCAAATTTCACCATTTATAAAATGGGAGCACCACTATTCCATGAGTTAATGTGAAAGCAGCCAGCACTGTGCCCGGCACATCACTAGCAATCAGCTGTACTAGTTTGCTGGGAAACAAGTTGAAATAACTTATTCAGGGAGTTTTCCTTAATTGTATCAGATTATCAGTTATTGAATACTAATTAGAAGCAGCATTACCGATGGGGAAGAGTGTGGACATGACCACGTGCACATAGCAGTACTTGTGACCTTGGGCAAGGTCCTTAAGCTTTCTGTGCCTCAGTGTCATCGCTTATAAAATGGAGATAATAAGATCACTCTTGTGTTGAGGATTAAATCATTTGATGTACAGAAAGCATTTAGAACAGTGCTTGGCAATGGCAGGCACTCAATAAATTTCAGGGAATATTAAATTACATGCACAGGATTGTATTGGCAGTTTTAGAGGATAATAATTCTCAAAGATGAATGTGATTCAGTTCTTTTTTCAAGGAGTTTATTGTGTACTGTAGGAGGGAGAGAAGCTAGCCTGGTTAATCAAATATTGAGTAAGTATAAAATGTGATACAAAGTAAAAAGATAATCTGCTGTAAAAATGGAGAATAAGGAGTCAGAGATTCAGACTAGGCAGAGGAATGAGAGCTTCAAACGTGGCAGAGGCATTTGAATAGGCCTTAAATGATAAGAATTTTAATAGAGAGTGGGAAAACTTCAGCTTGACAGAATCACATGAGCATGGGGTCTTGAAAATGCTTGGAATATTTGGGAAATAGGCATGGCTGGAATGTAGGAGGCATTAGAAAATGTAGGAAAAGGGAGGATGGGAATCAGGTAAGGAGAATCTTGCATGCAATGCTAAGAATTTATTTATTCCTGAACAATGGAGGCTAGCTCCTTTCCCTCCCATAATATGCAATATATTATAAGCCTTTTGGAAATAAGAACTGACTCACATTCATCTTTGAGAGTTATTATTATCCACTACAACTCCTAGTCATTTTCAATGAGAAACTTTTTTTAACCTAATCTTTTAAAATTGAGTTAATTGTAGATTCACATGCAGTGATAAGAAATAAACAGAGAGATTTCTTGTACACTTTGCCCAGTGTCCCTCGATTGTTAACATTTTGCAAAATCTTTATTAATAAAATACCACAAGTAGGATATTGACATTGATACAGTTCACTCATCTGACAGTATCAAATTTCTCCAGTATTATTCATTCATGTGCATGTGTGTATTAAGTTCCTCCCCTGTGTGTGTTTGTGTAACCACAGTAAAGATCCTGAACAGCACAATGCCGTCAGCATCCCTTGTGTTGCTTCTATAACTTAACCCATTCTCTTCTGCTCCCTTCCCCCCCATTGCTGGCAAATACTAAATCTGTCTTCCATTTCTGCAATTTTTCTAACCTACTGCGATTGACTTTTTTCACTCAGGATAATTTCCCAAATTTATCATAGCTGCTGTGTGTGTGTGTGTGTGTGTGTGTGTGTGTGTGTATCAATAGTTCCTTTCAATTGCTGAGTCGTATCCCCTGTATGGGGGTCCTGCAGCTCCTTTCATCACTTATCTGTTGAATGACATTTGGGCTGAATATAGACTCTGTTGATTACAAATAAAGCTGCTACGAACATCCACACCCAGGTTTTTCTGGGAACACAGGTTTTCATTTCTTTGGGATAAATACCTTGGAGTGTAAGTACTGGGTCATATGATAGTTACATGTTTAGATTTTTAAGAAACTGCCCAACTGTTTTCCAGAGTGGCTGTACCATTTCACATTTCCATCAACAATGCATGTGTGATCTGATTTCTGTGCATCTTCAGCAGCATTTGGAGCTGTCATTCATTTTTATCTTAGCCATTCTGATATGAGTGTACTGATACCTCATTTGGATTTTAATTTGCATTTCTTTAATAGCTAATTGTGTGCATTTTTTTTTTCATTCTCTTATTTGCTATCTGTAGCTCCTCTTTGGTGAAATGTCTGTTCATGTCTTTTGCCCATTTTCTAATTGTATGGTTTGATTTTTTTTTCTTTTTATTGTTGAGGATTGAGAGAAGTTTATATATTTAGATAGGTGGTTTGCAATCATATTCTCCCAAATTGTGGCTTGTCTTTTCATTCTTTCCAGGGAGTTTTCATAGAATAAAAGTTTTAGTTTTGAAGAGGCCCAGGGGGTACAGAGGTCAATCGACATGGGAATTCCCTCCAGAGAGCAGAATCTGGGAAATCCCACCTCCCCATCTCCCACTGCCTGGACAGGACAGAATTTTCTCAAAATTCTTGTCTGCAAGAATTTCATGACTGCTATGGATTAGTGTCTATTTTTTCAATTCTTTCCTTTATAAAATTAAGGTGTTTACTGTGCCTATCTTGTCCTTGCCATAACTTAAATATGTGAATGAGTATGAGTGCATATGTGTAAGGGGGGGAGGCCAGGGAGGCAGATGACTTATATTTTTAAGTTATAAGTCTCTGGACTATGAAAAGACATTTTCATACTTAAAGAGGAACATGCATCATCCAGAGACTCTGGATTTCGAGCAAGGTGCAGTTACTGGAAGGTACTTTGGCTTCTATCCCTTAGGGAGGGGGTAAGTGTGTTCTTTGTGTGGAAAAAGGGTGGAAAGGATATTTGATGAGCTGAAGAATGGACTGTGATAGAGTCTGACTAGCTGTTTATCAAACCTATTTCCTTTTCTTCCTGAGAATACAGTTAGATTACATATGGACTGAGTTGTGACCTCCTCAAAATCATATGTTGAAGCCCTAACCCCCAAAGTGACTATATAGAGAGATGGGGTTTTTAGGAGGTAATTAAGGTTAAATGAGGCCAAAATGGCTATGCTCTATTCTGATAGGACTGTGGCTTTATGAGAAGATGACTCCGTTCTCTCACTTCCCTCTCTTCCCTCCTCACCTTCCTCTTCCTGCCTCTCTTTCCTCCCCCTTTCTTGTTCTCTCCTTCTTTGCCTCTCCCTCTTTTCCTACCCTCTCCTTCTCACCCACATGAGGACACAATGGGAAGATAGACATCTGTAAGCCAGGAAGAGAGTTCTTACCAGACACTTTGATCTTGGACTTCCCAGACTTCAGAACTGTGACAAATTTCTATTGTTTAAGCCACCCAGTCTGTGCTATTTCGTTATGGCAACAGGAGTTGATTAATACACCTCTGTTAGATATGCCATATAAATGAGTTCTAGTTAGTAGAAAGGGCCCAGAAGTGATGCGCCTCATTTTCAGAAAAGGCCACAAAATTAGTTTTGCCTTATTTCCCATGCTGTTTTTCCTTCTACTGGCTCAAAGAAGATGTGCTCAAGGAACTTGAAAACAATGTGTGAAATATGGCAAAGTAAAAACAAGATGGAAGGTGCCTGAATCTCTGAATCACTGATGGCAGAGAATGGCCCACTAATCAGGAACTTTTATTTTGGACTATATATGTGCAAAAAATAACTTTTAGTATGCAAGCCAGTATTTTGAGAGGTTATCTATGATAGCAAGTGGAGTAACCCTATCTAGTATAATAGGAATGTCACTAGAGAACATGGAGGAAAAAAAATTGGGGGGGGGGAATACTGGATCAATATTTTTGATGTCCAGTAGGCAGTTGAAAGTTCATATCTGCCAAAGAGAACAAAATGAAAAGGTGTCTGTGTTAGTCTGTTCAGCTGCTATAACAAAACCTAACATACTGGTGGCTGATAAACAACAGAAATTTATTGCTTATGGTTCTGGAGGCTGGAAGCCTGAGATCAGGTTGCCAGCATGGATGGATGAGGCCCTTTTCTGCACCACAGAATTCTGTGTCCTCACAGGGCAGAAAGGGCAAGGGAACTCTGTGGGGTCTCTTTGGTAAGAGAACTAATCCCATAAGGGCCCCATCCTCATTCCCTAAGCACCTCTCAAAGTCCCCACCTCCTAACACTGTCACATTGGACATTAGAATTTCAGTATATTAATTTTGGGGGGAAAACACAAAGATTTAAACCTGTCCAAGGATACAGACTTTAGCAAAGTCTACATTTAAGGGGTTAGAAAATTAGGGAGATGCATCCCAAAGGAGTGTGAAGGAACAGAGAGATTAGAAATAAACCAACAGAGTAAAGTCTCTCAGGCGACAAGAAGGGAGATTCAGTGAGGAGGTGGAGAATATCGGTGAGATGAGACTTTCTTCTTTCACAGAAGAATGAAACTGGATGAGACCACTGCTCTGAGAAGTTTGGCAGTGGAAAAAAAAATGACACACAGGGAAAAACACCTTCAAGGGAAAGATTGCTGAGGATTTGTTTGGTTTTGTGTGTTAAGTGAGAGGAGACTTGAACGTATTTGTTATTCAGGGAAAAGCAGTTATTCATGGGAGAATGAGATCCAATTTATGAAAAAGAAAAGGACTAACAGAGAAAGCCAGATTTTTGAAGCAATAGTATTACCTGTACAATTTCTAATTAATACTTCCTTAATAAATTTGAATCTGCTCAGTTTTCATATTAGCACAAAGGTAAATGTCATATTTTCCATTTTTAATTTCTTTCTAACTCAAATATGAACTAATTCAAATATGAACAGATGAATCTTTCCTTACTTCCTCTGGCAAATAATAAGAGTTGCTGGCGGTCAGAAATACATTTTATAGTCATATTTTTTATTAACTACAATTATTTGTTTTATGTTATTAGTATTATTACTTTAATGTTTATTTATTTTTGAAAGAGAGAGAGACAGAGCATGAGCGGGGGAGGGGTAGAGAAAGAGGGAGACACAGAATCCGAAGCAGGCTCCAGGCTCTGAGCTGTCCGCACAGAGCCTGGCGTGGGGCCCGAACCCACAAACAGTGGTATCACAACCTGAGCCGAAGTAGGATGCTTAACCGACTGAGCCACCCAGGTGCCCGTCTTATGATATTATTTAAATCTAACTCTAGATATAGAAGAATGTTCATTTAGGTCTAGAGCTTTACTATACATCTTTTGAAATATGAGTAGTAGGAATTGTTCTTTTATTTCCAGACCTTTGGAACTTAATCTGTTTTTTATTCCTTAAAGATAAAAAAAAAAAAAGAATGTAACATACTACTGTTTCTTGGGAAGAAAAAAGGAGAATGAGGGAGGGATTGGAGGGTGGAATAGGAGAGATTTCCAGAAATTCCTAGAGATTTCCACTCATTTCCACGTTATTATTCCAGAACTTGTTCAACACCTATTGTTGAGGAGAAAACTAATTAACACGCAGTGGCAGTCAGCTACATCTACCCTGAAAGATCTGTATGTGTAAAAATGTGGGAAAATGAGAAGTAGGTCTCTGTGGGGATTAGGTATGAAAATTATGTGAGATAACAAACATCGTATGTAAGACCTCTTAATACAGAGACTGGAATATGTAGGGAATCAATAGACATATATTTCTCTTCCATTTCTTTCATAATTGTTCTTTGTTTTTTAACTCCATAATTTAAAACAATTTTCTAGTGTTCTGCAGGTTAACTATTGCTTTTTGCTAGTAATACCCAATAAAGTTATTACTCATTTAAATATATGTGCTAAAGGTTATTCTGACATCTATCCTGAACATACACTTAAAATGTATTCCATGTTATAATAAGAGTTTTAATAATTCATTGAATCAGCACCATTAGAAGTCATGGTGTGGGGGGGAATAACTAACAATAATTTACCTAATATTTAACTAAGTCCTATTTTTTTTTAACTAAGATTGCCTAACTTTGTGAGCTATTTATTATGATAATCAAATTCAACTGACTTAGTCTCATAATGATAGAATTCCTTTTCACAGAATGATGGAAGAATACCTGTTGTCCAGGAACAATAGGTTTTCTCTCAATTGTTTGAGTCTTAATGTAGGGATTAGGTACACACTTTTGAAATGCTTTCAGATTTTTGCATTTAGAAACATGTCTATCTCTAGCTTCATCTTTACCTCTTTCTCTATGTTCCTTCTCCACAGCTATCTCTATGTCTAGATCCTTCTGTTATACATGTTTCCAATACATTTGTGACATTGATAGTACACTGCCATTTAACATAGGAGATATGACATAGAACATTTCAGAAATGGAAATGTTAGAGAATTATATTAAGAACCAGTCCAAGGTCACATTAACCTTTTCAAGAGGATATGTACTTCTTTGGTGAGAAATGAAACAAAACAAGAGAAATGACCATATCACTAAAATTTAATTTAATCAAAGACATACAGGCAAAGACTAAGGCCATGGTCGATTCAATGGTTCTTCTTTTGCATTAGGAATATGTCCATTTGGAAAAGGAGACTTAAATGGACCTTTTTAGTTTAATATGAAAGAAATATCTGGCACCGAGTCTACGTTTCAACATTTCTATGTAAAATCCTTCCATTAAATTGCACTCTCATCACTATTAAAAGGAATTAACATCTGCTTAGCATTAGGAAATTAACTGACACTATTTTTTAACACCTTGCTGCACTTCATTTTCAGCCTTGAAAGCAATAGCTGTATGTTTTTTCACTGGATACCCACCTCAATGACTCCCTGGACACCCACTCTAATGAATGCACCAAGCCTTTCTAGCATTCTTGTTTCTTCACCTTGACCTCATTCTGATGTCTAATGACTCATAACACAGGGCTTGGTTATATGCCTAAATACATATATTACCAAGGGTTATGGTTTGATGGCTTTTTAAAGGGCAATGAAATGAAGATATATTTATGGTAAAGGCACCTCTGGCAACACCCCACATTTTTACCTCTGAACATTGTTAAGGCTATGTTTTCCATTTCAGGTTGTAGTTGTAGGTTTAAGTGAAGTCATTCACCTGTATCTTGATGAAACTAGCCTTCCTAGGGAACAATTTGAGATAGGTGGTAATAATTCCTTTTGAGTCCTATAGTTGAGCACTCAACTATATGCAAGGTGCCCCAGTTTTTCCTTATTTCCCACGTTTGGTTCTGAGTCCTGACATGGACAGAGCAACAGAGAAATGACAAATTGGGTGAAGTTATTCCCAAAATATAAAACCGATGATGAAATAATATTTAGAGTAACCAAGGAATGGCTGCAAATCACTGAGAACAAGAGAAAAAAAGAACATGAACAGGCAATTAACAAGATGAAACCCAAAAGAGAAATTCTCACGTAGGTCCATAAAGGAACATGTTCGCAGATGGTCATCATAGCAGCATTTATGAGAGCAGGGAGCTGGAGGTAATCCAGTATCCAGTGGGAAGGTGGGCAGAGTAGATGGGTAATTGAATCAGGGGGGTGCTCTCTAGGAACTACCATGTGACAGTTTGAAGCTAGGTTTCCATGTAACATGAACGAATGGTAAAAACAGAATTAGAAAAAGAATATGAGACTCAGGATGCAATGAATACCTTAAAACCATTTATGAAAACTTAAAATGTATGCTCATAGAGCAGCAATACATATTTTGCAAAAGGTGAGACAGGAAGGAGAATGGGAGCAGATAATCATTGTATAGAGTATCCCTGAAGCCTTCCTGAAAAAGGATCCATTGGGCTGAACTTACTGGATTCTCATTCTTGGATGGAGAAGTAAAATTTGGTGGCATATGGGAACACAACTCACTCACCAAGTAAAGTGGGAATTAAAATCATGGTGCTTTTCCCCAATTAACGGAAATTGAAATGTTGTGACATTACAGCTAAACCTCTAACGAGAACCGTAGCAACCTGAAGGTATTGTTGGGTAGTGGCAGTGGTGATCACAGCAGCATTGAAACCAGAAGACTCTAATCCCATGATCATCCCTGTCAGTTGTGCAGAGTGTTGGCTGGCTGCTCTCTGGCTTTACTTGTAAACCCTGGACAAGTAGGAGAAGTACAACAAATGTTTTTAAAAATTCCTTCCAGGTTACAACTTCATATTGCATTCTCTAACACTCCCTAAGAATTCCCCTGGAGATTTGAGACTTTGGGTGGCATTGCTGGATAATCCTAATTCCATGGGCGCAGCTCTTTACTGAAACAAATCTGCCAGTAGAGTAGTTACACATAAGACCACTTTCTACATTCACCATTGGACAAACATATCAGAAGTCTGATGCTGCCTCTCATTACTGCTTTGGGAAACAATTAGACATCTCATGGCCTCTATCTTACATCCCAATTATATCATCAATACTGCCAACATCACCCTTTCCATCCTTTCCTACTGAAGAAGGAAAAGAAAGAAGAGAAGGAAAAAAGAAGAGAAGCAGGAAAGCTTTCCCAGCCTCACATGTGAGGTCTTGTGATCCCAGTTTGCAGCACGGATTTTAAATTATCCTCTTCTATAGAGGGTTCTTTATAATGTGTAAAAATGGGGATGTATCTAATATTACCAGTGTTATCAGAATTTCAAACGAGATTGCTCTTAGATACCTCTGATAGACACCTAATCACACCAGTTTCTTAGAAGCATGACTATTAAAGTAGACCTAAAATCCCATAACCTGGTGTTGTAGATGTTCCTCAGTTTTAATATGCTATGATGTCATTAGGCCAATGAAAATGTAGAAACAGCAATACATTCAAAAGAAAACACAGAAAAGAATGAATTAAAACAAAACCAAACCAAGTATCAAGGAGACGCTGAAAAAATTCTATTGGCTTAATGTATATGTAAATGGAGTTCTAAGAGGAAAATAGTGAAATGCATAAAAATTTTTCTGGAAAAATTTCTAAATTTGGTGGAAACTATAAGCCCACGTGTCCTAGAAGCTCAACAAAGATGAAGTGCAGGCATATGAAGAAAACTATGGCAAGTGTTCTGGTTCTACATGTGAAGAGCTTGGAAGTCACCACTCCATCCTAATGATAAGTAAAAAGCTAAACAAACCGAAAAATCAGCTCATCTTGGATCCATAGGAGAGGGGAGGATGAAGAGCAAACCACTCTGTACAAGATTGGAGGGACAGACAGGGGAATATGGGGAGTCACTGCTTATCAGAGCAGAGCTCACAAATGCTGCAGGAACCAGTGCTGGGATAGAAAAGCCTGAATTAAGATGGCACAGGAATAGGGGGACCCCAAGCTTGTCTCCTTCCTGGAACACAGCTAGATAGTTATCACATTGTTCTGAACAACCAAGAAATCAATAGGAGGTCTGAGAGAACAAAGACCGCAAGCCTCCAAGTAAAAAGGTGACCACCATTTGGAAGGTGGGAGGTGGGGAGAGTTGGGGGAGATGTAATTGTGGATACAGTAGCAGGGAGGGAGCCTGCTTATAGAGGCTACCACAAAGTATTATAAGCAGCACACTTATATCTGGGAAATCTGGAAGAAATGGGCACATTCCTAGCAATTATAAACTACTGAAACAGGAAGAAATAGAAAGTTTGAACAGACCCATAACCAGCAAAAAAATTAATAATCAAAAATCTCCCAACAAAAAAAACTCCTGGGCCAGATGGCTTTCTACCAGACATTAAGAAAGGTTAATACCAATTCTTCTTAAACTGTTCCAAAAAATAGAAATGGAAGGAAAACTTCCAGTCTCATTCTATGAGGCCAGCATTATCCTGATTCCAAAGCAAGTGGGGTCCAGACAAAGACCCCACTAAGAAGACGAATTACCAGGCAATATCCCTGATGAATATGGATGCAAAAATTCTCAATAAAATGCTAGCAAATGAAATTCAACAGTACATTAAAATAATTATTCACCATGATCAAGTGGGATTTATTCCTGGACTGCAGGGCTGGTTCAATATTTGCAAATCAGTAAACGTGATACACATTAATTTAAAAAAAAGGATGAGAATCATATAATTCTGTCAATAGATGCAGAAAAAGCATTTGATAAAATACAGCATCCATCTTGATAAAGACCCTCAACAAAGTAGGCATAGGGGGAACATACCTCAACATCATAATGGCCATATACGAAAGACCCACAGCTAATATCATCCTTAGTGGGGAAAAACTGAGAGCCATTTCCCTGTAGTCAGGAACAAGGTAAGGGTGTCCACTGTCACCATTACTATTTAGCATAGTACTGGAAGTCTTAGCCTCAGCAATCAGACAAGAAAAAGAAATAAAAGGCATCCAAATTGGTAAGGAGGAAGTAAAACTTTTACTATTTGCAGACAACATGATATGTAGAAAACCCCAAGGACTCCACCAAAAAATTGTTAGAACTAATACATGAATTGAACAAAGTCACAGGATATAAAATCAATGTGCAGAAATCTGTTGCATTTCTACATACCAATAAAAAACAGCAGAAAAAGAAATCGAGGAATAGATCCCATTTGCAACTGCATCAAAAACAATAAGATACCTAGGAATAAATCTAACCAAAGAGGTAAAAGATCTCTACTCTGAAAATGATAGAACACAGATGAAAGAAATTGAAGATGACAGAGAGAAATGGAAAAACATCCCATGCTTGTGGATTGGAAGAACAAATATTGTTAAAATGTCTATACTACCCAAAGCAATCTACATATTTAATGCAATCCCTATCAAAATAACACCAGCATTTTTCACAGAGCTAGAACAAACAATCCTAAAATTTGCATAGAACCACAGAAGACTTCAAATAGCTAAAGCAATCCTGAAAAAGAAAAACAAAACTGGAGACATCATGATTCTGGATTTCAAACTGTATTACAAAGCTGTAGTCATCAAGACAATATGGTTCTGACACAAAAACAGACACATAGATTGATGTGACAGAAAAGAAAACCCAGAAATGGACCCACAATCGTATGGTCAACTAGACTTTGACAAAGCAGGAAAGAATATTGAATGGAAAAAAGATAGTCTCTTCAACAAATGGTGTTGGGCAGTAACATGCAGAAGAATGAAACTGGACCACTTTCTTACATCATATACAAAAATAAATTCAAATTCGATGAAGGCCTAAATGTGACACGGCAAACTGCCAAAACCCTAGAGGAGAACACAGGCAGGAACCTCTTTGACTTCGGCTGGAGCAACTTCTTACTAGATATGTCCCTGGAGGCAAGGGAAACAAAAGTAAAAAATGGATGTTTGGGACTTTATCAAGATAAAAAGCTTCTGCAGAGTGAAGGAAACAATCAACAAAACTAAAAGGCAACCTTTGGAATGGGAGATTATATTTGAAAATGACATATTGGATAAATGGTTAGTATCCAAAATCTATGAAGAACCTTTCAAACTTATCACCCAAAAAACAAATAACCCAGTTAAGAAATGGAAAGAAAACATGAATAGACATTTTTCCAAAGAAGACGTCTGGATGGATAACAGACACATAAAATGATGATCAACATCACTCATCATCAGGGAAATACAAATCAAAACCATGATGAGATACCACCTCAGACCTGTCAGAATGTCTAAAATTAACAACACAAGAAACAACAGGTGTTGTTTATAGCATATAGAGGAAGGGGAACCCTTTTGTACTGTTGGTAGGAATGCAAACTGGTGCAACCACTCTGGAAAACAGTATGGAGTTTCCTCAAAAAGTTAAAAATATGACTACCCTTCAACATAGTAATTACACTACTAGGTGTTTAGCCAAAGGATATGAAAATACTGATATGAAGGGGCACATGCACCCCAATGTTTATAGCAGCACTATCAACAATAGCTAAATGTTGGAGAGAGCCCAAATGTCCACTGACTGATGAATGGAAAAAGAAGATGTGGTATATATATACAATGGAATATTACCCAGCTATCAAAAAGTATGAAGTCTTGCCATTTGCAACAAAGTGGATGGAGTTAGAATGCTTTATGCTAAGGGAAATAAGTCAATCAGAGAAAGACAAATACTCTAAGATTTCACTCATACATGGAATTTAAGAAACAAAACATATGAACAGGGGGGAAAAAGAGGATAAAGGGAAACAAACTACAAGAAAGTCTTAACAATAGAGAATAAACTGAGGGTTGATGGAGGGAGGGTCGTGGGGAATGGGCTAGATGGGTGATGGGTGCAAAGAGGGCATTTGTTATGATGAACACCGGGTGTTGTATGTAAGTGATAAATCCCTGAGTTCTATTCATGAAACCAATATTCCACTGTATGTTAGCTAAAATTTAAATAAAAAGTAAAAAAAAAAAAAAAAGAATGAGCTATCATGCCATGAAAAGATGTAGAGAAATCTTAAATGCATATTACTAATTTTGAGAAGTCAATATGAAAAGGCCACATACTGTATGATTCTAACTATATGACATTCCAGGGGAGGCAAAACTATGGAGAGAGCAGAAAGATTGCAGGGGTTGGTTGGGTGAATGATGAATAAGTGGAACACAGATGATTGTTATGTATAATGCCATAATGGTGGATAAATAGCATTATATCTTTGTCTAAACCCATAGCATGTTCAACACCAAGAATGAACCCTAATGTATACTATGGACTTTGGCTGATTATGGTGTATCAATATATGGTCATCAGTTATAACAAACGTACAACTCTGGTGGGTGATATTGATAATGGGGGAGGCTATGCAAATGTGTGACTAGTGGTATATGGAAAATCTGTGTACCTTCTTTCGACTTTTGCTGCCAACCTAAAACTTCTCTAAAAAATGAAGTCTTGAGAAATAACTTAAGCTAAAATGCAGTGTGAGGGGAAAAAACAGAAAAACTACACCAAGACATATCCTTCTCAAATTGCCTAAACCCAGTGATAAAGAGAAAATGTTATAACCAGCCAGAAAAAAAGACACAGCATGTATAGAGGAAAAAAATATAAGAATAAAGGATTTCTCATCAGAAGCAACGTAATCAAGGAGACAGTGGAGAAACATCTTTATAATATGAAAGAGAACACCTCTCAACTTAGAATTCTATCCCAAGAAAAATACCTTTGAAAAATATAATCAAATGATGGGGCACCTGGGTGGCTCAGTCGGTTAAGCATCCTACTTCGGCTCAGGTCATGATCTCATGGTTCGTGAGTTCAAGCCCCGCGTCAGGCTCTGTGCTGACAGCTCGGAGCCTGGAGCCTGCTTCGAATTCTGTGTCTCCCTCTCTCTCTGCCCCTCCCCTGCTCATGCTCTCTCTCTGTCTCAAAAATAAATAAAACATTAAAAAAATTAAAAAGAAAAATATCATCAAATGAAATTTGAAAACCCTTCCTCTGTTCTCTTTAATTCTTCTCTCTTTCCTGTACCTGCCTGGTTCCCAGACTGCCAGTTTGCATATGCAAATAACTACCTGGGTATGTCACTTTCTGTATTCACCTACCAACAACATACAACCTAGAAGTACTTCCAGATCAATCACCCCTCCAAACAATGGGTGGTTACCTAGTTGTTATTTATGTAACTGAAATAGCTCACTGCTACTATTGTTCTCCAAATTAAGGGAGAGTATGTTCCACAGGCAAACCTAGTCTCTATTTAAGAAGCTAGCAGCGTATTGTAATTTTTAACTGAAGTCTTCTTAGAATGAAGAGCGAGCTCCTTCCTAGCTAGGACCCTGGTTTTGCTTGCCCATTGTGTTCTACTTTATTTGGGTTATTTTTCTATCATTGCACGGTGTCTCTCTGTTCATCTTTTTGTCCAGTTTCTATGACCAGACTACTGGTTCTAGTATTTGGCTTCCTAATACGTGTTTTTGTCTCCCTTTGGATCATTGATTCACATGTACTCATTGTCTTTATGTAGATCATAAGCTCACAAGACTTTTTAAATTATGAGGGAGAGTGTCCTTGATAGGCCAGAAGCAAAGGCACCCCAGGCATTTCTTCCTGCCCTTCTGGAGTCAGGCAAGCCACATTCCAAAAGACATTTGTTTGGTTTCCTTAATCCTTCAGCTAGTTATGTATTCGAATGCATGTTGGGGGGGGAGGTGGGGGGGTGGCCAATATTAAGGATTAAAAATTATTCTGCAAAGGACCCAAGGTGGCAGTAGAATTACTCTTAGTTTAAGTGCATAAAATTTGTCCCTCGTTCTTTTTCTCACCCTAGTTTTATTTACTTCTGCTGTTTACTTTTCAATAATGTCCTGTTTTGGGGGCAGGGAATTTCCAAGCTCATTGGAATTTGATTTTACACTAATTTTTTTCTGCTTTGATGATGATCATTAACTCTAGAAATGGGACTCTCTGCTTCCATTTCACAGACTCACTTCCAATGCCTAGTTTTATTGTTTCTCTCTCTCTCTCTCTCTCTTTGCTCTTCAGGCTTCAGATTGGCAACATAATGGAGTGTGTAATGTTCTTTTTATGTTGGAAGCAAGTGACTAGAGGCAACTTGTACCATTTCATTCAAATTAACCAACACCCAGTGATCATAGGAACCCTCAAGGAACACATTTTCACTGTGAATTTTATATTAGAAATCTTGAATTAAACATTGGCTGCCAGTTGATAAATAACACTTATGTTTATGGATATTAGGTTATAATTAACCAGCATTTAACTGAATATAAATTTATAGATTATTTAGCTGATAGAAAGAATAGTACATGTTTTTTTCACTATGTATATTATGTATATTTATGTCATTATGTATCTGTCTGCCTTATTTATCTGTGAGCTTTCTGATGTGCTCAGTCAGTGCCTTGCACAGTTTCTGGCAAATAGTATGCTCGAAATAAATATTTGTCGAATGACAGTGAAATTGCAAGATCATAGGAACTTGAGGCAAAGAAGGTTTTTTAGAACTTGCGTTTGGTAATTTCCTTTTATTTTTTATTTTGTTGAAGAGCCACTTTATTTATTTATTTATTTATTTTTTTTCTGAAATTTATTGACAAATTGGTTTCCATACAACACCCAGTGCTCATCCCAAAAGGTGCCCTCCTCAATACCCATCACCCACCCTCTCCTCCCTCCCACCCCCCATCAACCCTCAGTTTGTTCTCAGTTTTTAACAGTCTCTTATGCTTTGGCTCTCTCCCATTCTAACCTCTTTTTTTTTTTTTTTCCTTCCCCTCCCCCATGCGTTCCTGGTAAGTTTCTCAGGATCCACATAAGAGTGAAACCATATGGTATCTGTCTTTCTCTGTATGGCTTATTTCACTTAGCATCACACTCTCCAGTTCCATCCACGTTGCTACAAAAGGCCATATTTCATTTTTTCTCATTGCCACGTAATATTCCATTGTGTATATAAACCACAATTTCTTTATCCATTCATCAGTTGATGGACATTTAGGCTTGAAGAGCCACTTTAAAGTGAAGTGCAATGCCTGGCTTTCTCCAACTCTAATGCTGAGACATATATTCTTATTGTTTTTTCCTCCACTGATGACATTCTTTCCTTTGTCTTTGCTTTATTTAAAAAAAATTTTTTTTTTCAACGTTTATTTATTTTTGGGACAGAGAGAGACAGAGCATGAACGGGGGAGGGGCAGAGAGAGAGGGAGACACAGAATCGGAAACAGGCTCCAGGCTCTGAGCCATCAGCCCAGAGCCTGACGCGGGGCTCGAACTCCCGGACCGCGAGATCGGCTCGAACTCCCGGACCGCGAGATCGTGACCTGGCTGAAGTCGGACGCTTAACCGACTGCGCCACCCAGGCGCCCCTCCCTTGTCTTTGCTTTAAAGTAACACCTCATCGAATTTGTTTGTTTGTTTTTTTAGCGATTCCAGAACCACAGATAAGTAACAATACTTATCTGTTTGGCAGTTTTATTCATAGTTTTTTTTTTTTTTTTTTCTTTGCTGCAGTTATTTAGGCAAATAGTCAGGAAATTGAAGTGCAGTGATTCATATGAAGGCTTTTCTATGAAATTTGTTAACTATATCTACATAGGTAAAGACATTTCCAGTTTTCGCAAGCTTCAGTTACTCAGTACATGTGATAGTCTGAATGGCCAAAACAAGCAAAAAAACTCTGCTTTCTCTTGCATCCACATTTTCTTAGATTAATTCTTATATCCTAACACACATGTAGTTAGACTGTCAGTGTAAATCATTCATCCGTTTATTTAACTATTCATTCTGGCCTGAGAATATAAAAGCATTGAAGCATTTTACAACCAGTCCTTGCATTTTAAAATTAATTTAATTTTAACGATTTCATTTTAAAAAGGAGTATTCTACAATGCAGTCAAGACTCAAGCCCACTGGTTTGCCATTGGGCAAATAATTCAGCATATTGGGGTGCTTATTTGGGCAAATCCAGGATGTAATTATCCCAGTGACATACACATTTGAATTCCACTAAGCAGTAAGAATCTATAGAATGTTTACTTGACTACCTGTTTCATCATATAGGACATCTTGATTATTCCACTGAATGCAACTAAAAATACAGGGTAAAATATTTTAAAATCATCAAGTGCATCCATGAGCTGGTTAGAAAGAAAGGAATTTGGGGGCACCTGGGTGGCTCAGTTGGTTAGGCCTCTGACTTTGGCTCAGGTCATGATCTCACACTTTGTGGGTTTGAGCCCCACATCAGGCTCTGTGCTGACAGCTCAGAGCCTGGAGCCTGCTTTGGATTGTGTTTCTCCTTCTCTGCCCATCCCCTGCTCATTCTCTCTCTCTCTCTCTCTCTTTCTCTCAAAAATAAATAAACATTAGGGATGCCTGGATGGCTCAGTCCACTGAGTGTCCGACTTCGTCTCAGGTCATGATCTCATGGTTTGTGAGTTGAAGCCCGGCATCGGGCTCTGTGCTGAGAGCTCGGAGCCTGAAGCCTGCTTTGGATCCTGTGTCTCCCCTCTCTCTGCCCCTCCACCACTCATGCTCTGTTTCTCTCTCTCTCAAAATAAACAAAAACATTTAAAAATAAATACATAAATAAACATTAAAAATTTTTTAAAAAGAAAGGAATTTGTAAAGGTAAAGACCACCTAACGCAAAAGTGCAGAGAAGTAAGCACTGAAGCTACACAAACTTAGACTTTTATTTTGATGGTCCTTTTAAAAGTTTTATTGAGGTGTAATTGACATTATGTATACAACATAATGATTCCATATTTGTAAACACTGTGAAATAATCACCACCATGGTAAGTCTGGTTACCATCCATCACCATACAGCTACAATTTTTTTTCTTGAGATGAGAACTTTTAAGAATTACTTTCTTGACAACTTTTTAAAAAAATGTTTTAAAAATGTTTATTTATTTTTGAGAGAGAAAGAGCGTGAGCAGGGTAGGGGCAGAGAGAGGGAGACACAGAATCTGAAGCAGGCTCCAGGCTCTGAGCTATCAGCACAGAGACTGACTTGGGGCTTGAACCCACCAACCATGAGATCATGACCTGAGCCGAAGTTGGATGCTTAACCAACTGAGCTACCCAGGTGCCCCTTGGCAACTTTCAAATATGCATTGCAATATTATTGACTGTAGTCACCATGCTGTATATTATATCCCATGACTTATTTATTTTATAACTGGAATTTTGTATCTCTTGACACCTTTCACCTATTTTACCAACTCCCCCACCCCACAAACACCCTCTGCTTTGGCGATGGACACTTAGGCTATTGTAAATAAAGCTGCATTTCTTGGCTATTGTAAATAAAGCTGCAATAAACATAAGGGTGCTTATATTTTTTCATATAAGTGTTTTCATTTTTTTTCAGATAAATATCCAGAAGTGGAATGCTGGATCATGTGGTAGTACTATTTTTAATTTTTTAAGAAAACTCATACTGTTTTCCATAGTGGCTGCACCAATTTACATTCCCATCAACAGTACATGAGGGTTCCCTTTTCTCCCTGCCCTTGCCAACACTTGTTATTTTTGTCTTTTTGATAATAGCCATTTTAGTAGGTGTTAGGTGATGTCTCATTGATTTGCATCTCCATGATGATTAATGATGTTGAGCATCTTTTCTTTTTTTTTAATGTTTATTTATTCTTGAGACAGAGACAGAGCATGAACAGGGGAGGGGCAGAGAGAGAGGGAGACACAGAATCCGAAACAGGCTCCAGGCTCTGAGCTGTCAGCACAGAGCCCAACGCAGGGCTTGAACCTACCAACTGTGGGATCATGGCCTGAGCCGAGGTTGGTCACCCAACTGATTGAGCCACCCAGGCGCCCCACTGTTGAGCATCTTTTCATGTGCTTGTTGTCCATCTATGTGTCTTTTCTGGAAAAATGTCTATGCAGTTCTTTGCCCATTTTTTAAAAAATACTTATTTTTGAGAGAGTGAGAGAGGCAGAGCATGAGCAGGGGAGGGGCAGAGAGAGAAGGAGACACAGAATCTGAAGCAGGCTCCAGGCTCCGAGCTGTCAACAAAGAGCCTGACGTGGGGCTTGATCTCACAAACAGCAAGATCACAACCTGAGCTGAACTTGGACGTTCAACCAACTGAGCCACTCAGGCCCCCTATCTGCCCAATTTTTAGTGGGATTTTTTCCCTGCTGTTGAGATGTATGAATTCTTTATATATTTTGTATATTAGCCCCTTACTGGATATATGATTTGCAAATATGTTCTTCCATTCAGTAGATTGCCTTTTCATTTGTTAATAGTTTCCTTTGCTGTGGAGAAGCTTTAAGTATGACAAGTATGACAAATAATCGCACTTGTCTATTTTAGTTTTTGCTGCTGTTGTTTTTGTTGACAGATCCCGGAAATCATCTCCAAGACCAATGTCAAGGAACTTTCTGCCTATGTTCTTTTCTAGGATTTTATGGTTTTAGGTCTTGCATTCAAGTCGTTAATCCATTTTGAGTTAATTTTTGTGTATGGTAAAAGACTGTAATCTATTTTTATTCTTTTACCCGTGGCTGTCCAGTTTTCCCACAGCATTTACTGAAGAGATTATTCCTTCCCCCATTTTATTTTCTTGCTTCCTCTGTCAAAAATTAATTGACAGTATATGTGTGGATCTATTTCTGGGCTCTTTATTCTGTTCCATTTGATCTGTGTGCCTGTTTTTATCCCAGTACTGTACTGTTTTTACTACTATAGCTTTGTAATATAGTTTGAAATCAGGAAGCTTGGTACCACCAGCTTTGTTTTTCTTTCTTTAGATTGCTTCGACTACTTGAGGTCTTTTGTGGCTCTATAGGAATTTTAGGATTTTTTTGTTCTATTTCTGTGAAAAATGCCATTGGAATTTCAATAGGAATTGCATGCAATCTGTAGATTATTTTGGGCAATATGAACATTTTAACAATATTAATTCTTCCAATCCATGAGCATGGAATGTCTTCCCAATTTTTTGTCTTTTTCAATTTATTTCATTAATATCTTAGTTTCCATTACAGAGGTCTTTCATCTTCTTGGTTAAATTTATTCTTAGGTATTTTATTCTTTTTGAAGCAATTGTAAATAGGATTGTTTTCTTTTTACATTTTTAATAAATGGGATTGTTTTCTTAATTTCTCTTTCTGATAGTTTGTTATTAGTATGTCAAAATACAACCAAATGTTTATATGGATTTTGTACTTTCTGACTTTACTGACTTCATTTTTTAGTTCTAATAGTGTTTTGGTGAGTCTTTAGGGTTTTCTACATATAAAATCATGCCATCTGCAAGTAGTGACAGTTTTATTTCTTTCTTTCCAAAATGGATAACTTTTATTTCTTTTTCTTGCCTAATTGCTTTGGCTAAGATTTCTAATACTATGTTGAATGAAAGTGGGGTTAGTAGGGATCTCATCTTTTTCCTAATCTTAGAAGAAAAGTTTTGGTTTTTTGTTATTGAGTATTATATTAGCTGTGGGCTTGTCATATATGGCCTTCATTATGGGAGGTACGTTTACCCTATACCCACTTTGTTGAAAGTATTTACTATAAATGGTGTTGAATTTTGTCAGATACTGTTTTCTACATCTATTGAGATTATCATATGATTTTCATCCTTCATTTTGTTAGTGTGGTATATTGCACCAATTGATTTGCATGTGTTGAACCATCTTTTCCTCTCAGGGAAAATGCCACTTGTCATGGCGATCGATCCTTTTAATATGCTGCTGAATTTGGTTTGCTAATATTTTGTTAAAGATTATCAGGGATATTGGCCTATAGTTTCCTGTTTTGTGGTGTCCTTGTCTGGTTGGTGTCAGGTAATGTTGGCTTCATGAAATGGGTTTGGAAGCATTCCCTTATCTTCAATTTTTTGGAAGAACTTGAGAAAGATAGGTATTAAATCTTTTTGAATTTTTGATAGAATTAACCAATGAAGTTGACCAGTCCTCACCTTTTATTTTTCGGAGATTTTTGGTTACTGATCCAATCTTCTTAGTAATCATTCCGTTCAGATTTTCCATTTCTTCATGATTCCGTCTGAAAGATTGTATGTCTCTAGGAATATATCCATTTCTTCTAGGTTGTCCAATTTGTTGGCATATCATTTTTCATAGTAGTATTTTATGAGCCTTTGTATTTCTGTGGTGTCAGTTGTGATTTCTCCTTTTTCATTTCTGATTTTCTGTCTTTGAGTTCTCTTTGCTTTTTCATGTTGAGTCTAGGTAAAGAATTTTCAATTTTGTTTAGCTTTTCAAGGAACTAGTTTCCTTGATCTTAGTTTCATTGATCTTTTCTATTGTCTATTTAATCTCTATTTTATTTATTTCTGCTATAATCTTTATTATTTTCTTCCTTCTACTAACTTTGACCTTCATTTGTTCTTCTTTTTCTAGTTTAAGTGTAAAGTTAAATAATTTCTTTGAACTATTTCTGATTTCTTGATGTTATTTATTTACTGATGTTAATTTTCTTATCTCTATGAACTTCCCTCTTAGAACAGCTTTGCTGCATTCCATCAATTTTGGTATGTTGTATTTCCATTTTCATTTGTCTCACAGTATTTTTTATTCCTCTTTTAATTTCTTTGTTGAACCATTGGTTGGTCAGTAGCATGTTATTTAATCACCATGTATTTGTGTGTTTTCCAGGTTTCTTCTGGTAATTTTTAGTTTTCATACCATTGTTGTTGGAAAAGATGCTTGATATGATTTCAATCTTCTTAAACTTATTGACACCTGGTTTATGGCATAACATATGATCAACTCAGGAGAATGTTCTATGTGGCCTTGGGAAGAATGTGCATTCTGCTGCTTCTGGACAGAATGTTCTGTATAGATCTATTAAGTCTATCAGGACTTTTGTGTCTTTTAAGATCAATTATTTTTTTATTGATTTTCTGTCTGGATGATCTATCATACATCAATGTATGTAAGTGGGGTGTTAAAGTCTCCTGCTACTACTGTATTGTAAATTTCTCTCTTTAGGTCTGTTAATATTTGGTGGTTTGATGACATTCCTTAGTGTTATGCTTATATTCCTTTCTCATTATCTTTTGTGTATCTACTATGTATTTTTTGCTTTGTGTTTACCATGAGGATCTCCTGTGCTATCATCTGGGACTGCCCCCAGCCCCAGAAATATTTTTGTTTTGATGCTCTTAAGGGGCTCAACACTTGCCCAAGACGGGGATCTAGTCACATAAAAGAAAAACTTTCCATTTACAAAACCCTTGCCTGAGAGATATAAAAACTGAATGCTGTTTTTGACTGTAGCAGTTTTGAATGGTTGATGTTGATAAATAACATTTGGAGCAATACCCCAGCCAAAGCTGGTAAATGGTTAAGTATGTTAGTAACCCTAATAAGCCTAATTGAAAATTCTTTCCTGAATACATAAAAGAAATCAACTGGCTATACTTTATGGAATTTTCTACCTAATTCAAGGCACAAATTTTATAATTAGCATAACTACAATGAGATTTCTAGAAATAAAAAACTTCAGAATTTCATCTTTCATAGGGCCATTCACTGAAGCTTTTCAGTGGTTATTGTCTCCATGTCAGGTAAAATAAATTGAGGACTTATTTTGTTAGTAGATGTGTTGGTCTTTTTCTCTTCTTAACATAGGTGACCTCACATGTAAAGCTCTCAGTCCATTTAAGTGCAAGTGAACCAGAAATCAATTTTCACACATGGTTCTTTTCAAATTAAGATGGGAAAAAATTGCTTGTCTGAAACATAGGTGCTGGATGGAGGTAAAACAATATTCTCTAAGAATTGTAAAAACATTTTGGCCTTCTCATGGATTTGTAGTCCAAAACCCTCAAGATAGACATTCAAATGGCTCCAGGGTGGTCTGGCCTTAGGTTGCCAGCAGAAGCAAACACAGATCTATTCTAGTGGAGTGCTGGCCTCAAATAATTCCCATAAAGTTATAAGAAACATGAGCTAATGCCACCTCCTTAAAAAACAAAATAAAATAAAATGAGACAAAACAGAGAATGCATAGAAAACTATGGTATTATAGTGAGATCCAGAAGAAAAATTGGATAGCAAAAACAGACAGACACACACACACACACACCTCAAAAAAATATATTTAAACCCAGAATATAAATATGATTAATATATTTAAGAATATAAAGTGCGGGGTCTGGGTGGCTCAGTCAGTTAAGCATCCGACTCTTGATTTCAGCTGATCCAAGGGTTGTGGGATTGAGCCTTGCATTGGGCTCCACACTGAGCCTGGAGCCTTCGTGGGCATCTCTCTGTCTCTCTCTCTCTCCCTTTGCCCTTCTCCTCTGCTCCCACTCTCTCTCTCTCTCTCTCAAATAAATTAAAAAAAAGTAAAACAAGGGTGGCGCAGTCGGTTAAGCGTCCGACTTCAGCCAGGTCACGATCTCACGGTCTGTGAGTTCGAGCCCCGCGTCAGGCTCTGGGCTGATGGCTCGGAGCCTGGAGCCTGTTTCCGATTCTGTGTCTCCCTCTCTCTCTGCCCCTCCCCCGTTCATGCTCTGTCTCTCTCTGTCCCAAAAATAAATAAAAAACGTTGAAAAAAAAATTAAAAAAAAAAAGTAAAACAAAAGAGATGGTTGAAAATATGAACAAGGAACAAGAGACTACAAAAATGACAAATTTGAAAAAGAGAAGTTCTAGAAAGAATAACAATAATATTAAAATTAAGAAATCAATGGATAGGCTTAACAGCAAATTAGACCCAGCAAAAGAATTATTCATAAAACAGTAGTGAGGGAAGACTCAGTTGGAATTGTGAACTAGAGACAAAGAGACATAGAGAATGATTTAGCTTTAGGTGGCCTTACTTTTTGTAGTCCTAATCTCTTACTGAACCCAATTCACAACTTTTTTCTTATCAGCTGCTCTCTAGCTGTGATTATCCACTTCAGGCTCTCATTCTTTCCCATCATGGTCAGGGGTACCAAATCTCGTCACCACCGGTGATCTCTGTTTTGTTTTCATCTTTCAGCCCCACAAATATTTTTATTTGTATCCCTCTTATACTCCCATTTATTGCAGCAATAGTCAGGGTGACAGAGTAAGGTATTTTCATTTGCTCTGTGAATTATAGCAACTCTGAATATATCCTGCTTTTTCCTGTGTACCACTGAGTGTGTGAATGCTGATCCCATTTGTCGAGAATAGCAGGTAAGGACATCCTGAAGTATGTGCTCATTCTTAGTATCCTACTTTCTCTGTTTTATTTCCACCATAGATTCTAGGGCTTTAAGGATCCACATACTCCTTAGTGATTAGATAGACCTCACAATTTCTCACCTCCATTTCTTTTATTTTAAAAAATGTGCCTCCTATCACAAACATAATGCACATTCAGTGTGGAAAACTTAGAAATGCTAATATGCACGAATAAGGTAATTAAAACCAACTGTGGTCCTGCTGCCTAAAGATAACCATTATTCATTTTGTCGTATGTTTTTGCAATTTTTCTCTAAGCAAACATATGCATGTGATATACTTCCTTTTTTTTCGTAAACAGGTCATATTTTTTGTAACCTGTTTCTTTCATAGTGTACTTCATGATTTGTCTTCTACAGCAGTTGTCTTCTGCAAATCATTTTTAGTAGCTGCAGTCTATTTCATTAGATGTATAATTCTGTCAGTGCCCCTCCTCTCTATCCCCTGAGCACCCATTATCCTTGTGCATGTCAATGGCCTCTTTCTGCAAGGACCTGCTATCGCTGCTTTCTCTCAAGGTAGAAGTGTAGTTGGCCTTGCAGGAGAGGTCCAGCAAGGAATGCCCTGACAACAAACTTTAGCCAATGTCCAAAGAGGAGTTGGTTGGTAAGAGCCCCAGCTTTTGCCCCTCTGGTGGGACAACTCTGAGGTAGGTTCCCCCCATTTTCCCGAGGTCTCTCACAGCAGTAACCTGCTCCTGGATGCATCTTGTATTGCCTTCCTCCTTTCTCAATCTGACTTCCTAATTCTTCCCGTATAACTCCCATTCAAACTACCTGTTCCACGTGTGCCTCTGGGGGAATCCAAACTAAGACAATATTTAAGTATTGTCCCTGCTGTGATTACCTGTTTTCCTTAAAAGCCAGATTTTTGCCATTCATTCAGTTGCCTTGACATCTGGATTTTAAATCTGAAAATACAGATTCAACCAGCACTACTGGTTTTTAGTTGGGTGTCAGTAGGGAAGTCCTAAAATCATTGTACAAAGCAAACATCCACTTGGTCAATACGACCCTTAAAAATCATTTAGGGTTTTAGTTTGGTGTTTTTCAGTTTAGAAAAATTCTCTTTATCAGATACTGATGGTTTAGATTGAATGTGGCCATGTTCTGTGCCATGACGGGGGTGGTTGGGTGAGTAGGGGTGGAGTGTGTGTGTGTAATTCTGCCAGTGGCCGCCTCTAAGGATCTGTCCACTTAACTGGAGATCAGCTCAGCATTTCTGAATAAGTCCAACACACCAGGTTCCTGTTGGACCAAACTGCTGCTTTTTTGGGCAAACACCAGAGGCAGCAATAGTGTTTGCGCGTAGCAAAAATGAAGTATAAAAATACGTATCTAGACATTAGCTTCCCGTTCACTGAAGAGAACTGCTTATTCTACGAGAGGGACAGGGGTCCTGAGATTGAGTAAGGACAGGTTGACATGTCTCATTTCCTGCTCCATCTAGCGCACATCCTCACCTGAGTATATTGGCAAACTAATATCCCACATTATTTCAGGAGTTTCTTCTCTTTCTCATTGGCTAAACTGTACCTGTTGAATTTTAGAATATTAAATATATCCAAGCTGTAATTTCATCATGTTGAATTTTGTTTCATTTTCCTTGTCTATATAAAGAGAATAACAGACTCTATGGAGCATCTATGGCTCTATGGAGTCATGGGAGTCAGTTTTAGAAGACAGTCTCTAAGTCTCATGGAGTTTTGGGGAGACTCAGATGTTATGTGAAAGTCCTTAGGGAAATACAAAGGTCTATACAAAGGTAAAGGTTTATTTTTATGGGGTGCCTGGGTGGTTTAGTTGGTTTGGTGGCCGACTTTGGCTTAGGTCATGATCTCGTGGTTCATGAGTTCGAGCTCTGTGTCGGACTCTGTGCTGACAGCTCAGAGCCTGGAGCCTGCCTCAGATTCTGTGTCTCCCTCTCCCCCACTAACACTCTGTCTCTCTCTCAAAAATAAATAAGCATTAAGATTTTTTTTAAAGGTTTATTTTTATATATTTTTAAAAGACTGGGTATATCACTATAGACTTGCCATTCATTTGGTTGTCCATTTAAAAGTATTGCCTGTCTGTGAATAGTGATAAAATTCTGACTGTATCCTCCTAAATCTCTGTAGCCTGTGGAGGCTGTATTGATCAACTAAGGCTACTATTTTATTTTTGAACCATGGTGTCCCAGGTCCTGTAGGAAGGACCCCCACGTGGAAACTCTGGCCTTGGAGTCAAGAGACCATTATTAGTAATAACCAACTGACTTTGGCAAGCACTGAAATATTTTGTGCTTAGTTTAATCATTTGTAAAACAATCCAATTAAACTTTATAGGATGATATCTAAGTTCCCTAAAACTTCAAGTTCATGAATCAAAACAAATGTTTATTAGTGTGGTCTAAAGGAAAGTCAGTTTCCGTAGAAGTAACCAGAGAGCTTGTTGATGAAATTTCTGAGCCTCATTCCCGATTTAATGAATCAGAGTATCCTGGGGTGGAGTCCCAGTATTTGCATTTAAATATGGAAAAATAATATTTCAAGCCCTGTATTTTTACTTCAACTTTGGCAGTTGGAGCCAGCCTTAATGACCCATTTAATCAGAAAACTTGTAAGGAAGTGAATATTCTTGACATTGGTTCTTTAGAATGCAAACCATGGCTAGCCATTATCTCATTAGATGCATATGGGAAAAATCAGTGAATTTGTACACATCCATTACCATAAAAGTATACTTATTATATATAGTATCATTGCAAAATGGATTTTTTCTCTAAAACCTTTTACTACAAAGGGCTAATAGTATTTCTTTAATAATGAGAGATGTATTTTAATAGATTCATGAACTGTTGGCTCATCATCTTGAAACTAAAAGTTGGAAAAAAACAATTCACACAAACTGAAAATTTACCCTAAAGGAACAAAACAACTCCATTTGCCCCAAATCTTACTGGCCTTCTACTTACTCTTCCTTTCCTCCATCTAAGTGAATCACTGGCTTTCTTCTCACCAGTTGCTTTCCATAGGCGATCTCTTGTTTCCTGTGCACAGATCAGCCTCACAAACACTTGCATTTATCTCTCAAGCTTCCCTCCACTCATTATAGCAATGATCAGGGAGACAGGAAGATGGTTTTTCATTGGCTCTGTCAATTGAAACAAGTATAAACCAGTCCTGTTGGTCACCAGGGTTCCTCTCACTAGTAGTGCTTTTCTCTGTGAACTACTGAGTGGGTGACTACTGATCACACTTGTCTATAAAAGCAAGCAAGGGCATCACAGAGTAAGCGTACCTTGAGCCTGGATCTGATGTTGTGGTCATTCTACAACTATCTCCAAGTCTTTCTTTCCATCCCAACCTTTCAGTTAGGTTTGAATTCTCTATTTTCAACTGTCTATTAAAAACCACATTTGTGGACAAAACCTTTTTTTTTTTTTGCCTTTAAGACTGTGTATGTCGTAGAAAATATGATTTGATCTAATGCCCTGGATTAATTAACTCACCATCGTTGGCCCAGTTGATCTAATTAGGTAGCCTCACTTGTACATGTGTGGCTTGACTTCACAAGTTAGTTGGAATGCCTCAAGATCTTTGAGAAATTATTGACTTTGATGATAATGAAAGTTAATTTCAAAATACATGTAAGTGTAGATTATTATCATTGATTCATTAATTCAACCAACGTCTATTTTACTTGCAATATACTCTAAATCCTATGATAAGTGCTGGTGATACAAGACTAACTATTTTGACCCTTAGTATGTTTTATTAAGACCCTCTTTTATACTTTTCTGAGGGAAGAGAGGAGATTTATAAAAAGCAGAAAGAAGTAAATTAAGGTAAATTAATAGACTCAGCAGGGTATTGCTATTAACGCATCAGTGACAATTAAGAAGTATTTCCATTTTAGTTAACCAACAAAATTTGAGTTCTTCTTAACGTTAGCCTGGGCCATCTATGTGAGGAGGTGGGTATAAAGAAGAAATTAGTTGTGCACTTATCTCTAAAGAAGTTCCACCAGTAGCTTTGGGGAAGAGATTAACAGAAAATAATGAGAGTGTTTGCCATATATCTGTAAGAAAGTCGTATAAATTTGTGGAAATGAACTGCAAATCATAAAATCTCTATGGTGCAAGACCCATTTATCTACCTCCTTACTCTATCTCTCCGCTTTGATGTTTAAAGGGGCTCACTAAAACTTACTATATTAAAAGTGGAATTTTTGATATTTTCCCATCCCAACATCCACTCCTTCTCATTAAGTGACACTACCATTCACTTAGTTGTTAGGCCAAAATCCCCTTCATGTGCCCCATACACAGGATTAGAAGTCTTCCAAATCTGATCACTCTTCACCATGTCCATTGCTTTTATCCAAATCCAAGCCAGCCTTACATTGTGCCTGAATATATCCTTTTAATTGCTTCTATTCCTACTTTTCCCTCAATCTATTCTCTCTCCATACAACATTCAAAGCACTCTTTAAAAATAATATATAGAGGGGTGCCTGGGTGGCTCACTCAGTTAAGCGTCTGAATTCGGCTCAGGTCATGATCTCATAGTTGGTGAGTTTGAGCCCTGCAGTCTGGCTCTGTGCTGACAGCTCAGAGCCTGGAGCTGGCTTCGGATTCTGTGTCTTCCTCTCTCTCCACCCCTCCCCGGCTCATGCTCTCTCTCCTTTAAAAATAAACATTAAAAAAAATTAAAAAAAATAGTATATAGATTATATACACTCTGTTTAAAATGTTTGGTTATCTCTGATTGTAATTAGAACAAACCAGAAATTTATTGCAATGACCAACACGGGACTTTGCATAACCTCAGCTCTCCCTGCTCCTCAAATCCCATCTCCTGCAATTCTCTCATTTTTTCAGTACCCGCTACCTTGACCTCCTTCCCATTCCTTGAACACTCAGGCTTATCTCTGATTGATGGCTTTTGCATTAACTGTTCTCCCAGACTGGAATGCTGTCCTCCCAGATTGTTGTTTGGTTGGTTCTTCTTGTTGATTCGTGTTAGATTGACTTCCTCCTGACTTCCCCATTGACAGTAGCCATCAGTCACTCTTGCTCCCATTACCCTACTTAATATTCTTCATAGTGTTTGTCACTATGAATTTGTTCTCTTTTCTCGCTTGCTTTCTTCTGTCTCCTTCAAATAGAATATGAACTTTATAAGAGTTATGATTTTCTCTGCACTATTCTCTATGATATCCTAGTATGTAGAATAGAATAGGACATATATGGGGCTCTCAGTAAATATCTGTTGAATGATAGTATATTAAAAACAGGAAAGCTGTATTGGTTTGAGGGTAATACGCATAATGATGTAAACAGAGGATTTCACCATTACTGCATTGTATTCATAAAACAAATTATGTGGCTTAATTTTATTTTTACATAGCATTATCATATGCGAGAAATACTTTTTGAAGTATGATAGGAGAAAATGTGGGAAGAAAAAAGGATATTTTGAACGCTTATTTCCCCTTTCTGATTGTCTTATAATTAAGAATTTTAAACAATCACTCTCTGGATTACTTACTAAAAAATAGGTGATTAATATGGAAAAAGTCTTATAGATATTTTTTTCTGGCAAAGTAGTAATGGTAATTTAGTGATCCACTGTTATTTACTTTTCCTTTTTCTTCAGAGGGCTATAAGTCATCAAATCAACACTCCTACACTAATATAGTGGTGCTGGAAGCACTGGAATAAAACATACTTTTAAGAATATTCTAGCTAATTTAAGGAAACAGAAGGTAACACAATGTCAAATAAACCTTTGATATTTGGTTGAGCTTCAGGTTCTGAAGACCAGTGTTACATTTACCAAATAGGTCACCTTAATATCAATCAAAGAAAATAAAATTCAGTGGCTGGATATTGATCAACAATTTTTTTAAAAATGGCAAATCCTTCTCAATTTAGCAAGTGATATTTTGGTTTACATTTTATGATTTTATAAATGTACAATATTATGAAATGTCCCCATATTTAGAATTCAGGCGATGAACGAAAGAAATCTACTCAAGGCTCTATCAGTCATAGGTCTGTGATATAGAGTTCCTTTTTTGTCAGTGCTTCTCCCATAAGGAATTTGTGGGGCAGGGGAGGGGAACAACAACTAAATTAGCCTTCATTTTGACCTGAGGATAATATAGGTACAGCAGTAACTCTAATCCACAGGAATAAATGGCACATGTCATAAAATGAGTGTGGAAAAAGTTCCAGTGGGATTGCAGAGAAGGGAGATTTTGTTTCTAGCCAGCTGGAAGAAGAAAGGATCCGAGAGACTGACAGGGTAGGTCGTTTGTTCCTGCAGAGAGGAAGAGGGGAGAATTCCAGGTGAGAAGACCAATCACCTTATGTGTTTGCAATGATGGTGGGCTGTTTGGAGGAGTGGACAGAGGCCAGTGGTGGTGTGACCTGAATGTCAAAAGGATCCAGAGAACATCTAGTTAATGTCCATTATTTTATGGCGAAAGCAACTGAGACTTAGAGAAGGGAAGTGACTTGCTCAGGGTCACAGAGCTAGTTAATGGCATGTGTGGGATTGCAACACACAGTAGGTTTCTTTCAGAGCAGTGGTCCTGATCATACTGGGCTCTTTGTTATTTTTGTAATGCAAAATGGGTATATGCCCACAAAACAAGAAACCGCATGTAATATGCCTTCTCTTATTTTTGAAGCATTAATTGCATCACTGAAATGAGAACCCATCTAACGTACAAATACAGTAGAGCTGTTCACAGAATCCTCTCTATCACAGAGAGAAATAAAGGCCATAGGTTTTCAGTGAAAACCTATAGAATTGGTTATTTCAGAGCAAGATGGGATTTTCAAAGCACTGCCAGTGACAAAAGCCTTAGAGCAATATGTATTCCTTTTGCTTCTAGACGAGTCCCCCATATACTCGATCAGATAAGAAGTGCTGTTTCTGCAGCCTCCTTGTTGTTCCAGACAGCACTGAGGATAACGGGCAGTTCTCCAAAGATTAGGGATTTCAGTTCAAATGGAGAGTTGTCCAGCAATCCAATTGTTCCACCTGAGAAGTTGGAGTGAAAGTTTGGAAAGGACAAATTTTCTAATAAAGTATCCAGTGCTGTTTACTTCTGCCGTGTGGCGTGGTGATTGCCCCTGTGGTGGTAGGTAAGTTTCCACTCATTCTGCTTTCCAGAAGAGGTGGCTCAGGGGCTGTGAGACTCCAAGCACGATGGGCAACATTTTCTGTGCCAAACCTGCTATTTTTTTTCTCCAGGGACCAAAGATTGAAGTTTTAAAATTGAACCTATGTCAGTGTGACCCTGAAATCTTTGAGTATTATTAAACTTTGAGTCTCCTTTTAAAACGAGGGCATTAAACAAAACAAATTTTAACACCCTATACTGTTCCCTAGGTGTATTTATTAATAAGCTTAGAAACATTTTATGGGAGCTTAGATGAAAGAATCCTGTTCTGAATCTTTTTATCGCCCTAAATCATTTCTATATTTAAATGTTTTCAAATATATACTGCTTTTAAGGAAGGCAAGCATAATAGATACTTAAAAAAAAACAGGTTGAGATAAAAATCATTCTTTTGAAATTTAATTCAGGGATTTTAGTATAGTCACAAATTTATGCATCCATCCATCCTTTAATTCCAGAAAATTTTTATCACACCAGAAAGAAACTCCTACCCATTGTCAGTCACTCCCATTCCTCACTCCCTCTAGGCCCTGGCAGACACTAATCTACTTTCTGTCTTTATGTTTTGCTCATTCTAGACATTTCGTATAAATAGCATCACCGCATGTGTAGCCTTTTATGTTGGGCTTCTTTCACTTAGCATAATATTTTTGAGGTTTATCTATGAAGCATGTGTGAAATTCCTTTTTTATGATGGAACAATATTCTATTGTATGGATCTATTCCATTTAGTTTATCAATTCATCAGTTGATTGACATTTGAGTTTTTCCAATCCTTTGGCTATTATCTATGCACATTCATGTACAATTTTTTGTGTGGACATATGTTTCCAATTCTTCACAGAGGAGTGGAGGAGCACAAAGGAGTGCTTTTTTTTTTTTTTTTTTAACGTTTATTTATTTTTGAGAGACCAAGAGAGGCAGAGCATGAGCTGGGGAGGGGCAGAGAGAGAGGGAGACACAGAATCCTTAGCAGGCTCCAGGTTCCGAGCTGTCAGCACAGAGCCCTGACTCGGGGCTCAAACTCACACACTGCGAGATCACGACCTTAGCCGAAGTCAGACGTTTAACTGACTGAGCCACCCAGGCACCCCAAGGAGTGCCGTTTAATGGTATTAATCATTTTTGGAATAAATGGTTTGCAGAGTAATCAAAAGTTGTTTGCAGATACTTTATTTCTAAAAGGAACAGATGCTCTTTTTTCCTAGAAGTGAAATTAATTTCCTTGAAATCCATTTCCATGGCCATTAATTATTCTGTATTGAAATGAAGTGTTTTATGATGGGCATGAATATAATTCTTAATAAGTGAAATGTGTTTTTCTCCATAATCTAAGGGTATGAAAAAAAAAACTAATTAGGTCAATAAACCAGGAATGACTAAAATGTTGATTTCCAGTTACCATTTCTTTTTTTTTTTTTTTTTTTAGTTACCATTTCTTTTAACACAAACTTTTCTGGCTGAAAACCATGGTAGGTAATTTTATGTGTCAACTTGACTGGGCCACAGGTTGCCCAGATATCTAGTCAAACATTATTCTGGGTGGGTGTTTCTGGGAGGGTACTTTTGGATGGAATTAACATTTAAATGTAGACTGAGAAAAGTGGATTGCCTTCCCTGATGTAGATGGGCCTCATTCAATCAACTGAAGGCTTGAAGAGAATGAAAATTCTGACCCTTCCTCCAATTAGGGAGAATTCCTTCTGCCTGATTGTCTTTGAATTGGGATGTCAGCTTTTTCCCCGCCTTTGGACTCAAACTGAAGCAATGGTTCTTCCTAGGTCTTGAGCCTACTAGCCTTTGGACTAGGCTGTCTTGGGTCTCCAGCTTGTCAACTTGCCCTACAGGTCTTGGGACTAGTTGGCTTCCATAACTGAAAAGCCAATTACTCATAATAAATCTCTGTCTTTCATCTATATCTATAGATAAATTTAGGTACAGATAACCGTAGAGATATAGAGTTATCTACTTCTATTTCCTATCTGTCTATCTATCTATCTATCTATCTATCATCTATCTATCTATCGCTATTGCTTCTATTCTGAAGACCACTGCCGTATCTAGATAATTTCCTCACCTTACTTTCTTTTCATTGCCAGGGCCAGCAAAGAGTATAAACAAGTGACACAGTCAGTGATAATAAAAATACTAGACACCATTTTAAATGCTTACCAGGTGCCAGGCTCTTCACATGGTGGGATACTATAACTCCCACTTTACAGATGAGGATATAGAAGCCCAGGGAGGATATTTAACCGGATGTTGCACAATGGGTAAGTGGTAGGGCCAGGGCTGTCCCTCTTTCCCAACCTACTTACTTTTTATTTATTTATTTATTTATTTATTTATTTATTTAAAAACTTTTTTTAATGTTTATTTATTTTTGAGAGAGAGAGACACACACGTGTGTGAGTGGGGGAGGGACAGAGAGAGGGAGACACAGAATCTGAAGCAGGCTCCAGGCTCTGAGCTGTCAACACAGAGCCTGACACAGGGCTTGAACCCACGAGATGTGAGATCATGACCTGAGCTGAAGTCAGACGTTCAACCGACTGAGCCACCCAGGTGCCCCCCTAGTTAGTTTTTTAAATGTCTTTATTTTTACTTTTGAGGGAGAGAGACAGACAGAGTGTGGGTGGTGGAGGGGCAGAGAGAGAAGGGGGACACAGAATCTGAAGCAGGCTCCAAATTCCAAGCTGTCTGCACAAAGCCTGACTCGGGCTTGAACCCCCAACCGCGAGATCATGATGTGCGCCAAAGTCAGACACTTAACCGACTGAGCCACCCAGGTGCCCCAATCCTTGTGCTTTAGAAGCTCACATCCTCATGGGGGAAGACAAACTTCTAAGCAAGAACATTTTAGTAAATGTTGGTCAGTGCTTAGGTCTGCACATAACACTTGTAGGGCCTGAGGAAAGAATGAGTCCCATGTGCCATATATCTAAAGATTTGAAATTTGTAAATCCAACTAATAGACAATTGCTAAGTAAGATATGTTCTATTCTTCTATCTTTATTATTTTTTTAAATAATTTATTGTCAAGTTAGCTAGCATACAGCATATACAGTGTAGTCTTGGCTTCGGGAGTAGATTCCCGTGATTCACCACTTACATACAACACCCAGTACTCTTGATAAATACACCTGTATGAACAGATTTGAATCTAGAATTGTGGGACCCCGTGGAATTCCTCATGGAAGCATGGCAGCAAAGGAAAGCCAGATGCCGACATTTAGCTACATCCCTTCTCTTACCCCCACCCATACTGAGAGGATTAATGAGCATGCATATGGACACCCCAGTCCAAATGCCCAGAATGCATCCACTTGGACACAGACAACTGGCCTTTGACTACCTCTACTCTTATGGGTACACTCTCCAAGTCCTTGGAATGGGCTCTAGGCCATTTGGGCAGAGATTTCTGGGACCAGGGTAGTATAATCTGGAAGGGTTGTATAAGGTGGTAGGTGGGCATTGGCCCTGAGGATTCCCCCACTGGGAGGAGGCTTGGAGCTGTGGAAAGCTTGGGCCCAGGGCAAGGGTCTCCCAGTATAGACATAGTGGAGCACAGACACAGGGCACAGGGTACAGCAGGAGTGTAGAGAAAGGCACTTAGAAAGAAACAAAAGGCCAGGGAAGACTTCTGAGAGGAAATAATATCTGAGTTGAAATTTTGAAGGGGAGGTTAGCCAGATACACAGACGGCCATTATAAGCTGAGCAATCAGCAGGTGCTCATTTGCAGAGAGATCAAGTAGCACAGTGTGTGTGAGGGACCGGGGGTGGAGATTCCACATTGCCAAGGTGGGAATAGGTAGGAGCTGGCACCTAGATGGTGGATGGAGTCCTGGTCATGAGGACGTAGTCTGTCTTCCTCAAGAGCATGGGTTTAATCTGTAAGTCACAGGGAACCCTGATATACTTCTACTTCTGTACCTACTTGTGGCTTATATTGGGATCTCCTCAGCCTCTTTGGGCCTCAAAGCACTGTGGGGTTTTGGCTTCAGGTTACTATTTTGGTTCCAAAGCACTAAGGAGCTACCTTGCTGACTGTAGGAGCCCTGACAGTGACTCTCTGTTGCCCCCTCTTGGCAGTAGCTGTAATTTCATTTTTTTTTCCATTCTACCAGAACTTTTTTGCATTATTTTGTGCTTTTATTATATTTCCTCCTCTTCTCTTTTTTCCCAAGACAATTTCTGGCATAATATATCTATCCATCACATATTCATCCACCCATTAGGTGTTTAACAATGCTCTGGAGCTCCCACTTCCGTTACTAAAATGTCACCAGAATGTAAATTGAAGAAGTGTATGGGTCTGGATTTTTGTCTGTTTTGGTCACTGATGTATCCCAAGTACTCAGAGCAAGGCCTTACACATGGATAAAGAAACACCCACAAATGATGAGACATCTTTTTGTCCTTTTTGCTTGACATGAAGGTTTTTAATTGGCCTCCAAAACTTGTGTCTAGGCTTCACCTCCAGGAAGAATTTGCCCTATGTCAGTTTGGCACGGCACTTGACGTTTGATTTAAAGTTGACTGATTTGAATTTCCTGCTCTGTTTAGGCCTCTGTGCTCAGAGCTTCATGCTGCGTTCTAAGTTTCAATGAATACCAAGCCACAGTTCCCTAGAGACCTGGTTATCTCTTCCATTGTTCCTGTCAGAGTGAATGTCACCAGCCTTCACCCAGTTACTCAGGCCAGAAAGCCCCCGGTTGTTCTTTCCTGTGCTTTATTTTTTTTAACTTGTTAAATTAAGTACAACCAACATTTATGGAATACAAAACCACCATGTGTTCAGTTTGAGGAGTCTCGACAATCGTTTACCCATATACCAGTTACACAAAACAAGACACAGAACGTTTTCATCGCCCCAGGAACTTCTGTTCTCCTCTTTTACAGTTAATCCACTCCCCAGAACCAATGACTTTCTGACTTCTGACACCAGAGATCCATTCTGCCTATTTTTTTTTCTTCATTTAAATGGAATCATACAGTATTCAGTCTTTTGTGTCTGGCTCCTTTTACTTAGCATACTTTTTCGCCTAACACATTGTGGTGCATGTTGTTTTATATATAACAGGATTATATAACTCTTATATGTATATCAGTAATTTGTTCATTTTTCTTGCTGAGTAGTATTTTTTTGAATGAATATATCATCATTTGCTTATTCATTTCCTATTGGTAGCTACTGGATTGTTTCCAATTTGGGGTTATTTTGAGTAAGAATGCTAAGAACATTCTTGTACAGATCTTGGGTGGGGGGCACATGTTTCATTTATTTACCTTGGGTAAATACCTAGGAATGTGCAGGTTTGGGGTCCCCAAGATCACCCTCAGCTTCACTAGTTTTCTAGAAGGACTCAGAACTCAACAAACTGTTATGCTCATATTTATAGTTTATTAAGATTTAGAGATTAAAATTAGAAATGGGGAAAGACTCAGAGCAGAGTCTAGGAGAGAATAGGTGTGAGCTTCCAATTATCCTTTCCCAGTGGAGTCAAAGGGACAGTGCTTAGGGAGAACACAGGCATGATGTGTGACGACAATATGTACAAGGTATTTCCAACCAGAGAAGTTCACCTGATCTTTGGTATCCAGACTTTATATTGGGGTTTGGCCATGGAGACCCAGCTGACTACTCCACATGACTGATAGCCCCATCCAGAGGTTGAGCTGATACCCCTTGGCCACAAATCACACTGGCCTGACACGTAAATCAGTATCTGGCGTGGCCCAAAGTAAACAAAGACACTCCTATCAGACAGGATATTCCAAAGGCTTAGAGATTATCACTCAGGGGCTGTGGGCAAAGGGCCAAATCTTTCTTTGGGCAAAGTTAATCCTTTATTGTACAGAGTGTAGTTGCTAAGTCACAAATACGTTTATATTCAACATTATAATAAGCTGGAAAAGATTTATCCAAATGGCTGTGCCTTTTCGTATTCCTACCAGCAGCATATGAAAATTCCAGTTGTTCCCCATCTGTACCAGCATTTGGTGTTATCGGTCTTTTTGATTTTAGCCATTCTGCTGGCTGTGAATAATATCTGATTGTGGAAAATTTTCATTTTCCTTCATGATTAACGAGGTGAACTCCTTTTAATGGAACCATTGGACATGTATTTGTGTATTTCTTCACAGAAGTCATTCTCGACACCTCCCTTGCCTTTATATTCTATATCTAAGCCTTTATCAAGACTTCTTGATTTTATCTCCTAAATAACTCTCAAAACTCTGCTTTTCTCCATCTCTACCACCATCACCCTAAACTGAGCCACTTGGATCTCTATCCTGGGCTTCAGTAGAGGCGTTTAGTGGTCTACCTGCGTGCTCTGTAACCACCCCCTGATCCATTCTTTGGAGTGATCAATTCAAAAATTAATTTCTACTATTTTATAATCCTTCTTAAACATGCCAAAATAAAAGCAAAAGCAAAACAAAACCGACTTCACTGCCTTCCCATTTCTCTCAGGTTAAGGCACTTCTGGGCATGATGTAAAAGACCTTGCAATGCCAAACCCTCATATACTATCCAGTCTTATTTTCTATCCTTCTCACCCTTGCTTTCTAAACTCCAGCCATGCTGACTTTCTTTTCTATCCCTTGTTTTCGCCTCTGGCTCTCCTGCCATAAGGCCTCTATTTGTACTGTTACCTTTCCCTCTTTTCTTCAGTACATTAACTTCCTCACATTTATCATAATTCAACTCAAGTGTCACTGGCCCAGAGAAGCCTTCAACACCTATGCCTAGGTCAAATTCCTCCATAATAGGTACTCTTGGCTCTATGTAGCTTTTATGAGGAAGATTGATCACAGCTGCAATTTTAAATTTATTTGTATGATTTTTTATTACTACCTCTCTGTCTGGAAAGGCCAGTAGAGAAAGACTCAGCTGGAGCTGACTGCAACAACCTATTGTGGTCATCTTTTCCCAACCCCACTATCAGAGATAGCACATTGAAAGCTGGAAGCTATCTAGGGTAGGAGTATATACACTATGGAAATTGGCAGATGCTATAGGCTAGGTTCCTCCCCTCCCCCAACCTTCCTGCAAAGTTGGTTGTTTAAGTATTTACCAACACACTTTTTTCCTCCACTGTGGTGTCCTCGTCACATATGTCTTTGGCTACATAATAGATTATCAATCAGTATTTGTTGAATAAGAGAATAATTAGGTGCCCTGGGCACCCTGACCCTTCAAGGTGGCTTTTTGCTTTTTATCATCTAACTCTATTTTCGTATTTCACGAGGAGGAATTGGATGTGACCTGTTTCCTATTTTCGAGTAGATTGTAGGAACAAAAATATGAATGTTTGTATTTATAATTGTTTCTCCTTTTCTGGATGGCCGATGGAACAGGTGTGCTCTTCTCTCCTGCCCTCAAACTTGCTGCTCTTTAAAGTCCACATTGTTTATCAGGGCAGACCAGATGTCCCAGCATGAAACAAATGGGGCAAACATATAAAAAGAACACATAAAAGTTTACATGGAGTGTACTTCTGTGTGGAAGTTAAAGTTCCATTTCTGCCAAAAAAACCCCCCCAAAAAAACAAAAAAAAAAACCTAACAACAACAACAACAACAACAACAAAAACACTGACTGATTCAAGATCTTCTGGAATTACTTCCTTTAGCATGTGTAGAATGTACTGTGGACAACAGTTCAGTGTCGATCCAGTTGTTAATTGCTGCCTGTGGGGAGGCAGCATGATGTAGCTCTTGGTTTTTCAAATTTAGACATCTCATGCACCATTATAATTTTTGCCGTGACATCCTGTGGTAACACATCTGCCAGGCAATTGTATTATTATTTGTAATATTTAACATTTTTATTTAAATTGAGCAACTTTAAAAAACTTAAATTTATTTTAAAAACATTTTGTGTCATTCCCTTAAATATAAAACTGTTTATTACCCCTCAAGTTCGTATTAAATCAAAACATAGAAAATGTCCATGTATGGGCACCAAGAATCATCTCACATACGGCCAGTGGTATTCCTAGCACCCTTTAGGAAAAAAAATATGATAACATAGATTATTGAATTTTGGAATTCCCTACATTTGGCTTGGTATCTTTAATCTCCCAGAAGGGGAGGCTACCTCTCTGAGACTTAGATTCTTTGTCGGTAAAATGCAGATCCCTGACTTACAGGGGAGGCTAGTAAGCAAGACAATGTATAGAACCCAATGACCAAAGGGTGGAGCTCAGAGGAGATGCTGCGTAGATCGATTTCTTTTTACGTTTACTGTTGACCTTTATTACTGGCTCAGTCATCTTTTTTGGTTACTAGTGAAGCTTATTATCATCGAGGTACAATTTTTATACAGCATTTCTTTTTAATTGTTGGTCTTAAATTTATTGATTCAATTGGATGTCTAAATATCTGAACTGTGCGATCAGATGTGGTATTTACTAAGAGTTTGATTTGATGGGTATCGTGACTTCTGAGAGTCCCTTTATTCAAGCAAAGATGCTGAGTGCATCTGAATCAAAAGTACTACACGTTTACAATTGTGAAGTACTGCCCAGGCATTCTTGTTAGTGATATTTTTTTCATTATTCTTATTATCACATAAAGAATGGGGGCGCCTGGGTGGCTCAGTCGGTTAAGCCTCCGACTTCAGCTCAGGTCATGATCTCACGGTTTGTGAGTTCAAGCCCCGTGTCAGGCTCTGTGCTGACGGCTCGGAGCCTGGAGCCTGCTTCAGATTCTGTGTCTCCCTCTCTCTCTCTCTACCCCTCCTCTGCTTGTGCTCTGTCTCTCTCCATCAAAAAATGAATGAATGTTAAAAAAATTAAAAAAAAAAAAAGAATGGGGTTTTCTAACTTGGAAAGATCTGTAATTTGTTATCCGCATCTTGCCCAGGCCTGCAGTGCAGTTTTGGTCCATGTGAACCACTTAGCAATCAGCGACTTGCAATTCAAAATCAGCAGCTTACTGGAGGCAGGCTCACAAGTGTAACACCATCACCTGAGGCTTGCTGATTTGTGTTTCTGCCTCAGATTGCAAGAAATGAGCAATTAGCCACCTTTGGGGAATTTCCACAGCTGGGTTTTGAGTCATGATCAATAAAAAGTAGAAGTCAAGAATTAAGAGTAAAAGGAATCATGCTTAGACACCAGGTTGCTTACTACTAGCCTAACCCATCCATCCACAAATTTATTATTTGCTTACTATATCCTTGGCCATTCTGGTGCCACCTCTGGCAGAACCCTCCCTGATCACACCTGTGCTCATCTCCTCTCTTCTCTGAGTCTTGCATGTCTGTGCCATTATTCCCAACACCATCCCTCTTGTCTGGTGACTCACATCCTCCATGCCGCAACCCTAGGAAGCACTGTATCTTTGTAACTATTTTGTTGGGGGTGTGTTTTGTTTCCATATGTTCTACCTCTGAATGGCCACGTACAACAATGATCAGTTCAGTGAAAGCTTGGGGGAAGAAATCATCCCTGCTTAACATAAGAAAGAACTTTATTGCAGTCAGAAATGTTTAGCAACAAAGGTGGCTGCCCCGAGAGAGTGAGTATGCTCCAAATGAATATAGTCAAGAAAAGCTACCATGTCACCTGACCGTGATGATGTAAACAGAGATCGAAAAGTTCAGAAGGGCAGTTAGACGAGTTGAACTCCAAGTGTCTTTATATATAGATTCCATGATTCTATGCATACCAAAGAAGTACGCCGAATGGTTACCAGCACAAGGAATAGACAGTAGAGTTGGAGAAACGAGATCTACAAGCCTAAATAATTGGTGCATAGGATCTTGTAAAAACCAGAGTTCCTC
This sequence comes from Prionailurus bengalensis, assembly GCF_016509475.1. Lineage (NCBI taxonomy): Eukaryota > Metazoa > Chordata > Mammalia > Carnivora > Felidae > Prionailurus > Prionailurus bengalensis. The sequence continues at coordinate 72,997,545 of NC_057344.1, read as the reverse complement.
ACTAACATACTAATAGAGCACAGAGTTAACTAGTGTTGTGTTAGTTGTGTACTTTAAAATCCTTCAGTGTGGAGTGTGGCCCATTGTGCTGTCATTATCACTCAGGTTAAGCTACAACCCAAGTAGTCCTTGACTTAGCTAGTATTCTAATCAGAAAAACTGCATTCCAGGCTAGCTTTTATAAATGCTTCTGTTATCCAGAGCAACAGAGGACCCGTGAAGACCATAAACCCTGGAATCAGACTGCCTTAGTTCGAATCCTGGCTCTGTTATCTGCTAGTTATAACATTCCAGGAATTTAACTTCTATGCACTTCAGTTTCTGAATCTACAGGATGGGGGTGAAAAACAAAAAGGGATATTGGTGACTACCTTATAGGTTGCTAAGAGGATTAATGAGTTAGTCTGTGTGTACAGTTTAGAGGGGTATCTGCCACATAGTGTTATATAAATGTTAAATAAAATCCTCAGACATCAGACATTTTGCTTAATAACCCACTAAATGTCAGAAGTGGGTTCTCAGTGGTAAAATTAAATGTATTCAAACTGCATCGGTTGGTTAACATTACTTAGAGGCCCTCTGTGTCCTTCTGACCTTGAGTGAATAGGATGTTAAGAGTCTAGCAAGGACACTAGGGATGACTCCAAGATTGAATCCTTAATTATCCTGTGTCCAGTAATCAAGTCCGAGGATTCTGGTTTTCTGAAGCCAGCTGTAAGGGAAAACAGAATTCTGCCTCTGGAATATTATCATTTTGTCTTTTTAAAAAATGTTTATTTATTTATTTTGAGAGGGAGGGAGAGAGCACCACAGGGGAGGGGCAGAGAGAGGGAGAGAGAAAATCCCAAGCAGGCTCTGTGCTTTCAGTGCAGAGCCTGACGCGGGGCTTGAACTCACCAACCGTGAGATCATGACCTGAGCTGAAATCAAGAGTTGGACGCTCAGCCAACTAAGCTACCCAGACACCCCTATCATTTTGTCTTCATTAAACATTTAGTGTAGCGTGGTAATTGGATCGCTGGAAGCTTAGAGAACTGGAGTTCACGGAGCTTGCAAACAGATGGATGAACACTTGTGTGCCTCCTTATGAATAATATTTGTTTAACAAATATACTTAGGTAACAGAATTTGGTCCGAAACGCACTTGTGTTATAGCCCAATGGACAGGTCGTAGAGGAGATGCTGGCTTTCACCTATATCACATTTTAGAATAGGATTGCATACAACAATTCTCTGTCCTCAGAACTGTGTATGACCAAATTGAATTGGGTTCAGTTCATGACCAAAGGACAATTGACTAGAGTATATCGAGGTGAAGGGGTTCAGTCTGATCCTCTTAATGCAGTAGTTCAGAAGGATCCAGGGAGACACTTTCAGAGAGTGAAACTTGAACCTCTGGGAATGGATGAAACACAGTAGCAGCAGTGGTTCAGATGGGAAGGAAAGTTTGAGAGAGAATGTGATTCTGAGTTAAGGAGGAGTAGGAAGAAAAAGGTTGGATATGAGGGGTAACGTCAGAATAGGGAGAGATTAGAAGTGAAGAGAGTTGTTTCTTTCTGGCTGGGTGGGCAATGCTCAGCTTCCTCGTATAGCTTCTCCCTACACTTTATAAAAATGCTCTTTGTGCGTCACGCTCAGTGACCTCCTAGATCCCAAAGCCAGTGACTTTGGTCTCAGTTGTTCCCTTTGTCTATCTTTCTGCAGCATTTGACCTGTGAGTTACCTTCTGTTTTGGAAGATGCCTTGCACAAAGGTGGAGATGCCGGTGTTGGGAGGGTTGGGGCTGGAGATTCAGATTTGGAAAAGGGCTGTTGATGCTGTGGCAAAGGGTAAGGTCCCTGGGAAGGTGCTGGGGTGCAGAGGCAGAGAGCTGTGAGGGCAGTTAGAGGGCAGGGGGAGAGATGGGCAGGGGGCAGTGGTCAGCAGCCAGGAAGGGAATCAGGTAAGAAAGAAACCAAAGGGCAGTCTGGGTGCTCAGTGATGTACCGTTTGTGGGTGGCACTCGGAGTCAACAGGGCTGAGAGGAGTGTCTCAGTGTGTTTGCAGAGAGAATGGGGAGGACAGTGAATAAAACTGTGGAGAGCAGTGGGAGAACAGGAAACACATCAGAACTGCCTGTCAGTTTATTAACTCCATGGATGCATCTACCTGGAAAATATTGATGATTCACTGAGATAATGATTTTCCTTTTCTTCCTCTGTTTTCTTTTTTATCTTTTTCTGTACTTTCTCTTCCCTGCTTCATGGGTAAATTGAATCATAAAATGATGGAAGTTGAGTATCTCTCCTTGACAAAGCATCCTATCTCTTCCTGTTGCCATGGGACTCCCCGAGGTTTTCTATTATGAGAATTATTATAGATATGTGCACAGAAAGAACAGATAAAAGGTCTCATCAAGATGAATATGTAATTACATTTTTTTTTTTTTTACAACACTGTCTTCTAATCAGTGGGAAATGTTTGCATTTTAAGCATTTGGAATTAAAACTAATTGGTTTAATCTATGCTGTGTTCCTTCCTGCAGGCTCTGGCCATGCCTTATTGATAAGCCTTTCTTTAAGTTTGAATAGAATGTAAAGAACAATATTCTAGTGAATGGAGTCATTCATCTACCCAACAGATATTTGCCAAAAGCCTCTCACGCGCTGCCGAGTGTCTTAGGCACTAGAGAGGCCGTGGTAAATGTAACAAAAAATGCCCCTGTCCTCATGGAGCTTGCATTCTGGCTCTTCTGCAAAGGTCACACAGACAACACATGTTAATTTACCTTATCAGCTGTTTTTTCTTAGATAACTTTTGAAATCTGCCTGCCTCAGTTTTCTTACCTATACACTAGGGTTGCTATGAAGGAAGGAAAATATTTTGAACACAGTTAATACTAAACATATGGGTTAAAGTCAGGGGATGAGGTATGCAAAAATGCTATGAAAACTGGAAAGCAACGTACATAATTTGACTCATAAATTATCATGGGGTGGACCACCTTGGAAGCTACTTTGCCTGTGACTTTTATGCTGTTTGCCCTTGGAGGAGGGACCGTCATATCTGATGACCTCCTCCCTGTTTTTAGTGCCACTGCTGTGTATTCACCGGTATTACGAATCCCTGGAAACCCACCTCCAGGAGCCTCACCCCTTGGGAAGTCATTTGGTCTACTTGGTTTATACCCAGTATAAGGAATCTTGAGTGAACTTTTAAACTCTTGAGTCTGTCCTACGTAATGTTTATAAAAAGCTAAAATTCCTTTTGAACATTTATTTTGTAAAAGAAAACTTCTGTTATCATCGTGTTTAATTCTCTTCATCACAACAAAATGATTGGAACTTTTCTGCTACATTACTCTGCAAAGCTAATCAGGTCCTGGTTATTTCATGACTATGGGAATGTGGATGCTTAGCTGAGGTCCTCACGATCTACAGAGCAATAAAAGGGAGAACATCGTTACATTGTCGTATCACGTGTTGGGTAGAAATTGGGCCTGTTTCAGGCAGAAAGATCATTTTGGGGCTGCAGGTTCTGGGAAGACAATTACATAATGCCTTCCAGTATTTGTGAATAATATTCTTATAAGATTTAATGAGTATGTTGATTTCCATAGTGGAATTAAGTCCAAACAAAGCATAAGGTGAAGCTTGAATAGAGTGTGTAGAAGTGTAAAAGTGTAGTCACATGCCCAACATCAAAATGAGCATCAACATGAGTCATCAACTCACATCTTCCTGACGGAAGGAAATATGGAAAACACTCCAGTGTTCAGGACTTTTTAAAGTGACTTTAATATGAGGCACTTCTGGCCTGGTGACTTAAAATTTTGTGACATCAAATTTCGTAAAAGTACTGTAAGCTAAAAAAAAAATATTTTAAAGTACAAGGTAGAAAAGGAAAGCCATCTAAAGTTCTATCACCCTGAGAGAACTACCATAACATTTCATGCCTACACAGCACACACCTTAAATTTTACTTAAATGATATATGACACGTGCTGGGATTTTTTGACATGACATATTAAATCTTTTTTTTTATGTTCTCCCTCCCACTGGTCATTTTTAACTGCTACATGTGCGTCTCTCCATATCTTTCTCAATGCATACGATCATATACAAACACACAAAACAGGGCACTTTTTTGACTCATTGTTTTACAAAAGTGAACTCCATTATATATGCATCTCTCCATATTGCTTCTATAAGTCAACAATAAGTTGTTAAATTCCCTCAAGTTAACTGGTATGGATTGAACTCATTAAAAAAATTTTTTTTAATGCTTATTTATTTTTGAGAGAGAGCATGAGCAGGGGAGAGGCAGAGAGGGAGAAGGAGACACAGAATTTGAAGCAGGCTCCAGGCCCTGAGCCATCAGCACAGAGCCAGAGGTGGGGCTCGAACCCATGAGCCGTAAGATCATGACCTGAGCCGAAGTTGGACGCTTAACTGACTGAGCCACCCAGGCGCTCCTGAACTCATTTTTTAAAAAGGCTATATACTATTTCATGTTATGGATAAACTGCAATCCAATCATTCATTTTCCCACTGATGAATATACCTTTTATTTTTACGTTTCACCCCTATAAATAAGGCTGCCATCCATTTTTTTTTTTCTGCCTGTGTATCTTTACATTTGGTACTTTTCTGTCCAGGGAAAGATTCCCATGGATGTGATTGACTGTACAATGAATACTTTGGACTGGAGAGGTAATTCAGCCAAATGGAATGTGTTTTCTGGAAGTGGGGTATGAGTGATACAATGAATGACATAAGTGGTCAGGTGAACCTTAGAAGCTCTCCGTCACGATCGGAGCATCGTATGTGTTCTTTTTTTAAAATTAAAAAAGATTTTTTTAAAAAATTTTTGAGAGAGAGTGAGTGAGAGAGAGTAAGGAAGGGACAGGGCGAGAGGGAGGCAGAGTGTCCAAAACAGGCTCTGCAGCACAAAGCTGATGTGGGGCTCGAACTCAGGAACTGTGAGATCATGATCTGAACCGAAGTCCAACGCTCAACCTCCTGAGCCACCCAGGTGCCCAGAGCATCATATGTACTCTAAAAAATGCATACTGACTAAAAAAAAAAATGCATACTGACTAATGGAATGAATGAGTGAAGGAGTACTTGCAGAACCCCCCCCCCCTTTTTTTTCTTTATGGCTCAAAATCCATTTCAGTGAAGCGACAAAAACAGATCGCTGTGGTTCTTGTGTCATATAAACTTTGTTCCAGTCACCTGTTGAGTTTCATGATCTGGGGATGATTGACCCATTAATTTGTTGCCATTTCTTGCTGTGTTTTATATGCTTATTTGTGTTGCTGATAACCTGACTTGGATGTCCACGTCCTCCAAGATATCATGTCTCCTGCCATTGGTATTCTCTCCATGAGTTCTACTCAGGACACCTATCACACAATTTTAGTGCTAGCATTAGAAATAAATTTTCCCAAAGGTTCTTTTCCTTTTACTTCTGTTATGTTCTGTTCCAGTTCTGATTGTAAATTCTCCAGACAGCTGCCAGAAGTCAGCAGGGTTTGAAAGCTCTAATTATCTGATGGCCATTTTCCATATTTTGTGCTCCAAATATTTGCATTTTTATATCAATACATGAATCTTCCTTCCTGGGGGTAGTTTATACACCAAATTCAGATTTGGATTAATGACTAGGGATGCACTACTCATAAAATGAGTACTCATGTTTTAGTTTGATGGAATGAAACAGTTACATTTAGGTTCTTACAATTCAGAAAGTCAAGGCTCATTATTTCATTTACTTGCTAATTTCTAATGGCCCCCTTAGTGTGCTAACTGGAAATCTTGAACAACTTAATCATCCATGAGTTATTGGACACCCAGAGCAGCAGAATTTTATTTCAAAAAATGCATCAAGATTAGTATATGTGCCTATAATATTTTTAAGCTTTTATGAATGACTTATTTTTTGCCTGAAGTCAGATTTGGTAAATTTGTCAGTGCACTCTGTACATTTATGAATAGCAGTGTACAAAGATTACAATGTAAAATTGTTTAAATGTTTCTTGAGGGGTTTTCAGTTTTTATTTGATTTTTTTTTTCCTTTCAGGAAAAGATGAGACCATTACCTCCACAAAACTCAGGAAGAAGAGGAAGAGATTCCTCCCTTGATCTCTCCTCAGTTAACCCTTAAGCACCCCTCAGAGAGTCCCTAAGTCACAGATCTCTTTATGAAAGCTGGGATTGAGAGCTCTTAGGGACATGAAAAAAATAGGCTTACATGGAAAAACAGGTGAGATTTCCTTTTAAATTCTAGAGAAACCTAAGGATAACATGAACAAGAAAACAATTAGGGAGAAGAGAACAACTACAATAATGAGGACTAATATCTACTGGGTTCTTAATACTTGATAGCAATTTATATGCCTATTTTATTTATTTATATTGTAACTTTGCAAAGTTGGTACGGTATTACCATTTCCATGAGGAAATGATGGTTTTGACACATAAAGTACATCTCCTAGGTTACTCAATGGTAACTGACCATGGTGGACTGGAACCCAGATCTCTCTGACCCAGAAGTCCATCATATTACCATCCTCCTCTGTGGAAGAAGGGCCTCTCTTGGGTTGTTTTCTGCCTGATGATCTTTGGGAAACTGCTGCAGCTGGTAGAGGCCTTCTGTTTCTGTGGCCCATCATCTGCCCTGGCCTCTTGTCCTCCTCATGTCAAGTATCTAGATACCTAGCAGGATTACCTGCCCGATGGGGGCTCAGTTGGCTCTGGCTGTTTCTTATGCCACTTCTTACCCTTGCCATGCCCTTGCTGGCCTCAACTTTGTTCAGATCTCCTCTAGACTCTGCCCAAGAGTCATGCCCTTTGCCATGCCATCATCTCAAAGGCTCATTTGAAGACAGGGTTTCCTAAAGCTTTGTTGGCCCACTTGTGGGATGGGGAAGAACTGGGGAGAGAGGCTAGTGAAGGAGATCCAACTCAAGTAGTATCTGGTACACATGTGTCAGTATCCCCAGAAGCCTTGCTTCATGTACACCAAGGAAGACTTCTCATCCTGTGGGCATAAGTCAAGAATACAGACACCGTATGCAGTTTTTGAACTGAATATTTATCTTCTTGGTAGGAAGAGATCTTTACCCTAATTTAAATATAGAACACGAATACAAGACTTGATGATTTCTGCCGCTTACATGGTCTGCAATTTATTTGAAAGTACTTGCGCATAAATATTGTGAAGTGCATATGGGTACACGTTCTACGTTCCATGAAGAGTTAACGTTAGGAATACCTTAATCAGGACTCCACACGCTAGGAGTTTTTAGTTAGCATTTAAAGACCCAAATTATGAATCCACATTCTACAGCAAGTGCTTTATTTTTATTTTTATTTTTTTTAAATTGTTTTAATGTTTATTTAATTTTGAGAGAAACAGATAGACAGAATGTGAGCAGGGGAGGGATAGAAAGAGAGTGAGACACAGAATCTGAACAGGCTCCAGGCTCTCGGCTGTCAGCACAGAGCCCGACGCGGGGCTCGAACTCACGGACCACGAGATCATGACCTGAGCTGAAGTCGGACGCTCAACCGACTGAGCCACCCAGGCGCCCCCAGCAAGTGCTTTAAATATTGTTAGTGGGTCTATATTGAAGTTCTCCTTAAAGAACACAAGGATTGTGAAGAGTACATTTTCACTGGAGAAATATAAAACATGCAGTTGGGTAGGAAGACCGTACAGACACTCCTGGTCTTGTGTGATCAAAGTATAAAATATAGCAAGTCTTTCAGCCCGTCATCAAAACAGTGTTGTATCAAGCCTGAGAACGCTCTTGCAAATAACTTGTGGGATCACTTCTGTATAGAAAGCGGTGAGCTTGTGGTTACAGTTGTATGTTTGCTTTTGTGAGTGGGAGCTCATGAATAATTGTACCACTCATTAGTAATGTGACTGTGAGCAAATTACCCAAACTTTCTGAATCTATTTCTTCACCCAAAGAAATGGAGGTAATAGTTTCCATTTCATAAGGCGCTTGATGAAGACTAAATAAGATGAAATATGTAAGGTTTTTAGTTTGAGTAGATGCTCAGTTAAGTTTCCTGTTCTTCTCTCCATTAGAGTTTTGTGCAGAAACTCCAAAAAAAGTCAGAATGCTAGGATGCACATTAATCAGTTCTTCCAGACATCAGTCTCATTTAGCTTTCTTCTCACGTCATGGCATAAAGGAGCAGTGACATTGCATCTCACGTGAGGATTATTTTCTGATATTAAAACATAAAGGAAAAATAACATATGGTCAAAATAGTCTTGAAAACCCATTAATTCACACATGAAGGACAATAAAATTCATACTTTGGTGTATAGAGCTCCGTACCATGAAATGTATCTAGAGGTGTCAAAAAATATAATGTACTACTACACAGCAAACAATTCCATAGAATTCCAAATCTATATGTATGATATATAGCATGCAATTCCACAAAAGTTTCTGAGTATGATGGAATCCGAGTATGATTTTATGACTCAGACACTAAGTCAGTCAAGAATTTTACTTTGTGTAGTTTCTAACTTGCTTCTCTTCATTGCCTATGATTTTGTTAGTTCCCATACTTTTGTATTAATTCGTCAGTGTCGGGGTGCCTGGGTGGCGCAGTCAGTTAAGCGTCCGACTTCAGCCAGGTCGCGATCTCGCGGTCCGTGAGTTCGAGCCCCGCGTCGGGCTCTGGGCTGATGGCTCAGAGCCTGGAGCCTGTTTCCGATTCTGTGTCTCCCTCTCTCTCTGCCCCTCCCCCGTTCATGCTCTGTCTCTCTCTGTCCCAAAAATAAATAAACGTTGAAAAAAAAAAATTTAAAAAAAAAAATTCGTCAGTGTCTTCACTGGATGAAATCGTTCCTGCCCACTCATCTGAAAGGTAATCAAGGTGTTCCACTTCTTTGTCAGTGGTCAGAAAACTCCTAAAAATCACTCTTTCCAAGATTTCTGGACATGTAATTACTGGTTTAGGCTGGACTGTGTCACATACTCACAGATATAAGATTATTTTGTGGACTAGCAGGTAGAATTACCAGGGTATTTGAGTTGTTCTCTTTAATTTCTTCTGCTCAATGTACATAATTAAGTTTGTACATTAAAAGTATAGCAACTACATTGTTTATGAAATTATGTTGGAAGTTCCCATGTCCTATATGCAGGCAAGTACTGTTATTGTTGATGCTTTTATTAAAAGTGTTACTCTGGAGAAAGAAAAAGAGTATAAAGACCCCAAAGAGGCATCTTTGGGGTCCAGACTTCTAGGACGGGAAAATGCTCCTAGTTGATGGATATCTGAAATATACATAGCAAATGCTTATTGGCCCTCATCTTGGACCAATAGGCAGGAGCCCCTACCCAGAGAGAGGCAGTCACTAGGGCCACTAGCTAGAGGTGACAAATGGCGAGTAGGTGGGTATGTCAGCTTGGTGTCTGGAAAGCGAGTTTTGAGGTGCAACCAGCCAAAGCCAAACTATGCCCAAGGATCTATCACCAATAACAGCATTTAGTGGGGGTAGTGGGCATGGCTTCTGCTTGGCAGGAGTCCCTTCTAATGAAAAAACCTTTGCTCTCAAGTTCCCTGATGAATTACCTGGATTTCCTCATATTTGCATTGTGGTCTGAGGCTCTCCAACTGAGGGCCATCCTGAAGGCAGTGCTGCGGAAGGCTGTCTGATAACTAACTGCACTCTGTACTTCCTGCAAGGTGTGCCATAAGTCTTGTTTGGGAGGCACCAACCTTAAAAACAAACACACACTACCTTTTTTGGAAGAAGATAATCGATAGCACCTATTCCCTTTAAAATTAGCTTTCAAGTCAAATTTTGCTCATTGAGTGACTTTCCTGTTACTGCAGTTTGCCCAGGACTGTGCACTTGAGCATGTGCCCAAGTTCCTGTGGTACCTACCGTGGGTACCACACAAGTGAAGATGTTACAAAGACATGTTTTTTTTTTTTACCAGGTTTTGAAAACTGTATCTTAGATTGAGTTTCTAAATTATGTGGAAAAAAAATATTGGGAGACTGAAAATAATCAATTTGTTTTTAAAATTCAAAAACATACAGAGGAAATTTTTAAATGTTTATTCCGGTATCTACTACGTGATAGATGTTATTTTAAAGACGTTTGTCTAAAAACAGGAAAATTCACCCAGTGTAATTTCTAAATTATAACCGGTCTTAAAAGCCAATGGCCTTTCAACATTCAATTTCTCTTATTTTTCAATATTCTTTAAAAAGAGAGCTCCATTAGCCCGTGTGGCCACAGTGCCTGCCAGCTGATGTAGTACTTAATGGCATGGGAACAAAACACTTCACCATTAGAGAACAAAGGATGTCAACCAGAGTTGGTTCCAAATACCTCTTCACTGTTCCAGTTCTACTCCAAACTCAGAGAGTGGGACATCACAATCTATGAACCCATGTTAGTGGAGGACAAATTTCCCCATGGACCACGTGTTTGATTTCTTGCTTAGGAAAGATCAAAAACACACTAGGAAAAATGGAGAGTTTTGTTATAAAATGGCTTACATTTGCTTTCATTTAGATAGTTACCTTTTTACTTGTCTCTTCTTAGTAAATGGCTTTCAGACTTGGTTGTTTTAGAACATCGTTTTATTTTTATTGAATTTCAAATATCTTCTTTGTTGTCAATCATTAGGTTGTCAAATTTCTGTCAATTCTTGTAGACTTATTTTTAAAAACCATCCACAGGTTATAGTGGATGGTGCTTAGGTCTCCTTTCCAGGAAAGGGAGTCCCCTAAGTGAGGACTGACCAATTCACTATGATCGGCTGGCCTTCTGTCTGGGGACTTGTCTGATGGGTTATTTCTAGTTATGACACATTTGTAATATTTTCCCTTCCCTAAATCAGCCCTCAAACTGTCTTGTCTCTGAGACATATTGATCCTTCTTTGTTTTGGAGATGATGCATCAATTTCTCACAGACAGATGTGCTTAAACGGTTATTAACGTATACTTTACCTTTCTAAGTCTGTTACCTTCCTTCATTTTGTTCTGACAAGAGAGCCTACATTTATCTCAGGTTGTCAGAGTTGATAACGGGAAACAAAGATATCATGTTGTTAGCTTTTAGGTGTTAAAAGTTTCAGCCTAGGTAAAGGACAAATATATATAAGAAAAAATATTTGCTAACTGACCATGATCCTCCCTCCAGCCAAGACTAGAAGAAGCCAAGACTTTCTCTAATGAGGAAGCAGAATTGGAGGAGGAACATGAATCAGGGATGGTGTTTGATAAAATTCTCTAGGTTGATTCTAAGAGATCTAGGAGTAGAATAATTTTAGCTCTGCTTTGCCTGGAGATCTGAGAGATGGTCACCTCCACCCAGAGCTCCTGTGCTAGCAGGACTCTGAAAAGCAAGTGGAGACAGCCATATGGAGTGCCTAGAGTAACAGGGTAGGCTGAGACATCCCCAGAGAGAAACCTAACCACACAAGTGCCTTCCTGCATGGCTGGGGAGGGTCCAAAGACCTGCAAAGATAAGGAAAGTATGGATCTCTGACAGAGACTTGCATGCCTAAGAGGGGCCTGACTGTGTGGGAAAGAGGGCCGGATTCTCCCAGGGATTTTCCAGATCAGAACAAGGAAGATACATGGCATCTGTGACAGAAACCCATGGAGACATCAGAAGCCTAGAATGTGCTGAGGAAGAGAGATGATACTACCTAGGGACAGAATGGGACCATATCTCTCAGCAGATGTCAGGTACTATTCATTCTCCCCGGAGCTGAGTCACCCAGTGAAAGGGAGGGCAAAGGGGGAAGATAACTGGATTTCACAGACTTGTTCTTAAGAGTGGCAATTCAAAGAAACTTATTTATCTTAGGACTCCATGCCGGGAAAAATGCAGTACCAAACAGAGGTACACCGAGTTATAGGAAAGTAAGGTTATATTTTGCACACCAAGTTTGTGATGTGGGAAAACTGCACCTCTATCAGCCTTTGGATTATAATTTGGTGTCCAGTGATGTTTCCTTAAATTTGCCGCCCAGTAGAAGGGTCTGCTCTCGTTGGCAATCATATTGCTTAGCACGGCTAACTCTATGGCAATTTTGGCTTGTCCGTGGGACTTTTAATGAGCTTGAATTGTGTAAGTGCAAGCTGGAGGGATGGGTTCCCTACCGACAAAATGAATGGCTGCATCTGCAGAGTTGAGGACAAAACATGGCATAGGGTGACATCACTGAAGGAGTGCAGTCTAATGAGTCTCTCCTGGGGTCACATTAGGGTGAGCCCTCTCATGGATTTCCCATGAAACGGGGAGCTCCTTGAAGAAAGGGACTAAATCTTACCTACCTTTTCATCCTGTGTCCAGACTAGTTCATGCCAGATATAAGTTTTCCATAAATATTTAATAAACTAGCCAAACTAAATACATTTCCGCCTCATTTTGATTCCGAGTGTCTTTCTAAGCCTTGTTAACTTAACCTTTCCTCCTAGATGGCACTTTCCTTTCTGGAGAGGATGGTATACCGCAGGAGCCTCCCTTTCTATGCTGCTGTTTTGAGAAGCACTGGAATGGGCATTCAGGTTCTCACATCCACTCCTGCTGGGAAGGAGCCTTGAAGACAATGAGAAGTAAACATTGTAGGAAGGCGAGATGAAAAGGGACCAAATAGCCAAACTGTGGAGCAAATAATTAGGGAAGGGCTTATTTTATTTTATTTTATTTTATCTCATTTTATTTTCTTTTTGAGAGAGAGAGAGAGAGAGAGAAAGAGAGTGCATGAGAGAGTGAGTGGGGAAGGGGCAGAGGGAGAGGCAGAGAGAGAATCTTGAGCAAGCTCCATGCTGTCAGTGCAGAGCCTGACCCAGGGCTCGATCTCATGACCGTGAGATCATGACCTGAGTCGAAATCAAGAGTCAGATGCTTAACTGAGTGAGCCACCCAGGTGACCCAAGGAAGGGCTTATTTTAAATCTCATGCCTCAGTGACTCTCTGTGGAAGGAACAAATTCACCAATCTTGATCACAGTTCTCCAGAAAGAGGAGTCTGTGTTTTGGTTGTGGAACGCAAGAGGATGTTCAAGTTGGGTAATTTCAATCCCATCTACTGGACCTAAGTGTGTAAGGATGATAGGCTACCTCAGTGGTTCTTACCCATAGGCAACTTTGCCCGCAGGGGACATATTTTGTTTGTCACAATTGTGAGGGAAAGTGCTTCTGGCATCTAGTGGGCAGAGACCAGAGATTCCACTAAACCTCCCACAATGTACAGGAGAGCCCCTGACAACAAAGAAGTATTGATCCAAACTGTCAAAAGTGCTGCTTTTAAGAAACCCTGGATTAATATTTTAATTTAAACTGTTTTCAAAACACAAATAGTCTAAAAATAATTTAGTGGTACATATTAGTTATGTCTCAGGTACAATAGCCATAGCAAGAACACCACACTGAATAGACAATATTTGTAACATCACTTTGATAAGCAGTTAAAAAAATTGAACCCTTGCATTTGTCAGAAAGTTTGAAGAGGTGGTAAAAGAGAGGAAAAGTCATAATCTTGGCATCCACTGAGTATAAACACCCTGCATATCACAGCTGGCTGTTTTGTGGGGAGCCATGAAGATGAAGCATGCAGTTTCTTTTTTTTTTTTTTAAACATTTGTCTCTTTTTTAAAAGTTTATTTATTTATTTGTTTATTTATTTATTTATTTATTTTTGAAAGAGAGAGAGAGAATATGGGGTGGGGGGTAGGGGCAGAGAGAGAGAGAAGAATCCCAAGCAGGCTCTGCACTGTCAGCATGGAGCCCATTGTGGGGCTCGACCTTATGAACCATGAGATCAAGACCTGAGCAGAAGTCAGACACTTAACCGACTGAGCCCCCAGGTGCCCCAAGCACGCAGTTTCTATTGCCTGGCAATGGATGCTGTAGTATGCAGCGCACATCTCCTGCTTTGAGGACTGAAATACTCCGAAAGGCTGCTGGCTGGACCCTTTCAACTCCAAAAATTGCCCTCAGATGAGGACAGCAGCCCAAAGCCACCCCCACACCCCACACCCCAGTGAGCCTGACTCTAACGACTCATCCAAGGAAAATATAAGGGCTTGACTTCTCACTTCATTTCGAGGCTACCCTGAAGGGCCATCCTAGCCCCAGAGTCCCAGTGGGATCATTTGAGGCCTTTGTGAGAAAATACTGCATTCCACTACTCCCTCCCATCCTGATTCCTTCATCCTCCACAGTGGTTTATCCCAAGGGCCCTTCCTGAGAAGCTTTATCGGAGTGTGTTTTCCAGGGAACTCACACTGGGATATGCACACAGCGTGATCATTTGGGGCAAATGTCGCAGGGCCGGGTAAAGATCTTTGTTGGACGTGGGAAGAACAAATCCATTGATGATTCATGTAAGAACATTTTGTGTCCTTGTATCTCAGGGGGGTTGGAGGGAAAGTGAAGGAGACAGTCATTCAGTGGATACAAAGCTATTTTTTGAAATGATGCACAATGATCTACTGGAAGTAGAATGTGAGTAAACCATGTGATCTGACTGGACCAGGCCCTTTTTTATTTAAAAGTGTCTTTTCTCTTATTTTTTCCCCTATAAATATCGATATGCCATTTATTGGAACTGACAGGTGGACCATGACATAGGAAAGATTGTATAGTAGAGAGTGGCCACTCACTTATCATTATGTGTCCAAAGAAGCCCATCACTTCCCTTCCAATGAGAAGGAAAACATTTGATTTATCACCTTCAGTATCAACATGCACTTAAATCATAAAAAGAGGGAAAAATGCAGAACATTTTTTCTATTTCAGTTTGTGTTTCTAATGGAGGAGTAACAATCTGGCAAAAGCATTTCAGCTCTTTCCACAAATGCAAGTCTCCATTTTTGTGTAAATCGCATGTATACGATGGTGTTCGTTGTCCAAAATTTTTGTAGGGTCTGTATTTTGGTTTGTCTTACTTGCAGACACCACAGAAGATACGAGAAAGAAACTACTGCTCTATGCAAGTTAAGGGCACTATTTTTTTTTTTCTCTTTCTGTTATTGCTATAAAAATAATGTAGATGCATACCAACACCATATGCAGAGCAGACAATAAGTGTGTGGTTTAACGGAGAATTGGAAGTAAATGTGGAGATTGAATTATATCCTAGTAAAGCTGCTTATCTTTGTAGTGTTTATCCTTTAAACATTTTAAGCCACTAGAGATTTATTCCATGTTGGCATTCAGTCAGGAGACATTGCATTGCACTCATATCTCTATTTAAATCTTCTTGATGATTACATTATTCCTGAAGAATGCCCACATTGTTATAATGTATGAAGTAAGGTGTATATTAGAATAACACAGGATTAAATTTTTTTTTGTTGCCAGCAATCACTCTCTTGGATTTATGCCACATTCCTTCCTCCTTTGGTGAGGCTTTCATAAATATCTCTTTTAACTCATACATTTCCTGAGGAACAGCTTGGGCAGGTTTAAACTTTTTCTTCACTCTGGATTAGGAAGCTGGGACACAAAGAAGTTGCTGTCATGCAAAATTAAAAGTTTATCTCTGTGATCGGAATGCACCGCAGAACCCCAGGAGAGACAATTTTATATATAGTCTTATTTCTGGGGAACTTGTTCAACTTGCCCAAAATGAAACATTTTAAATGAATCCTGATAATTACAAAGATTTCTGATCTGTTGGTTTAAAAAGGTCCAACACAGGGGCACCTGGGTGGCTCAGTCGGTTAAGCGTCCTACTTTGTCTCAGGTCATGATCTCATGATTCGTGGGTTCACGCCCCGCGTTAGGCTCTATGCTGACAGCTCAGAGCCTGGAACCTGCTTCTAATTCTGTGTCTCTCTCTGTGCCCCTCCCACACTCATGCTCTGTCTCTCTGTGTCTCTCAAAAATAAATAAATGTTGAAAAAAAATGGCCCAGCACAAACTCCACCTGAAACTAGAATGTCAGCAGTGAGGCCTGATAGCTGGAGGTTTCGAGTACATTATGAACAGGGCTTTCATAATTTTAATACAAAACATGATTTTAACTAAAATAAAATAAAAACCAGAATTTCTTCTGGGGTCTATGAATATTTTTAGCTCCATTTTCTTCCTCTTCTTCATCCAGGTGGGAGGGAAGGAGAAGGTGTCGAGAGTAGTAAAGAAGTTCTTGAAAAATATCAAGAGATCTTGGGGCCTGAAAACATAGTTGTAGGAATAAGGACCACGGATTTGATTTTTTTGTTTTTATTTGAGAGAGAGAGAGGGAGGGAGGGAGAGAGAGAGTGTATGGGGGAGGGGCAGAAGGAGAGAGACTCTCAAGCAGGCTCCACTCCCAGGGTGGAGCCCAATGTGGGGTTCCATCCCATGACCCTGGGATCATGACCTGAGCCAAAATCAGGAGTCAGATGCTCAACCAACTGAGCCACCCATACAACCCCAAAGCAGACTCAATTTTTAAATGAAGGCTTCATTACTACTAATCACATGCAGCAGGAAGAAAATAGGGTGACTAACTCATCTTTGCAGTGACTCATAGCTTTTCAGGCTCTTCAGTCTCTTGAATTCATAAGAGACTATTATGCTTTCATGGGGAAATAGCTTGGTAAGTTGAACCGGCAGATAGGGCTGTCTTAAAGAAAACTGCTTTACACTCTAGTCAGGCCTTCCTTCCTTCCTTCCTTCCTTCCTTCTTTCCTTCTTTGCTTCCTTCTTTCCTTCCTTCCCTCCTTCCTTCCTTCCTTCCTTCCTTCCTTCCTTCCTTCCTTCCCCCCTTCCTTCCTTCCTTCCTTCCTTCCTTCCTTCCTTCCAACTGTTCTTTTTCTTTCTCTGTGACTGGGACAGCTTTGGCTACAAACATCCTTGTCAGAGGGACGGGGTGGCTTTTGGCAGAGGAGCAGTGAGTGGAGTATCCCTCACTCCTATGCTAGGATACAAGCATGTGAATTATTCAGTTTGTGGAGGTAGAACATGGCTATCGCAAGGGTTCTTCTAATTGAAATTAGTATTACAATGACACACTTTAATCCCCCCCCCACCTTTAATCATATTGAATCCACACCGACTAATGGTTCTAGGAAAATTTCTTGCAACTTTATTCTCTGTTGCAAGGAATAAATATTGAAAGTCATCAGCAAGGCACTTTCTTTTTGTTATAATTAGCATTTGCGATGTGTATGTGAAGAGGGAATTCAAAGTTTCTCTACCCTGATATCTCTCTTTTGTTCTCTAGAGAGGAGTTAGAACAAGAACTTCCAGTCTTTAAAAGGAGAAGTGTTGTGTAAATGGTAGAATATTATGGAGGCACTTTTTTTTTTTTTTTCCTTCCTAGAGCTGGTGTTCTTTCACTGAATCACTTGGATGCCGTGTCTCTTCCATGTGTCTGGACTTAAGAATCTGGGGCTCAAGCAGCCCTGGCCAGCTCTCATTCTCATTTTTTTCCACATGCAATCAAGTCTTTTGCTCTTATATTAGCCTGGCAATCCAGGGCGGTGGCCTGGATTAACCCTAATATAGGTATTGAGTAATCTGCTCCCTCTTTCCCTTTGTCTCCATGTCTAATATCCATGGTCCTATGGGATATGGATCTTTTTTTTTTTTTACAATTGATATTTAAGATTCAAGATTTGAGTCTGGGCTTGGAAGGAAGGAGGCCCCCCAAGTCTGTAACCTAGGCCCCCCCAAAAAATTGGTTTTTCTGTGGTCCAGCCAAATATCTTAGATTTCTGTAATGGATTTTGAGTCCAAAGCTTCAGCTAAATAATAAACTATTTTATTTTATCTCTTTGCCTTCTTTATAGGCAAGTAGTAGAACTTTCTCAGGGAGAAGGCAAGGGTGGACCAGGCTGCTCCCGCTAGGATGCAGTGGAGAGAATCGGACACTTCTGTCCTCCCGCTGCAATAAACGATCCAAGCACATTATTTCGCCTGAGTCATGGTTTCCCGTTCTGTAAACTAGCTGTAAAACAGTGCTGTTTTGAAGACTTACTGGGATTGGATTTATGTCTAGTACAGTGCTGGACACAGAACATAATGCTAAACCAACAGCAAAACCAATTTGAGGAAACGAAGAAGGAAATGAGAACACTCTAGGCGAAGAGAAAGGTTTACCTGTAATTAGATTTATTAAATAGACGTGTGCTTCCTGCATGTCTGTAAATGTCTGGCATCCCACTGGCAGATCCCAGGGGGGAGTCCTCCTCAGGGGTGGAGGGGCCTGGAGGGATGTGAAGGAAAGCAGAGCTGGAGGACCACTGGACTGTGCCGTTCTTTTAAAGCAGAAGCAGGCAATTGTGGCTGGTTTGAATAAGCACGGTTACTTTTAGAATCACCGAGATTGAAGTGAGGGAATGGGGCTACATGATAAGTCGAAATGGTGAGACAAAGTGGAAATGAGAGCACCAACAGCTTATGGGGAGTTACCTTTTTATGTCATGTGTGCCCCCCCTTGCTGAGGGGAGATGTAACGACTTGACAGAATGGGACTCCCGGGCAGGGTCTGCACTCCTGTCTTCCCAGAGGGTTTGTTTGCAGGGATGCGTCCTGCTTTCTTCCTGGGCATTTTCTGTCTCCATAGCTTAGGCATCTGTTTTCCCTGTCTGTCTTCAAGTCTTTGGACCACCCTTCCTCTTATTTTTCTTGACTTTTTAAGACTGCTGGAACTTAGAAATCTCTCTAGTAGACAATTCCCACAAAGTGTGATGTTGGGCTGCTGGCTCCTCAGATGAGGACTCCCTCTCGCAGTGGACATTTTGAGGCTCTCTTCAACATCCCTTCACGCCGCTCCCCTATTGTGTAATATTCATGTGGTTTGGGTGGGATGGACCCCATCTCCAGCCTCGCGGGATATAAACCAAGCAGGGTAATCCCATTCTTCTCCCAGTTCTGGTAATTTACGACCAAGTCAGGCAGTGTATGGCATGCCCGCAGCCACAGGGGTTAGTTTGGTGTGGTCTGGTCACTGAAAATCTGAGGAATTTTGCTCAGTGGTTGTAGAAATCAAGTTCTATCTCTTACTGGTGAAATGAGGTGACATTAGTAGCTTTCCTACAGCTATGTTGAGCCAACTTGAGCATGGAGCTGACTGTGAGAGGCACTATATCCTTATGATAGCACCGTATAAACCAGCTCTAAAGCTCACATGGCCTCTAGTCTTTCCAATAACATGGCAAATTCCTTTGTTGTTGAATGTAGCTTGATATTATTCTTTTTCTTTTTCTTTTTCTTTTTCTTATTTTTGAGTTTATTTATTTATTTTGAGGGGGGTAGAGAGAGAGAGACTGAGATGAGAATGTGAGTGGGGGAGGGGCAGAGAGAGAAGGAGAGAGAGAAAGTCCCTGAGCAGGCTCTGCACTGCCCACACAGAGCCTGATGTGGGGTTCGAACTCACAAACTGTGAGATCATCACCTGAGCCAAAATGAAGAGTTGAGCTCTTAACTGACTGAGCCACCCAGGCACCCCACTTGACATTTCTTCTTTTTTAAATTTATTTATGAGACAGACAGAGAGAGAGAGAGAGAGAGAGAGAGAATTCACAAGTGGGGCGGGGAAGGGAGAGAGGGATACAGACAATCTGAAGCAGGCTCCAGGCTCTGAGCTCTCAGCACAGAGCCCAATGCAGGGCTTCAACTCCTGAACCATGAGGTCATGACCTGAGCCAAAGTCGGACTCTTAAGCAACCGAGCCACCCTGGCGCCCTGACATTTATTCTTACTTGCCACTATGAACACCTCAATGGATACAATAATAGGTATGTGTCTCCATGTACACCAGATATCGGGAACTTCTTTTTATATATAAGAGTGCTAGTTTGGACACATGTTCTGTTGGTAAGACTGCCAGAAAAAGAAAGGAGGAGGCATAGAAATTTGTGCTGCATATAGTTGAAGAGGCTGTAGGGAAACAAAACCTCACTCTTGCAAAGTGGATAGTTCAAAGGCTTAGAAAGGGACTTGCTTTTGGTGATACGCTGACACAAAAGAGCAACCAAAATACAACTGTTTGGGTGGGGGGCGGGGGGAGAATAGCTTTAAAATACTGCTTTGCAGTTTTAAATTGGAAACCTTATCTCACCAAAGCTTTCAGTACAATGTTCTAAATCCAAAGGCTTTATGCAAGTGGATTTTTGGTGGCAAAAAAACCAGGGAATGGTTCTGAGTTTTACTTCTGGGTTGACATGTTGCCGAGTGAGATTAAATGATCCATAAGCTAAAATAGGAGCTCAGAGACAGAGGTTAATCTGAATTCATAAGATGCCATTCTTCTAAATGCTTGGAGGAATGATGAGCTAACTCTCCTCAAGGGATGTGATTCAAGCTAATTTTATTTGACTGGCCGAAGGTAGGATTTTGGTGGGGTTGGTAAAAATATTTGAGTCCCATATAGAAGGGAAAAATTATAGTATCCATACTTTTGAATTTCTATGGACGCCAAACAAAAATAATGTAAGTCTAGCCCAAGGTAGATTAGGGGTAGTGCTATTTCCAATTCCAAATTAGAGTTGTCAAGAAATAAATTATCATTAAAATGAACAATTTTGGCCTTAAATATTTTCATCAGTCATGTTCTAGGTCGTCTTACATGTTACTTTAGGCAGGAACACCATCAATTGCCTACTCCTAGTTCAAATTAGAGAGGACACATGTTTGTCTGTGTTTTCATATTGACTGTAAGCCCATTCCCAGTGTTTCATATTTAAGAAAGTGGGCATTCCTTTGTGAACCTAACACTCTGAGTTTGGGTTTACTCTGTACCAGCGGTAATTGAACTTGGTCTATAGGTATAAAAGGTCTATAGGTATAAAAACTTTTGTTCTTAGAACAAAAGTCAGGAAAGAAAAATGTCAGAATTGCGAAGTACAGATTTTCCAATTTATTTTCAGATTTGACATAGAAAATAGAAGCCAATTGTATTTTTTCTGCATTACTGGCATCATAAAGTTTATTTTCCATAGGAAAACATAAGTTTAAATAGAAGTGGAAGTTGAGGGACACCTGGGTGGTTCAGTTGGTTAAACTTCGGACTCTTGATTTTGGCTCAGGTCATGATCTCATGGTTCCTAAGATCGAGCCCTGCATTGGGCACCGGGCTTCAGGGCAGAGCCTGCTTGGGATTTTCTCTCTCTCTTTTTGTCCCTTCCTCACTCGCTCATGGATGTGTGAGTTTGCTCTCTCTCTCTCAAAATAAATAAATAAACTTAAAAAAAAGAAATGGAAGTTGAAATTAAAGTTCTTTACTAACCAAATTTAAATTTAGAACTTGTAGCAGGAAATAAGGGAGAAAAAAAGCCAAACCAGACTTTACTACACTTGGTCAGGTTGGAAAGAGTCCTCAGATCTCTTTGGCCATTCAAACTTGTGCTGAAGACACTGCAGGGGTAGCATGTGTCATAAACGACCCTAGAGGGGTTCCCAGCTTATCACCCAAGCCAGGCTGGAGCCACTCCCAGCACCTCCTGTCCTCTTCTCCTTTGCTCACAAGCTACCGCACTCACTGGGGAAAAGGGAGGAGTGTGGGTGAGAGAGTGAAAACCTAACGGGGCTTGAGTAAACACATGATGATACATCCCTACAATGGGTTCCAGTAAATCACTGGAAATCATGTTGTTGAAGATTGTGCAGGAAAAGCACAATATTTGAAACAGGCTGCAGGTAACATTATAGTATGCTTGTGTCTAGTAGCACATATATTAATTCGTTAAAAAAAAAAGTGTGGGAAGAAAATATACCAAAAGGTTTGCAGTGATTGTCTTTGAAGCATTGGGATTATGAGTGATTATTAAAATTAAATATTTTCTTTTTGGTCTTATATTTTGAAAGATTAGTTCATTGAAATGGTATTGGTATTTAGAAAACTATGTGTATTCCATTTGGCTAGAAT
Source organism: Prionailurus bengalensis (assembly GCF_016509475.1). Lineage (NCBI taxonomy): Eukaryota > Metazoa > Chordata > Mammalia > Carnivora > Felidae > Prionailurus > Prionailurus bengalensis. Next base: position 72,975,701 of record NC_057344.1, on the reverse strand, counting down.
AAAGAATATTGGTAGTAACTGTAAAATATCTGAAAAAACAACCGGCAGTAGGTTCATTTAAGTCAGAAAAGGGAAGTAAATTTAAAAATGGTGGGGTATAGGGTAGATATGAAAGATGTGGACTTAAGAGGCCAGATTCCTTGTGAGGTTAGGTACCTGGGGACTAAAACAAGGCTGCAGGGGCAGAGACCTCAGGACCATAGTCCTTTGATAGACTTAAGACCACTATTTTCTGTCACCCACCTTCTAAGGAAACCCAAGATGTCGATAGAGTATATGGCAGAGTAGAGGTAGGACAAAATATAGCTTAATGTTGTGAGGATTTTGCTTAAAGTTGCCCGAGGAGGTCGAAGTTCAGTTGGATCTCCAAAACTTTGGGTACCTTCTGGGGTCTAACTCCTTTTAAGGCTGGCATTTGTTTATATGGCGACTTAGGAACAAACCTGGATGGGGCTGGGCACCCTGGGATATGTGCCTAGCCTACTTATTGAGGGTATAGCTTTGGTTGTACATCATATGGCATGCTGCAACCGCTACATTTTAAACAAATGGATTACAGCAGCAACGTCATTATTACCATTTGCATTCTGTGAATGTTTTCATATTAACGTTCTGACATTTAAGAAAGGCATATGCGATTAGGTGTTTGGATTCCTTTAACATAAATCCAGTTGTAATCATGTATTATTGTTTTTTAGTAAGCTCTGAAAATACGTTAGAGAAAGAAGGTTTAATTGGGAATGAGCAACAGACTCCATATTAAGCACTTTCCATACAGCAGAGCTGAATTTCGGAAGAACGTCTCATCTTTATTAAGCACATAGTGACAATGCCTACTTATTTTCAGGAGCATTAACAGGATCCGTGACAATCCATGGACAACTACTTGGTTGATGTAGCAATGGGTTCTTGTTCTGGGAATAGTAATTAGCCCAATTAACAACTATTTAACTTCACATTTATTGCTTGCCCACTACATGTGAAGCAGGAGTAGATAACCTAACAAAGAGACAGGGAACCCTACCTGAAAGACATGTTTCATGCATAGTCCTAAATACACTTTTACCTAATTGAAATCAGTAGGTACACATTTTTCTTGATTTATTTTTTGATGGGGTTCAATATTTATTTTTAAAACAGTGCGTTGTGTTGTTGCTTTTGGTGCTTCACCCACCACCAATCCATAGCACCTGCTCCCAGCTGCTGTGAGTGTTGGCTGCTAACAGCCCACAGTGGTGTCTTTCCCCAGATAGCTAGCTACCCTTGGCCAAATGGGAGTCATCTCATTCAGGTGGTTATGCCCCTGTTTTTTTTCACCATCCTCCATACTGCAGAACCCACACAACGGGGGTACAAAACGTTAGCTCTCTTGCATTAGGGGGTGATCATCCATGTGGTCTCCAGTGGAGGCCACATCGTGGCTGAGCCTTCCCCACCTGCCTAAGCCTGCCCCCTCACTTCCTGACAGGCTCATCCTGGGAGCACTCCCTTAATCTCTTTTCCCCAAATCCCCATCTCATTTGCTAACCAGGCATTGTAGTATGTACAAATAATATATTGAAGAAATAAAAAACAATACATGCACACACAAAAACAGTATATATTCCCAAGGAGACATTCTTGTATGTGAATTTCAGATATATAATGACTGCTGTTTTGTTATTTTTGCTTTTGTCTAAGTTGAAGAGTATTTACATCTGAGAATTCAGCCCAAACATTGTTATTGGTTTATCTGCTGTCAGTGATTTTAAATATCTTAATCTATCCCACAGAGGTTGATTTCAATTAGATTGGAGAATAATTGAGAGTAAAAAAAAAATTATTATGGAAAGGGCTTATTTTGGCATTGCTGGCTAGAGGTTCAACCTTCTCCTAGCGTAGTGGATATATATTTCTAACCTACTTGAATAATTTCCTTATTGTCTTGGCTTTCAAGCATCCTCCAGCTAGGGATCCAGGAGACTGATGATAACTTCCATCTAAGACAATAGGAATCCACATCTTGAAGTGATAGCCTTCTACTGCCTTGTGGATTACTAGGGTTACATTTTGCTGATTTTCTTGACTGTCCTATATGCTTACAACAATCCTTCTCTTCACTATGAGATATTTTACCTCCTTCCTTCCTTTATTCCACGTGTAGAGTGAAGTTATTAAGAATACCAAATTTTGGGGTCTGTCTGGGTTGAATGCTGCTCCCAACACTACCGGCTCTGAGGTTTAGAGCAATTCATTGAATTGCTGTGTGCTTTGGTTTCCTGATCTGTAAAAACATTTGCTCCATAGTGCCATTGTGAGGATTCAATGAGTTAATACATTTAGAGTAGTGTCTGGCACATGGTAATTGCTCATAAATGTTAATGTTTATTAATAAGTAGTGGTTAGTTTGACTCTATTCAAGGCATTCTGAGGGCCATAGAAATCTCCATGCTTCTTCTTTGCCCACCCCCCTCCCCTTATGTCTCCTGCTGCCACATCTCCACCTTTGTCTTAGTGCGGGTGGTCGAAAGCTCCTTACAGTGACTTTGGGACCTACCTAAGATTCCCGGTTGTCCTTGCTGTGATTGCCATGTGTATTCTTTACATCCCTGCCAAGCCCTTCACCCTTTGGCTCGCCCTATATGGATTCAGAGACCCCTTTACTCTGGTCAAATCCTGTTTCCTCAAGAAGGCTATGTCACGGAAGGTTTGTCCTGACTAGGCTGTTTGTGACTCTTAAGGTATCTAATTATGTTGAGGCTGGACATGTCCTTAGTGTCTTACTTTCAGTCTAAATTTAAGCATGGTTTACCTCAGTTTTTTTTTAAACTGAGGAGATTATTAAAAAAAATAGAAAAATAACAACATAATGCAAAAGAACCAGAATACTTATGCAGATACTATTTCAATTAACATATTCTATATGAAAAAAATACCTCATAACTGATACATAAACTAGTTTATTTTCCCTTTCCCTTTCTTTCTAAACAGACTCATTTCTTTTACTAGTAATAGAAGCTATACATGGACATTGAAGGTAATTTAGGAAACACAATAAAGAAAGAATATGAATTACTCACAATCCTACCACACATAGTGAGACACTTCTAATATTTTGTTAACTTCCTTCTGGACTTTTTTTTCAGAAAAAGAAAAGCCTTGAAGTTTTAAAAACTGCTATTACTACATTCCTTTTTTGAACACGTGTTGCATATGTTTTAATTCTTATTATTTTTATTGCTATAAAAGATATTTCTTCCACTTCACTCCTAAGTATGCCAAGAACTTAAGATTTAAATCTTTTGTATAGGTGGTGGATAATTATTGCGTATAAACCAAGATGTTTTTAAGGATTTCCAAAATCACCATTGTGGAAGGAATGAAAAAAAAAAAAAAAAAAGGAAGAGACAATGGGCAATTTCTCTTGGAAACTTTCAGATCAAAAGTAGAAACACAGTAGTTTAGAGTGGAAAGAGACTCACTCCCATTTTATTTAACAAGGAGGAAACAGAGGCCTAGGGAGTTTATGTGCCTGGTTCAAGGTCACACCCTTTCTTAGATCTTGGCCCCTGCATTTTTCTGGGTAAGGTACACAGGTTCTGATCTTTCTGATTGTGTATGTGAGTGGAAGGTTTTCCTGGAAATGTGATGTGGGTCTTCTACCTTCTGTCTTTGTAATACATATATTTTTAGAATTACTCTCTCAATATCCATTCTATCTTTGTGATTTTGTTTTCTGAGAATTTGGCATTGTCTAGTGTGGTTCAAAGCTGATAGGTGCATTTAGAACCATAATTTTGAGAGCTATTCCGGGGACATTTATATTTAAGCACTTTCCCTTGTGAAATGTTTTCCTGGCATTGCTGGCCTCCAGCCAGGCAGGATCAGACAGTTTACTATCCATCAGAATTTAAAAAATTCCCAATTGAAAAGCAGCACTTAATTGAATTAACAAAACAGTATAATAGATCAATGAGGAATGTATTGGCTGCTCCAAAAATGTCAGCATGAACTCTGAACAAAATTCAGGGAAACTCAAAATACTCCAAATTTCCAAAGTCCTTTAGAGAAAGCCCCATAGTCTAGGGTTGAGCACTGTACTGCAAAACCCAAACATTATTATTGTTAATACAATTCTTATCTATAAAAAATTGACTCAATTCCTGCATTTCACTTTTCATTTTACGGTTGTTTCCTAGCAGCTTTCTCCTCTCTTGTCTTTTCATGGCTAAATCCAAGCTTGAAAGGAAAGAAGTTGAGTTACCTATACTAAAGCTTAGTTGACTGCAGCCTGTTGGTGATTTCTTCCTGGTGTAATTTTGCTGTTTTTGTACAACTGTACAGAATGGATAATTCTTAGAAGTTAGTGATTTTTTTTTTTTAATGTTTTTATTGAGGCGCCTGGGTGACTTAGTCAGTTAAACATCCGACTTCTGCTCAGGTCATGATCTCATTGTTCGTGAGTTCAAGCCCTTAATCAGACTCTGTGCTGGCAGCTCAGAGCCTGGAGCCTGCTTTCAGTTCTGTGTCTCCTTCTCTCTCCCCTCTCCTTCGTACACTTTGTCTCTCTTTCTAAAAAATAAATAAACATTAAATTTTTTTTAACTCTTTTCATTTATTTTTGAGAAAGCACAAGCCAGGGAGGGGCAGAGAGAGAGGGGGGCAGAGGATCTGTGCCAACAGCAGTAAGCTCGCCATAGGGCTTGAACTCATGAACCATGAGATCATAACCTGAGCCAAAGTTGGATGCTTAACCAACTGAGCCACCCAGGTGCCCCAGGAGTTAGTGATTTTTTTTTAATTAAAGAGACCTGTCTAGATTTCTGCAGTAACAGATTATTCTTGAAAATTCAAGTCAAAGGTAGGTCAATAAGCCTTAGGGCAAAAGTTAAAAGCAGTTTGGAGGAATGTGAAAGAGATGTTTAAGTTGCTGATGTGTCTTAAGGAGGACCTGAAGATCAGAAGAAATAAGCTTTAGTGGGTATCTTTGGGGGTGCTCAGCTTGAGCTGAGAGCAGGGTAGCATTAAGATGAGGATATCAATTTCTTGGGAACAGAGGGAGGGAAGGATTTAGTTGGAAAAAGGTGAATTTTTGAAAAGCCCTGAATAAAATTCTTCCAGATGGCCAAAGAATTTTGGTTTTGTTTTTCCCCTATAATAGTAATACAAAAACTAAACAAGAACTACTCATTAACAACCAAAAAGATGTAATAATTATATCCTTTTTTTCCCCCTGGGGTTTTCACCTTTTCTCTAAAATACGATTTTTCTGACCAAGTTATGAATGACACATTTCAAAAATTACAAAATGACAAAAATTCTTAAACCCCAGGAACTTCTCTATTTTGGTTGTTCAAACATTGAATAAATATTTATTAAGCATTCTGGCAAGCACTGGATTGGGTGTACTGTGTATAAAATCTCGCAGACCAAGACTGATCTGGATTGTCTCTGGAACTAGACACCTTTTAATTTGGTTGAAACTTTGGAAAACATTATCAAGTGGACATTACTGTGATAGTGACCTGTTTTCCTTACGTTCTGCTTCCCCTCCATCTCTCCATCCCAAACCCAATAATGCTCTCCATGGGCATCAGAGTACCTTCGTCTCTTCACTATTCACCCCACCGTAACACAATCAAATCTTGTGCATACTGACTATAATTTGAGAGAAGGATCTGAGAAACATGGCATAAAAGGAAACTGTAACCTTAATTTATGATGACAAGACAGGAGAGACAAGGAAATGGGCTTCAAGTGACTGAAGGGATGCCATATGGCATGGAGAGCAGATTTATTTTGCTTTTGACAGAGATAAAACCAAGACGGCTTGTCAGAAAACTTAGGGATGTTGATTTTTCATCAGGCAATATATACATTTTGTAAAACTTGAGGAGAATTCTTTCAGGGTAAATTGTTGACCTATTGCTTAATGAATTCATTCACAAACTGGATGGTTATCTCTCAGGGAAACTGTAGAGGGGATTTGTTTTAAATGGGAGCATTGAACTGGGTATCATCTAAAGTCCTTCTAACCCTAAGATTTTTTGAGAGTTGAATATCAGTAAAGACCCAGATAAGATTAAGTTGCATTTAAGTGGATCCAGTAAAAAAAAATTGGCAGCCCTAGGAGTGGAACTAGAGAAAACTGATGTTGAGAATGGCCTCTGGTTGAATTTGGCATGGTTGAGGGGAATGAACATGAAAGGTTCTGTGACATTATGGGGAACAGTGGTTAAAGACTAAACTCATAGTCTCAGCCTAGTGAGAGGGAAGTAAAGCCAGGAGAAGATGGTAGACTAGAAGAATATTTTGAGGATTTTCATGTCTTTCAGTTTCAATTGTTTTAAGTCCTTGGGAAAAGGCATTATTGTTTAATTAGTATTTAGTAAAGGGTTGGTTTGGAAACACTCTGCTATGTTCCAAGGGCATTTTTATTGCTATAATGGGCATGGTTGAATAGATGTGTCTAGCAGGGGTTTCTGTAAGCAGGGTGGTCTTGATGTGGGTGTTACTGCTCCCAAGTACTATCCCCCATGGTCTAACTAAGGCAGGGTGACTCATCAAAGTCCCATCTTTCATCATTTACACCAGTGGTTCTCCCTTCCACTTCTGTGTGTGCATGATCCTCTCAAAGTGGTAAAGCTCTTCAGGAGAAACCTGCTAAGGATTGTGGGAACTTTCTGGATTCACTTTGTGCTTCCCTCCCCCAAGCTGTAGGATATCTACATACTTTCTGTATATAAATATGTCATACCATAATCCTTAAATTACCACAGTTCTAGACATTTATGTGAATCACAAACTATTTAGTACCTCCAGGGAGAAGAAGGACCTCCCTATAGTTGAAAGAATTGACCTAAAATAATTTGCACCAGGACAGGTTCTTCATAATATGTAACACATTTAAAGTGGTGAGGGTTGACTACAATTTCACTATATTATAATAAACAAAGAAAGTTTATGTTCATATACAAAGATGAATTAAACTACAGTTTGTTAGAATACAATATCTTCAGTATTTCCTACAACCTACTCTAGAGGCTCAATGAAGTCCCAGCTCTCCTTTTTGTTTGGATACTCTGATCATACCTTGAATGAAAGGTGCACTTAAAGCAGACACAACAGCATTCCAGAGGATTCTTTTATTCTTGTAGTTAGAATCAAACATTCAGAAATCTTTCTGTATCAATGACTAGACAAAAGGACAGATTAGGGAATCAAGCCTCAGGTTCTACTCTAATGGTGAAAAATGGAGGTTTTGCTAGATTCTTAAACTTTTTTCATCAAAGAATGATGAGCATATCTCAAATATTTTACTCAACCCACATGTCATGAATATGTTTGATTGTTTCACCAGTAAGAACCAATTTCTGAGATTTATGTGCTAGTTATCAGGCCATAGTTTTTAGTTATGAAAAGACCCATGTCTGATATTAAGTATTATAATTATCAAAGTGTCAGTAGTTGATTAACATAGGGTAAAAGAAGTACTTATAATAGCAACTTATAGAATTTGGACCTTTTTGATATAATATTAGTTGACTACCCTGAGCTGTGCATTCTTGATTAAGACAACTGCCTCTGGAGCTTAAACTTTAAGCCTTAACTAACTGCTACATATATATTATTGCACAGCCCATGCTGGAGTATTTACAAGTCCATTATATTTAAAAATCCATTACAATCACTGTTAACAACTTCAAAATGTATAAGTGGTTCTCTCAGGGACTACTACTGTGAGAGATTGAGGATGTAGTTCAAGGTGCTCTTCTGCTTTTTTTCCATCAACGGAAGAGGGAGGAACCAATTCTAATTTCTAAATTCTAGAGAACTTTGTGCTCACCCAGTAGACTGCTGTATTCTCCCATTTAATCATTTTTTTTCATAAATGTTGGAAGAATGTAGAAATGAGAATTTTTGCCATGGATCTTTTGCTGGAATATCATCCCCTTTAAAATTAGAGCAGGGAGTTGAATCCCACTGGGGAAGTGGGATTTAGATAGTAAAGCAACAAGTATTTTGCCTGAAGTTCAATTCCATCTCCCTCAAAAACTGGGATTGTTGGCAAGGAAGAAGAACAGAACTTAATGATATGTCTCAGGTAATTGCAAGATAATGATACATATTTATTGTGTAACACTATTTTTGGCAAAAGATCTGTGATCATTCTTTTGCTGAACCAAATGCATAATGTACAAATAAAAGTCAGACATAAAAAATATAATATTGTTAATAAATGCAGATCAATATTAAGAGTCTATGGATGTGCTCTAGATGTATAAGATGCTTCTTCCTATCCTTGTTTTTGTATATATCATGGTGAGAATTCTAACTACACTGCAAACTGTGAACAATACATTGGAAAAATATTTCTTCTCATTGGGTACTTTTCCCTCTCCTCCTTCCCCTTCCCCATAAGCCACGAGCACCTTAGCATTTTAAGAGTATTTTTATTTTGAAATTTATTTTTAAAATGTATGCAGCAAAAATCACTTTTAAGTCCATAGTTCTGTGAGTTTTGACAAATCAAAAAATTGTGTATAACCACCACCTGTATACAGAATGGTTTCATTGTGCCCCAAAAGTCCTTCTTGCTCTCCCTTTGTAGTCAAATCTTCCCCCTACACCTAACCCTCGGCAACCACTTACCTGTTCTCTGTCCCTATAGTTATGCCTTTTCCAGGTGGAAAAATCTGAGTGGAATAAAATTTGGAGTAGTTTTTGAGCCTGGCATCCCTGACTCACAAAAGGCCTTTGAGATTCAAATATATTGATGCTTGTATCAATGCACATTCTTTTTTTTTTTTTTTTTTGTGGCTGAGTAATAGTCTTATAATTTGTACTGCAATTTGCTTATCTATTCACACATTGAAGGACATTTGGATTGTTCCCAGTTTTTGGCAATTATGACTAATACTGCTATAAACATTCATGTACAAGATTTTGTGTGGAGATAAGTCTTTATTTCTCTTAGGTAAATACTGAGGAGTGAGATTGCTGGGTCAAATGGTAAGTGTATGCTTCATTTTATAAGAAACACCAAATTGTTTTCCCAAGTGACTGTGTGATTTTGCATTCTTACAAAGAGTGTATGAGAGTTCTAGTTGTTTTGCATCCTGTCCAGGATTTGTCTCCCCCACGCCCTCTCCATACCCATTGTGGTAGATAAGTAGTGATATCTCGTGGTTTTAATTTGCATTTTCTGATGAATCATGATGGTGAGCATCTTCTAACATGCTTATTTACCATCTGCTTATCTTCTCTTATGAAATGTCTGCTCAAATCTTTTGCCCAATTTTAATTGGATTTTTTGTTTTCATATTGTTTTTAGAATTTTAAAAACATATTTTGCATAGAAATGTTAATCAGATGTGTGATATGAAAATATTTTTCCTGTGATTAATAATTTCATTCCAGTAGCAGTCTTTTTTCATAGAGCAAAAGTTTTAAAATAAGTCTAATTTATTAATTTGTTTTATGGACCATTGTTTTTACCAATTGCATCTGAGAACTCTTTGCCTGTTTCAAGGTCAAAATAATTTTCTGCAATGTTTTCTTCTTGAAGTTTATAGGCTTATTTTTTATACTTAGGTCTATGATCCATTTTGAGCTAATTTTTGTATAGATGTGAGAAATAAGCCAACGATCTATTCTTTGCATACAGATATCCAAGTGTTTCCATCACAATTTGTGGATGCAAAGAATTATCTCTTCTCCATTGTGTTTATCAAAAATCAACTATAGGCTTACTTCAGAACTTTCTGTTCTGTTCTATTGATCTATGTGTCTTTCACCAATGCCACACTATCTTCATTAATGTAGTTTTATAGTAAGTCTTGGAGTCACGTAGTCTGAGTAATCTTTTTTTATTTTTTTCAGAATTGGTTTAGCTATTCCAGTTCCTTTATTTTTTTCATATACATTTTAGAATCAGCTTGTTGATATCTATAAAAAGCCTTTCTGGATTTTGATTGTAGTTGTGTTAAGTTTATAGGTCATTTTGGGAAGAACTGACATCTTAATAGCATTGAGCCTTTCAATCTATGAACATGGCATATTTCTCCAAGTATTTAGATCTTCTTTAACTTCTTTCCTCATTGCTTTGTAGTTTTCAGCATATAAAACCTGAAGATATTTTGTTAGATTTATGCCTATGTATTTCACATAAATTTTTTGTTACTATTATAAATAGTAGTTTTCTCTTAATTTTGATTTTCAATTTTTTAATGTTAGGATATAAATAATACAGTTGATTTTTATATATTATCCTTGTATCCAGTGAACCTGCTAAACTCACTGTTTCAGAAGCTTTTTTGTGAATACCTTGGTATTTATTATGATGAGAATAGAATTATCTGCAAATATAGACAGTTTTATTTATTTACTTATATTCTGAATGCTTTTACTTCTTTTTCTTATCTTATAGAATTGGCTGGTACTTCCAATTCAAGGTTAAAAGGAATGGTGAAAGCAGGTACCATTACCTTGTTCTTAATCTTAGGAGGAAGGCATTCAATCTTTCACTGCTAATTTTGTTCTTAGTTGTAGGGTTTTTTCTTATAGATACCCTTTATCAAGATAAGAATGCTTCCTTTTTCCCCCTAGTTTGCTGAGAAATTTTTAAAAATTATGAATACATGTTAAAATCTTTTTTGTTTTTTATTAAAAAACTTTTTTTATGTTTATTCATTTTTGAAAGACAGAGAGAGACAGAGCACAAGCAGGGGTGGGGTGGAGAGAGAGGGAGGGGGACACAGAATCTGAAGCAGGCTCCAGGCTCTGAGCTGTCAGCACAGAGCCCGACATGGGGTTCGAACTCACGAACTGCAAGATCATGACCTGAACTGAAGTCGGAGGCTCAACCGACTGAACCCCCCAGGCACCCCTAAAATCTTTTTTTGTATCTATTGAGATGACCAAATGATATTTTTCCTTTAGTCCATTAATACAGTCAAGTACATTGATTGATTTTCAAATATTGAATCAGCTTTGCATTCCTGGTATCAACCCCAGTTTGGTTGAGATGTATTATCTTTCTTTATATTGCTTTATATTCAAGTTGTTAATATTTCAGTGAGGATTTTTGTATCTATGTTCATCATGGACATTGGTCTATAGTTTTATTTCCTTGTAACACCTTTGACTTACTTTGGTATCGAGTAATGTTGGCCTCCTTAAACTGGGAAATGTTCTCTTTTCTGGAAGAGATGGCATAGGCTTTCTCAACAAATTTGCTATGATTTTTTGGGTCTGTCCTGTGCATTTGTAGCTAGAGGATTAGCCTGGGATTTGTATTGGTTAAAATACAGAATTTGGAAATCTCTTTCTCCATTTCTCTTCTCTCTGGGATTCCTCCCATGTTCCTTGGCGCCCAGGAAACCCTAGCGAAAACTCTCGGGGTTTTCGCTTCCCACGAAATTGCACAGTTTGAGCCTTGGTGGCTGCCCTCAGAATACAGTAATGAGAGAAAAGAGAAAAAGAAAAAAAGGAAAGAAATCCTCCCCTACACTGTAGGACACATAAGAGCTCCATTTCTGATTCTTGCCAGAGGGAATTGTTTTCCCTTAAGATTTCAGGTGCCCACTACGTGGCGTCTAGGACTATATGCTGCCATAACAGTGCCATTTTGAGACTGGGACTGGCTTCAGGGAAGGTCGAAAGAGAAAAGAAAAGAAGGAGAAAGAAGGAGGAATCGCTGGACACTTGCCAGAATGCAGAGATCCTCTTTCCTGGGTTTATGATTAGAGAGTGAGCCTCTTTTTTTTTTTTTTTTTTCCTGGAGTTTTCACTGTCCATGCCTGTTGCACAATTTTGGGACTTGGTCCATTTTTGGGTGAAAATCTAGACATAAATGAGAAGAAAAAAACCCCAGTAAAACTCACTGCTACGGGTCATTTTCTAGGTTTTGAGTTCTTTCCCAATTGTCCTTCAGTTGTTTCACTTTCAGATAGCTGCTTTTCAAAATTTTTTTCCAGAGTTTGTGGTTGTAATCAGTAGGAAAGATCCATCTTACCAAAATCTGCAATTTCTTTTAAAAAGTTAATTGTTACAATAAAACCATTCTGTATGTGTCGTTATACTTCTTAGTAGCTATTTCTGTTTCAGTAAACATGACTCATGTTTACATCTTAATCCAGAAACCAAGAGTCACTATGATGTTGCAATTAATCCATAACTAGTCACTAAATCCTGCTGATTTCTACAGAGAGTCAAGAGGAGGGTGGTTAAGAATATTGGTTATTATCCTCAACTGTCTTGTTTTGAGTCCGATTGCTCCCACTCACTAGCTCTTCATGCTGAGAAGGTTATTTCACTCTTTTTTTCATCTTGCTTTCCACTACTACAAAATGGGAATCATGTTAACAGTGATAATAAATCTTGAAGCATTTGTTTTGGGTTAGCACATATAAAGCAGTTAGAATAATACCTCGTACATTGTAAGTTTCAGCTATTATTCCCCTCATCCTAGATCTCTCTTGAATATATTTATTTTCCACTATGCTCATCCCAGTTCAGGCAGAAATTGGAAACACTTGGAACAATATCATCCTAGGCTCCGAGAACTAAAAACCAAGTTTTAAAAACTGTTCAGTATAAAACGTAGGAGGATATAAGTGACTTTTGAAGCATTTCAAACTTGGTTTACTGACTCAAGAAAATAAAAATCACAACTGTTAAGGCAGGATTTAAAGGTAGGTAAGAGGTGAGAGGTTTGTTTTCCTGCTTCTCGAACTTCATGCTGTTGTAAGAATCAGCTGATTGAGAGATTCTGATTCAGTAGGCCCAGGAATCTATAATTAACCAACACACCCTCATCATTCTATACAGATAATTCTCGAAGCAAACGCTGAAATCAATACTGTTTCCTTGACAGCGTGATCAAAGTTGACAACGTGCTAAATTCTGTTTGAAAGTGGAATTTTTGTGTTGTTTTATGAAAGATGACCTGTTACAACATCACCTATGGTCTAAAGGCGCAAGAAATGGCCCAAACGGCCCATGCATTAGTGTTAGCCTTTCCCCTTAACTCTGTGTGTTTGTTCAGTATAATTTCTCCATACGCAGAGATAACCTTTTAGTGCTCACTCTCTTTGATTTGGGAACAGCGTACCTTTTATCCCTAATTGCACATCCATTGCTGTTATTAGCGGTCTCTTTGCGGTGGCTCCTCGCTATCAGCAGCTATGCTGCAGTGTGCGGTGTTGCAAGAGGTGTTTCCGATTCTGATGTGACTTACCAGTTCCTCCTCTAAATTCACTCTTCAGCTTTTGTTCTGGTTTAAAGGACACCGTAGACCAGGAATCTGGAGGCCTGCCTGGCTTTTTCAGTCACTGCGAGGGTAACTTTTGTTCATCAGATCAACAGTATGGGCTGTTATTCTACTTAATGATGTTGATGATTTGTAAAATATTATTCCATTTTCTTCTAGTCTAGCCTAGTCTGCTTTCTCTTCCTTCTTATCGCTAGCACCAAAGTGGGACAAAAAAGTCACAATTATGATCATAAACTGAAAAATGCTTCCAGGAGGTCACTGTTTTGAGTGCATTTGCCGGTGGACATTAAGTGTAGCTTGATTTCTAGATTTAGGAATTTGTCATTAGGTTAGGCTTCTTTTCCGTTCTAGTAGTCAGATGGCAGGATTGTCAAGAATTTTGCCAAGTAAAGTTTTGTTTGAGAGCTATTATATTTAGTTTTTATGTTTTAGATCTCTTAACCCCTCTGAAGTTCTTTACCAATACCTTCAACGTCTTCCAGTGACATAAATACAGTTGCTAAGCATAGCATATTATAAACATCTTGGATTTGGAAACCATCCCTGTATCCTGTGGATCTTAATAAACATTGTGTTCTCTGTGGTACTCTCCGAGTACTTACAGGAAGGTTGAATCAAGGAGCAGAATTCTTGCACTCCATAAACCCTAGGAGACAATATGCCCTCTATGGTACTCGGCAAGCACTTGGAATATTGATTGAGTCATTTCTTTTTTGTTGAAGGAATTCCTTTTGAAAGCAAAGGATATAAGTCCCTATCTTATAAAGCAAAGATTCAGAATAGGGGAATGGAAACTTTAATGTTTGGATAAAGCAGACAGAAGACAAGTTAACTACCTTTTTTTCTCCCTTCATAAATGTTGCATGCAAGTTTGAAGTAGCTAACATTACAAAAGCAGTTAAGAAAATGGCTTTCAGGAAATCAGGAGAATTGTAATAATTTGGGGGAAAAACATCTGCTCTAGTTCACAAGTCTCACAAAATATTGTTCACAAGATTCTTTTTCCATTTCACTTACTGGATTTTTAAAATATAAATTGTTTTTCTCGCAAAAAAATCCTTATATTGAGATTTCTATCAGGATTCAGCTAGGAATTCATTGGTAGTCTGTTTAGGGAGTCTATCTTTGGGTTATTAAATTTAAGTTTATAACACTGAACTTCAGTTTTCTTTTGTGGGTGGTGATTTTTTGGCTTTGCATGGTTACTTTTGAATTGCACAAGAAGATGAAAGTTATAAATTTGAGGAAGCTTCAATGCATTTTAAGCTAAATGGATGATTCATTGATCCCCTAAATACCTAATATGTTGAAATATTCAGGGAGCATTGTTTTACTGGTCAGTTAAACTGGATGTGGACAATTTATTTTTCAAAATGAAGGAAAATCTAATATATTAGGCATGAATTAGTATTTTAATGAAACAATGTTGCCTAAGGTTTCTGCATATACAATCTATTGAAATCATGATATCTCAATATGCCATTACTTTAAACAATAATTATATTTACATGGAACTTGGTACCTTTCAAAGCTATTTTATAATGTCATTACTATTGACATTTACAACTGAAGTGCAACTTGTTATGTTTTAAAAGTTATCCCAGGACTCTTGTTTCAAGTCCAGTATGTAAAGAGCTCAGAAGTCACCCCTCTGTCTTAACTGTTCACCTGGGCTTCAACTGAACACACTGAAAAATTAATAATTCTTCTTAGATCCATAAAAAAGTGGGGTCACAGGGCACATTGCTGCCGCTAAAACTGGAGAGTCAGACAGAAAATCACAAGTCACTAAAGCAGAAACCCTTAAGCAGAAATCTCTACAAGAACTAGTTCTGGGGAGGAAAACTTGAACTATAATTGAAAAATTTCTACAGGCTCAGTGTGGACAAGTATAAGTTAAAAACTCACCAGGTCCCCACACTTTTGTGATTTTTGTCACCCAGAGCCCAGTCTGGTTCTCATGGTGAATATTGGAGAAAAATCTCCTGGGGCTTCTGGATGGAAGAGTGGAAAAAGGAACAATTTAGAAATATACCAAAGCATTCTGTTTTCTTAACAAGGTCCACCTTTATAGAACCCAATCTGCTGGGGTTTTAGCAGAGACTAACCTACCTGGGGGAAGGGAAATATTAATTCCAGCCCCCTCTAGCTATCTAATTCCATATAAGAGGTGAAAAAACAGAGAAGCACTGATGAGATCTACAGTTCAGGGACACATACTCACCAAAACACAGAGACATAATCATAGGATTATAGGATGTTTCCCATCTCACCATACCTTACCACTATATTACCAAAGGCCTATTTTCTGCAGTTCCTTTTACTCACTACATAATGTCCACATTTCAACAGAAAATTATAAGACATACTAAAAGGCAGAAAGCACAATTTGGAGAGGCTGAATAAACATCAGAACCAGAGTTTGATTCAGCAAGAATGCTGGATCAATAATCAGACCAGGAATTAAGAAAAAAAAACCCATAATATGCTAGAGACTTTAGTGGAGAAAGTATATTACCTATTCTTAGGTAATATAAGATAATATAAGAAGGTAATATAGGTAATGTAAGAAGAGATAGGTAATATAAGAAGAGAGATGGAAATTCTAAGTAAAAATCAAAAAGAAATGCTAGAGATAAGAAACACCATAAGAGGAGTGAAGAAAGCCTTTGATGAAGTCCTTAGTAGACCAGACACAGCTGAGGAAGGAATGTCTGAGCTCGAGGAAATGACACCAGAAACTTCCAAAACTGACAAAAAGAAAAAATACTGAAAAGCCCAACTTAATGCAGATAATCTGAGAACTGTGGAACGACTACAAAAGGTGTAGCATACACATAATGAAAATGCCATGAGAAGAGGAAAGTGAGAAAGGAATGGAAGCAGTATTTGAAGTAATGATGGAGAATTTCCCCAAATTAATGCCAGACTCAAAACCACAGATCCAGTGGCCTCAGAGAACATCAGGCAGCATAAATGCAATATACAGATGAAAAATAAAAACAACAAAAAGATACAAGGCATATCATATTCAAAGTTCAGGAACTCAAAGTTAAAAGGCCTTGAAAGAAGCCAGAGGAAAACACATCTTACCCGTAAGAGGAACAAAGATAAGAACTACATTTGACTTCTCAGAAACTAGGCAAGTAAGAATAGAATGGAGTGAAATAAAGTGCTAGGAGAAAAAAGATCCACCAACTAGATTTCTGTTTCCTATGAAATTGTCCTTTAAATGTGATGGAGAAATAAAGACTTTCTCAAACAAAAATTGAGAGAATTTGTTGCCAGTAGATTTGTCTGGCAGGAAATGTTAAAAGAAATTCTTCAGAAAGATGGAAAATGATGTCACATATTTGGATATACATAAAGAAAAGAAGAGTACTGGCTAAGGAATAAAGAAAAGTAAGAAAAATTTTCATTTTTCCTATCCTTAATTGATCTAACAGATAACAGTTTGTCCAAAGTAATGATAGTGGCAATGTATTTGATTGTGTATGGTTATGTATATATTTATGCATATATTCAATGGTGTCTGCTATGTATTATATATTTTATTTGTATATTTATTTTGCTTATGCTGCACACACACACGTATACTTATTTATAAATGAAATGACTGACAAATGATGATACAGGGATAGGAGAAAGGAATTGGTAATATTTTGTTCTTATATGGTGCTTGCAGTAACTGTAGAGTGATAAAGTATTATTTGAAGTGGGACTTGGATTAGTTATAAGGTATATTGAAAACGCTAAGGTAACCATTTAAAAAAGCTTAAAAAGAAGCTTTTAAGATCATATCATATCATAATTGATATGATAAGAAAGGAGATAAATGGAATCATGTAAAATGCTCGATTAAAACCACAAAAAGTAGAACTAAATGTTAAATGCTTAGTCTTATTGGGTTCAGAATTAATGGATTTTGATGAATTAATGGATTAACGAATTCATGGATTTTCCAAAACCATAAGTGAAACTCCGACCCTTTAAAAATGATAAAAGTATGGGGCGCCTGGGTGGCGCAGTCGGTTAAGTGTCCGACTTCAGCCAGGTCACGATCTCGCGGTCCGTGAGTTCGAGCCCCGCGTCGGGCTCTGGGCTGATGGCTCAGAGCCTGGAGCCTGTTTCCGATTCTGTGTCTCCCTCTCTCTCTGCCCCTCCCCCGTTCATGCTCTGTCTCTCTCTGTCCCAAAAATAAATAAACGTTGAAAAAAAAAATTAAAAAAAAATAAAAAAATAAAAATGATAAAAGTAGAATGGAATCCATAAAAAATACTAAATCATACAGAGGTATATGTGGAAAAAGTTAATAGTTACCCTCCCATACTCCTCTTACCCAGCTCCATCTCTGTATTGCATGTCAAAATCTTCAACAAAATATTAGCAAACCGAATTCAACAATACATTAATAGGGTCAAAAAGCATGATCAAGTGGTATTTATTCCAGAAATGCAAGGATGGTTCAACATCCACAAATCAAGCAATGTGATACACCACGTTAACAAAATGAAGGATAAAAGGTATATGATCATCTTCGTAGATGCAGAAAAAGCATTTGACAAAATTCAACATCCACTTAGAGTAAAAACTCTCAACAAAGTGGGTATAGAGCAAATGTACCTCAAAGTATATTAAAGGCCATATATGATAAGCCCAAAGCTAACATAATATTCACCCTAGAATCCCAAACTTAAATGTCTTCTTGGGAGCAAGACAACAATTCCCATTCTTGCTACTTTTATTCCCACTCTTGCCACAGCAGTATGTTAAAAAAACAATAATAAAATAAAAGGCAACAAAATTGGAAGAAATAAAATTGTCTTTATTTGTAGATTTTCATGATACTATATATAGACAACCCTGAAGACTCCACTCAAAAACGATTAGAACTAATAAATGAATTCAGTAAAGCTGCAGGACACAAAATCAATATACAAAATAAGTTGCATTTCTATACACTCATAATAAACTATCAGAAAGAGTGATTAAGAAAACAACCCCATTTACAACTACATAAAAAATAATAAAGTACCTGGGAATAAATTTAATAAAGTGACACACTGAAACTTGTAAGACATTGATGAAAGAAATAAAAAAAGACAAAAATAAATGCAAAGATAATCTGTCATGGATTAGAAGAATTAATATTGTTAAAATGTCCATACTCTACAAAGCAATATGCAGATTCAATCAATGCAATCTTTATCAAACTTCCAATGGCATATTTCACAGAAATAGGAAAAAAATTCTAAAATTTTTATGGAACCACAAAAACCCCAAGTAGCTAAAGCAATCTTGAGGAAAAAGAACAAAACTGGAGGCATCATCCTTCCTGATTTCAAATTATATTACAACATTATAGTAATCAAAACAGTATGGCTTTGGCATAAAAACAGACATACAGATCAATGGAAAAGGGTAGAGAGCCCAGAAATAAACCTGCAATTATATGGTCAATTAATGTATGATGTAGGAGCCAAGACCACACGGTGGGTAAAGGGCAGTGTCTGCAATAGATGGGTTGGGAAAACTGGACAGCCACGTGCATAAGAATGAAACCTATGGACTACCATCTTACATAATACACAAAAATCAACTCAGAATGAATGAAAGACTAGAATGTAAGATATGAAACTTTAAAACTCTGAGATGAAAACAGAGCATAAGCTCCTAGGCTTTGGTCTTGACAATGATTTTTGAATATGACACCAAAAGTACAGACAATAAAGCACAAATAAACAAGTGAGACTGCATCAAACAAAAAAGCTTCCATACAGAAGGAAATCAACAAAATGAAAAGGCAGCTTATTGAATGGGAAAAAATACTTGCAAGTCATATATCTGATAAAGGATTAATATGCAAATTTTTAAAATGTTTATTTATTTGAGAGAGAGAGAGAAACAGAGAGAGAGAGGGAGACACAGAATCTGAAACAGGCTCTAGGCTCTGAGCTGTCAGCACAGAGCCTGATGCGGGGCTCAAACTCACGACCAGTGAGATCACGACCTAGGCCAAAGCTGGACGCTTAACCGACTGAGCCACTCAGGTGCCCCAATATTCAGAACTCATACAACTCAATAGAAAAAAATCTAAATAAGCTGATTAAAAAAATGGGCAGAGGATCTGCATAGACATTTTTCCAAAGAAAACATACATACAGATGACCAACAGGTACATGGAAGGTGCTTAATATCAGTAAAGATCAGGGAAATGCAAACTAAAACCATAATAAGATATCACTTCATAGCTGTTAGAATGGCTATCATGAAAAAGGCAGAGGTAACCACTATTGGTGGGGATGTGGAGAAAGGGGGGCTCTTGTGTTCTATTGGTGGGATGGTAAATTGGTGCAGTCACTATAGGAAACAGTGTGGAGATTCCTCAAAAAATGAAAGCTAGTTCTACTATATGATCTAGCAATTCCACCACTAGGTATACGTTCCAAATGAAATCCCTATCTCAAAGAGATATATGCACCCCCATGTTCATTGCAGCGTTATTAAAAAAGCCAAGACATGGAAACAACCTAAAGTGTCCATTGATATATGAGTGGGTGAAAAACATAATATCTATTATATACATGTATACACACACAATGGAATATTATACAGCGTAAAAAAAGAGAAAATCCTGCTGTTTGTGACAACATGGATGGAGCTTGGAGGCATTGTGTCGAGTGAAACAAGTCAGAGAAAGACAAATACTGTATGATTACACTTAGGTAAACTTTAAAAAAACAAAACAATATAAACTTAAACAGAGAACAGACTGGTGACTGCCAGAGTGGTGGTTAGAGGACTGGCTGAAATGGTCAAAAGGTACAGATTTTCAGTTATAAGATAAATATGTCCTGGGATGTAGTGCACAGCATTGTGGCCATAGTTAATAATACTGTATTGTATATTTGAAAGTTGCTAAGACGGTATATCTTAAAAGTTCTCATCACAAGGAAAAAATGTGAAACTATGTGTGGTAATGGATGTTAGCTAAACTTGTTGTGGCAACCATTTCACAATATATGCATACATCAAATCATTTTTTGTATACCTAAAGCCAATACAATGTTATATGTCAATTATATCTCAATTAAAAAAAAATAAAGCTGCCTCATTGTGACTGCACAGTTACAATTTTCATGATTTAAAAACATGACTGTAAAAAAAATAAAGCCGTATGTTTCAGGGGGTATAAACAACAATTTTATTTGCATTTTCCCTGATGACTTATGATGTGGAGTATATTTTCAAATGCTTACTTGCTATCTGTGTATCTTCTTTGGTGAGGTGTATGCTAAGGTCTTTGGCCTATTTTTTATCTTTTAATTTTTTTTACGTCAAGTTAGCTAACATACAGTGTGCTCTTGGTTTTGGGGGTAGATTCCTGTGATTCATCACTTACAACACCCAGTACTCATCCCAACAAGTGCCCTCCTCAATGCCCATCACCCATTTCCCCTCTTCCTGCCCCTCCCCCCCATTAACCCTCAATTTGTTCTCTGTATTTAAGAGTCTCTTATGGTTTGCCTCCCTCTCTGTTTGAAAAGTTTTTTTCCCTACACTTTCTCCATGGTCTTGTTAAGTTTCTCAGGTTCCACACATGAGTGAAAACATATGATATCTGTCTTTCTCTGACTTATTTCACTTAGCATAAAAGCCTCCAGTTCCATCCATGTTGTAAATGGCAGGATTTCATTCTTTCTCATTGCAGAGTAGTGTTCCATTGTATATATAAACCACATCTTCTTTATCAATTCATCAATTGATGGACATTTGGGCTTTTTCCATAATTTGGCTGTTATTGAAAATGCTGCTATAAACATTGGGGTACATGTGCTCCTATGAATCAGCACTCCTGTGTCCTTTGGATAAATTCCTAGTAGTTCTATTGCTGGATCATAGGGTAACTCTATGTTTAATTTTTTGAGGAACCCCCACACTGTCTTCCAGAGCAGCTGCACCAGTTTGCATTCCCACCAACAGTGCGGGAAGGTTCCCGTTTCTCCACATCCTTGACAACATGTGTTGTTTCCTGAGTTGTTAATTTTAGCCACTCTGACCTGTGTGAGGTGATATCTCAATGTGGTTTTGATTTGTATTTCCCTGATGAGGAGCGACGTTGAGCATCTTTTCATGTGCCTGTTGGCCATCTGGATGTCTTCTTTGGAAAAGTGTCTGTTCATATCTACTGCCCATTTCTTCACTGGGTTATTTGTTTTTTTGGGTATTGAGCTTGGTAAGTTCTTTATAGATTTTGGATACTAACCCTTTATCTGATGTCATTTGCAAATATCTTCTCCCATTCCGTTGGTTGCCTTTTAGTTTTGTTGATTGTTTCCTTTGCAGTGCAGAAGATTTTTATCTTGATGAGATCCCAACAGTTCATTTTTGCTTTTGTTCCCTTGCCTTCTGAGATGTGTCAAGGAGGAAATTGCTGCGGCCGAGGTCAAAGAGGTTGTTGCCTGTTTTCTCCTCTAGGATTTTAATGGTTTCCTGTCTCACATTTAGGTCTTTCTCCATTTTGAGTTTATTTTTGTGTATGGTGTAAGAAAGTGGTCCAGATTCATTCTTCTGCATATTGCTGTCCAGTTCTCCCAGTACCATTTGCAAAAAAGTCTCTCTTTTTTCCATTGACTACTCTTTCCTGCTTTGTCCGAGATTAGTTGGCCATACATTTGTGAGTCCAATTCTGGGTTCTCTATCTATTCCATTGGTCTATGTGTCTGTTCTTATGTTTGGCCTACTGTTGAGTCTTAAGAGTTTTTTGTATATTTTGGATAATAGTCCTTTTCCAGATGTGTCTTTTGCAAATATTTTCGCCCAGCCTTCTAATTTTCTTGATATTTTCTCCTGCAGAGCAAAAGTGTTTAATTGTAATGAAGTTAAAATTATTAACTATTATTCTTTCATGGATTTTGCCTTTGGTATTCATTATTGCACTTTAAATGACAGATTATATATTCATACCATGCTTTATTATTCTATTTTTTGTGTATTTTCAACTATGAATTAAAAAAACAAAAAATAAAGATTTTCTAATAATATCCTATTTATCCTTAAGAAAAAGATTATTGATTTTTGCTATTGTGTCCTCAAAAAAAGTATTCCTGTGACTACTGACAGCATGAACATTTTATTTCATACATCATTCTAACAAAAACAGAAAAATTGTGAAGGGGTGTTGAGATCATTATGCATTATTCAAGACTATACTATACATTTATGACATAGAACTCAATTATGTTAAAAGCATACAAATTGCCCTTGTAATGTTCTAGCTTTGTGATAATCACAGAGAGTTCCCTTATAAGATACAAGTAATCATAAATGGAAAGATATTTGTCATATTTTAAATTATATAACTTGTTTTCTAATGTTTTCTTAAAATAGGTAAAAATCTTAACTGAATTGCTTCACATACTTTTAAAATTTGTCATTCTGACAAGTCTTGTGGAAAAAATTATTATGCAGTTTAAGTATTGATTTCTCATTCTTATGGTTAAAATAATGTTTTTTGAAAATAAATTAGGGCTCAATAGAAAAATTAAGTTTGGCTATGCTGTCTAAAACTTTAGCATCAAGAGAAGAATTGCTACAGAACTCTGACCAGAACCAGTTTGAAACTGGTTACTGCCTGAGATCAAAGCTTGTCCTGTAGAATTTAAATTTTGTTTGTCTCCCAAATAAACATTACAATATATAGTTTAGAATATATCATACTAAATATTAGAATTCTCTATAGAGTTTGGAATTGTAACCAGAGCAAAGGTGAGGATGATACTTGGAAAGAAAACTTATTTTCCTCCTCACCCCAGTGAAATTGCTCTTGTTAAGATAAATGATCTTCACATTGGCAGACCCAATGATTAATCTATAGTCTTCATCTCCCTTGAGCTCTTTATGGTGTTGGTATTCTTCATTCTAGAAACAGTTTCTTTATGTGGAGCATACTGTTCTTGTTTTTCTTCTGCCACACTCTCCAAGTATTTTCAGTATTTTCACTTTATTTATTTATTTTTAATTTTTTTAACATTTATTTATTTTTGAGAGACAGAGAGAGATAGAGCATGAGCGAGGGAGGAGCAGAGAGAGAGGGAGACACAGTATCCAAAGCAGGCTCCGGGATCTGAGCTGTCAGCACAGAGCCCCACATGGGGTCCGAACCCATGGACTGTGTGATCATGACCTGAGCCGAAGTTGGATGCTTAACTGACTGAGCCACCCAGCTGCCCCAATTCACTTTTTTTTTAACTTGTGCTTTACATATCTATCTATCTATCTATCATCTATCTATCAATCATCTATCTATCTATCAATCATCTATCTACCTACCTACCTACCTATCATCTATCTATCTTAGTTATCTGCTTTACTGAAATTCTATTGCTTTAAATGTCAAACTTCATCTAAAAAATACCTTCTCTGGGACATTTAGGCAAGTGTGTGATCAAATAGCTGGGTACCATGGCCCAGCCAAGTTGACACATAAAATTAACCAAACATTGCACCTATATACCTATACCTACCTCAGAATCCCCACCCCTGTGCATGATATGACTTCCCCTCCATAAATATCGGAGTTATTCTTGAATCCTCTATCTCTGTCACACTCAACATCCCAAGAAAACTTTGGCTCTACTTCCATAATATGTCCTGCATGAAGTGATATATACATTGCTATGAGAAAAGTGTGTCACCATCATCTCTTGCCTGGAGACTGTAATAGCCTTTAATGGTCTCCTTTCTCCCCCTCTTGTTTCTCTCTAAAGGCTATTTTGCAAATAGTACCCACTGTAATCTAAAGAAAATGCAGTGCTGTGTCTGTTTATCTTCTTTTCAATATTCTGAAATAAAATTAAAAGCTTTTGCTCTGGGTATGTCCTTATATAGCCTGATCCCCACTTGCCCCTCAGTTTTCTCAAGTTCTCCATCCCTGTAGGCCTTCTTGCTACTCCTTGAAAGTGCAAACACTCACTGTCTCAGAACCTTTGTATCTGCTATTGCTGGGGCCTTGAATTCTCTTCCCAGATACCCACATGGCTTTCCCTCTCACTCCATCGGGTCTTTGTTTTAAATTTTTTTTTTTCAACGTTTATTTATTTTTGGGACAGAGAGAGACAGAGCATGAACGGGGGAGGGGCAGAGAGAGAGGGAGACACAGAGTCGGAAACAGGCTCCAGGCTCTGAGCCATCAGCCCAGAGCCTGACGCGGGGCTCGAACTCACGGACCGCGAGATTGTGACCTGGCTGAAGTCGGACGCTTAACCGACTGCGCCACCCAGGCGCCCCACTCCATCGGGTCTTTGATGATAGGCCTGACCACCCCATCTAAAGTAGTATTCCATGATGATGGCTTTTTACCTTCCTTGTCTTGATTCCAACCTTCCCATCCTTGCATGCTTTTTCCTTAGGGAACTCTCTGGCTGTCATGGAACTGACAGATCTGAAGTGCCTTTCAAAGTGAATGTCAAAGTGAATGTTACATAGGGTCACCTGGGTGGTTCAGTCATTTAAGTTAGTTCTGACTTGGTTTCCGCTCAGATCGTGATCTCGCAGTTCAGGAGCTCCAGCCCTGCGTCGGGCTTAGTTAGCGTTGACAACGCAGAGCCTGCTTGGGATTCTCCCTCTCTCCTTGTCTCCCTCTCTCTCTCTGCCCCTCCTCCAGTCTCTCTCTCTCTAAAAAATAAAATGAATATTATACAGAAGTGAGTAATGTTAACCCCAAAACCACATAGAGTTTTACTTTTTCCATAGCTCTTATTTCTCCCCGACGTTATTTAATATAATTCTGTATTTATTTATTTTCGTCTGTCTGCCTCACTAGGATGTAAACTCCATGAAGTCAGACTGAATCTGTCTTCACTTCTGTGTCCTCAGAGTCTAGAATTGTGTCTGCACAATAGGTGCTCTAAACTGAAGGGGTATTAGAGCTACGTTCTGAATCATCTCTCATAGCAGTAATTATACATTGATCAGCTGCTGATCAGGCCATGGCATAAGAAAATCCTTAAAAAAAAAAAATCAATGCTGTTTTCATCAGGAAAAGGCACTCCAAGGGAAAAAAGTCTGTAAAGGATCCTCTGTTCATTCACTCATGTAACACATCTCTTTTTTACACTTATCTAAAAACCCCTGTTATGAATTTTACCTGAAGAAGGAAAAAATAAGGAATTAATTTTGAGTAAAAATGTCTATGTGTATAATTTTGGATAGCAGCAAAAGTTCAGAATCCCAAACAGTGTTAAAACTTTCATTTTGCCCTTACTAAGTCTTTAAACTAGAAAAAAATAAAGGGATTTTCTTTTCTAGGCAAGCATACGATTTTCATAAACTCCAGAGTTCATCTGGTCCTGTTAGCCTGTAATGCTGGTAAGGGTTCTATTTCAAACACTTTTGCTATAATGGGGAGCAGAGAAAAAGTGTCAGTAACTAGAGGAAGATATAGGGTCAAGGCACTTAAAACAATGGGTCAGCGATGATAGCATATTTGACACTATTGAGAATAATAGAGAGAAAATCTACCTCTTTAGCACCCTAAGGTTTTATCTCACTGTTTTGGGCATGTACACTGGCTGTAATACCTCTTTCTTCAACCAAAATATCTCTCTTTGTATCTGATTGTGTTAAACTGAAAGGAGTTATCCAGTCCAGACCCCTGTGTTTTACAGATAAGAAAGCCAAGGTGCAAGGAAACCATGATTTCCACCATCTCCTTCCTAGATTACTCCTGTCTATTCCTAACCACGTTCCCTGCACCTTCAGTCATTATCCACACTGAAGCCAGTGATTTTTGCAAAATGCAGGTCTGTTCTGCTCCTACCACCACCCCCTTTGCACCTGCGGGCCCAGGCTTTAGAGTTCAAGTTCCAATGAGCAATCATTCCATTAAATTTTCTGGATATGTGATTTGTATTTTTGCTGTTTGTAAAAATAAAGTTATAGTTTAAGTTGGTAAATTCTAACCTGGTTGAAAAGAAAAAAAAAGTATGGTAAAACAGTGCTTCTACTGGTTCTAGAAACTTGATGTACTTGAGAATCACCCAGAAAATTTTTAAAAGTCTCAGTGCCTGATCCCAAAGCCCACATCTGATCTGGCCCCTGCCTACCTTTTAGCTCTCCTCCCCTACCTTCACCCTAGCTCTCTGCACTTAGTCACTGGGCCTCTCTCAGTTCCTGGATCATACCATACTCCCTCTTGGGAGGCCATGCCTCAGGGCCTTTGCATTTCCTGGTTATTTTGATTGTATAGGTAAATCTGTTTTTCTCTTGGAAGAGATCTGTTATCATTTCTTTAGTTACCTTTTCCTGACCCAGCTGATTACATGAGAACCCTTTGTTACATGCTCTCCAGGACATTTACTGTCTTTCAGTGCAACTCAGTGTGTAATTATGTGCTCACCTCCTCTGGTGATTAACGTTCCTTTTTCCCACCAGACTGAGAGCTGCATGAGTATAGAGTCAAACACTATTTTTGTTTGCCCTTAAACAGTGCTTAGAAGAATTGCTTTTTAAGCACTCCATAAATTTTTTGTCAGCTGAATGAATGGATAATGAATTGCCATGGAGAGGTTTGAGTAGTTTCTGTGAGACAGATTAGACATAAAGGAAATCATGCATTTATGTGACAATTATTTCCCTTGTGTACTTTTATTTTTCTCTTTTCTCCTAAAATTTCACACGTTTCCTAGAACATTTATGAGGGGATTGATGATTTATTATTAAGCAGAAATGTCCAATGATGAAAGATACTGAAATGAGGTTCAGTATAAAAAAAAATCAAATTTTTACTTTGCTTTGTTAAAAATCATTTATACTCAAGGCTTAAACCAAATATTTCAGTTTTTATTTCCTTTGAGAGGAATGATCTATCAAATATATCTAATGGACATATTATACCTGTTTATTATGATGTTTGCATAATTCCCATGGTCTCCTTTTTCTAGTTATTCTTCTAATATAATGGGTTTTCTTTCATATTAACTAGTGTTATGTTAATATTTCAGAAAAAAACAGAACTACAAAATTCTCATTGAAGATACATGCTGCACATTAGTGTATATCGCTAGATGTTTATCTTGAGCATCTTCCTAGGGCTGCTAAGTCTTATTTCCTTTGCTGTGATTTTGTTATTTGTTTGGTATCTTTCCTGCTTGAGTCACATTCTGCAGTTGGGCCTCACGCATTTGTTAAGCCACTGAGTATAAGAAGATACTGTATTTTATTAAATAGAAGGATTTTTTTTTTTTTGGTAGTGACTATCATTGACCCTTCCTTTTTCTTTCTTTTTTTTTTTTTTTCTGAGAGAGAGACTGGGAAGAGAGAGAGAGAGAGAGAGAGAGAATCTTTTTTTTTTTAAATTTTTTTTAATGTTTATTTATTTTTGAGACAGAGAGAGACAGAGCATGAACGGGGGAGGGTCAGAGAGAGGGAGACACAGAATATGAAACAGGCTCCAGGCTCCGAGCTATCAGCACAGAGCCCGACGCGGGGCTCGAACTCACCAACCGCGAGATCATGACCTGAGCCGAAGTCGACCACCCAACCGACTGAGCCACCCAGGCGCCCCGAGAGAGAGAATCTTAAGCAGGATCCATACTAAGTGTGGAGCCCGATGCAGGGCTCAATCCCACAACCCTGGGATCATGACCTGAGCCAAAATCCAGAGTTGGACACTCAACCAGCTGGGCCACCCAAACACCTCCTCACTTGACCCTTTTCAAAAAAGGATAAATGTGCCAACTGATTTCCATCCTTTACTCCAGTATGAAACACTCCTTGAACAAATGGTGGTTTTATCACATTTGTAGCTGATGTTCGTACAGAATTTAAGGCTCCAGGGACTCTGGAAAGCATTAGTATGTTCTTGGAATAAGCTTAGCTTTGAGGGACAGTTAAACTAGTTTCAAGCCCTCATTTTCATACTTAGTAGTTATGTGGCCTTGGATAGTTTCAATATTCTGAGTTCCAGTCTTCTCATACATATCCATGGGGTAAATAGTCACTATATTGAGTGTGGATTAAAGTAGACTTCACAGTGTGGGGAGGAAATACCTGTTGGTCAGTAAATCTGATTTTTTTTTTCCTGTTGTATTACACCTGAGGAAGCCTGAGCCCGGAAGAGCCTATATAAATATACCATCAGAGCTGGGACCACATCTTCTACGTCTACCTTCCTACTCCACTGTATTTCATTAAGTAATTTTTAATTTTTGCTCTAAATGAAAATAAAATTATAGAATAGGTCAATAAATGCTATGTTCATTGAACAGAAAAAAGAAAACCTGAATGATCCAATATAGTGATTGCCAATGACGTTTAAACCTTGTTGCACATTAGAATTGTCCAAGAAGCTTTTTAAAAATCCTAATGGCCAGACTGTAACTCATTCCAATTAAATCACAATCTCTGAGGATGGGACCCAGGCATGAATACTTTTTATAGCCCCCTATGTAGTTTCACACATGGAATTTGCCGAAACTCTGCTGAGATTCTCCAAACCATCTGTAGGCTAGTTTTTAAAGGTCTGTTCTTTTGTTACCAGATCAAGTATCTTGGGGAAATGTATTTTAAGTGCTTCTTTTGGGTTTATTTTCTGGTATATTTTCTCTTCTCTTTATATAGAGATACAACCCAGATCCCACATTAGTGTCCTCATCACTATCACTAATCTGAATGCTGCTGTACATCAAAGAGGTCAATGGCTTGTTTCTTAGTGTTCATCTCTACGTTGTTTACAAATGAATCCTGCAGAGATAGTGGAGACGGATTCTTCTTTCAGTAAGGACATGTTTTCCACACTTAATTCAACAAGCCTTAATGACTTTTGGTTTAATTACTTAATGAACTTTGTCCCTCTGGTATAAATTCAGGGTTTCTGGACCAGGGGATGAAAGTCTTGCCAGAAGACTTGTGTGGTAATATGCCCATATAATTTAGAAACCCTAGGGTGAATATCTGGAGGGGTCCATTTCAGACTTATTGGCTATTTAAAATAATATTGGACTTTTGATTTTGCAGGTTGTTTTCTTTCCATGCTTTGGGATTTCTTACAAGCGACTGGGAGATGCCAGAATTCTTACTATGTCACTGTTTTATCTCTGACATTTTTTATATTTTCACAAGATCAGGGCAGGGTATGGAAGCAACTAGCTTCATTTTTATTATCATATTTTACTATATTTTTATTACATCATATCATCATATTATAGTTTATTATTTACTAGTGGAGGTCCTGAGGGAACTATTGGATATTTTTTCCATAGCGGAAGAGTGCCGTGGGTTTACTCTTCAGGTCTTTACTGGACAAAGTCAGTATCCAGATGGTAGTGGTCCTGTAGGTAATAATCCTTCTCCTCCTCTAAGGGTTCTCTGTTTATCCTTTCATTTCTTACATAGATGGCCTCACTCCGACTTATAACTATAATAATAGAAACGGATACAATTATGCTGTCTGTAAACAAAAAATCCTTTGGATAAACTGTTATTTAATATATCTTAAAAATAACTTATTATTTGTTATTTCTACATCTTTTAAATTAATATATATTTATATTTCTAATACATTCCTGGTTATTAAAGAAAACTTTTACAACAGATAAGTACTAAAGGCAAAATCAAATCTTACTGGATTTGTAAACTAGTTGAGATTAACTGTTTGTTTTTTTTTTTTACTGTACATACACATACTTCTATCTATAAAAATAATTTTTTGCATACTGCTTTATAGGCTATCCTATTCACACTCACATGTCCTGTGTTGTGAATATTTTTTATCTACTTCTATAACACCATTTTTGGTGACTGTATGATATCCCACTGTGTGGGTAAACAGTTATTTATTTAAGTAATATTCTTGCTAGATACCTAGTTGGCTGCTGATATTTTTGGTATTTTCAGTAATCTTCTGATAAACATCCTTGTGGATAACTCTTTAAATGCAATCCCAATTATTTTCTTCGAATAAATACCTCTGATGATCTTGGAATTCTCAGCATTGACAGTCTGAATTTTAATTTATATAGCATTAAAGAGATCAAAGTTTCTGGATTCTTGACTACGTAGATTAACATTGGTCAGAACTGCTAGTTAGTGTTATAACTAAATCTCATAGGAGCCTGTCTCATTGTCATATATCTTTTTGTTGCTGTTGTTCTGAGAAAGATGGAATAGGGGAAGACTCATTGGCTGCAATTTTATGAAAGTTACATGTATAAAATAACCACTGTGCAAATGTTGTATAACACAGCAAAAGCACAGTACTTATGTCTTTTGTCACTAACGCAGCATATGATAGAACTCACTGAAGCAAGGTCCGTTTCTCTGATGGTAAATCAGTCTTGAAGAGATAGCTCTTCCTACTGGGTGGACTAGATTTTTGTTTGTTTGTTTAATTTTTTTAAGTTTATTTATTTACTTTGAGAGGGAGACAGAGAGAGCAAGCAGGGGAGGGGCAGAGAAAGAGCAAGAGAGAGCATCCCAAATAGACTCCACACTGTCACCATGAAGCCCAATGCAGGGCTAGAACTCATAAACCATGAGATCATGGCCTGAGCTGAAACCAAGAGTCAGACACTTAATCGACTGAGTCACCCAGGGGCCCCTGGGTGGACTAGTTTTTAAGACTTATTCTTAGCATGATATTTAAGCCTACGTTGAGCATATTATCAATAGTGTTTCTTCTTAAAGTTCTCTCTGATATGTTGTCTGACTTTTGTGATCTTGAGTTCTCCCATTATTAATGAGCTCTCCTGACTCTCTCTTTCTACCTACCTACCACCCAGTATCCTTTCTTTCTGTTTCACAGTTCTTAAAAGTTTATTCTATACTCAAAATTTTCACTTACTTTTCAACTCAAAGCTCCTTGACTACTGCTCCTGCCTCTCAGCTGAAACTATTTCCTTAATGTCATGATTGACTGCCTTGGGATCACACATCATCATGTATAGGTATAGTTCTACATAATTTGGAGGTGGTTTACAACACTTTGAGTTCTGCGGAGGACAATTTCTACAACTGGACCTCGTTAAATGGTCTACTCGATTGCGAAGGTAGAACAGTCTTTGTAGCCTGGCTCTTACTATCCACTTACTATTTCCATGGCTTTGTTGTTCAACTGTCTCCTTCCATCCATCCCTCATTGTTGGTGCTCTTAGGGATTTTATCCCTGGCCCACTTCTCTTCTCATTCCATCTACCCTCCCTGGAATAGCTATTTTGTATGCTACCTACACCTTTAGGTACCCTTTTCCTTAGCTACCTATCACTTTAGGAATAGGTGGCATATAGCCTATAGATGAGATGTCCCACGGTACAAAGCTGGGGTGAGAGGTGGGCTGTGTTAGCCAGCTTGGGCTGCCATAATAAAATACCATAGACTTGATGGCTTAAGAAGCAGAAATTTATCTTCTCACAGTCTGGAGGCTGGGTAGTCCAAAGTCAAAGCACTGGCCAATTCAGTTCCTGGTGAAAGCTCTCTTCCTGGTTGCAGATGGCCAACTTCTTGGTGTCCTTGCATTGCAAAGAGAGAGAGCAAAACTTTTGGTGTCTCTTCTTTTTTATTTTTAATTTTTTGTTTAATGTTTATTTATTTTTGAGACACAGAGAGAGTGAGAGCAAATGGGGTAGGGGCAGAGAGAAAGGGAGAAAGAAAATTCAAAGCAGGTTCTGCACTGTCAGCACAGACCCCAATGCAGGGTTCGAACTCATGAAATGTGAGATCATGACCTGAGCTGAAATCAAGAGTCTGATGCTCAACTGACTGAGCCATTTGGGTGCCCCCGGGTCTTTTCTTACAAGGACACTAATCTAATCATATCAGGTCCCTACCATGATGGCCTCATTTAACTAACTCCTTATAGGTCCTGTCTCCAAATAAAGTCACATTGGGAGTTAGGGCTTCAACATGTGAATTTTGGGGGGATGCAATTCAGTTCATAGCATGGACCAATGACCAAATTCTGGAGGATACCTTCATGATGCTCCAATTTGAAACTCAACTACCTGCTGGTCACCTACACCTGGAAATCCCACAGGCTTCTCATAGTCAATATATCCTAAACTGAAAACAAGTCCTCATTATTCTTTCAAGGGATAAATACTGGCAGAATCTCTGACCTGTTTGTCTCCCTCAACTTTTCATCAAGGCTTGCTGATTTTACCTCCTACATTATTTCGAATATGCCTTCTTTGAATATGTCTTTGTTGGTGCCCTCATCATTTTTTCCCTGGCCCAATGTGGAAATTATCTCATTGGTTTTGCTTTCCCCATCTCTCCTCTGCCAGACTGATACATAAAATGGTGATTTTCCCTCACTTATATTATAAAACTCAAACTCTGTCATGTTTCTTAAAAGGTTTCCATTATCTTACATCTCCACCCTGTCTGGTCCAATGGTTCTCAAGATTTTATGTGCATAATAAACACTACTTGGAGCTTGTTAAAATACAGACTCTCATTACCAATCCCCCAGATCCTAATGTGATGGGGCTAGATCAGGACCTAAGAGTCTATAATTTTATCAAGATCCTCCAGTGATTCTAATATATGTGGCTCCTTCACATTTGAAAAAACCATTTCAGCCTCATAGATCACCTCTTTTTTTTTTCACACTTTTTGCTCTAGGAACACATTCCCCATTACATTTACAACCTTGTAATTATCTCTTATATGTCAATTTCCGTATAATGAGCCATGATGAGACTTGATTTTGTGCCCAAAGACAAAGTGAGAAATGAAATGCAGAGTTGTCTGACTGACATAGCAAGAGTAACCTCCCACAGAAGTGGGTACACCCTTGAATGATGACTAGTTCCCCCTCCAGTATAATGGCATAAAGGCCGCTGTGCTTCTCAGAGTCCAGTCAGAAAAAATACAAAACATTCTGGGTATTCCAAATACAGGGGGTTCCAGCAGAGAATGGATTATACAGATGGTGAAAGGCTGAAAGAGAAAAAAAAGACCCTAGGAAGCAGCTACCAGTCCTAGGATTGAGGTAACCTAGAAATTAGAATGGCAAAAAAAAAAAAAAAAAAAAAAAAAAGTGGCTACAATCCTTGTATCTGGGGTGGGGGGGTGTGGGGGGGGAGACACAAAAGTTAACAGAAACTGAGAAGGAAAGCAGGCAGGAGCAGATAAAAAATGGCCAGCCAGATGTCCGAGGCCAGATACTCCCCTTGCATGTTTTTGGCTTCTGTAATCTTGTTTGCCTCTTGCATCAGCCAACTGCCTGATAGTGCCCGCCTCCCCCGTGCAGCCAATAGAATGTTTCCAAGTACCTAAGCTAACCAGGTAAAAGAAGGCCCACACCAGGGCTCAGGGCTCAGGCCTTGGAGGGGACTCCGCTGGGCTGGCACTGATGTGAAATAAACAGTCTTTGCTGATTCCCCGAGTGTGTGTCACTTGTCTCTTCCTGGGTGCCGAATATTTGCTGTAACAAAACTATAAGGCTGACAGAGATGCATAGAAGGTACTCAGACTTCCAAGGAGGGCCCTCAGGTGCCCGATGCCAGATGCTGAGGATGTGAAAAGATGCTAGGGTCTGGATTTTATTGCAGAAGTGAAGCTACCAGGAACCCGAACAAAGGAAACAAGTTTCTTCCTAATCCTTCCCAATAAAACCAACTTCCAGGGGAGTCTAAGAAATGTGGGTGGCAAACCCAAACCCCACGTTATAGAGCAGGAGGGGGAGGGGGTCGGGGCTGAGGACCAAACACAGGTAAAAACTAGTGCAGTCAGCTAACCAGTGAGTGCTTTGTCCCCTCATCTAGCGGTTTCTCCATGACAACCAAATGTCAGGAGCATCTCCCTGAGAAACATGGGAGTCTTCTGGGAGCTACAGTCTTTCACGCGTGTCCTTGATAGCTCCTGGCTTTTGCACTGCATGTTTATTGACCAAGTGGTTCCAAAGTGAAAGCTATCTTAAACCTCATCCTTGTGTCAGTTTTGCCAAGTTTGGCATCTGGGTCACCTTTGTGGTCTGACTAGCTCATCCTCTCACTAAACTCTGAGGATTTTGAGAACAGTCCCTTGGTCCTTAGGGTCTTTGTATCCTAGCACAGTGCCTGATGCATAGCGGCCCCTTAGGACCCCCCTTTTTAAATATGAAAAAGCTTATTATGTAGAAAAACAAAGTAGATTTATGTGATTTTATGTAATAGCTTTATATCCTATGACTCTGGGAAAGTCATTTGCCTGACCAAAATGTTGTTTGCTCCAGGTAGTACTGGGTGCACCTACCTATATAACTCACAGCAGACAAGATTCAGCAACAAGGAGAAAGGAGGTCAAGGAATGGGGAGGAGAATCAATGAGAGACAGACACCATGACAGTGAGAGACAGGAGTGCTGCCCCCCCTGACACTGAAATAGACAGGATGTCTAGTAAGAGGGACAGGATTCTCTAACTGTATGAAATCCTCTATTCTTTTACTACCCTGCAAATGTCATGTTCAATTACGTTTCTCTACTCTATTGCTTCCCTTCCTTGGAATGCCCTTCATCAGAATGCCTAGTTGCATTCTCAGGTGGGGAATTGTGGATGGTAGGTGGAGTGGATGGAGAAGAGGAAGTACATACAAAAGGAGCCATCTTTGACTATCTTCTTTACTAGTTTGGTGGTCTCCATGTTGCTTCCTCTGATTTAAAGAAATACACAAGCACACATATGCCATCTTAAAAAAAAAGTATAATCAGTGGGCACGACCATTTCTGCACTCGTTTGCATGCCTGCCCTCCATCTAGTCAATGTTTCTACTTCAAGGTCCAGCTCAATGCCTGTTTTGTTGAGAGTTTGTATGGAAGTTCTACAAGTGGCACAGCTATTCGTATACCCTTGATCAAAGAGGTTCCTCCTCTATCAGGATGGTTGTCTTCTTCCACCAAGGATGCAGCTTCAGTAACAATGAAGAAGAGGATACCAGCCTAGCCACCTCGATTAGCCAACTCAACCCTGACAATGAATTGGGCGACAGCAGTTGCAACTAGATAGCCTTTATATTGCCAGTGCCTGTTTTCTATAAGAACCTTCCATGACTTCTCTGCCTTTTATTAATGACGATGTTTGGCTATAAAAGGGCTGATAGTTTAAGACTCATGGTAATGGTACCCAATATTTACTGAGCAGTTTCATCAACATGAGTCCTGGCAAGAAACAGCACATTTAGCTAGGATTTTTGAAGGCATTTTCTCATTTAAGAACTGTTTACAGCAGTGTGGGCAGAGTAAAAGGAGCCATCAAGAAATAAATACTGGAGGATCCCAGAACCAGCACAATAGAAACTCATTATCAGCCTTCTGATAATGGCGGATTCCTGGCAAATTCAGATCTGGAGATGTTATGAGAGGGTATTGAACGTGAGCTGTAGTCAGGGAAGGTCCCTGCAAGGGGAGAGAATAGGAGAAATAACTTCCCCAAAATTTCACTTCTTTCTTCCTGTCTCCTGACTACCTCCCATTGTCTGGGACCAGACAGAATATAGGCTTACAAGCCTGGGTGATACAGTTCTCACAAGTCAGGAGAGAATGTGCAGAAGTACAGAGAATGAATTGGGACAAAAGGAGATTATGTCAGACACTGTGTGAAGT
The DNA here is from genome assembly GCF_016509475.1 of Prionailurus bengalensis. Taxonomy (NCBI): domain Eukaryota; kingdom Metazoa; phylum Chordata; class Mammalia; order Carnivora; family Felidae; genus Prionailurus; species Prionailurus bengalensis. The sequence continues at coordinate 72,939,865 of NC_057344.1, read as the reverse complement.
GGGTATTATTGCCAATTTACAGATTAGGAAACTGAGGCACAGAGAGGTAAAGATCACATGATAGGCTCACTGGTCTTAACTGGGATTCACACCTGGATCTCTAGGCTCCTGAAGACCAAGCATTCCATCTTGGTCAGCTGCCTTGTCTTGCACAAGTTACCTTCCTCCTACAGTGCTTTCCTGCAGGGTAACATTCAGTGAAACACATAGTGGGGTTTTCAACACAGTATAGACTTGCAGTGTCACTTTTTTAATGTCGTAATTCCAAAAGAGTCTTTTTTTAGTACTTATGTTATTATTATTTCAAAAAAATTTTTATTGAGGTATAATTGACACCTAACATACCAGTTTCAGATGCACAACGTAATCATTCGATATCTATCTACATCACAGAATGATCACCACAGTAAGTCTAGTCAACATTTATCACCACACAGGGTTATACATTTGTTTTCCTTGTGATGAGGTCTTTTAAAATCTACTCTCGGGGCGCCTGGGTGGCACAGTCGGTTAAGCGTCTGACTTCAGCCAGGTCACGATCTCGCGGTCCGTGAGTTCGAGCCCCGCGTCGGGCTCTGGGCTGATGGCTCAGAGCCTGGGGCCTGTTTCCGATTCTGTGTCTCCCTCTCTCTCTGCCCCTCCCCCGTTCATGCTCTGTCTCTCTCTGTCCCAAAAATAAATAAACGTTGAAAAAAAAAATTAAAAAAAAAATCTACTCTCTTAGCAACCTTCAAATATGCACTACGGTATTATTCTAGTCACCATGCTGTATGTTCCATCCCCACAACATTTACTTTATAACTGGAAATGTGTACCCTTTGACTCGTTTCACCTAAACAAGAGTCCTTAATCTAACTGTGTTTAATGCCAAAATAAAAATTTTATTTTTCGGTCTGAACATTTTTCGCCACACTTTCTTGCCGCATTCCTATAATCATTTGCTATTGGATTTTGGAGCAAGATAGAAGAACAAAGACCTTCCTTTAAAAGAGAACACAAATTTGTTTTCTGTGGGCATATAAAAGTGTAATGTTTTAAGAAAGAATAATGATATTCACAGTTTAGAGGAATAAAATTTTCTAGAAAATTCTGTTTTTTAAGAAAATTCTAAGGGAAATATCAAATTTGCTAGGAGGTACCAATGAGTGGAGTGGCAGCATGGTGAGTTTAGAACAAGCACGGGACCAGACCAGATTTCAGAAGCCTGGTATTAGTTCTAAGTCTCTCACTTTTCAACTCTATCTACAAAGTGCGTAAACATCTCCGTGCTCCCCTTCTCAACTACGATATGGAAATCATACTTATATGAAAACTACATAGGATTGTTGTAAGAAGCAAAGGAGATTATGAGATTGGTTTAAGTAATTTTTAAGACGCCTTTCCAGCTCTCAGAGTCTCCAAGGTGTACCTAAAGTACTTTATATTATAATCGTAAAGAACTATTCAAATGTAAAGGCTAGTAGGATGAAATGAGACACTGGAGTTATTTAAATAATTACAGTGTTCTGTCTGGGACTTTCTTTTTTTTATATTGACATAACATATTAATTTTCAGTTGTATAAGGTAATGATTTGATATTTTTATATACTGCAAAATGTTCTGTCTGGGACTTTTTATGAAGAGAACTTTGTTTTAATTTTAAGACCAAATTATAAGGATTAGGTGTACCAGAGTCAAGTTAGTAACAATTATTTAAGAGGAAGTTGTAACTTATTTGAAAAGGACTTTTGTCATTGCATGTTCCCCACTCCCTCTTATATTAGCTTCATTTGAAATTACTTTTTGGATTTGGTACACTTGACACATTGAATAAAGATGAGAAAGGCAGAAAGAATGCCTTGTCCCCATGGTGCTAATGTGCTTTCAAGCAGGTAATGACTAACTGGCACACGGTGTCTGGAGGAGACCATGCGCTTGTAGCCATATTCCCAAACTCCACTCAGGAAGTGGGCAAGTGATTCTTCAGTCATCAAAGGATGCACAAAAGATGCTGTTCCTGTTGCATGAGCTAGTAAAAGAAGGGAAGAAAAGGGATTTCAAAGACTGGATTCTAATGTTATATTTGGAATTTATAAATTAAAATTGTATTTTAAATATATTGCGTATATCGCATTTTATTTTATTCTTACTTCTTAATTTTTTGTTTATTTTTGAGAGAGACAGAGAGGCAGAGCATGAGCGAGGGAGGGGCAGAGAGAGAGAAAGACACAGATTCTGAAACAGGCTCCAGGCTCTAAGCTGTCAGCACAGAGCTCCCTGCGGGTGTAAACTCGTGAACCACGAGATCGTGACTTGAGCTGAAGTTGGAAGTTTAACCAACTGAGCCACCCAGGCGCCCCTATTGTATTTTAAATGTATATGTGTATTAAAAAAAATATATATATATATAATATCCCATAGGTTTACCTAAAGTATGAGGCACAGAAGAGTTTGAGTGGAGCTGTCAGATGCACAGGAAATGATCTGGGCTCTTGTTCAGCTTTGTCAGATGATTCTATCATCAGGGAGAAAGCTGGAGGTGAAAAGTAAATGGTGGGGACTGGGACCTTCCACAAAACTTTTATGTCACTACCCAGTAAAAAGAATTCTGAAGACTAACCACTTGCAAGTTGGGGGCCTAACCAATAAACAGGTTCACTATTTGACTTTATTTAGTATGTTAAATGTACACAATCCACAAGCCCTGACAGTGGGCATTGGAGCCAGCAGACGTTGACGGAGCATCAGGTATTGAAGTGAGAATGACTACACTGGAGAGAAGAGATGATCCCTGTGTGTGTGAGAAAGAGAGGGCAGGGTAGCCGTGAAGGGAAAAAGATTAGAGGACAATGAGGCGAGGAGGGTCACAGTTGGAACCATTGGTTGGGCTTTAATGAGGGAGAGGAGGCCCACCATAGAGTGAGGAGCACAGGCACCAACGTTTGCATCTGATTTACTGGAGTTCATAGCCAACACCAAGTGGCAGTGTGATGCTGGCACACTTCCTTTTCGATGCTCAACTTCCCCCTTTGTAAATGGGAATCATTAGGAGATGTGTTTAAATGAAATAATGTATGTAAAGCCTTCTTTTAGAACATAGACAACTGCTCATAAAAGATGAAATAGTTTCATTTATTGCTTTTGTTCACAATAAAAGGCAGAATTAGGTCAACAGATTGAATTTACAGGGAGATTTTGGTTCAATATAAAGACTACTGTAATGATTAACTTTATCTAAATAGACCTACCCAACTGCATCTACAACTTCCCAAATGAAACAAACAAGCAAACAAGGTGTGCACGTTTGCTTCTCTCTCTCTGTGTAAATATCCATCAACAAATATTTTTTGAGGGCCTATTATGTCAAAGAACTATAGGGAATGTAATACCAAGCATTAAAAGTTATGGTTTATGCTATGAAAAATTTACTAATCCCAGAGCATCCCAAACATAGCAGCATCTATACAGACTCAACAAATTAAAATGATTTTATAAAGAACATATCTTTGTGGCACTTGGGTGGCTCAGTTGGTTAAGTATCCGACTTGGGCTTAGGTCGTGATATCACGGTTCATGGGTTAGAGCCCCACATTGGGCTTTGTGCTGACAGCTCAGAGCATGGAGTCTGCTTTGGATTCTGGGTCTCCCTCTTTCTCTGTTCCTCCTCCACTCACTCTCTCTCTCTCTCTCTCTCAAAAATAAAATAAAACATTAAACAAATCTTTTAAACAACATATCTTCTAGGACACTGGGGCTTGAGTTGAGCCATCAGGATCAATAACATTTTAATTTACATTTTAAAAACGTAAAGTTCATATTTCAACCACACAACCTTAAAACCCCTTTCTATATATTGTATATTTCAGGGTGCTCACCAGCTGGGACTCTGGAAGTTGATCCTTTATCTATCTGTTCAAATATTTAAAGATAAAAAGAAACCCATAGAAATTTTTTTTTTTGCAATTGAAATTATCTTGAATAATCAGTATCAGTGTTATATTATTTATTTTCTTCTTAAATATATTTCCCTTATGGTGGACTCAAATGTCAATGAACCCTACTCAAAAGGGTAGTTTATAACTTTGTCTACATTATGTATCTGATACTATCTCTTTTGTTTTTTTGAGATGATTGCATTTTTTTTTTTTTTGGAAAATGAAAAAGTTCTCTTGCCTTTTTCAAATCTTTCCTCAAATATCTCTATCTCCAGTGAGGATTACTCTGGCCATGCTATTTAAAGTTACATGTACTCTGCTTCTGCCTTCCTGGTCACTCTCATTTAGCTTTCCTTTCACTTTCCATTTAAAAAAAATTTTTTTTTAATGTTTGTTTATTTTTGAGACAGAGAGAGACAGAGCATGAACAAGGGAGGGTCAGAGAGAGAGGGAGACACAGAATCTGAAGCAGGCTCCAGGCTCTGAGCTGTCAGCACAGAGCCTGATGCAGGGCTCGAACTCACGGACTGTGAGATCATGACCTGAGCCGAAGTCGGCCACTTAACCGACTGAGCCACCCAGGCGCCCCCCATTTTTATCTTCTATATGTGGTACAATTTTCTGGTTTATTATATTTATTGCTTCTTGTTTATCTCCCATGGAGAAAATAAGTTTCTTGGCATTGATCTGGGCCATGATTTTTTGGATATGACAACAAATACACAGGCCATAAATTAAAAACAAGCAAATGGGATTGCATCAAACTAATAAGCTTCTGCACAGCAAAGAAAGCAATCAACAGACAGAAAAAGCAACTGATGTGATAAGAGAAAATATTTGATAACCATATATATGATAAGAGGTTAATATCCAAGTTAAATAAGGACCTCCTATAGCTCAGTAGCAAAACAAAAACAAAAACACAAGGCAAAAACATAAAACAAATAAACTAATTGAAAAATGAGCAAAGGACCTGAATGGACATTTTTCCAAAGAATACATACAAATGACCAACAAGTACAAGAAAAGGTGCTCAGCATCACTTACCATCAGGGAAGTGTAAATTAAAACCATAACGAGATATCACCTCATACTGTTAGCATGGCTTTTATCCTAAAATCAAGAGATTACAAGTATTGCAAGGCTATGGAGAAAAAGGAACAATGGTGCATCATTGGTGGGAATGTAAATTGGTCCACCTATTATAGAAAAAAAGTAAGGAGATCCTTCAAAAAATTAAAAACCAAAGGATCCAGCAATTCTACTTCTGAGTATATATCCAAAGGAAATGAAATCAGGATCTTGGAGAGATAGCTGCACTCCCATGTTCATTGTAGCATTATTCACAGTATCCAAGACATGGAAACAACCTGTCTGCCAATGGATGAATGGATAAAGAAAATGTGGGATACACACACACACACACCACACACACACACACACACACACACACACACACACACTGGAATATTATTCAGCCTTAAAAACAAGGGAATCCTGCCACTTGTGACAACTTGGATGAATCTAGAGGATATTATGCTAAGTAAAATAAGTCAGACACAGACAGGCAAATACTGCATGATGTCACTTATATGTGACATCTAAAATAATCAAACTCATAGAAGTAGAGAGTAGAATGGTGGTTTTCAGGGGCTGGAGGGAGGGGAAAATGGAGAGAAGCTGGTCAAAGTGTACCAAGTTTTGGTTGTACAAGGTGGTAAGTTCTGGAGATTTAATGTATAGCAACATGACTGTAGTTAACAATACTATATTATATATTTGAAATTTGCTAAGAGAGTAGATCCTTAGTGTTCTCACCACACACACAAAAAGGAAGAAAATGGTAATTTTGAGAGGTGATAAATATGTTAATTCGCTTAATTGTGATGATTATTTTATAATGTATAAATAGACCAAAACATCAAATTTACACTTTAAATATACAGGTTTTTTTTGCAAGAAAAGAAAAAATAGAATTAAAAGCCTGATTAAAAGTCTAGTTGGTCCAAATGAGTTTCCATTGTGTAGCCTAACATGATGCTAATCACATAGAATGTTGGTTTAATAGCTAGGGAAGTTCTTGGCTTAACATTTGATCCTTTGGAGATCAGGCTTTTCTAAAGATTTAGGGCAGTTAAAAACCAATTCCTGGGAGACAATTAGGAACACTTTCTTAGTGCCCTCATGCGTTCTGATTTTATGTCCTATTATATTGAATTAAAATGTCTGCTCTACGTGTCTGTTTTCTCCACTACTCTTTAAGCACCTTTAAGAAAGAAACTTTTTTTTTCTCTATTATATCTGCTGTGGTTAGCACAAATAAGTATTGATAAATATTTTTGTATATATTAATGTTTTACAGACAGTGCTAATGAAGGGATTAAAATTTTATATTGAGTAATGATTTTTCTTTAAGGCTACCAGCAGGGGGGTATTTGTTGGCTAATAACTATTTGAGCAGCACTAGCTTACATCAGTAGCTTTTAAACTCTTCTAACTGTAACTCACAGGAAGAATGACTTTGTATGTTGTATAATCATGCACACGCAAGTTCACACAATCATGGACACGCAAATAAAAATTTTTTAAGTTCTATTTAAGACTATAGTTAAGAGTACTGTATCGTATATTTAGAAGTTATTGAGAAAGCTGTTCTAAAACGTTCTTATCAGGAGAAATCAAAATCAAAATGTACTCTGTTTAGTGATGGATGTTAACTAGACTTATTGTAGCGATAACTTTGCAATATCTACAGACATGGAATCATTATGTTATACGCTTGAAACTAATGCAGTGTTCTATGTCAATTATATCTCAATACAAAACATGAAAAATAAAAATTTCCATGAAATAACTCATATACTTACTACCGATTTTGCACTCTGATACTTCCTATTTTATTTAATTTCATTTAAACAGTCTTGGTTTGCTCCATTAAATTGGTATCATCCCTTACAATGGGCATCATGACCTGCAGCTTGAAAAATGTTGCCCTGGTGGTAGGCATCCCTTGCTATCCTGCGGAACCTGATGGTTAGACAACAAAACATACCTGTATAAGGTAAAAACATACAGAAAGCAACAGGCTGGTGAAATTCGGAGCAAAAGGGGGCAAGAAATAGTCTGGGAGAGGTCTATGAAAACACTTGAGGAAGTGAGTTTTAAACTGGATGTGGAGAAAGTGGATCGTAATGAATTGGCAGAAATGAAAGAGAATAGGACCTTGCCAAAATTTTAGGACTCTGATGTCTCTTGCTGTCTCTTGCTGTGAGCAAGCTACAACATATTTGGGAGCAGAATAATGATAAAAAAGGATTCTCAGATTGTTTCATCTCCATCTTTTAAGTTCTCACTAGTATTTGAAGAAAAATGAAGCTTGACATGGTAGACTAGGTGTTATTGGTGTGAAAACAAGAAGAAACTTGGCCTAATGTCAAAAGAGCAGTGAATGAGTATACATTTGTATCTTTAGGGTTTGCATATATAGTCATGTGTAAAAATCATTTTCTGCTCTTACAGACTTTTATGTTACATAAAAGGCTATCTCTGTAATGGTTAAGGGTCCAAGACAGATGAAATAAAAAGAGGTTTCAAATAGGAACTTTAATTAGAATCACAAGGCTGGCAGGTTTCTGAGTCGCAGACATGTTTGTACAACCGAGTTCCTTTCACATGGGCCACTCTGGATCATTGGGTCCTATTTGTGCACCACTGGGGACTGATTGATTTACTTAAGGTGGTGAATGATTCTCTCAGGCTCTGCTGGTGATGGTGGAGAGTCTGAGCCACTGTCAGAGATGTCTGTGAACTGGAGGATGGAGGAAAGATAGTTAGTACAAGGTCCTCAGTCTGAGTATATTAAGAAACAGAAGCAGATAAGAAAAACCTTGCTAAGACAGTGTTTTGTAGAAGGTAGCTTGCCTTCTTCATTCACTTTGGAAAAAACGCCTTCACAATTGTCAGTTTTCTTTATCGATGCTTGGAAAGGCTCCTGACTTGGATTTTTATAAAGAAAACCCAAAGGTTAACTTGAAAATAGGAACCCACATTTTAGAATCAGAATTTGGAACAGTTAATGAAACAGCTAAATGCATTATGATGGTCGTATCAATGTTCTATGGTTCTGACATTCATTACCAATTTCATTTTGGTAGAGAATGGTTGAGTCTTTACCAGGTGAAATTGATAGAATCTCTCTTTCCTGGTCTCTCTCTATTCTGGTCTGCTTTGGTTATTCTGCTTTTCTGATAATTTTCTTCTTTGCCTGCGGTGCTCTGGTTCCATGCCTGTTAGCACTGGGAATGTTTGCTGCCTGGTGTTAGAGCTTGTTGTACCAATTTCAGAGAATTTGAATTCTCAGTACCTATCTGCAACTGTTTAAAGGGTAGGGTTTAGAGTCATTGCAACCACTGGTTCCTGTGGAACAGTTTTTGAAGAGTGTAAGAGCTTTTTTGTCCATTTGGCTAAAAGATTTCAAACCTTGAAAAATATTTAAGACACTAAGAAAATCACTTTAAAAATAGGAAACAAGAATTGCAGTATCAAAATTGATAGTAATTGCGAAAACAAAATTATACACATCTTTTCACATTTTAAGGCAGATGATTACATTTCATGTGGGATATGGGTATAACACTTCCGATATGATCACGTTAGACAAGATACTCTGGTTCTCTGCCTCAGAGCTTTCTCCAAGCTAAGAGAAATGGATCATTTCTCATCTGCAGATGGGGCAGGAAGTGCAGGGGAGTTGAATTCCTCAGGGCCTTTGACCAATCAGAGTGGTAGCCAAGGCACCAAGGTCCAGACTCCTACCCTAGGTGAACAATGCTGAAAACATTCTTATGCTTCTCTGAGGTTTTGTAGAAACAGACCCCATTGCCCACGGCAGCACCTTGATAACGCAGCCTTGTACTGGCTCTTCCTCCTTAACTGGGCCGCTCTTTGCACCCCCTCAGCGCTGCTTCCTCAGACTCCTCCTCAAGTAAATACCTGCATCCAAGTCTTTGCCTCAGGCTTGGCTTCCAGAGGAATCTAAATTGAGACACCTAGAAATCCATCCTTCTACTTAAAGAATTGTAGCCCTTTTCTTTTTCTTCTCCTGAAGCCTCGAATATCTGTGCAGGGAAAAGTCTAGAACCTGTTTTGACATCTTTTCTGTAAAGAGAAGAATGGTTTTCGTGTTGATATCCAAATGGAGACCTAAATGTCCATCTGGGCAGAAGTCCTTCAATTCTAAGATCTTTCCTGAAGTCCTTCAATTCTAAGATCTTTCCTGAAGTCCTTCAATTCTAAGATCTTTTCTGGATGTCACGGTCCTATGTCCCCTTACTGGCTTGACTAATAGACTGATGATATATGAAGTTGGGTATTATATATTCTTCAGGCATATTTAAACTAATAACATAGCTGTGGGAAGCAAGGTTTGCTGTATAAAAACTGGAGGTAAGAAGAGTGTTAAGATACTACTTTCAGAATATATATTATAAATGAGGAAGCTTTGTACCAGGGTGATGATGGCTGGGGAGCACTGAACCTGGGGGGCATTGCAGATCAAAATTGTTCAGTATTTAATATATAATGACATATGTAATGCAAACCAGAAAGAAAGAATGCAAAGTAACTAAAGGCAAATGGCAGTGGAGAAGTTGGTAGCAGGAGTGGCACAGACCACATGTGGAAGCTCCAGCCTGTGAGACGACATTCACAGTGTGAACTGGTTTTTGCTAGAGTGCAATGTGCAAAAGGTTTTGAAACTTTTGTTGTAGCTTCTCTAAAAGATATAAAACTGGATTGGCAGAAACGCAGATCATCATTGTGTTAGACAAGGCTGCGCTAAATCAATTAGGACAACACACTTCTCTTTTTTCACACTATGGATCATTTGCTGTGTATTCATTGGCTATACTCATTGGTAAAACTATTGATATTAGGGAATTTAACACTGACAGATAATGTAGTTTGGGAAAAGAATGATAAATAAAAGAACACACATTTTTTTCACTGAACGTATATTCTAACTTTGGCAAAATATTAGTATTAATGTGCAACTCGATGATTTTTGTAATTTTTGTTTATGAGGCAGATTTATATGAAGAGATGTTTGTAAAAATCAAGATATGTAAATTACACTTTACATGGAGGCAGACAGAATTTATTGATGTAGAGAAAGTCAGGATTATAGTGTGATAGCAAAATGGGAAAAAATGAGCCTTTAACAGAAATAGTACAAAAGTATGTTTTTAATAATTAGAGGAATATGAGATTTGCCTTCTAAGCAAGACTGTTCAAATAGTAATTTTCTTGATTTCAGTTTAACATTTTATTCTTAGACTATTTAAATTTCAGCTTCACTTTTTGAAAGTAGGGAACTTACTGTTTTCCTTTTTATATATTTAGGTGGTGAATCTAATTTGACTAAAAAAATTTCAGATTTTAGTATATGTAAGATATTATGGGGGTACAGTTATGTACAAGACGTAGGAGCATGTGCAACATCATTGTGTCAAGCTGTGTGTATGTGGCAAAATGTAAACATACAAGGGAAGTAGACACTGAAAAGGCGGAGTTTATTACTGAAAAAGCAGAGGGAGAGATTCCTAATGGCTAGACCCTAACCCTGCCAAGCTAAGTGGTGAGTTGATCTTCCAGCAGAGGGCAGTGCAACAAACTTTTTGGTGGAGAGGGACTTGAGTGAAGAGCATAGAGATTTAAAGAAAATTCCTCATCAAGGGAAATTGGTATTAGTAATTGAAGGGCATGAAGGGGCTATGGAAAGTTGAGGGACTTGGTGTTACTTCTGCTTTTCTGGGTTGCGTGGAAAGATGAAGTAATTTATCCCCTTTCACCTTTTTGTGTCTTCTCTTCCTCATGCTTGATCGAAGGGGGACACTAAGTATAATTATGTATTGAGGTGATTATGGATGACAGTATCAGTAAAAGGAGCTTTTTTCTTCACTGACTGAGACTTTGGAACATGGTTCCTTGTGGACTGGAATGTGACCCTGTAAAAACAGCAAAAAATAGTATTTTGCACCCCTCATGTTCATGGTTAGCTACTGTTTTCATCTGATAATGCATTGTACCCGTCCACCATGTTCAGATGTTGCAATTCGTTAGGGAAAGGTTAAAGAATATCCCTTCCCTTCCCTTCCCTTCCCATTACCACCTCTGCCACATTGTATTTTGCATTCTAAGGAATGGGTATCTGTGTCCTGGGATATCTAATGGGGGAATTTTTCTGCAGATGGAAACAGAAATGGTAATAAAAAGAAATGTGATGTTCATGAAAAATTCATGTCTTTTGTGTCATGACTATTCCTGGCACGATGGCTACGGAAATTAAGATATGTTTTAATAATAGTGTTTAAACATGAAAAGTGCCCTTGAACAGTGTGGGGGTTAGGCATGCTGACTCCTATGTAGTTGAAAATCCATGTATTACTTTAGTCTCCCCCAAAACTTAACTACTAAGAGCCTACTCTTGATAGCCTTACTAATAACATAAACAGATGAGTAACACACATTTTGTATGTTATATGTATTATATACTGTACTACAATAAAATAATCTAGAGAAAAGAAAATGTTATGAAGAAAGTCATCAGGAAGAGAGTATACATTTATAGTACTCTACAGTATTTCTAAAAAAAAATCTGCATATTAGTGGACTCGTGCAGTTCCAACCCATGTTGTTTAAGGGTCACCTGTGTAGCACATTTCAAGTTAATAACCTCACATTTTCAAAGTCATATTTTAACAAGCGTTTTGCTCAGTTGAAATTTTTACCTATTCCTAGAATTAGGACTGGTCTCACATACATTTTCAAACGTAATCCATTACCCTCCTAGATAAGTCCATTCCCTCCTACTGCACCTAAGAATTATTTTGAGTATCTTCTTCGTGTGTCTGCTTTTAATGAATCATTATGTTATTTACTGTCCATTCGGCTGTGAGAGGGCTCCAGAGAGGAGAAGTACTGAGCACTCCACATGGGCACACAGTGTCTCCACAGAGAAGACTCTGAAATAACATCTGTGATTGCTGACTGGTACTCCTTGCTACTCAGCTTTACCCCCCTGCAGTGAGTCCCTGGAAACAGAGCCACCTGATGTGTCGTGTTATACATTAGTCTTCGAAGGGTACCTGCAGTGGTTCCATAATACTAGTTTTTTTTTTTTTTTTTTTTTTTTTAAATAAAGGTGTTTTGACAAATGGGAGCAAAGCTGTACCCTGTTTTCCAGACCTGAGATTTGGAAGAAGTGGCTGATTAGGGGGCCTAATATTTCCTCTCACGTGTCCTTTCCATGATTCTTGAAGATGCTCTGACCTCAGTCTTTCTGTCCACTTCAGGGGAAAAACATGGTGTGGTTTCTTTTGTTCCTCAGGATTACACCGAACAGTGACAGGGCTTTGTTTGGCCACTCTGCCCTAATCCGTGGTCCCATGGCTTGGTGGTTAAGCATTCACCAAAGTGATTATTGAATTCAGGCTGCCTGGGTCCGTTTCCTACTTTTACAACTCAAATAGCTATATCACCCTGTGATGTACTGAATATTTCTCATCCCAGAGCTAACATCAGGTTGATGATAATAGACCTCCTCTTTATTGTTGTGAGGATTACATAGAATAAATTTTCTAAGTGTCTGATCCACATAATAGAAAAGTTTCTACTTTTTGGGTTTGGGTTTTTTTTTGATACTTCTCATGGGTGTACGTTTTCTTTCTTTCCTCCTCCGCCTTCTTGCAATCTGTTTAAGGTAGTTGTAAGATCATTATAGAAAAGGCTCAGGCAGCCCTAAACAAAAAGGTACAGACAGGTTGAAGAAGAATGAAGAAGGGTAATCTGGAGAACTTAAGTTCTCTTTAAATAAGATCTGGAATTTCTCTACAGTCCTCCATTATGGTGTGGGCCCTTAGAAAGTACTCCAGGAGGGAAACTTGCCATATGAATTTCCAAGGCACCAGAGTTAATATGCCACAGCAGTGGTTCCCAAGTCTGTGTAAGGATCAGAATCACCTGGGAAACTTTATAAACTGTTCCCTGAGATTGGGTTATTAGATCGGGGATAAACATAGGAATCTCTATTTCTAAAATGTTGATCGCGAATCCTGTTTAAAAATCCTTGTCTGGTGGTTTTATTTATTTATTTATTTATTTGTTTGTTTATTTAACTTGTTTTGTTTTTTATTTTTTTTTAAATTTACATCCAAATTAGTTAGCATATAGTGCAACAATGATTTCAGGAGTAGATTCCTTAGTGCCCCTTACCCATTTAGCCCATCCCCCCTCCCACAATGCCTCCCGCAACCCTCAGTTTTTTCTCCATATTTATGGGTCTCTTCTGTTTTGTCCCCCTCCCTGTTTTACATTATTTTTGTTTCCCTTCCCTTATGTTCATCGGTTTTGTCTCTTAAAGTTCTCATATGAGTGAAGTCATATGATTTTTGTCTTTCTGACTAATTTCACTTAGCATAATACCTTCAGTCCCATCCACGTAGTTACAAATGGCAAAATTTCATTCCTTTTGATTGCCAAGTAATATTCCATTGTATATATATACCACATCTTCTTTATCCATTCATCCATCAATGGGCATTTGGGCTCTTTCCATACTTTGGCTATTGTTGATAGTGCTGCTATAAACATGGGGGTGCGTGTGTCCCTTCGAAACACACCTGTATCCCGTGGATAAATACCTAGTAGTGCAATTGCTGGGTCGTAGGGTAGTTCTATTTTTAGTTTTTCGAAGAACCTCCAGACTGTTTTCCAGAGTGGCTGCACCAGCTTGCATTCCCACCAACAATGCAAAAGAGAGCTTCTTTCTCCACATCCTCACCAACATCTGTTGTTGCCTGAGTTGTTAATGTAAGCCATTCTGACAGGTGTAAAGTGGTATCTCATTGTGGTTTTGATTTATATTTCCCTGATGATGAATGATGTTGAGCATTTTTTCATGTGTCGGTTGGCCATCTGGATGTCTTCTTTGGAGAAGTGTCTATTCATGTCTTTTGCCCATTTCTTCACTGGATTATTTGTTTTTTGGGTGCTGAGTTTGATAAGCTCTTTATAGATTTTGGATACTAACCCTTTATCTGATATGTCATTTGCAAATATCTTCTCCCATTCTGTCGGTTGCCTTTTAGTTTTGCTGATTGTTTCCTTCACTGTGCAGACGCTTTTTACTCTGATGAGGTCTCAGTAGTTCATTTTTGCTTTTGTTTCCCTTGCCTCTGGAGACGTGTTGAGTAAGAAGTTGCTGTGGCAAAGATCAAAGAGGTTTTTGCCTGCTTTCTCTTTGAGGATTTTGATGGCTTCCTGTCTTACATTGAGGTCTTTCATCCATTTTGAGTTTATTTTTGTGTATGGTGTAAGAAAGTGGTCCAGGTTCATTCTTCTGCATGTTGCTGTCCGGTTTTCCCAGCACCACTTGCTGAAGACACTGTCTTTCTTCCATTGGATATTCTTTCCTGCTTTGTCAAAGATTAGTTGGCCATACGTTTGTGGGTCCCTTTCTGGGTTCTCTATTCTATTCCATTGATCTGAGTGTCTGTTCTTGTGCCAGTACCATACTGTCTTGATGATTATAGTTTTGTAGTATAGCTTGAAGTCTGGGATTGTGATGCCTCCTGCTTTGGTTTTCTTTTTCAAGATTGCTTTGGCTATTTGGGGTCATTTCTGGTTCCATACAAATTTTAGGATTACTTGTTCTAGCTCTGTGAAGAATGGTGGTGTTATTTTGATACGTATTGCATTGAATATGTAAATTGCTTTGGGTAGTATTGATGTTTTAACAATATTTGTTCTTCCTACCCAGGAGCATGGAATCTTTTTCCATTTTTTTGTGTCTTCTTCAATTTCTTTCACAAGCCTTCTATAGTGTTCAGTGTATAGATTTTTCACTTCTTTGGTTAGATTTATTCATAGGTATTTTATGGTTTTTTTTGTGCAACTGTAAATGGGATTGATTCCTTGATTTCTCTTTCTGTTGCTTCATTGTTGGTGTATAGGAATGCAACCAATTTCTGTGGATTGATTTAATATCCTGCAACTTTGCTGAATTCATGGATCAGTTCTAGCAGTTTTTTGGTGGAGTGTTTTGGTTTTCCATATAGAGTATCATGTCAACTGCAAAGAGTGAAAGTTTGACCTCCTCCTGGCTGATTTAGATGCCTTTTATTTCTTTGTGTTGTCTAATTGCAGAGGCTAAGACTTCCAATACTATGTTGAATAACAGTGGCAAGAGTGGATATCCCTGTCTTGTTCCTGACCTTAGGGGGAGAGCTCTCAGTTTTTCCCCATTGAGGATGATATTAGCGTTGGGTCGTTCATATTTGGCTTTTATGATCTCGAGGTATGCTCCTTCCATCCCTACCTTCTTGAGAGTTTTTATAAAGAAAGGGTGTTGTATTTTGTCAAATGCTTTCTCTGCATCTATTGAGAGGATCATATGGTTCTTGTCCTTTCTTTTATTGATGTGATGAATCACGTTAATTGTTTTGCAGATATTGAACCAGCCCTGCATCCCATGTATAAATCCCACTTGGTTGTGGTGAATAATTTTTTTAATGTATTATTGGATCCGGTTGGCTAATATCTTGTTGAGGATTTTTGCATCCATGTTCATCAGGGAAATTGGTCTCTAGTTCTCCTTTTTAGTGGAGTCTTTGTCTGGTTTGGAATCAAGGTAATGCTGGCTTCATAGAAAGAATTTGGAAGTTTTCCTTCCATTTCTATTTTTTGGAACAGCTTCAAGAGAATAGGTGTTAACTCTTCCTTGAATGTTTGGTAGAAATCCCCTGGAAAGCCATCTGGCCTTGGACTCTTATTTTTTGGGAGATTTTTGATTACTACTTCGATTTCCTTACTGGTTATGGGTCTGTTCAAGTTTTCTATTTTTTCCTGTTTCAGTTTTGGTAGTGAATCTGTTTCTAGGAATTTGTCCATTTCTTCCAGATTGCCCATTTTATTTGCACATAATTGCTCATAATATTCTCTTATTATTGTTTTTATTTCTGCTGTGTTGGTTGTGATCTTTCCTCTTTCATTCTTGATTTTATTTATTTGGGTCCTTTCCTTTTTCTTTTTGATCAAACTGTCTAGTGGTTTATCAATTTTGTTAATTCTTTCAAAGAACCAGCTTCTGGTTTCATTGATCTGTTCTACTGTTTTTTTGGTTTCAATAGCATTAATTTCTGCTCTAATCTTTATTATTTCCTGTCTTCTGCTGGTTTTGGGGTTTGTTTGCTGTTATTTTTCCAGCTCTTTAAGGTGCAAGATTAGATTGTATATCTGAGATGTTTCTTCCTTCTTTAGGAAGGCCTGGATCGCTATACACTTTCCTCTTATGACCTTCTTTGTTGTATCCCAGAGGTTTTGGGTTGTGGTGTGATCATTTTCATTGACTTCCATATACTTTTTAATTTCCTCTTTAACTTCTTGGTTAGCCCATTCATTGTTTAGTAGGATGTTCTTCAGTCTCCAAGTATTTGTTACCTTTCCAATTTTTTTCTTGTGGTAGATTTCGAGTTTCATAGCGTTGTGGTCTGAAATATGCACAGTATGATCTCGATCTTTTTGTACTTACTTAGGGCTGATTTATGTCCCAGTATATGGTCTATTCTGGAGAACGTTCCGTGTGCACTGGAGAAGAATATATATCCTGCTACTTTAGGATGAAATGTTCTGAATATATCTGTTAAGTCCATCTGGTCCAGTGTGTCATTCAAAGCCATTGTTTCCTTACTGATTTTTTGATTAGATGATCTGTCCATTGCTGTGAGTGGGGTGTTGAAGTCTCCTGCTATCATGGTATTACTATCAATGAGTTTCTTTATGTTTGTGATTAATTGATTTATATATTTGTGTGCTTTCACATTTGGCACATAAATGTTTATAATTGTTAGGTCTTCTTGGTGGAGAGACCCTTTGATTATGATATAATGCCCTTCTGCATCTCTTGATACAGTCTTTATTGTAACGTCTAGATTGGCTGATATAAGTATGGCTACTCCAGATCTCTTTTGTTGACAATTAGCATGATAGAGGGTTCTCCAACCCCTTATTTTCAATCTGAAGGTGTCTTTAGGTGTAAAGTGGGTCTCTTGTAAACAGCATATAGATGGATCTTGTTTTCTTATTCATTCTGTTACCCTATGTCTTTTGATTGGAGCACTGAGTCCATTGACATTTAGAGTGAGTACTGAAAGATATGAATTCATTGCCATTATGATGCCTGTAGAGTTGGAGTTTCTGGTGGTGTTGTCTGGTCCTTTCTAATGTTTGTTGCTTTTGGTATATATCTATATCTATGTCTATGTCTATGTCTATGTCTATATCTATATTTATATCTTCATCTTTTCTCCCCTCAGAGAGTCCCCCTTAAAATTTCTTGCAGGGTAGGGTTAGTGGTCACAAACTCCTTTAATTTTTGTTTGGGTAACTTTTTTAATCTCTCCTTCTATGTGGAATGACAGCCTTTCTGGATAAAGAATTCTTGGCTGCATATTTTTCTGATTCAGCACATTGAATATATCCTGCCACTCCTTTTTGGCCTGCTAAGTTTCTGTGGATAGGTCTGGTGCAGACCTGATCTGTCTTCCCTTGTAGGTTAGTGACTTTTTTTCCCTTGCTGCTTTTGTGATTCTCTCCTTGCCTGAGAATTTTGTGAATTTGACCATGATATGCCTTGTTGATGGTCGGTTTTTGTTGAATCTAATGGGGGTCCTTTGTACTTCCTGGATTTTGATGTATCTTTCCTCAGGTTAGGGAAGTTTCCTGCTATGATTTTCTCACATAACCTTGCTACCCCTATTTCTCTCTCTTCCTCTTCTGGGACCCCTATGATTCTGATGCTGTTCCTTTTTAATGAGTCACTGATTTCTCTAATTCTTTAATTGTGCTCTTTTGCTTTAATCTCCCTCTTTTTTTTCTGGTTCATTATTCTCTATAAGTTTATCCTCTATATCGCTGACTCTCTGTTCTGCCTCATCCATCCTTGCCGCTGCTGCATCCATCCATGATTGCAGCTCAATTATAGCATTTTAAATTTCATTCTGACTAGTTTTTACTTCTGTTATCTCTGCAGAAAGGGATTCTAATCTATTTTCAACTCCAGCTAGTATTCTTATCCTGATTCTAAATTCTTGTTCAGACATCTTGCTTGTATCTGTGTTGGTTAAATCCCTGGCTGTCGTTTCTTCGTGCTCTTTCTTTTGGGGTGAATTCCTTTGTTTTGTCATTTTGAAGGGAGAAAAGGAATTAATGAGGTAGAAGAATTAAAATTAAAAAAATTAAAATAAAAAATATTAAATTAAAAAATTAAACACACACACACACACAAATCTTATAAATGATGCTAGATCTTAGGTGTGTTTTGGTCTGGGTGTTGAAAGTGGTTTGACAGATTAGAGAAAAAAATGCGAGGGGAAGGAAATCTTTTCAGAATTTGAAAAAATAAATACACTGAAGTAGACTAAAATGAGATGATGGGAGTAAAATAGAATTTGAAAAAATGTACACAAAAGTAAAGGATATAGTAGAAAAAATTAAAGAAAAATATTTGTAATAAAAATGAAAAATAAAAATGAATTTTTCTCTTTCTGTATTCAAGAAAAAGAAAAAAAACAAAAAAGAGAAAAAAGAAAAAAGAAATCATTTGAAATTTTGAAAAAGTGAATACACTGTAGTAGACTAAAATAAAATGATGAAAGTAAAATAGAATTTGAAAAAAAATACATAGAAGCAAAAAATGTAGTAAAAAAATTAAAGAAAAATATATTTAATAGAAATTTAAAGTAAAAATGAGGTTTTTCTCTTTCTGCATTCAAGAAAAAGAAAAGAAACAAAAAAGAGAAAAAGAAAAAGAAAAAAGAAAAAAGAAATCATTTGAAAATTTGAAAAGGTGAATACACTGTAGTAGACTAAAATAAAATGATGGAAGTAAGATAGAATTTGAAAAAATTTTCACAAAAGGAAAAAAAATAGTAAAAAAATTAAAGAATATTTTTAATAAAAATTGAAAATAAAAGTGAATTTTTTCTCTTCCTGTACTCAAGAAAAAGTAGTGTAAAAAAGAAAAAAAAAAGAAAATTGAATAAATAGATGGACCTGTTAACAGACTGAAATAGGACTGAAATTACTTTGTTTTCCCCTAGAAGTCTGAGTATGAAGCACTTTATAGTCCATAAACTAAGCAGGCGGTGAGAGTTGTGTTCTTGAAGAGCGAGGTTGGCCCAGTTGGGAGGGTCTTAGTGTAATGGCTCCATTATCCACTGGATGGCGCTGCTAGCCTCCTGGGGTGGAGTGTTGAAGCACTCGTAGGTGCATATGCGCATGCGCGGGAGCAGTGAAAATGGCGCCAGCCAGGTACCCAGTCTCTAGTATCAGAATTCTGTTCTCCCTGATCAGCAAACGTGCACCCGTCCTCCATCTTCAGCTTTCATCCACTACCCGGTTTTTCACTGCGCGTTACCAGGCCCCAGGCAGTACTTCTCTCCCGAGTTTTGTCTCAGATGCGGCTGTTTTCTCCGGCCCCTTACTTCTGAAGGACTGCAACTTTGACCCATTCAGCCCCTCTGTAGGAGGGTCTCACTGAGCAATGGCTGAATGTCGGCCATACCCAGGAACACTTGCTGGACCCTGCTGCTGCCCTGAGACTGTGGCCAGGTGCCAGCCTCCCCAGAAAAAGTTTGCGAGATAGTATAGCAGCAGCGTTTCAGGGATTATGGAAAATCGCAACACACATCTGGCACCAGGCTTCACCTTCAACAACCTTGCCCCAGCACCAGCGAATGTGGCTGCCTTCCGGGGTCTGCTGGGACCAGGTGGCTTCAACAGTCTCTACCAAATGTCCTTCCAGCAGTGGAACTGCTTTTCCCCATGTGGCCTGAAGACCTCCCGGACCCCACTCTGTTCCTGGAGATTCGCCCTTCCCACCAGAGCACTGCCAGGTATCGAGCTATGGAGTTGCAGACTGCACTCCCCTTGTTTACAGTCTTAATAGAATTTAAACCCTGTCCTTTCTCCTTTCTCCCTTTTTAGTTTAGTCCCTGCAGCTGTTTCCAATTTTCCACTTTCTCTCCAGCTGCTTTTGGGGAGGGGTGCTTTTCCCGTATTCTCCCCCCCACCAGTCTCCATTCTCTCTCTGCTCACAAAAGCACCTCCCTTCCCACTCTCCAAGTTCTCTCTGCACCATGTACCTGCTGAATTCTGTGGTTCAGGTTGTGCAGATTGTTGTGTTAATCCTCCAATCAGTTTTCTAGGTGTGTAGAACGGTTTAGTGTTGGTCTGGCTGTATTTCATGGATGCGAGACACTCAAAAGACTTCTATGCTGTTCCGTCATCTTGGCTCTGTTCTATTGATTTATTTTAATGTTTATTTATTTTTGAAGGAGAAAGAGACAGGGTGTGAGTAAGGGAGGTGCAGAGAGAGAGGGAGACACAGAATCCAAAGCAGGCTCCAGGCTCTGAGCTGTCAGCACAGAGCCCGATGTGGGGCTCGAACTTGTGAACTGCGAGTGATATCATGACCTGAGCCACCATTGGATGCTTAACTGACTGAGCCACCCAGGCACCTCCTTGTCTGGTGGTATTAACAACAGATTTTGGGAATGGAAATTAGAATGAAGATAAGTACTACATGAGAATTGTGCACAAAATAGATGCCAAAGATGTTTCCTATTACTACTCTTTTGCAGAGAAAAGTCTGATCATGATCTTTGTTCAATTCAACTTTGTTCAATTAGCCTGTACAGCCATATCTGAGGGAAATCCCTTGTACGGGGGATTGAAAGGTGGGAAGTGAGGACAAATATTAGATATAGCATTACCTATTTAATTTTCGCAATTTTGGTCTCAAATTTACATTATTTTATTGGCTTGATGCACTTTGCAGAAGAAATTACAAATCTGAATGAGCAGTGAGAGGTATGCTTTTTTGGAACATGCTAAATTTCAGTTGAGGCCCTCTGTTATCTACCAGCAATAGTTACTGCTCTGAGAATATTGTTTCTACCTGCTTGCCTTCTGGCCAAGGGGGAAGGTAGAGGGTTCAAACAGCCAAACCAGACTCAATGTGAACAGGCAGCTTTATCTTCTTTGTTGTCATTGGGCAGGCAAACAGAGCACATTGAAACTTTGGGGTTATGAAAATTGAAGAGATTTAGGGAAAATTTACCTTCATCCTCATTTTTACTACATGTTGAAAAAGGTGTCTAAGCTGAGATGTTTGGGGAAGTTAGTTAATGGCTCTTTTATGGAGTGAAAAAGACTAATTAGTTGTTTTCATTGATTAGATCCCCAAATAATTGCTCAAGTCTTCTATCAGCCTAGCTAATAATAAAAGGGGCGGTATATAACCCAAATAATTCTTGACTATCTTGAAATCTATTTCCATCTGTCAGCTCATCTCCTAAACATTAGTTTGGTTAGTTTAGTGACGGGGAACCCGTCTCTGTACCTTCCCCTCCACTGTGGGAGCAGCACAGCAAACCACATGGCTCAGCCTCCACCAATTCTCTTTACACACCTCCTTCCACACAGTCCCCCAGGGTAACTGCTGAAAGCTCTCCTCTTTTCTTCTGTGGACCTTCATTGCCATACTGCCCTTTCTCTCACCTCTTCTTGCTCTTCCTTCCAAAATTCAGATCCCCCGCACATGGCAATTACTTTTGCATAGCTCATTAGTAACTGGTCTCTGCTCTTGACTTCACTGTTCTTCTTTATCCCAGCAAATGAATAAAATGATCTTTACACACTTTAACACAACTGCTATTGCTATTATTACCATTATCACTAATCTTTGCTATTACTCCTCTCATTACCCTCACCAGTGATGAAGGTGATAGTGAAACAATTCTGACTTTTTTCGAGCACTTGTACCAGTATAGAAATACCTTGCACGCAGGTGAGAAAATGAACTCAGTGGTTAGCTGCTGGCCACCAGTTACTCAATGGAGGCAGAACTGTAGAGCATATGGGTTTGTAGCTTATACCTTTTGTGTTATAATGACATTTAAATTTATCAATAGAATGCATTGGTTTCAGTTTATCTTCGAATTTACTAACTTGAGTGAATTTTTAGCCATTTTTGTTGTGTTTTTCGGGGCGACTTCCATTTGAAAGCATGCACAGGATAACTTATTTCATTGTCTCTGGCAGAAAGAAATGAAATGAGATCCCAGTAAGAACTTAGAAGGGACTTGAAAGGATGAACCTATGTTTAGGGTCAGTGGGCTGGAACTGAGCTCGTAGTGGCTCAGAGCTATCAACTGTGTGCATCTCTTTCTAACACTGGTCAGTGACTGTAGATTGGTAGCTGAGAATCAGCCATGGTGAGATTATTTACATCAGAGAAGTCACCAAATGCTACTGTATTTATTTCTTGTGGCTGCTGTGACAGGGTTCTGTAGTCAAGGTGTTGGTAGGGTCGTGCTCCCTCTGAAGGCTCTAGGGGAGAATCTGTTGCTTGCCTCTTCCAGCTTCTGGTGGCTCCCAGGTGTTCCTTGACCTGTGGCCACAGCATTCTAATCTCTGCCTCTGTGGTCCCATTACCTCCCACTGCCTCTCTCTTATAAGGGTACATGGGACTATGTTTAGGCACAACCCAGCTAACCCAAGGTATATCCAGGACAAGCTCCTCCTCTTAAGATTCTCTTTTTTTTTTTTTTTTTGAGAGAGAGAGTGAGAGAGAGAGAGAGAAGGGGAGAGAGAGAGAGAGATCACATGCATGTGTGCTCAAGCAGGGGAGAAGCAGAGAGTGAGGGAGAAAGAGAATCTTTAGGAGGCTCTACACCTAGCTCAGAGCCCGGCACAGGGCTTGATCATGACCTGAGACCATGGAATCATGACCTGAGCCGAAATCAACAGTCAGATGCGCAACCTACTGAGCCACCAAGTCAGTGCCCCATTAAGATTCTCAATTACTTCATTTGCCACGCATAGTAACATTCATTCTTTTGCAACATAAGGTAATAATACAGGTTCTGGGGATTAGGACATGGACTTTGGGGGCCCACCATTTAGCCACTACAGGTACAAAGCAGTCTCTTCCCCCACTGGACTGCTGCTTTACCTGCATACCACCGGTCCTATGTTCAATAAAAATGGTTACCTGGTGTGACATAGGGCTTCAGAGCAAATGCCACCATGAATTACTGGTGCAGTAAGAGCAGTGTGTCCTAGTTCAGTGTCAGCCCTGTCAAGGAAATACCTTCCTCACTTTGAAGGGTCAGCATGATTGATTAAATTATCAGCACATTAAAGTTAAAATTAAAATCCGCCATTCATTACAATGGATGGCACTGGGGGCACCTGGGGGACTCGGTCGATTAAGCGTCCGACTCTTGGTTTCAGATCAGGTCCTGATCTCATCGTTCGTGAGTTCAAACCCCACGTTGGGCTCTGCACTGACAGTGCAAAGCCTGCTTGGGATTCTCTGTCTCCCTCTCCCTCTGCCCTGTTCTCTCTCTCTCAAATAAATAAATAAATAAATAAATAAACAAACAAAAAACAATGGATGGCACTGATGTTTTCAAAATTGTAAAATGATTATGGAATGGCCATGATACAAACAACTTTATTCAACAAAGTCCTGAGTTCGTGACTGGATTGTTTTAGATTTCCTGTGTTTCTAAGCTTCCCCTTACATCACACATATGGTCTTCTGTCTTTCAAAAATATCCCAATGATAACTTTTTGTGACCATAATCACATTATTGGATGAAAAATCTATTTATAGAGCATGGATCAGGGAATGTTTATTGACAGTTTTGGTAGGTACTTAACTAAAGAAACGAAATTCTGGGGATGACACCCAATCTCTCAGATATTTAAAAATGATAGTTGATCAAGGATTTGTGATAGCTTACCTTGCACTGCCAAGATAGTCTGGAACTTAAAGTTGTTCTTATTCATTACTTTGGCATATTTAAATGAATTTTTTTTTAAATTTTTTTTTCAACGTTTTTTAATTTATTTTTGGGACAGAGAGAGACAGAGCATGAACCGGGGAGGGGCAGAGAGAGAGGGAGACACAGAATCGGAAACAGGCTCCAGGCTCTGAGCCATCAGCCCAGAGCCCGACGCGGGGCTCGAACTCCCGGACCGCGAGATCGTGACCTGGCTGAAGTCGGACGCTTAACCGACTGCGCCACCCAGGTGCCCCTTAAATGAATTTTTAAAAAGAAAGTGTAACTATACTTATCCATATTATCATCATCAGTAATTTCCAGTAGAACTGGAATGCCACCAAGTTCCATCAGTTTTATGGCTATTCTCCATCAGATAGTTATTTGGCTAACACAAGTTGTTGCCTTGAAGATGGATTGACTCTTAAAAGCAAAATCCTTCTGCATGAAGCCTACATTGATCCAGGAAAGTGATCAAGCTTTAAATTGCTTTTCAGATGTAGTTGGTCCTGAGGCAGGCCATTAAACATCTGCTTCCTCTAGGACAGTGGTTCTCTATCTTGGCTGTACATTAGAATCACCCAGGAGCTGATACAAATCCTAAAGTGCAAGACCAGTTACAGAGGACTCTATAAAACTGGTGCTTCGTCTTCAGTAGTCTTTAAACTCCCCAGGTGATGGTATTGTATTAACAAATTTGGGAACCAAGTCATTGCTCTAGGAAGAAATAATCCTTTCTCTTCTCCCAGGTTAAATGAATCCTCAGAAATAATCTTTGACCAGAGATGCTAAGTGTCCCCAGTATCATCATTTTACTATAAGACTGGGATTATAAGCTTTAAAAAAATTAGATGTTTAGGTGTTTATGGTACTTGTTACTAATAACCAGGTTTTTTGTTCACCCTATGTGGGAAAGAGCATGGTACTTTTGAGAATCATAGAATTTATTATATTAGGCCCAAGTAATCTGAACTATTGATTACTCAAAAAAGAAAAGTGTATTCATTTTATAAGTTAATCATGCTCTATTTCCACTCTAACCTCAGATATCTTACTATACCATTTTACTGCTTATTAGCATATGCAGATAATGATGGGGGGAGGGGGATACCAGAGATGTTGAACAAACAGGAGAGGAATAAAGTTGAATGGATTTCCAGATGTAAATTTTTTTAAATGTTAAAAAATTTAAACTATGAATTCTACACATTTTATAGAGATGGCACATGCTCATTGTAAAAAAATCAAGAAATGTAGAAAATTTGAAAGCAACATATAAAGAAAAAAATATCATATTTAGAAATAACTAGTATTAATATTTCCTAAAAATAAGCCAAATATGTCTCTGTTTATATAAACTGATAAAAGAGTTATGCAGATAAATAGACTTTTTTTTTTTTTTTTTTGGGACAGAGAGAGACAGAGCATGAACGGGGGAGGGGCAGAGAGAGAGGGAGACACAGAATTGGAAACAGGCTCCAGGCTCCGAGCCATCAGCCCAGAGCCTGACGCGGGGCTCGAACTCACAGACCGCGAGATCGTGACCTGGCTGAAGTTGGACGCTTAACCGACTGTGCCACCCAGGCGCCCCAAAATAGACATTTTTAAGAGACTGGGATTCTGCTATACATCAGGTTTTTAATATTAAAATTATTACATTTAATTTTGCTTGAATTAACAGAAGAAAAACATATTTAAATATAATAAAGAAATTGTTGAACTTCAGAGGTATATTGGACTCAAAAATTCAGAAAATTTAATATGAAAATCATTAAGAACCTGGAGTCATCATATTCCAGTTTTACAGAGTATGAACTGATGACTTCTTGATATGGAATATGAAGGATTAATAGTTAAAAAATTTTTCCCACTTCCTTGCCACAACCCGCTGATAATTTTTACTTACAGTTTTACATTGTTAGTTTAGAATATTTACATTTATTTTATTTTTAAAAAATTTTTAATGTTTATTAAAATTTTATTTATGTTTGTTTATATTTGAGAGAGAGAGTCAGAGCATGAGCAGAGGAAGGGCAGAGAGAGAGTGAGACACAGAATCTGAAGCAGGCTCCAGGCTCTGAGCTGTCAGTGCAGAGCCTGACCTGGGGCTGGAACCCACAAACTGTGAGATCATGACCTGAACCGAAGTCAGAGGCTTAAACAACCGAGCCACCCAGACACCCTAAGAGTATTTACACTTCTAATGTGCAACACAATATCTATGGTTGTTTACAATTAGTTCCCCTTTTCCATAGTTTCTTCATCACTTATGACCAAAGTTCGTAGTGTATATATTGTTTACCACTAAATTTTCAACTCCCAAGGATAGTTCTAGCACAGCAGATTTGTTAAATAAATAGCATTCCTGGGGTATTTGTAATGATTAATATCTTAGTTGGTTGGGCTTATAATTGAGTAGTTTTTGTTTTTTATTTTTAAAGAGGGCTATTGGTTCTATATTCTTTGATTCCTTTCAATTTAAAACTCTCATTTTTGTTTATAATTATGATTTTCACTTTCCTTCAAATATAAATATAAATACCATCGCATTTTGCAATGGAGAAGCCTGAGACTCTCTGGCATTTACTCCCCTTCCAGATAGTTTGTTTTCTCTCTCTGCAGTATTCTTCATTCTAAAAGTTTAATCACTAGGACTTTTTTTTTTCTGGAGAGTTGGTTGTTCTGTATCACAGTTTCATTAAACATAGTTTACTCTTTTGATCTGTAGATTCATATCTTCCTTGATTTTCTGTGTTATTTGTTTAACTTGTTTTTCTTTTTTGGGGATTCTTTTCTTCAAGGCTTTCATGTTTGCTTATGTTTGATCATTTTGCCTGATCTTAATATGCACATTTTCTTTAACTGCATTTTTATAATTCATTAGGATTATTGTAATTCTTTATTCTATGCTGTTAATATGGTTTTCAGCAATACATTTGTTGTAGCTGTTTCTTCAAATTAAGTATCTAGCAAACTATAAAAATTTCAGATAATATGAGAATAATATGAAGGAGAACAACAGGGAAATAACAGACAATAGAAACAGATTCATAGGGACTCCAGATATGGAAATTAAGACACAAGTTCTAAAATTAGCATGTTTATTATGAGGAAATAAAGACAATCTTGAGAAATTTGGCAGATACTAGAAAGTATAAAGAACCACAAAAATATGAAAACAAAACCAATAAAATGTCTAGAATTTCAAAACATAGTAACTAAAGCTATAAAACCACTGGATTGTATTCTCAGCAGGGATGAGACATAATGAACCAGAAAATACATCAGGAAAAGAATCAGAATGAAACACTAATAGACAAAAAGATGGAAAATGCATAAAGAGTAAAAAAATGTAGAGGATATAGTGAAAATATCCAAAAAGGGGAAGGCAGCACAAAATGAGGTGGACGCAATATTTGAAGAGATAAGAGCTGGGAATCTTCTAAAAAGGATGAATGCCTGAAATTGCAGATCATGAGACCCTCCAAAACACCAACCAGGTAATTAAAGCAATTCTACATTTAGCACATGAAAATAGAAGAGCTGGCAGCAGAGGAAAGGAAAATACCAAAAGCAGCCAGGGACTGGGGAGCTGAGGAGGGGATTCATATTTCTTCCACAAAAGTGACAATGTAACTGATAGCTTACTTCTCAAAATCAGAAACAATGAATGCCATAAGGAAATGCAGTAACATTTTTGTAGTGCAGAAATAAAGTAACCGCTAATCTAGCATTATCTACTTTAAGGTGAAGTGAAGACATTTAAAGAAGAACAAAACGGAAACTATGTCATCAATGGATCATTATCAAAGAAAAATCTAAAGAGTGTTTCTTGTGAAATGGGTAGATAATTTAGAGATATGGGGAAAAATGAAAAGCTGTGAAAGTATAAATGTGTAGATAAAATGAAATTAACATTGACTATATAAAATTATATAAGAATAAATAGTAACAAATTATATAATAAATTTTGTTGACATTAAAAATTTATTATTTTTTATGTGTTTACAACACTTGTTATATATATATATATATGTTTTTTAAATATATGTAGCAAGTGTATCACAAATATCCAATATGTAGGAATCAATCTAACAGAGGGCTATGAGAGTACTTTACACAGAAAACCAGAAAAAAAAATTGAGAAAAATATGTATGTATAATATTAGACATTTGGAAGTAATCACCAGCAGAACTAAGGACAGAAAGATTAAATGAGCTAAAAATTGTTTTCCTGGAGGAATGAGAAGGGGTACAAAGAATATGGTTGGGGACTGCTTCTTTTGGTAAAAGCCGTTCTGTACCATTGCAGTTTCTAAACATGTGAATGTATTTTTTTGTTGTTGTTAAAAATACTTACGTATTTTTTAAACCCCAAATTTAAAGTTTTAAAGTTTAAAGTTCCCCGAGAACTGCATCATTTAACTTATCAACTCAACCTTTGAAATGACCCCTTTCTTCAAAGTCCTTTCTTATTTATAATATTTCTGTTTTATCATTATCTATTTTATTTTCTTTTTTAATTCAAACTCATTGAAGGCAGAGACTCTTCCTTATTTTCCTTACATACTCCAAGGGCCCAGTGTGGGTTACAAGTGCATTGTATAAGAGCTATTTCTAGATCAACACTAGTATAATCCTGAATGTCAAAAATATGCAAGGACAAGGATACCATTGTGCCTACACAAAATCTGGACAAAAATAAGCTGTGCTTATGAGCAAATGAGCTTAGGGATGGAGGGAAGAAGTTTGAATTTACTTTTTTTTTTTTCACCAAAATTATACTGTTCATAGAGCTTGTGGATCCTGAAAAGCTACCAAATACTTCCAAACAACTGTATTTTTCCTATTCCCAGAAAACCTCTCAAATAGCAGGTCTGCTGCCAGGTGTGTGGATAATGGGACTCCTGCCAGATCCCTGGGAGAGTTCCTACCAGGCCACTGGGAGGGTCCCTGGGCAAGTCGGACTAACCTCAGACTGCAGCTGTGAGGAACTAGAACTGAATCAAAGGACTGTTTCAGGGTCTGAAACAGACAGATGGTACTGCTGACGGGATGAAGCCCAAACAGGTCTATTGCCCAGTCTACAGGGGGTTGGGACTGGTTCTGAGTCTGAAATTGGGATCGCAGTTGGTGAGCCCTCCACCTAGACATGGATCTGCCTTCTCAAAATTGTCCTCCTTGGTTGTGTGCTCCTGTGGGGTTTTGTAACCTCCTGTCTGGAAACCAAGGCTCCCATAAATCCACTTTTATCCATGGAGGCCATGGGGGAATATGAACGAGGGACTTCCTATTCAGCCATCTTGTGGACATCATTCTCAAAGTATATAGTCATTAGCTATAACCTTTTATAGAACTTTGTCCTTGAATTTACATATGCACATGTATTCTTACAAAAACATAAACATGCTTATGCTATGTTTATTATTCAACTACTATGGGGATCGGATCAAGTGGAAGAGAGAGGTAGACTTCCAAACGTCATTCTTGCTTAGGGGATCGTAGAAGCAGTGTGTTAGTGGAATTGGCAGTTGTAGCATAGCTTCCAATTCATACAGCTTCTTGGCTGTTGTAGGAGCAGCAACTGTCTTGGTGGTGTGGCTCCCAGAAGCAGGGAGGTTTCATGGACATACCCTGCAGTCCTCCCACCAGTCCTAGAAGTGATTCCATAAACTGTTAATTCCCTGCAACCATTTTCCTTCATTAAACTGATTAGATTATTTCCTACTCTTCTGTTGTGGTTGAACTCAGACTTACATACTTCTCTTCTTGCTGACATCCCTCATGTCTTTGAGTGATTTTATTTTCTTGGACCCATCACCTTATTTTGGAGTAGGGCAAGAAGAATCCTTTTTTCTCCTCTGGTAAGGAGGAGGAAAAAGCCACACTACTTCCCCAAAGGTTGCTCTCTATGAAGGACTCTCTTCTCTTCCTCTTCCCTAGTCTTTTGCTTACAAGGATAAGGATAATGTTTGGGTGTGGCAGAATCAGTTCAGATGTCACTAAATAACTGGAGGGGCTGTCTGGCCCTCAATTATTTGTGGCCCCTTCTATCATAGGAGTACTTTACACACTCAAGTTTTCACCTTTGGGCCCCCGTTTGCAGTGATAAGGCAATGAGGAAACCCCTCCACACAACATCTGTTCCAGAGGCTATTGAAGAAATATCGATCAGGAAGTATTGTTAGCTGGGGCTCCTTTTTTTGCAGTAGAGATGGAGAGACTGCACTGGTTTGAACTAAGTTCACAGGACAAGGTGAGAATTTGAGGGTGGAAGGCTTAAAGAGAGGGCTGTGGCAAACAAACAAACAAACAAACAAAAACAAACAAAAAACCCCACAAAACAAACAACATTTTCAGGCCCCTAGCTTGCATGTGGCATCATTTCCTGAGATGGCGACTGTGGGAGGAATTGTAGTGGGACAAAGGTCACAATATGGTTTTGGACAAGTGTGAGATGTCTCTTGGGATGTGCAGATAGAGGTAACAATAGGAGAGCTGGTGCAGGAAGAGAGGCTGTGCTGGAGATGTAATGTTGCAGTTGTAGGGTTTGAAACTCGGTAGACAAGATTGTCCAGACAGAAGAATAGAAGAAAGTGAAGGGAGAAAGTAGTTCCTTTTATTGCTGGTTTTATTTTATTCATTAATTTTTTTAATGTTTATTTATTTTTGAGAGAGAGAGAGAGAGACAGAGAGACAGAGACAGAGCATGAGCAGGGGAGGGGTGGAGAGAGAGGGAGACCCAGAATCTGAGCTGTCAGCACAGAGCCTGATGCAGGGCTCGGACCCATGAACCGTGAGATCATGACCTGAGCCAGAGTTGGACACTTAGCCAACTGAGCCACCCAAGCTCAGTTAAAAAAAAAAAAAAAAAAAAAAAAGTTTTTTCCTTTAAATAGTGTAAGTTTATCATGTTAGCATAGTGATGGGAAGCAGTAGTGAGGGAGAGGTCGAAGAAGAAGTGTTGGCCCCTTGATTGGCCAAAGGGCGCTTTAAAAAATTATTTATTTTATTATTATTATTGTTTTATTTGAAGCAGAAGGGAAGAAAGAAGCTTGGCTATAGATGCAGATAAATTTGTAGCCACAATTATAGAAAGTTGAAGGGGTTCCCATCTTAAGACTCAGGAGGAGTCAAATGTCTTTTTGGTGCCTAAGAATAATCAGTGTCACTGGTTTCTGCA
Organism: Prionailurus bengalensis; assembly: GCF_016509475.1. NCBI lineage: Eukaryota > Metazoa > Chordata > Mammalia > Carnivora > Felidae > Prionailurus > Prionailurus bengalensis. Next base: position 72,908,860 of record NC_057344.1, on the reverse strand, counting down.
GCTATGAAACAAGCAGAGTTCATATTTGTATGACTTTATGAGCAGAAATTTTATCAATTGTCCGTTTTTTCTTTCTTTTTATTTTTAAAATATTTTTATTTATTTTGAGAAAGAGAGAGACAGACAAGAGAGTGAGCAAGGGACGGGCAGAGAGGGAGACACAGAATCTGAAGCAGGCTCCAGGCTCTGAGCTGTCAGCACAGAGCCTGACATGGGGTTCGAGCTCACGGACTGGGAGATCATGACCTGAACTGAAATTGATGCTTAACTGACTGAGCCACTCAGGCTCCCCGATTGTCCTTTTTTTTTTTTTTCTAAATTATCCCTTAGCTGTCTATATTTCCTGGGGGAGGTGAGGAGGACTAGTATAAGTGAATCAAAGGGGAAAAAAAAAAATCAAAGGTTGAAAAGCCTTGTAGGACATAACACTTTGAAACTAAACTTTCAGGATCAACAATGTACGTTTTCTGAAGGAGACAAAAATGATACACCCAATAGTAATAACCAGCAGGTTTTATTTTAAATAGGACCTAACACCATTGAAGGAAAACTTAACCTTTCACAACCCTTTATTAATTTTTTTTCTAAAGCCACACATTCTAAGAATACTGATATTTTCTGGGCAGCTAACTACTGCACTTCTACTGTAGAGCCCACGCCTAAGATTGAGATACAAAAGATCCGCTCCTCTGAAATTGTTAGAAGCCACAGCAAAAAGACTGGGGCACTGACCAAAAGGAGATGAGTCATTCGTAGGAAAGCATTTTTCTCAGGGATGTAGGGCCCAGAGGCTGAAGGCGCACAGGCAAGACTGGCGATGTACTTGCAAATTAACTGCGTGAAAGCCTCAGTCACTGTCATCATTCTCGGCACGTTCAGGCCCATGGAGTAAAACAGCATTTCAGTACTGATGTATCTGCTGCCATTTGAGCCACTTTGCAGTAGATTTAAAAAGATGAGGGATGCAATATTAACGGTAAAGAGAAGGGGAGGGGTGGGCAGGAACAAGGAAGATGACTTCACATTTCGCTGTGTATTTCCAAACCATATTTCCTCTAAAGAGATTCTTGTTCATATTCTTATCCTGTGGTCAAATGAGCCCCATCCAAACACTCAGGCAGCATCTGGCTATGGGGGTCTAATCCTGACGAGTGTGCAATGCTTTCAAGAAAAGAAGACTTAAATAAGTGAAATGACTCAAGAAAAGTTCCAGGCAATAGCTGAGTAATAAATTGTGAGGAAGTGACAAATGCTGTTGGAATTCAGTAAAAACAATGAAGTACAGTGGGTTTGGGCAAGAAGGAGAGATTGTGGAAAGGATATGTCTTGAAGAAGGTGGCAGGGGTGAGAGGATTAGAAAGGAGGAGAGAAGCATGTAGGAGGAGTGTTGTGACCAGGGTTCTCGGAGCAGGCTTCGGGAAGCATCGATGGTCATGATGCTGATGGAGATGTGATGTGGAGAAAGAGAATGAGGGATGAGTAGGATCTGAGGCAACACCGAAATGAGCACCAGCCCAGGGGAGCCAGCTCCCTGGTCTAACCATGCCCTTTATGATGGATTAGTTCAGTAATTAACAAGTATAATTCAGGTCCTTCTTACTGGTTCGTTGTTACTTCGTTTCCTTTATTAACGAAAAATAGAGGAATTCTAGAATGCTGTCTGGTTCAATGTACCCGCATGCTAAGGCAGGCTGTTGATCAGGGCCTTTCTCTGAAAGCAGGTAACACAGACAAAGAGGAAAAAAGGTGAGACAATAAAAGATGTGCCCTTGTGAGAGATGGGGTGGCTACTATGCCCAGGGCTGACTGAGCTGGGGACCTGGGGTCACGTTGGGCGATGCGAGCCTCTGAGTTTACTCATTAGTTCTTAGACCAAACAGGAGAATTATGTCTCAGGGCTTTGATAAGTCATGTTCTTTTGGGGCACTGTAGTTCTGAGGATTTAATCAGCGATAGGTGGGGAGTGAGACAGTGCTCTCCAGAGAGCTGCTGATAGTTTGCCTGCATTTACTAATTTCTCAGGGACACTCCGCTTCAATGAACTCAGGACCACAAATTGATCAGCTCCATCTGCTGGCATGATTTGCCCTCCTAGCAAAGCCAAGCCAACCTGTCTATTTCCTTACTTAAAAAAAAAATTTTTTTTCCATGCACTTGCTTGAACATTTCTTTCACTATAATTGCTACGTATTCTTATTTTTGTAGTATTATATACATGGTTATAAGTCATCTCAAATCTTTTTTTGAAGGAAATAAAAGATAATAATAGTTTTTTCTTTGGCTTACATAAGAAATTATGAGGGGAGAAAACCCCTCAGAGAAGCCATCTAGGATATTTACCTGTTATGAGGTAGGATTAAACTAACCCCTACAGTCTGTTTTTAAAGACTTTCTGAGAGAAGTAACTTGTATCTCTGTGATACATTTTCATATTTGCCATGGCTCAATGTCAGGAATTCCTTTATGTTTGACCTAAATTCATAGGTTACATTTTTTTTTAAGTTTTTAAGTTTATTTATTGAGAGAGAGAGAGAGAGACAGAGAGAGTGAGCAAGTGGGGGAGGGGCAGAGAGAGGGAGAGAGAGAATCCCAAGCAGGCTCCAGACTGTCAGCACAGAACCTGATGTAGGGCTTGAACCCACAAACCATGGGATCATGACCTGAACTGCAATCAAGAGTCAGATGCTCAATAGACTGAGATACCGAGGCGCCACCATAGGTTACATATTAATAAGAGTTTCTCTTTTACTCACCTTAGGGGTGTTTGCTCCTTCTTGTTTCAGCTCTTAGTTGTGCCTTCCAACCTCAAAGTCATGCATGGGAGATGCGCCCACCCCATCTGGTAGGTCCCTGGGGGCCTAGGCCCTGGGTGTGGTAGGCACAAGCCTTCAAGAGAAGGTTCAGTGATTGGTGTGTGTGTGTGTGTGTGTGTGTGTGGACTCATACCTGAGGACCAGGAGTTCTGCTCACCAGATGCTTGGCAGCTGGCCAGGAGGGGTTCTGACATTTGGGCAGGTAGGCAGTTTGAGGCCAGTGGGCCTCTGTTGAGGTGTCACCAGGCCACCACAGTACTAGAGTGAGCTCCATAGGACTTTTGGATCTTGGCGGGTTTCCCTTTCAGGGTCATGTGTTCCAGCCCTGGCATCTGCTATGAGATCAGTCAGGGAGGGTGTCAGGGCATGCTCCCACCTCCTACTCTTTCCCTCCAGCCCCCTTGAAGTTTTCACACCATTCCCCTCTGGACTTTTATCCTCAGTCATGCAAAGCACACGAAACATGGCGACCCTCTGTCTATAGTAGAGCAGGACTGCTTCTTAGAAACACAGGACTAATTTCTTAGAAACTCTCCAGTAGGTGAGAAGAACAGCTTTCATTACGTGTTGGTGAGTCACTCCTTCTCAAGGAAGGAGAGAATAATTTTCCCGGAGAAGCAAAATGACAACAGATACCTCCCCCAAATAGGGCTTTTATATTTTGACTCCCAAGGAAAATGAGCGGAACTGAATAGCATTCTGATTTATTTATTTATTTATTTATTTATTTATTTAATAGCATTCTGATTTAGTTGTCACAGCACATCAGAAGCTTGGTGATGATTATTAAAATCATAAAATGGCCTCCTTCTATTTTCTGGCCACAATAAGAACAATCCTTTTATTCTTTCAAAAATTAATTATTTTCCAAAGCTTGTCATCTTTATTATTTTCTTGTGTCTTTCCCCAAATCTTCATATCTTTCTTTAAAATCAGGCCCTACTACTACTCAGTGCTCGTGAAGGCTCTGTTTGATGCAAAGTCATATCAGGGTCTTAAGTGACACTTTGGTAGCCACTTGTCCTATGCAGATTTTAGTTTTGGAATTGTTATAATTGTACTGCTTTGCTAAGTCATGCTCGCTTTGCTCCATGTTATCTGGATAGCCAATTGGCAAAAGCAGCTTTGGCGAACCCTGAGATAGAGGTAGTGGAACAGTTCACATCTTAGAGAAACTACATCCCAGATGCGTGGCCTCTATGCTGCTGCCTTGGGTCAGTTTGACGGCTTTTTAGTTTCTATCCTGGGACTCCACCTGTTTTAGTCCAAATATATATTAGGTGTAAGTTACATTAACTCTGTCTTGAAGATGGCGTAGTCAGATAGAGGTTCATCTGTCTCCCATGACAAGAAGTCTGGGGTTGTTGCCCGGTAGCATTGGTTCAGCTGCTCATCAGCATCACCGGGGTCCTATCTCTGCCCTTCTTACTTCTGCTACCTTTCATTCTCATATTTTTGGTCTCATGATGCCAAATGGGATCTATAGCTCCACACATGGTATCAGTGATATATGTGCATGGGGTGGAGGAAGAGCTGAAAGCCCTCAGCACCCTCTTCTCTTGCCTAGAAATCTGAAGCTATACTTCATTGGCCACATCTTTGGCCACCCCTACCGGCACAGGAGAGTAGGAAAGAGATGAGGTTTTCTGGCCTTGATGGCAGAGAGGAGCACAAGAGAAAAGGGTTGGAAATGGCTGTTTGATCACCTAACCACCAGTGCTGCAAATCACACAAGAAAGAGGCATTCCAAAGTTGTTAATTAGGGTGGTCCCTGTACAGGAGCTTTGCCAACTTGTTGTTGGGGAATTCCTCAAATTAGGGGAGGTAAGTTCTGTCTTCACTACTGCAGATGAAAATACCAGAAACCCACTTTCCCAGCCTTCCTTGAACTAAGGTGGGAATCTGAGAGGGAGAGGTGGGGTGGGGGAGAAGCCCATGTCCAGTTGTACTTGAAGCCAGTCTTACCCCCATCCCTCTCCAAACCAATTCAGTTGTATGGGTCGGTATACATAGGTCATCACACTTTTTTCCTGAAGACAATTTGGGTTGAGGTTTCTGTCACTTGAAAGCAAAAGCATCCGAGTTAATACATACTTAGAGTAAAATTCTTCTGGTATAAAATAATAAAACTACTTCACTGGTATAATTTTTGTTTCTAAAAACTTCGTCAGCTTCCTTAGACCAGTTAAAGCCACAAATCCTTGTTCTTTCTTCTTCTCATTACCCCTCTTCCCACTCCACCGTAGCATGGTGTCTGTGTTGTCTTAAGGACCTTTATTCCAAAAGATAAATCCTAATGGACATAAATTCCACTTGCAATAAAGCTATTCAAAACTCTTCTTTCCCCATCCCCCGTACAACATATATTCCCATGGGAATATATATTCCCATATATTTACATTGTTTCAGAGAATATTTGGAGGTTGTAGTAGCCAGCTTCTAAGACAGCCCTCACTCATCTTACCTCCTGATATTCATACCCTTGTGTGCTTCTGTCTCACATTGAACCAGGTTGGTCTGGTACAGCATATACCCTGATACGTTGCTAGTGGTGATCCACTGATTTGTCCTAAAGATTTTGGCAGTCAGTGCACAAAGAAGGAGACACAATTAGTATGATCCAGAAAGAGACTACTTCAATAGTCCTTAAAAAGAACATTGTGCAATATCATGAACAGATGTTTCAAAAACAATGTTTTCAGGAGAAATAAATTTGCTCCTATTTAGGCTTATAGTGTCTAATAATCACATCAGTTGTAAGAAATAGAATGTTTTCCTTCAAAAATGGAATAGGCTTAATTCTAGACCCAGCAAAGATGGGTTCAAGTATAAAGAACTCACCAGTATGAAGAAATTAATGAGAGCCAGAGCTCACAATTCAGATTCGTCTTCAATGAGCTTTTTTAAAAAATGGATTTTTTAAAAGTTTATTTATTTATTTTGAGAGAGACAGAAAGAAAGAAGGGGCCAGGGGAGGAGCAGAGACAGAGGGGAGCAGAGGATCCGAAGTGGGCTTTGTGCTGACAGCAGAGAGCCCAACATGGGGTTTGAACTCATGAGCTGTGAGATCATAACCTGAGCTGAAGTTAAATGCTTAACTGACTGAGCCACCCAGGCTCCCTTAAAAACTGAATTTTTAATTAATTGTTTTACATGAGAGTGCATTTAAAAGACTCACTGAGAAGTGGGATCTATGATCATTAAACAGTTGGATTTGGCTTATAAATCACTGGAAAATAAACCTCCCAAATGTTCTTGAATCTGCTTTCATTTATATATAAGACAGCTAGAAAAATACAACAATATCATGTTGTAAAAAAGACAACTAACTAATCACATCCTGTGTGGATTTCTTAGATCTAAGTCTTCTTAAGGATAATATACATTAGCACATAACTTTGGGGCACTATAATCAGGAGAATGAACCCACAACAATGGGGATAAATTAATTCAGTGTTGTGCTGCAGTTGGCTTGTACCAGCTCCCTTCCCAACTCTGTGATCAGTGACTGCATGCTGGGAGCTTCAAATCAGTCAGTTGTTATAACTTTTCCAGCACACTGCTGGATGAATTTCTCAAATAGAGTGTTGAGCAAATGAAGCAAAACAGTATATATGGTGTGATCCATTTATAAATAAACTACAACAATTGGCCAAACTAATCTATGCTTGTAGCGGCCAGGAGAGAGAAAGGGTGGTGAACGAAAGGGGTATGAGGTGGGCCCTGGAGGTGTTTGTGAGATTTTATTGCTTGACTTGGGTGCTGGGATCATGGATGTATTCACTTTTTGAAAATTCATAAACATGTACCCTTCTGAATTGTACATGTTTCCATATGTACATTATCCTTCAATAAAAAGTTAAAAATAACAAAAAAGTAAGCAAGCCATTAGACTAAAAATGAGTCTTTAAACAAGATAAAGAGTTATAAAACAAAAACAAAAGACAAAGATGTATAATAGAAGGCAACGAAATCTGCAAAAAGCAAAACTCTTTCTGTAGGAATTGGGTGTCCTGGTATTTGACACATTGTATGTGTCATTGCATAGGCGTGGAATCAATGAACCAATGGACAGTTCTCTTGAACCAATGGACATTTCTCTTAAAATCCTCCTCCAGTCAACTCTGCAAATACATTATTTCAAACATTGTTATAGAAACTCTTTTTTAATTAAAAAAATTTTTTTTGATGTTTATTTATTTTTGAGAGAGAGAGGCAGGCAGAGCATAGGAAGGAGAGGGGCAGAGAGAGAGGTAGATACAGAATCCAACATGGGCTTCAGGCTCTGAGCTGTCAGCACAGAGCCTGACATGGGGCTCGAACTCATGAACTGTGAGATCATGACCTGAGCCGAAGTCAGACGCTTAACTGACTGAGCCACCCAGGAGCCCCATTAATTGTTTTTATCAACATAAAAATGTTTCCTAGTTAGGTATTTAAAAGTATCAATTCTCGGGATGCCTGGGTGGCTCAGTCAGTTAAGTGTCCGACTTTGGCTCATGTCACGGTCTCATGGTTTGTGAGTTTGAGCCCCGCATCGGGCTGTGTGCTGAGAGCTAAGAGCCTGGATCCTGCTTCCATTTCTGTGTCTCCCTCTCTCTCTGCCCCTCCCTGCTCAAGCTCTGTCTCTCCTTCAAAAATCAATAAACATTAAAAAAAAATTTTTTTTAAAGTATCAATTCTCTTTGTGCATACAGTTTTTTTGCAATCATACTTAACTTTGCAGCAAATAACATGAGACAGGCAACAGGAATAATGAGATATCTGGAAATAACTTTATACAATGCATCAAGGAATGAAAGAGAAATTCCCTATTTACAAGTGAAAAAGGCTCAAAGAGCCTCTTCTTGTAGATTTACTTAGTCCATAGTGATACTTCTGCAAGTGACTGCTTATGGTGGGTGTTGCTGATTCGACTTTTTATTCCCACCAAGCATCTCTTATTTGGTTCTATGAAAGTTTGATAATTCAGTTCCATTGCAAGAGTAGCTTTTGTGGTTTCCTTGCAGAAAACCCTCTAGAATTCATCTGTTAACATCGGTAGCAGCTCTTCTATTATTAGACAAACAAAACAAAATAAAACTTTTTTATTTATGCCATAAAGTATCATGTAATAGCATATTATACAATATGATAAAATATATTCTTTTTCATCTATTTCTCTAAACTTCCTAAGATCTTACTACAATGAAAAAGGTGGCATCAGTAAGGAGTGGGTTGGACTCTATTAAATACCTTCAGGAAACCCTCTGTAAATGTTTCTTTCAACTAAGCTTCTGATAAATACTTATATAGCAGCTCATGTCTATTGCTCTTTATTTGGATACCATAGGATTTTTTTTTACAATTGTAACTACTTATTAAGGACTTTTAAGTGGATAACTAAAAGAAGTTAATAGCTGAAAATATCTTTGAGGGCATCTGAACCTACTCACTTATTTATTTATTTTATTGAAGTATAAATAGACATAAAAATCCAATTAGATTCAGGTGTACATCACAGTGAGTCAATATTTTTATACATTACAAAATGATCCCCATATTTAGTCGTTATGATCTATTGCTATATGAAATTATTTTAATATTTTTTACTATATTCCCTATGCTGTACATTACATACCTAAGATTTATTTACAGTTGACCCTTGAAAAACACAGATCTGAACTACAGAAGTCCACGTTTACATGGATTTAAAAATAAACACAGCATGGAACTCTAAATGTATTTTCTGTTCCTTATGATTTTCTTAATAAGATTTTCTTTTCTTTAGCTTACTTTATTGTAAGAATAGAATATATAGGGGCACTTAGGTGGCTCAGTTGATTAAAGGGCTGACTCTTGATTTTGGCTCAGGTCATGATCTTGTGGTTCATGAAGCTGAGCCCTGCTTTGGGCTCTGCGCTGATGGAGCATAGTTTGCTTAGGATTCTGTCTCCTTCTCTCTGTCTCTCCCTTGCTTGCTCTCTCACTCTCTCTCTCTCAAAATAAATAAATAAACATTAAAACAAATGATAGAGTATATAATACATGTAACATACAAAAATATGTGTTTTTTAATGCTTATTTACTTCTGAGAGAGAGAGAGAGAGAGTGAGTGGGGGAGGGACAGAGAGAGACAGAGACACAGAATCCGAGGCAGGCTCCGGGCTCGGACACATAACCGACAGAGCCACCCAGGCACCCCTACAAAATATGTGTTAATCAACTGTTTATGTTATCAGTAAGCCTTCTGGTTAGCAGTGGGCTGTGAGTAGTTAAGTTTTGGGGGACTCAAAAGTTACAAGCAGATTTCTGATTGCATGGAGGGGTCAGAGCTCCTTACTCCCACATTGTTCAAAGGTCAACTGTGTTTTATAAGTAGAGGTTTATAGCTCTTAGCCCCATTCACTTATGTCCCCAGCCCCTCTACCCTCTGGCAGCCCCCAGTTTGCTTCCTGTGTCTCTTAATCTGTTTCTGTTGTGTTTTGTTTGCTCATCTGTTTTGTTTCTATTAGATTCCGCATATAAGTGGAATCATATGGCATTTGTCTTTCTCTGTCTGACTTATTTCACTTATCATGATGCCCTCTAGGTTCATCTATGCTGTTGCAAATGACAAGATCCCATTCTTTTTTATGGCTGAGTAGGAAGCCATCTGATTTAACACTGAGAAACACTGGAGGTCAGATTGGCATCTAACTGGGAATGTTCAAGCACATGACAAAGCTCAAAATCTTATCTTAATAGGAAAGTGGCCCCTAAGTGCTGTGATAATAAAGCTAAATTCATGCACTCTCCATTTGAGAGTTCCAATATTTTCTCTGTTGCTTGACTGATTTAAGTGATATGTGAGGAATATACACTACAAAAACAACCCTTTATTAGGCAAGATTTAATTTCTTTCTGGGCTCAATATCTGTAAAGTGGAGATAATAATGAAAGCGAAGAAAAATTATGGGCTTAAATTAAAATATATCAGTAATGTGTGTTTGTATCTTGCAAGAGAGAGACTATCACCTCAGGGAAATGTCATTGTATTTTCATTGCTCCTGACTGGCATTTATTTGAATTTCATTCAGTTAAAAAATGTGTACAGAGTCTCTACTCTATTAAGCCCTCACATACTAAGGAGGGTATAAGAATAGTTGAGGTATAATTCCTGTGGCCAATAAGTTTCCAACAATTTGTGGGAGACAAGTGCACACATGAGAAATGAACATATATACCATACAATGGGTCTCCTGGAACAAGTGTACTATTGGAATTTAGCTGGTACAGGCATACCTCAGAGGTATTCTGGGTTTGGTTCCAGGCAACTGCAGTAAATTAAATATCACAATAAGGCAAGTAAAATGAACTTTCTGGTTTTCCAGGGCATATAAAAGTTGTTTACGCTATACCATAGTCTATTAAGTGTACCATAGCATTATATCTAAAAGGTAATAATGTACTTACCTTAATTAAAAAAAAATAATTTATTGCTAAAAAATGCCAACCATCATCTGAACTTTCAAAGAGCCCTAATCTTTTTGCTGGTGAATGATCTCACGTTGATGTTGATGGCTGCTGACTGATTAGGGTGGTGGTGGCTGAAATCTGGGGTGGCTGTGGCAATTTCTTAAAAGAAGACAATGATAAAGTTTTCCATATCAATTGACTCATCCTTTCATGAACAATTTCTCTGTAGCATGTGACACTGTTTGATAGCATTTCACCCACAGAAGAACTTTCAAAATTGGATTCAATCCTCTCACACCCTGCTGCTGCTTTATCAAGCAAGCTTATATAATATTCTATATCCTTTGTTGTCATTTCAATAATATTAGCAGTATCTTCACCAGGAATAGATTCCATTTCAAGAAATCACTTTCTTTGTTCATCTGTAAGAAGCAACTCCTCATCTGTTAAAATTTTATCCTGAAATTGTAGCAGTTCAATCACATCTCCAGGTTCCACTCCTGGTTTTAATTTTCTTGCTATTTTCACCACATTGGCAGTTATTTCCTCCACTGAAGTCTTCAACCCCTCAACGTTATCCATGAAGGTTGGAATAAACTTTTTCCAAACACCTGTTAATATTGATATTTTGACCCCTTCCCATGAATCATAAATGTTCTTAATGTGATATAGAATGATGAATTCTTTCCTGAAGGTTTTCAATTTATTTTGCCTAGATCCATCAAAAGAGTCACTGTCTTTGGCAGCTATAGCCTTATGGAATGAATTTCTTAAATAATAAGACCTGAAAGTTGAAATTACTTCTTTTATTTTTTATTTATTTTTTTTTTTTGAGAGAGAGAGAGAGATAGAGAATGAGTGGGGGAGGGGCAGAGAGAGAGGGAGACAGAATCCCAGGCAGGTTTCCTGCAATCAGCACAGAGCCCAATGCGGGGCTTGAACTCACAAACCGTGAGATCATGACCTGAGCTGAAACCAAGAGTCAGATGTTTAACTGACTGAGCCACCCAGGCACTGCAAAATCTTGATCCATGTGCTGCAGAATGGATGTTGTGTTAGCAGGTATGAAAACAATATGAATCTCATCCATTTCCACCAGAGCTCTTGGGTGACCAGGTGCATTGTCAATGAGCAGGAATATTTTGAAAGGAATCTTTTTTTCTGAGTAGTAAGTCTCAACAGCTTAGAATATACAATAAACCATGTGGTAAACAGATGGACTGCCATCTGGACTTTGTTGTTCCATTTATAGAGCACAGGCAGAATAGATTTTAGCATAATTCTCAAGCCCCTAGGATTCCTGAAACGGCCAATAAGCAGAGGCTTCAGCTTAAAGTCACCAGCTGTTATTTGCCCCTAACAAGAGAGTCAACCTGTCCTTTGAATCTTTGAAGCCAGGCATTGACTTCTCCTCTGTAGCTACGACAATCCTAGATGACCTTTCCTTCCAGTAGAAGGCTGTTTCATCTACACTGGAAATCTGTTGGTTGGTGTAGCCACCTTCATGAATTATCTCAGCTGGACCTTCTGGAGAACTTGCTGCAGCTTCTCCATCAGCACTTGCTGCTTCATCTTGAACTTTGATGTTATGGAGACGGCTTCTTTCCTTAAACCTCATGAACCAACCTTTCCTAGCTTCAAACTTTTCTTCTGCAGCTTCTTGTCTCAGCCTTCATAGAAATGGAGAGAATTAGGGCCATGCTCTGGATTAGGCTTTTGCTTAAGGGAATGTTGTGGCTGGTTTGATCTTCTATTCAAACCACCCAAACTTTCTCCATATCAGCAATAAGGCTGATTTGCTTTCTTAGCATTCATGTGCTCACTGGCACAGCCCCTTTAATTTTTTTCAAGAACTTTTCCTTTGCACTGAAAACTTGACTAACTGGTACAAAAGCTTTCCACCTATCTTGGCTTTTGACATGTTTTCCTTGCCAAGCTTAATTATTTTTAGCTTTTGCTTTAAAGTAAGAGGTATACAACTTCTTCTTTTACTTGAACACTGAGAAGGCTTTAAAGAGTTCCTGATTGGCCTAATTTCAATATTGTTGTCTCTTGGGGAATAGGGTGGTTTGGAGAGAAAGACAGAGAGACAGAGAGAGAGAGAGAGATGGAGGAACAGCCAGTTGGCAGAGCGGTCAGAACACATACATTTATCAGTTAAGTTCACTGTTTTATATGGGTGTGGTCCCTGGCATCCCCAAAACAATTACAATAGTAACATCAAAGATCACTGATCACAGGTCACCATAACACAGATAATAATGATGAAAAAGTTTGAAATATTGTGTGAGTTACCAAAATGTGACACAGAGACGCGAAGTGAGCAAGTGCTGTTGGAAAAATAGCTCTGATGGTCTTGCTTGACAGAGGGTTGCCACAAACCTTCAATTAGTAAAAACAAAACTAACAAAACAAACAAACACACAAAACCAAGTTTCTGTGAAATGCAGTAAAATGAAGCACAAGCAAACCAGGTATACCTGTACCATAAAAAGATGAGGAAGAGGCTCCTGGTCAGATATTTTTGGAAACACTGCACTGATTAAGTTAAAATTAACTAGATGCTTACATCAAGGATTTTCATAACATATAACATGCTAATGTTAATCATGAATTTCCAAGAAGGAGAGAGGGAATGTTGTATCCCAGACTTTTGTATCTTAGAAACCTTGGGTCAGAGAACATCTTGGTGGAAAACGTACGTTGATAAATGTCACAACTCAGGCTACAGAAGCAAAATGCAGAGAAGATAACAGAATTTGGATTTAGAAGACCTCTATTGAAATACTGGCTTTTCTGCTTTCTAGCTTTCTGAATTTGAAAAACATTATTGCTGGGATTTAGTAAAAGAATAAAGCTATTTTTGGTTTTATTTTTTCAGTGGTGCATTGGAGCTGGCTCAAAAGTTTTGAAGAATTTTTTACCTAGTTACTCAACATAGACATAATTAAAAGTAGTATATATGATATGTGTGTATATAAACTTAAATTAAATAAATGATATGATTATAAAATGTATATAAAATTATAAAAGGTAATAAATATTCAAAACTCATCACTTTCTGGTTATTTTATTATATCTATTATATTTTACTATTTATTATATTTACATTTATTACCATATTAATGCAATGAAAATCCTATATAATTATGTGCTTCTGTACATCTCTTCCCAGCTCCATGTTCACCGATATCACAGCTTGAAATTAGCCAGGGTGGGCTATTTATACCATGGAAACATACAAATGCTACAAATTGGCCCCCTTTCCTCTCTGGTTGTTAGACAATGGCCAGCCCACCACTAGTTTAGTGACAATTAAATACGATATTGTGTCTTAACCTCCTTAAAAAATTGCCTTAGTTGTGGGATAATTGGAAATGGTGTAACAGGATGCTGTGAGGTACCTCAGTATACACTATAGGGTACACGGAAAACAGCTAAATTAAGGCCCTGTTGAGAATAAAATTATAAACTTTCAAAGTCAGCTTGGAAAAGAACCAGATCTTGACTGAGATGCCAGCTCTGCATGAGGTGTTAAAGAGGCTCTGACCCAGGAGGGTGCCTGGGAATTAGGGGAGAGCACCTTTTGTGAGGAGAGAAGAGCTCTTAAAGAAAAGCTATCTGTCCCTCTTACCACTCTCTGGAGCAAGAAGATACTTGGTCAGTAGACACCTTTGGTGGACTTGCAAATTTTGTGTGTGTAGAAAGAAGGTGCTGTTGCTGTCTGTACTAATTTCCTATTGCTGCTGTTACAAATTAAGACACAAACTCTGTGTCTTAAAGCAATACAAATTTATCATCTTACAGTTTTGGAGGTCAGAAGTCCAAATGGATCTTAGAGACTAAAATCAAGAGTTCAACAGAACTATATTCCTTCTTGAGAATTTAGAGGAGAATTCATTTCCTTACCTTTCTCCTTACCATTCCTTACCTCTCCAGAATGTAGAAACTGTCTACCTGCCTTGAGTTCTGCTCTTTCTTTCATCCTCAGAGCGTGTAACTCCAGCTCCTGCTTTCATTGTCATACTTTATCTCACAGCTTTGACCCTCTTGCCTCCATCTTATAGGAGTCCTTGTGATTCACCGTATCTACTGTGATAATTGAGGAAAATCTTCTCATCTTAAAATCTTTAACTTAATCACATCTGCTAAGTCCCTTTTGCCGTGAAGACTGACATATTCACAGATTCTGAAGGTAAAGATGTGAACATCCTTTGGGGATGCATTATTCTCTCTACAACAAAATTATACTATGAAGTGGATGTTCTCTTAGCTACCAGTCTTGTCTACTTGTTCATGTCATCCCAGAATTGCAGAAAGGGCAGCATGGTCAGGCAGAGATTACCCTTTCAAATTCCTAGTTCTCAAACAATGCAGATTACAGAGCCTACCTGCTCCAGCAACTCCAGATTTGGGGTAATAAGGAATGAATGAGACCAAACTGTAGGTTCACTGGAACCAACACATGTGAGGCAATGTAGTTCAAATGCTAGAGGAATGTGGCATGGGGGTGCTGGTAGGGATAGCTTGAAAATGTAGCTGATTCTTGCAAGGGCCCATTGATTCTATGGGATTGCATACCATGTCAGCAAGGTTTTGTTGGGCTTCCACTGATCCACATAAGTCCAGAGATAATAAGCCAGGTCAGTGGTGATTATCAACAGAATGAGAACCCCTAACCACCACTGACATAAAGTTGTTTATGACCCATAAAGAGAAGCATAGTCAATCCAAGAATCAAATGACCATGAAAGGAAAAGGCTTTTCCCACTCCCCTCTCCAAAACCAGAGTAATACACGTGAGAAAGAAAGGAGTATGAAAAAGTAGATCATTTTATACTCCTTCTCTCACTCTACTCCAAATTCGATCCTCCATAGGTGAGGTGAAGGAGGAGGGGATTTGCAGACAGATTGACTTAGATGTGGGATTAAAGCTTAAAAATGATCAGTACTGAGTCTTAGTAACTAAAATGCAATAGCCAGTACTAAACAGAAAGTGAAAAGTTGTAGAAGCAGGGGCGCCTGTGTGGCTCAGTTGGTTAAGTGTCCGACTTCAGTTTAGGTCATGATCTCACGGTTCAGTTCCTTCCTGAGGGAAGGACCCTTCCTCCCCCCCCCCCCATTAGGTTCTGTGCTGACAGCTCAGAGCCTGGAGCCTGCTTCAGATTCTGTGTCTCCATCTCTCTCTGCCCCTCCCCCACTCATGCTCTGTCTTCCTCTCTCTCAAAGAATAAATAAACATTAAAGAAAAGTTATAGAGGCCGACTGGGATCGCATAAATAGAGTTTGGTATTTGGCAGAAGTCGAGGGGTAGGCAGAGCACAGTTGCTGTCAGTTGTTTGAAAAATAACATCTTAAACATATACCCCAATGTGGTGAGATTCCTCAATTAAACTGGTCACGGAAGAAGTCATTGTTATTGCTGTGCTCAACTGCCAGTGGGGTCATGTAGCTAGTAGACGCCACTCAGAGTGGAGAAGCAATAAATAGACCGAAAAGCAGAGCAGTATCTGGGGAAATAGCACTGAAAGGAAGAGGCATAGGGGAATGGGCAGGATTTGGTTGGACAGAGCATTTATCTGCTTTTACTCTCCTAAAATATGAAACATTGGAAAGGATAGAGGAGAATATGAAAATTTTTTGAACTGAGAAAATGAAATGGGTTAGTGTTAGAACTGGGCTAATTGTCCCACAGCCTAGGAATCATACAAGGAACAGCCTTCCAAACGCTCTGTGACCGATGACAGCTGGGCTGTTCACCCTGGTACTAACTGATGCATCTTGGCACCACGTGAGCTATTAGGCTGTTGATAGTGAGCAGGCTGAGCTCATGCATTCTCATCACTCATGCAACAACCTGTCACAGTGTAGGGATGAACAGATAGTGTGCACAAGAAAATGGCCTTTTTTTCTTTCCTAAGATGTGTATTCCAGCCGGAAATGCCAAAATTGAGAATAAGGAATAGCTATGGTTCATAAAGAAAAATAAATGGGTCCTGAAAAAGTCATACTTTAATATTTTACCAGTAGTAGTCTATTTTTCTAAATCGGCTCTGCATAGAATAACTCATCTCAGAGTAAATGACAGGGTGGAGAGATAAGCGGATGTCCCCTCTGCAGTACCTTCGCCAGGACGTGGAGGTTTGGTCAGCAGTTTCCTCCTTGTGAGTCCAGGCAGGAATATTCCCTCTACAAACAGGAGACATTTTGAAGCATTTTGATCAATTTCAGTATCTGACCAACTGAAATAGCACTTTGGTGAACTGATGGTATGTAAATGGTGGCCGGGAAGAACCCTCAAGAGTGGCAAGGGGCTCTCAGGTTGCACTAGGGTCATGTGTTGCCCAGAGAAACTTGGGCAATCAGGATGCTGGTCTCTGTAAGCAGTGGAGGATTGTATCATTCAGCTGGTCATGCCTGTTACTGGATGGTTTTCAAATTTCAGACACTTCAAAATGGTAAGACAAGGAATTTTAGAATTTACATTTCACATTCTTTTCCTTGGGAAGATGAGGGTAAAATTATAAAAATTAGAGAACACAAATCATTATTTTCATACTGACAAAAAATCCTACTAGCTAAAAATCTCTCATATATGGGGGTGCCTGCGTGTCTCAGGTGGTTAAGCATTGGAATTTGGATTTCGGCTCAGGTCACGATCTCACAGTTCATGAGAATGAACCCTATGCTGGGCTCTGCACTGACCGATCTCTGTTTGGAATCTCTCTCTGCCACTTCCCTGTTCTCTCTCTCAAAATAAATAAATAAACTTTAATAAAATAAAGTAAAATTCTCTCATATATGACATTTAACACTAATTTAACAATGCATTTTTAATAAATTCCAGGTCGTAAATTTCCAGCCATCTGTTGTTCATTTCTACCTCCAAAGTCTACAGACACATCAGACTAAATGTATCTAGAATTAAACTAGCTCCCTTCTCAAGACTACTCTTGGCTTTTTATGTTCTGTAGTTCAACTAGAATTAGTCACTCCTCTCTCTCTCCCCCGTGTCTTTCTCTCTCTCCCTCTCTTTCTCTATGATACACACACATGCACATACATGTACACACCTATTCAAACTCATGCACACACACCAAGGTAGGTTAAATGATGTAATTTCAATAGCTGACCCCAGAATTTATCTTAGGACTGAAACTGTTTCTGTTTATGTTAATGTAATGATAGGCTTCCTCGTGTCTGGGGAAGATTGTTCTTCAAGGGAATGATTCACAAGACCATGAAACAGAAAAGAACTAAACTTCTCTGCATAAAAAATGGAAGGAATTTGGAAATAGTGTATATCAGGGAAGATAGGAAAGCCAAGGAACACAGCAAAACTTTTATCTTTGGAGAAAGTTGGTGAGAAGTTTCTGGTGGTGTGAGTGGTGACTATTAAGAACAGGGATTTTAAAAGTAAGATCATGTTTCTCATATATCGGTTTATATGAAACATTTTATTTTACTTCTTTTTAAAATTGTATGTTATTGTGGAGAGAATATTTAACATGACATTTACCTTCTTAAATTTTTAATTGTACAGTAGGCTATTGTTGACTGTAAGTACAAAGTTGTACAGCAGATCTCTAGAGCAAGATTGAAACTTTATGCCCACTGATTAGTAACTCTCCACGTCCCCTTCCCCCCAGTTCCTGCCAACCACCATTCTGCTCTTTGACTTTATGAATTTGACTATTTTAAATATCTCATGTAAATGGATCATGCAGTGTTTGTCTTTCCGTGATGGGCTTATTTCACTTAGCATAATATCCTCAAGATTTATCCATGTTGTCATATATCATAGAACTTTTTTAAAATTTTTTTTTAACATTTATTTATTTATGAGACAGAGAGAGACAGAGCATGAACAGGGGAGGGTCAGAGAGAGGGAGACACAGAATCCAAAACAGGCTCCAGGCTCTGAGCTGTCAGCACAGAGCCCGACGTGGGGCTGGAACTCACGGACCGTGAAATCATGACCTGAGCCGAAGTCGGCCGCTTAACTGACTGAGCCACCCAGGCACCCCAGAACTTTCTTTTTAAATGCTGAATAGTATTTATTTATGGTTTTTTTTGTGTGTGTGTGTGTGGTTCGATACAA
Source organism: Prionailurus bengalensis (assembly GCF_016509475.1). NCBI lineage: Eukaryota > Metazoa > Chordata > Mammalia > Carnivora > Felidae > Prionailurus > Prionailurus bengalensis. Next base: position 72,890,509 of record NC_057344.1, on the reverse strand, counting down.
ATTTTAGGATTGTTTCTTTCTCTTTTGTAAAAACATATCATTGGGATTTTGATAAGGATTGTACTGTATCTGTGGATTGCTTAAGTAGTATGGACATTTTAACTATTACATCTTCCAATCCTTGAACATGGAATGTCTTTTCATTCATTTATGACTTGTTTAATTTCTTTCATTAATGTTTTGTAGTTTTCAGTATACAAGCCTTTCATCTCTTTAAGTTTATTCCTAAAAAACTGCTATTGTGAATAGGATTGTGTTCCTAAATTTTATTTTTTTTATTTTTTAGATAGTTTGTTGTTAGTGTTTAGAAACTCAGCTGGATTTTTTAATGTTGATTTTGTATCATGCACTTTTACTGAATTAATTTATTCTAACATTTTTTTTTTTTTTAAATGGAGACTTGAGAGTTTTCTATATATAAGATCATGTCATCTGTAGACAGGGACAATTTTACTTCCTTTTCAGTTTATGCATTTCTTCCTTCCTTCCCTCCTTCTGTCCTTCCTTCCCTCCCTGCCTGCCTGCCTGCCTGCCTATTTGCTCTGGCTAGGACTTCCAGTACAGCTGCGAATGGGCACCGTTTTCTTGTTCCTGATCTTAGAGGAAAAGCTTTCAATTTTTCTCCATTGACATGATGTTATCTGTGGGTTTGTCATATATGGCCTTAATTATGTTTGAGTACACTCCTTTTATATCTAGTTTGTTGAGCATTTTTACCATGAAAGGGTGTTGAATTTTGTCAAATTCTTTTTCTGAATCTATTGAGATAATCACATAGATTTTATCCTTCATTCTGTTAATGTAATGTGTTATATTAATTGATTTTTGTATATTGAATCATCCTTGCATTCCAGGGATGAATCAGACTTGGTCATGGTGTCTGACCTTTTAATGTACTGTTAAATTCAGTTTGCTAATATTTTGTTGAGGGTTTTAGCATATGTGTTCATTAGGGATATTGGACTGTAGTTCCCTTATTTTTGTGATGTCTATGTGTGGCTTTGGTATAGGATAATGATGGTCACATCAAATAAGTTTGGAACTATTCCTTCTCTCCAATATTTTGGAAGAGTTTGAGAATGATTAGCATTAATTTTTCTTTAAACTTTGGTAGAATTTGCCAGTGAAGTGTTCTAGGCCCAAGCTTTTCTTTCTTGGGAGGATTTTCAGTACTGAGTCAATCTCCACGCTAGTTATAGATCTGCTCAGATCTATATTTCTGTTTCCTCAGATACAAATTAATATGTTACATACTTCTACATATTTACCTATTTCTTACAGTTCGTTAGCGTAAAATTGTTTTTATAGTCTTTTATGATCCTTTTTATTTATGTGTAATCAATTATAATTATATTTAATTCATTTCTGATTTATTTACTTGTGTCTTCTCTTTTTCTTAGTCTTTTCTTTTTCTTAGTCTGGCTTTAATTTGCTATTTTTTCTAGTTCCTTGAAGTGTGAAGTTGTGTTATTTACTTGAGATCTTTCTTCTTTTTTGAATGTACATTTTTATTGCTATGAACTTCCTACTTTCTACAGCTTTTGCTACATTCCATAAGTTTTGGTAAGTTGTGCTATTATTTTTCTTGAGATATTTTTTAATTTTTATTTTGATTTCTTTTAACCCAATGTTTATTCAAATTTATGTCCTTTGATTTCCACATATTTATGAAATTACCAGTTTTCTTTCTGTTGTTGATTTCTAGTTTCAATCTTGTGAAAAATATTTTTTAATGTTTATTTTTGCACGCGCGAGGGAAAGAGAGAGACAGAGTGCAAGTGGGGGAGGTGCAGAGAGAGGGAGACACAAGATCTGAAGTAGGCTCCAGGCTCTGAGCTGTCAGCACAGAGCCCAACTCAGGTCTCGAACTCACAAACTGTGAGATCATGACCTGAGCTAAAGTCAGACGCTCAACCGACTGAGCCATCCAGGCACCCTACTAGTTTCATTCTTGTGATCAGAAAATATAGTTAGTATAATATCAGTGTTCTTAAGTTTGTTAAGACTTGTTTCGTGACCTAATTTTTCTACCTTAAGACTTACCCGGGCGCCTGGGTGGCTCAGTTGGTTAAGCGTCCAACCTCGGCTCAGGTCATGATATCATGATGTGTGAGTTTGAGCCCTGCATTGGTCTTCGTGTTGACAGTGCTGAGTCAGCTTGGGATTCTCTCTCTCTCTCTCTCTCTCTCACTCTCTAAAAATAAATAAATAAACTAAAAAAAAGAAAAAAGAGTTACCAAAAAAAAAAAAAAAAGGAGAGAGAGAGTAACAATATCAAAAAATAATTAACCAAAAATTCATCCTTTTTCCTCTTATAAAACAAGAGTCTAATTATACTTTTAACTTACTTGCAGTCTTTTATTTTCTGGCATGATTTTTTTTTTTTTTTGGTAAAAAATTCTTTCTTCATACTATTATTTTTTTTAATTATTATTATTTTTTTAAACTTTTATTTATTTTTGAGACAGAGACAGAGCATGAACGGGGGAGGGTCAGAGAGAGGGAGACACAGAATCCAAAACAGGCTCCAGGCTCTGAGCTGTCAGCACAGAGCCGGCCGAGGGGCTTGAACTCACTGACCTCGAGATCATGACCTGAGCCAAAGTCGGCCGCTTAACCGACTGAGCCACCTAGGCACCCCTCTTCATACTATTATTTTGATCCTTTTTCAGTAACTCTTAAAGTAGAAAAGTCTGTCTGCACAGGTATTTCCCAAGGCCAGGGAGCTTCTTCAGCCTCAACTTCCATCGTCACTCCCAACCACCTATCCCTGTGCTTCCACTCTGGCTTCCAGTTATGCAGAGTGACTTTTAGCATACTGAGCCCTTGAAAGCTTACTGTCACAGAACTTCTCCAATACCCTCTATCCCTTCATTCTGGCTAAATTTTCTTTCCTTTTCTTTCTTTCTTTTTTGGTCTAAATTGCCTTTATGACATTTATCAACCTCTGATATTGAATATATATATTCTATATATATATATATATATATATATATAGCACATATTGTGTCTATGTATGTGTATATATATAGTTGGTCTTCCTTAACTATAAAGCGGCTCCAAGAGATCAGTGACTTTGTTTTATTTACTGCTGTATCTTCAGAACATAGAACAGCATCTGATAAATAACAATGCTCAGTTAATATTTATTGAACGAGGGGTGCCTGGGTGGCTCAGTTGGTTGAGCATCTGACTCTTGATTTTGGCTCAGGTTTTGATCCCAGGTTCAGGGGATGGAGTCCCACATTTGGCTCTGTGCTGAGTGTGAGGCCTGCTAGAGATTCTCTCTCTCTCTCCCTCTGCCCCTCTCCCTGACTTTATGCTCTCTTTCTCTCTAAAATAAAATAAAATAAAATAAAATAAAACAATAAATATTTATTGAATGAATGAATAATTGAATGGAACTTTGGAGCTCTCTGTGTTTTATTCCATATGTCTGAAATATCCTCCACAGACCCTCCTTCACCTGGTTTACTACTATGAATTTTTAAGGTGTACTTTTCAACATCACTTATTCATAAATCCTTTCCTGCTTTTTTTCTTCCAGCTTTACCTTTATTCCACAATTGTTTGCTTGTATCTTCTTTTATTCCATGAAGACAGTGATAATGTCAACCCTGTTCACCTTAGTGTCCCCATTGCTAAACAGCATCTGGCACATAGTAGGTATCATATACCTCTTTGTTCTTTTTGTTAGTTACTTTCTACTCTTCAAACATCACATGCATTTTTAACCTAAATTTCTATGTATGCTACTTCTTAGGTATAAAATACTGTTTCTTCAATTGATTTCTGTCACGTATTTCTAAGAATAATTTTTTGCCCATGATTCTCAAACTGTGCACCAAGGTACCTCGAGACACCATAGATTGTTCACAGGGAGCACTGCAGGATACTTAAATTAAAAAAAAATTAATTTTATTCACTTTTGAGAGAGAGAGAGAGAGAGAGAGAGCGAGCATGAGTGGGGGAGGGGTAGAGCGAGAGGGAGACACAGAATCCGAAGCAGGCTCCAGGTTCCCACCTGTTAGCACAGAGCCCAAAACAGAGCTCAACCCCACAGATGATGAGATCATGACCTGAGCCGAAGTATGACGCTCCACTGACTGAGCCACCCAGGAGCCCAAGGATATTTTAAATTTTTGACGGAAATACAGCAGCATCGGTAGATGCCACATGAACTACTAGCATAAGGTAGTCCATAGTTCCACGTTACATTGTGCTACATTCCTTTCAGTGGCACTATGTCTTTGTGGAGCCGTGATTTAGTGGTTTCTGTGATAAAAAGCAAATACCATGTGAAATTTAATGTGGAACAGAAAATGTGAATGTTAGTGTCTATTGCTATTCCAAGTGTTGAGAAGGTGCACAGCACCCATCAGGCTCACTAATCTCCTAATAGGTAATGATGGCTGAGACTGAAACAAGAAAACTACTTTCCCCTTTCAAATTGTACGTATTATATTTTACGCAGCTGCTAAGCTTTAGGACACAAAATCTTATTAAGCTGTTTGGATCTAAGTAACTCATATATATATTTTTTGGCCTGGGTAGGGAGGGTAGAAGAAATTACTGAGATACTAAGGGCACCGTGAACCAAGAAAATTTGAAAACCTTGTATTATCTGAAATCAGTATTCCAATTTCAACCTTTTAGGACAAATTCACAAAATCGAGTTCATTTGAATTTACTTCTCCAAATTGCCAGACATCTGTAGAGTTCATCCTTTTTTAAGTCTATAGCAATGCATGATGAGGTCTCTTTTCCTCTCATCCCTTTTCTATTGCAACCCTGCTCCCCCAGCTCTATCTCCTGCATCTCCCCTTCTCTCTTTGGCCTACGTAAGTTTCCTTCTGTACTGATTAGTGTGGCTGAGTAAAACAAATGCTGGGTCTGAGTCATTTCCCATTTACTAGTGAAGGGATTAATTGAGATGCGTTTTCCCATGTGTTGATTAGAGCTGAGGCCACTATTAAATTAAGGAAAGGGTGCGTTTATCGCCTCCCCCTGGTGAGCTCTACCCTTTTATCTGCCATATTTCTGATGAATATATCATCACTGAATGCTTCATTTTGATACAAAATGAAGAACATGTCTTCAAATAATTAGCTTGTTAGGGTCAATGAACAGAAATTTTAGTTCTTGCTTGACAGAAATTATTTCATTGAACTTAATCATTTGATCGCAATCATCCTTTTAGCACATTTCCAACAAGATAACAATCGCCGTGTGTTTTCTTTTCTCTGTATTCGAAGTGATACTTAATTAAGGTAAAGAAAACACTTTCCAGGGCACTCCTTACCATTTTTAGCTGCCTTTTTCCTCAAAGAACTCTAATTTGGATCGCTTTGTTTCTTCTATCCCTTCAAAATCTATAGTAGAAGCATCATCCACAGTCTTTGCCTGAACCCACCGGTCATCTGCACGCTTGTGTTATACCTAATTGCACCACAACACACTCACACATCATTTTCTCTTTGCCCACTGTGGTTGCGCCCACATCCTCTAAATCTCTTAGAAGAAGAAAATAATAGGATACATTGAATAAAAAAGTTTTCTTTTTTCCACAAGACACCAGAGCGTCCTGGTAGATCAGTTTAGGAAGGAATCAAGAAGGGAACATGGGATTGTGTGGGAAATAGTCCAGCTTCATAGGAAGCTAGTTTCACCATCATTCCACTCTAAGATTGGATTGAAAGGGGTTGGTTGTATTGTATGTTTCCAAATGGAAATGTTCTCTGGTTTTGTATAATGGCATCTTTTCTCTAGCTTGCAATGGTCTATTATTCTCCAAAAGTTCAGATTTTCATTGTTCCCTTGGTTTTTTTTTTTTTTTTTTTTTGGCAGCCAGCCATTTGTTTACCTGACATATCTGGTCAGCAACTTATAATGACCATATCATCTTACTCATATTGAGAAACTTAAAAAAATCGTAAGATTAAGAAAGTGTTGCCCTTTCAGGAAAGTTGTATAATGGATTTCAGAAGAGTTTTTGCGAGTTAACTATTGCTCTTTTGGTCTTCTGAGTATTCATTTCCCCCGATGGCTGAGATGCAAAATGAATGGGCATTACATGTATTTGTTATACAGTTGACCCTTGAATAACACAGGTTTGAACTGCGTGGATCTACTTATACACAGATTTTTTTTTTTTTTTGATGAATACAGTATAGTACTGTAAATGTTTTGTCCATTCCTTATGATTTTCTTTTGTGTGTGTTCCTTATGATTTTCTTAATAACATTTGCTTTTCTTTAGCTTACTTTCTTGTAAGAGTACAGTGTATATATGCATGACATCTGAGATATGTGTTAATGTGACTGTTTATGTTACCAGTAAAACTTTCGGTCAGAAGTAGGCTATTAGTTTTGGGGGAGTTAAAAGTTATACACTTAAATGTAGGTCCTTGACTGTGTGTGTGTGAGGGGGGTGTCAGTGTCCCTAACCCCCTCATTGTTCAAGGTTCAATTGCAATTCTGTTTTAACAAATAACTTGAAATGTACAATTGGATGAGTAGTCCCAAATGTTAATGTGGTTATGTTTTTGTGGCATATATTGGCTTTTCTTCTTATCTATTTTTTTTTGCCCATAACATTCATCTTATTCTATGCCCATTATTCAAGAAGACTTTATCTCAACAGACCTGGTGTCTAGGCCTTTTGTTTGCCTATCTGCAGAAACACAAGTGACCAGTATATCTTGAAGAGACACTGATGTGTTGTTGGAATTTTTCTCCTCTCCCTCTCTCTCAACCTTTTCTTGCCTGTACCTTCGGGCTTATTTGCATCTGGCTCTCTGGTAATGTTAAATAACATTATTCTTATGGCCAATACATGAGAAGAGAATTGATCAGTGTTGACTTCTGTTACTTTCATTTTTTTCCATTCCAAAAGAATTATTGGCTCAATGGTCTCCAAATTTCTTACCTTCTTTCTTTCCTTTCTTTCCTTCTTTCTTCAGGTTTTGCATGCCTTTCTTCTCCTTGATATCCTTTCTTTCCTTCTCCTCTTCTCCCTCCCTCCTGCCCTCCCTCTCCCCTTCTTTCTCTTTTTTTTCCTTTCTCTTTTTTTTCTTCGTACTTGACTATCACACTGAGCAACATTGTAATATTATTACTTGATAGTCATGATACACTTAAAAGCAATTCTCAGTTCTGTGTAACCAATTACTCAATTCTTCCTAATTGTTGGCCTTTTAATTTCTGGCATGGAATACTAGTAATGTGTTTGGAACTGAGGAAATCAGAGAGATTTTGGAGATTTTAGGTAATCTACACTAACGTATAAACTCATTCTTATGCTGATCCAGAAGTTTGGAGGTAACATATCTTTCATGTCAAACAACAAAGTTAAGAGAATAATACCAACATTGCAATCAAGTTTCACAATAGATTTTGATATAAATTATTTTGTTTTGGTTTAATTATTGTTTAATATTTTATGTAATTGTGTGAACTTATTTTAGACTAAGACTTTTCTAGTTTTGTTTCATGAATATGTATCAGGTACCTTTTCTTAGCATTGAACATTTGCAGAAAATAAGTGTGTAATTTGTTCCTGTGCTGCCACAGTTGCAAAATTCCTGTCATAAAAGAGACTATATTAGCACTTTTGCCAAAATCTTAGCCACTTAGAAGTCAAAAGGGTGTGGAAATTGATAGCAGCTGACAGGCATGGTTTATGTTATCGAAGTTTTTACAAATAAGTTTTGTTTTTTTAATGACAGTTCTTCACAGAATAGAGACAGTATAAATCTGACTTATTTTTAATTTAAATGTGAGTTATTAAGAAATGGTTGGGATAGAAAGGTGAAAGTGATACTTAATTATTATTTATGCTTTGAAATTCAGCTTCATTTTTTACTTACTTATTTTTTTCTTTTTAGACCGCATTCTTTCAATAATATCCCAAAATGTCCATGGCCCTTGGACATATACTTTAGGGCAAGCATCATTTTTGAGAGCTAGTTAAGAGAGATATATTTAAAAGCAAGATCCAATAAAGGGCACTGTGCCAGATACTGAGGACCTGTAAATCAAGGCTCTGGGGTTTGATGTTGTTAAGATGTGGTCAGGAAAATATGAGGGGTCAAATAGCTCTGGGCGAGGTAAGGTGAGGACGTGTGTGTTTATTTCTGTAAGTTTGGGCTACTTTAATATGATATTACCTTGGACTGGATGAAATCTGGTGAACTGCTCCATCAAACACCCTGGTTATGCTCTGCCTGCTTACAACTTTTGATTTTAGCTTTCCCCTTCCTAATCAAGAATCCATTTCCATAGAAACACAAATAGGAAGAGCATCATGAAAGCAATTTGTCTGCTTCTGCTTCCATTTAAATGGAAATGGAATTTGCAGGAGTTAAAAAAAAAAGAGCTTTAATAAGTAATATTTTCAAATGCATCCTTCCAATTTAACCCTCTCAACTTACAAGGTAGTTACTGATGGCTGAAATTTTGAAGCATAACAAGGCAATTTTATACCGGGAGGAAATTAAGGCCTGCACTTAAGCTAACAAAGTCTTCTGATCTTGACATGCATGCAGCTGTCAACTATTACTCCAAAATCTGTGCTACTTTTTCTATCCCAGGGGTATTTCTTATCGCTTCCTTCTTAGAAAGACCATAATGGTGAGAGAGTTACCATGGGAGGAAATAACTTTGGGTTCTGAGTTTTTGTTGTTTGTTTTTTTAGTTTATTTATTTGTTTTGAAAGAGAATGAGAGAGAGAGTGCTAGCATGAACGAGGAGGGGGCAGAGAGAGAAGGAGAGAGAGAGAAATCTCAAGCAGACCCTGTGCTAAGCCTGACACAGGGCTTGATCCTATGACTGTGAGATCATGACCTGAGCTGAAATGGAGAGTCAGACGCTTAACTGACTGAGCCACCCAGGTGTCCCTGGGTTCTGAGTTTTAATTTTGTCTATTTCTAAGTGTCCCATAGAACTTTTCTACTATTTCTGCCCTGGGCAGAAATATATTTTTAAATATTATATTATGGATAATAATTATTATTGAATTATAAACTATTATTATAAAATTACTTATTAATAGTAAATGCTATATATTTTAAATATTAACTCAGCACAAGCCATAGACAAGATAGACATAAGGTGAAAATGTAAGAATTTCATATTTTATGAGGAAATTTTCACATTCTGGTTTGCACAGTGCTGAATAAACAAAATATTTGTTGCTAATCCATACGGTAAAAAAAATGATTTGCAATATGAATTAAAATCAGTTCTTGTTAAAAATCATTTAGTTCATTTTTCGTTTTTAAAAACATACCTTCTAAGCATTTGAAATTATTTCCAAGCTTTTATTTGAAAAGTGCCTGGTGTATATTTTTAAGCTACAGAATTATAAGAAATTAATTTATGGAAAAAATAGGCAAAAATCAATATTGGCCATGACTTATCCCAGTAGTTCTTTTGACTTTAGTTGGATGAATCAAATAGATTGCGGACTATAGTCATTTGAAGTGTCAGCATTTCCAAAAAGCCAGAATCCTATTTCATAGATGATGTGGGAGCGGTGGTGTGGGGAGAGAGAGATGACAGGGTTTGGGGGAAAACAAATAGAATTATAGCTTTCTAAGGTAATGGAGAAAGCTATTTGAGGAACAGTCAGTCAAGAACATTCTTTTCTTCTTAAAAGGCACAGTGAAAGTAAAAGGCCCTGTTCCCCTGTCGCCCACAACACTGAGGTAGAGAGGAGAAAGCATGTGAGAAGAAAACTGCCACCAGGCACTTGGGAGGACACACAGTGAAGGGTGAAGGAGCTGCCTCACCTTGAACCTCACACTGCAGTCACCTGGGCGGTTGCTGGAACAAAGAGCTGAATTCAGTGAAAGGTTGTTGTCTTAAAGTCTCTACCTTATGAAGGTGTAGTCTGAGCCTGCGAGGTCTTTGAGATTTGGATTTCTCTCCTAACCCAAAGGAAGGGTCTGATTCTACACACTGAAAAGTACATTGTTTTTTGTGTTTTTTTTTTTCAAAAATTTTAAAATGTTTTCATTTATTTTTGAGGGAGAGACAGAGAGAGACAGAGAGAGACTGAGCACAAGCAGCGGAGAGGAAGAGAGAGGGAGACACAGAATATGAAGCAGGCTTCAAGCTTTGAGCTGTCAGCACAGAGCCCGACATGGGGCTCGAACTCGTGAACCACGAGATCATGTCCTGAGCCCAAATCAGACGTTAAACTGACTGAGCCATCCAGGTGCCCCTGAAAAATACATTGTTAAAGGATACAAAGCACAAGAAGCCCAGAGAAGAAAAGGACAATGGCATTTCTATTAACTAAAGGCTACATTATAATAATATCTTAGAAATTTAAATTATTATTTATTTCTTAATATATCAATAGCCATGTTTTATTTATGGTTGTCTATATTTATTCATGCTTCTGTTAGCATTTTTACCTCAGGGTAACATGACAAAATTTCAACATAAGTATTTGCACCCCATTCATTAAATTCCATGTCAAGAAATTCTTTCTGGATTTTGCCCCAGTATTCATTTATTTCCCACAAGAAGGTGTATGAAGAGAGCGAGAGAGCACTGCATTGGTCATGACTCTGTCCCAGAGCATACAGTAGTGCCTGGCACATGACAAGAACCTCCTATCTGTGGAATGAATGAACAGGGTAGGTATTGTTAAGGAGACAATCTCAAACCAGGTATCCAGTATTTATGGACAACATGTTGGTTTCCACAGTGGGCGTAATAGATGAGCATGAATCCCTTAATGCTGTCTGCATAAGCTTTTTTAGATTAGCTCTATAGCACCTAGAAGATTCAGGGTGCAAAAGACATGGGCTTCAATATCACATAGACATGCCCATTAATTGTGTAACTTTGGTAAAATTATTTAATCTCCTTGAGCCACATGTTTTTAATTTGAAAATATGGAACCAACTTCAGTGACTTCCTGTAAGGATTACATGGCATGGTATATTGGTTGACCCAGGCCGGCAGCTGATATTCAACACAGACTAGCTGGAGCAAAAAATTGTTAAATCATTCTCATCTTAAGTTGTGTTAGTTTTCAATGTCACCATTTTCACTGATGTTGCTTCATTACCAAGTGATTTAATAATACAGCTCCAGGGGCACCTGGGTGGCTGTCGGTTAAGCATCCAGATCTTGATTTCAGCTTAGGTCATGAACTCACTGTTCTTGATTTCAGCTTAGGTCAAGAACTCACTGTTCTTGAGTTCGAGGCCACATCAGGCTCTGCACTGACAATGTGGAGCCTGCTTGGGATTCTCTTTCTCCCTCCCTCCCTCTCTCTCTCTCTCTCTGCCCCTCCCCTGCTCTCTCTCTCTCTCTCTCCCTCAAAATAAATAAATAAAATAATACAACTTCATTCTTCCTCTGCCATCTTAGTCCCTAAATTCTCCTTCTGAAGCTTTGTCTGACCAGGCTCATTCCTTCCTTAGACCCACAATGCTTGTTTGTGTTTACTTCCATGCCCTGCTCAAGCTACTTCTCTAGCTGTAATGCATTCCTTCTCTTCTACACCTACTCACTCATTATGTGTGATAGTTCATTTTATGCACCAACGTGACTGGCCACTGAGGCCCAGAGTAGACGTTATTTCTGGGCAGGTCTGTGAGGGTGTTTCTGGATGAGATTACCAATTGAATCAGTGAATTCGGCAAAATAGATTGCTCTGCCCATTGTGAGTGGGCATCATCCAATCCACTGAAGGCCTGAATGGAATAAATGGCAGAAGAAGGAGGTATTAGCCCCTTTTCTCTGATCTCATTGCTTGAGCTGGGACATCTCATCTCATCTTGTCTGACTCGCAGGCTGGGATTTAAACCATCAGCCCCTCTGGTTCTCAGGGCTTTCGGGTTCTGACTGACTTATACCACTGGTTTTCCTGGGTCTCTGGCTTGCAGGCAGAAAGAAGATCATGGGACTTCTCAGCCTCCATAATTATGTGAGCCAATCCCTCATAACCTCTCTCTCTATTTATTAATAAATAAATAAACAAATAAATAAATAAAAATTTTATATAAAATATATAAAATACCCCACTGGTTCTGCTTCCTTAGAGAACCCTGATTAATACAGTATCTTTAAGATTTACCTTGTCCATGAAGATTCTTTAACTGCTTGTTTCACAATAATCTCTTCTGACTCTGGCTTCCTATGTAGTCTTTCCTTTGCTCTGACACTTAGCCCTCTGCTCTTTTTCACTGTTCTCTATTTACTGAGTGTGTAAATATCTTGGCTCTGAGGGTGCAAACACTTTGGGTGCAAGGGCCATGACTAACATTCAGCACAGTGTCTGGCACATAGTAGGTGCTTAATAGATGAATATTTGAATTTATGAGCTTGAATCTATTGGATATTTTTCTCCCTCAATAACAAGAACTGTTCGGGTCACATAGCAGGTGATCAGATGCTGAAGTGCATACAAGAATCTTACCTTGGTTGGCCTGGTTACATCAGTTGGCTGGAGCAGCTTGTGCATTTATGACCTCTCAAACAAATTCTCTATTTTCCTTCGAACTGGAATTGGATTGCAATGTGATTTTCCTCTACTATTTCCAGCGGACTTTGGAGTGCCTTATTTCAGTGAGTGGATGAATTGCTCCACTCCCAAAGAGAGCCGAAGCCCCCAGGAGCAGCCATTTTTCTTCCAAAGCATTTATCTGCCTTCAGTCATCATGGAATTAACAGAACACAGTGAAAAGATTATTTTTTTATTCACACCCTGTGATGTCTCTGTTGAGACTACCACCCATAGTTTGATAAATAACAATGGAAAATATGAAATGCTGCCCTTTTGGACAGAGTCTTTTTACAGAAAGGCAGTGGGAGGAACTGACATGGTAGGCAACATTCTGCTGTGGTGACAAGTGTTTTGGTCAACCCCCCACAGGAATGCCCCAAAGCATGGAGACATCCATCCAGAAAAGCTAAAGTCATCATCTTTGGAAAAACGTTTTCTTTTTATATGGATAGTTTTTATCTGATTATAGCCTTACAGTTTGATGCCATCATATTTCACTATGTTTTGTGCCTCCCTTTTTTGCCTTCTGTCCTCGTTGGGACCTATTTCTCCAGCTTTTAACTTAGATACGTTAGTGTTAAGTTGCCATTCAAAGAGAACTGTCAGTGCATTAAATTATCCATTCAGAGGGTGTATATGTTTCGTATCCCAAGTTACCTCCAGTCAATTCGTAAGAACTGCCAGGTATGCTGGGTTGGGAACAGGAAAGGATGTCATGATTAATCAGAAGTATCTGCCTTAAAAGAGGGAGAGGCATCTTGATCCTCTGGAAAAGCATTTTTCTCTCATGCCAAAGACTAGTCACTAACTTTACTGAAACTCTCAAAACCCATTATTTTTCCCTTGTATCTTACAACATAGGTAGAATGCACCAAATAAATAGAAACTAAAAGTGAGCATATTATTATAAAAACATTTATATATCCTTAATGGCAAAGAACAATTCTAACAGTATTGGAAGTATAGAATGAAAAGTGAAATTCTCTCTTCGCTGTCCTTTCACATACTGACTTCTGGAACCTCTCTTTAACGCACGTGTTAATCACTCTTTATATATCCTTCCAGAAAAATGCTGAAGTAAGATTGAACTAGAAAATTATTTTTTAAACCTCTTACAAGTTGCCAGAAGCTATGAAAAACAAATAATTTGGTTTCAACCCTCAGGAAGCATACAATCTAGCTGATAAAAACAACATGTTGAATGGGTTTGGAGGGAAACCTATAGAGAGTAGGGAAGCAGTATTTGAACTGACAGGAGTCTGAAGTCACTCCAGTGACCAAGTTGCTATGGTAACTCTGTCTTCACCCATGGATGTACTGACTTCCACGAGGAAACTTCCTGGTTTCTACCAGAGGTGAATGAGGAGAAGCCAAGGCCGCCTGGCACAGGAGGCTGGAAGCCTGGGAACACAGGGGCAGCTGGGAGGATGGGAAGCCATGTTACTCTGCTCTTGGACTAAAGGGAAAGACTTGATTCCTCAGAGGTTTCTGAGAAGTCTGGGAACAATTAGCTGAGATATGAGGCCCTCAGATTTGAAATACATCTGTGGAGCCCCTGGAATATTCATGGAAAACATCCTTTTAACTTTGGCAGGTTAGCAGGCTCTGCAGGAGCCCCCTTCTCCCATCATGTGAAATTGGCGTCCTCCTTCCAGAGTCCAGTGGCCAAGATTTCTGCTGGTTTCTGGTGATGGCTGGTAGTTGTGCTCTGATTTTGTATTATTCTGAGAAGCTTTTAGGTGTTGGCATGCCCAACTTTGTTCTGTTTTAGGCCAAGACACCTCCAGTCTTTACTGCCTAAGAGAAGCTACCTTATAGTGGAGGAGACAGTTGTTTGCCCGTTTGACACCACTAGGATCTTCACTGACTTTGTAAAGCTCAGAGGTATCATCACATATGAATACCAGCAATGATAAGAGCACTGATCTTAGCCCTTTATCAGGGATTTTTCCTTTTTCCTTTTATTTCCACTTAATCACTGGACAGGTCTAAAATTCTACCTCCTAAGAACAGTCTTTTTAGAATTAAGGAAGAGAAAACACCTTCTGTAAGCACTTGTACGAGCCTGGTGTTGGCACGTCCTCATGTTCTGAGAAGAGCTACCTTTAATGCCAGCTCAGCAAAGCCCACCGGAGGAGTTTAACCTTACCTGGACTGTAGGCAAAATCTTCAGAAGTTCCTCAAGGGTGGTTATGTGGGGGCGACCTGACTTGGTGGAGACCAGGGGTGCAGGCAGTGAAAGGACTCACCTAAGACAGAACACAGGAGATAGAAGCTTGAATACACTACAAGGGAGCAATGGGCAAGACGGTAGAGGAGAGACTGTCTACCAGGAGGTGGTGGGTGGGGGGCTATAGTTAAGGTGGGGAGTGAGGAGGTAGGGGAATGCATGGAATTTTCCTTTTTTGGTCCCTGTGCCCAGTTGGAAGTCGCCCATTGGTCAGCTAGGGTCTGTGGCTATTTTGAGGCTGGTGGCTTCATAAGCCTGTTTGCATTTGGCCTGGTGGTCACTCTAGGCCCTTTTACCTTAATCTGGTTTCCATTGCTAAAGCCTTTTGCCTAAAAGTGGCCTCTACAGTTTAGTATAAATAAAATTTACAGTGTCCTCATGTTAAATTCTATTTGCTTAGATATTTTGTTAGCAGAAATGTATGTTGAAGTCCTACTATGAAAATTAGTCAATATTGAAATAGAAACATTTGTTTATCTTACAGATCTTCTACTCTGAAGCACCCTCCTAAAGCCCCATTACTAGGAAGTTCTAGCTCTGCTCAGTAAGGTCCTGTCACCTTCCTAAGTGGATGCTTTGAAAGTAGGATACTTACTGTGTCTTCAGAGTGGAGCTGGGATCCAATGGAGGTGAAAAAGAGGGACGCCTAAAAGATCAAATCTTCCTGGGTACTCATTAGAGAACACTCTATGCCTAAAGAGAGGACCACAGTTACAAAAGCTTAAAAAATGTTTTGTACTATCCTCTGGGTCTCTGTGTATTCACAACCATCTAGGGGCAAGTTGGTGTTATTTATGTTAGTGTGGCATTCCACAGGTGTTGTACATAAATACAGTTTCAGGATCATGACCTATGTGTATATCTAACCACCTTCTTGTTTTATAGGCATTTCCATTTCATATATTCAAAACTGAACTCAGGATCTTTCCTACGTCCTCAAATACACTGTACTCCTACCTGCCTCCGGGCCTTTGCACATGACATTTTACCTCTTTATTTTGCCCCTAGCCAATTCTGAGAAATTGTTCAGATCTCAGATCAAAGGTCATTTCCTAAGGAAGTCTCTCTCTGACATTGCTGACTAAGCCAGATCATCTTGCTAAAGCTCTCATAGCTCCATGTACATTTCCTACATAGTCTTTATCACAGTTTTTTACATATATTCATAATGTGATTATTTGATTAATGTCTGCTTGTATCAAGAAAAAAAAATATGGTAAATACTTTGGGGGGTAGGATCGTGTCTGCTCTAGTCCAACAAAAAATATTGGCTATACCATTCATTAATTGCTACAGTTCTTTCAGATCATGGCTTCTCTATAGGCTTGATCCTGTGCTATGCCTCCTTCTGCTAGTGCCTAGGTGGATGTTGCTGCATAGGATGATATAAGAAGCTGAATTAAATGAATTTCTATTCAAGTAAATGAATCTTTGTCATTCCTTGCAAATTTATAAAAACAAAAGGGTAAAACTTTGTTTAGATGGATTGAAAACTCTTAGTTTTCCTGTGATTTTCCCAATGACCTCTATAGGCTTATAGTCACTTTGTCTGATCTAGACACATGTATAATGTCTCATCTCATGATGAACCAAATTGTTCTTTATTATATTCTCCATCCTCTGCCTCACTGAGCCATCCTGCAAGCATGTAACACTGTTCAGAAGTGCAGTTGAGTGGAAATGCTTCTGAAGATCGATAAAAATTTACAACCATGACTATGACATGATTTGAAAAGAGTATATTACTGTTTGAAGGTCACTGTATTATTTTGGTCAATGTCATTTCTATGAAATTTAGGTTTTCACAGCATTACAAATTTCATAAAACAATAATCTGCTTAGTTTCTTTTGTAAGCTGGAGGCACAAGAAAGTAGTCATGAGCCCTCAGCTTACTCAAATTATTTATTATTACTTCTGAGTCTAGCAAAAAAGACTGTCAATTCTTATATATTTTGTTTTGATTAATTATATTAATTATATTGCTGGCGATCACTTACCTAAGGCTATGCCATTTTAAAAAAATTACACTTCGGCTACCTGTGTAATGAGGGAGAAGAACACTTAACATTTTTCAGGCTTGTCTGATTGTTGTTTGTTGAATATATAAATATGTGGTTGGTCTTTCTTTGAGTAGAAAGACTTCTGGTAGGATTATTCACCTATTTTATGATATCTACTCCCTGATGTTGATAGTAGCTTGATTATCAAGTCAGAGTATAATGCTTAGATTATTTGTGAAATAGTTTTAGAAGTCATTCAGTGGAACAATTCTTGATAAAGAAGGATCTTGACAGAGGCCTGAGTTGTCAGAGAAGGGCAGACATGAAACAGCTCTAATGATTATTCATGTGCATCTTCTGAGCAACATTTATTAAGTTTGGTTTTATGTGGTTCAAAGTAGTTTGACAGTTTGACCTCTCATTATTGTTTTGTTTTCTATTCCCAGAGTATGTCTGTGTGCAGGGAAATCATAATGCTGGGCTGTCTGTCTAAGGGTAATCACATGCACCAGAAGAACAAGAACACTGAATCAATAGAAGTCTTGATAATGGTTTCTCACCATTCCATCCCCTCTGCAGAGCTATGTGATTCTTTTGACAGACTATTCAAGGTACATGATTTTCTCAGGTCCCTTGAAGATGACTTCATAGGGTGAAGCTATAATGCACTAAGAAGTAAGGGAACGGGGCGCCTGGGTGGTGCAGTGGGTTAAGCGTCCGACTTCAGCCAGGTCACGATCTCGCGGTCCGGGAGTTCGATCTCGCGGTCCGGGAGTTCGAGCCCCGCGTCAGGCTCTGGGCTGATGGCTCAGAGCCTGGAGCCTGTTTCTGATTCTGTGTCTCCCTCTCTCTCTGCCCCTCCCCCGTTCATGCTCTGTCTCTCTCTGTCCCAAAAATAAATAAACGTTGAAAAAAAAAATTAAAAAAAAAAAAAGAAGTAAGGGAACAATTGATTTCCATGACTTTAAGAGTTCAACATTGGGAGGAAATAAATGAAATAAAAGATAGTTTGCTTAAACTTTCCCTCCCCAGATTCAATTTTAGCCTCAATCTGAAAATAAATTCCAGATCAATAAACTTTAGGTCAGTAACATCCTTGATGGCGTCCTGGGACTATGCTCTGAGTCTTAAAAATCCTGATGAGAATCATTTATTCTCATTAGGGTTCATAATATAACTAAAATATCAGGGTTCTTAAAAATGTGCCAGGATTCTGAGCTTTGGGCTAATGTAGCATTGGTGATCTCTTATTCATTTCATGTTCTTTTATGTATTTTTATTTTATTCTTTGGTCAACAAAAATTGCAAAATAATTTTTTCTTGAAATGTATTTGATGGGCACATATTCCACATATGCAGGGTCCACATGAAGAAATAGGGTCCATATGCAGAAATTTATTTAAAGGGGTCCTTCATCCTTCATGAGTAGTTGTTGAATCTTTGAGATACATTTGCTATAGTGTTGAATGATATGAATTGTTTTTGATATCTGGCCAATCGAAAGGGCCACAGAGTTCTGGGCAGATTCAATCTATTGAGGGTGAGCTGCAGAGAGCTGATTGTATTTCAGGCTGGACTTTGAACTTGGCCTGTCAAGAGGAAGCAAACCAGGGTATAGCATCATCACGTCTGCGTACCCTGAAAGGATTGAAGAGCAAAACTTAGTGGGAAATGTTGAGAAGCATTTCGGAGCCAGTGTGATGGCTCTAAGGCAGCTTGTCTTCTCTTATCTGGAGCTCCTACAACCACTGCAGGCCTCTCCCAGCTGAGCCCAGCCTCTGCACACATACACACACACACACACACACACACACACACACACTTCCCCACTCCCATGGGCATTGTTCTGAGAAACCTGCCCAGTGCTTTGTGTGGCCAATTCCTAATCCTCAGACTGCAGCCACAGCCAGAGGTTATCAAAGGTGCCTCTGGCATACAGTCAAGCTTACATTTTATTTTAATTGATTGAAGTAAAGAATACTGTGTCTTAGGTTCCATAAAACTAATCAAAGTATTAGACACTTGGTTGTTAAACTGACAGCGATGCCAGTTGGAAGTTCTGTCCTGGTGAAATTACACTGAGAACCATTATATACCACCTGCAGCTTCTGAACTTTGGAGTAGTAAAGCCCACCATATGTAAGTGATGACTCAGGATAGCTTTCTCACTTAGGCTCCTTTTATTTTAACTTAAATATACAGAGAAGTAACACAGAATTTTAAAAGATAAATTTTGCAATGTTACTTTTGACTTTTTACATAAAAAAAATACCCAGAGATAAAGCTGAAGTCCTGTTTTCCTTCCCAGACCCATTATAATCATTTTATTCTCAAAGATAATCACTTTCAGGATTATCTTTATATATATGTTCTTCCAGTCCATTTTAAAGTCTTTTAACTATTTTTTATGTAGAAATGTTGCTGGAATTTTTACCTCAATCTCCGAGATTCGTTTTCTCACCACTTTAAAGAATAAAAGGTGGACACAAAATGAGCAGCAGGCAAAATTTTATTAGATTCACAGGTTTAGGGCTGTAGTGGGTGCTCTGGTGCGTGGCCCAGAGTCTATTTCAAGCATTGTCTTCTGAAAGCTTGCAACATAGTGCGTCCCTCAAATTAGACAAAGAGACCTGTTTTGTTCAAAATTCAGCTCCCTCTTCAGAGATAGCCCTGTGTTCAATTACAAGTTCCTGCGGAAGGACAAAAGCTGGGCTCCTGGATTCAGTTTGTGACTTCTGTAAAGGGCCAGTCCAACTTGCAGTCTCTCCATGGGATTGATTAAGGTCTCTGTTGCAATGTGTTACCATTTAGCTTCTCTCTCTGCCCAAGTTTGCTTCCTTTCCTCCTTTACCCAAATTACTTACCAATAAAGCAGCTTCATGCCCATCTCCCTCTCAGAGTCTGTTTTCTAGAGACAACCTGGGACAATTGGCCCAAGAAACAGTGCTACAAAACATTCAAAAATGGGTTTTGGAGCTGAATCATCTACCACCTGGCTGGCTATGGCGAATTAGGCCATAGATGAAATAATGATAGCTCAGTGACTTTTAAAACTTTCACTGAGGCTGGAAGAAAATACACTGGTGAGTACAACATCTCAAGTGATTGAGAGGTTCAGGAGAACCAGTATGGATTTATAAGGATATTGAACTTGGATAGTGTTGAGTTTAGCTAAACTGCTCCATAATGTTGCTGCTCTGGCATCTGTTTTGTGTTAGCCAAGCAGCCTGCAGGGGCCTTGAACTTGAACTGACACCAGCACCTGCTGTGAGCTCATGCTCTAGATAATAGCCACAGAGTCACACATAATGTAAATTTGTGATTTGGCTACGTCAGCTGTCCTTTGTGATAAGCATTCTTTCCTCCTGCCTAGGGCTTTTCCCTTTTGTGGCCCTTAGATAAGACCCCTATGAAGCTTACCAAACTCCTGCTCTTTTTGGTTTGAATTAGTGAATCTACCTGTAGCCCAGGAACCCCAAAGCACTCCACTAGCAGGCCCTAAGAAAGCCATGTGCCCAGATTCTGCCACCAGGGTCTTTCTGCCTGCCCCCTGTCTTGATCTCCCATATGCTGAGTACCTCCTCTAGGACCTGTGAATAATAAACTTCTCTATCTCACTTTTCTTTGTAGTCTTTTGTTGAAGGGTTGCTCAACATCACACATACCCTCCAGGCTCTACTTATCAAATGTTAATTTAAAAAAAATCTCGATAGATGGCTGTTGCTGAGGACTATTGATAAATTAGAAAAAGAAAAGAAAAGCTGAAGACTTTTAATCATCAGTTCAGGCTTTGTGATAACCAGAGGATGTCCTTGGCAGCATATAAGACGTTCAGCTTTTGCAGCTGGAGGGCAGAAAATGCTGGTCTTATGCTGCTGGTTTCATGATAGTGGAACTCCAAAGAAACCTGAATTCTCAGTGCTGGGAAGTCTACTACACCAAGTTCAGGGTAGCATTTGAAGAGTAAGATTCCAAGATTTGAGTTAATGCACTCAAAAATCTTGAATTCCCATATTCTCCTAAATGTTCTAAGCCTGAATAAGTGACCCACTCCTTGCTGAGAGTCTAGTGCTCCTTGTTTATATTAAGATTATGCAGAGTCCTCTTCACTGTGTGAGAACAGTTGCCCTCCTTAAAATCTCTCTGGTTCCCCACCCTTTGAACATCCTATCAGTTACTAGGGTTAAGTTGTAGGAGAACCTAGCCAAGGGAAGTACTGAGCCTGCTAAGGAGAGAACAGGGCTACACCTCAGAAGAGCTACAGGATCTACCCAATTTATTCATTTTCTTTCTTTCTTTCTTTCTTTCTTTCTTTCTTTCTTTCTTTGGAAAGAGACAGAGAGTGTGAGCAGGGGAGGGGAAGAGAAAGAGGAGAGATAATCCTAAGCAGGCTCTGCACAGAGCTGACAGCACAGAGCCCAACATGGGGCTCGATCCCACAAACCGTGAGATCATGGCCTGAGCTGAAACCAAGAGTTGCACACTTAACTGACGGAGCCACCCAGGCAGCCTCAAACCAATATAATCTTACAGGAGATGGGGAGTGTGTTTTGGACTATAATATCCTGAGAGTTCTAGATTAAAGGAGTTGGAATACAAAGTTGGATAAGGGAGTCTTTTGTGATATGGGACCAGTTATCCACGATAAAACTTTAACACTCTGACAAGGGCCTCAGGAGTCAGTACTAACAGGCTGTGAAAAGAACAGCTTTTAATCCAAATGACCGCCCTGCCTTAGTTTAAAGCTAAAGTTCTCTTTTCTGCTTATTATGGATCTTTGATAAGAAATACAATTGCTGAGAAGTCTGTTTTGCTTGCTGTTTGCTACGAGCATTGTGAGGCCTTTCCTGAATGTAACCCGCTGTGTAGTAGAATGGGTTGTAAACCTTCCTAAATGTAGTCTGATATGTGATGGAATGAGTGATTGTACATAAACTAACCGGCATTTCTCGCTTCTGTAAACCTGCTTGCTTAGCACATTCCTCACCTACCCTATCCCCTTCCCCCTTCCCCCTTCCCCCTTCCCCCTTTTTCCTCCCGCCACAAGTAACTGACAAAGCCTTCCCGCCAAAGGACAGACAAAGGACGCCCAATCAGAGAACAACAAATGTCCTTACTTTAAAATCAACCAATCAGGCACCTCATAATTTAAAACCTCCCCTGTGCTACTTGTCTCTGTCTATAAAAAGTGCTGTACCAACCCTGATCGTGGCCTCTTGTGTCACCGGTGACGAGTGCGCGGGGGACCAGGTTCGAACCTGCAATAAATGACCCTTGCCGCTTGGCTTTGACTTACGACTCTGGTGGACTTTTGTGGGAGGTTTCGGAACTTCGGGCATTACAGCTGTTTAGGTTAAAAGCAGAAAGAGTTAGGGATCCCCCCAAAAAGAAGACAGGTATAGCTTTCTTAACATAGGAAAAGTCATTTTGGGCTCCCAGTCATCTTATGAAAGAATATAAGAGCAAACAGCTACTATCAGTCCAGGAAATAACCTAATCATATTTAAAAGTGAAGACTGACCTGATGTATATTCATGAATTATCTTTGCAGAATCTAAATCATTTTGAGAACTCAGATACCCTACCAACTGGAGCCAGAGAATTGAGGATGGTGACCCTTGCCAGCCCTCATGACTCTGACCTGGACTCGGCCACCGTAACATGACTTATGTCCCAATTCCATACTATATTCCCCTATGTACAAACTTCTTCATGAATATGCATGAACCCTTAGCTTAAAACTTGCCCAATTTTGTTGTTTGGGGAGATGCTGCTTTGGGAAAGATACCTGCTGTTCCCCTTTATTTGTTGCAAGTAAAACCCTTCCTTTTCCTGTTCTTTGACTTGGTTGTGTACTTTGGCTCAGCACCCACCAAGAAGAGAACACAGTTTCAGATACTAGGATGACTTAAAAACTTGGAAAACATGAGGTACCACATCATGTGAGGCAGAAATGCCAGAGTCGTTGCGGAGAGTGGAAGACCAGATTAAAAGAAAGAGAAGTGAGTGTGCCAGAGAGAATGTACTATACAAGGTTGGAAAAATAATGCATATAGCTGGAAACCTATCAGCAACTATGTTCTATAGTAGGGTCCAGTGTATACTCCTTTATTAAAGCAATAAAGAATGAACTTATAGGAGGGGCCAAAGTAATATTGAGAAGCCCAATGGAAACTGTCCTTTCTAGACTACGGCTGATGGTAAGATTGGGCTCCTTGATAGCAAAGAAGATGATATGATCCTAAAATAATTACAGGTCAGGTGCTCAAGCCTTGGAAGAAAGATGGAAACAATTGTATAACGAATGAGAGTGTTATAATATTTGTATCGTGTCATTATGACCACCAAAGAATATCCCTCATGTAATAGTCACTAGACAACCAAGTGGAAAGATGTAATCAGTTGACATTAACCTTTTTTTTGTTGTTGTTAGGCCATACCTGAGAGCTAGCACAATGGATACAAAACTGGAGTTATCATTATCGTAGGGGTAGATAATAACCATAGGCCCAAAAATATGGACTCTCACCTACCCAGGTTGATTTAACTATGGCTGCTTTCAAGTGTCCAACTTGTCAATAGTGGAAATCAACAAAAGATGAGCTCTCAATGTGGTACCATCTTTCTAGGAAACCAAGCAGATTTTGTAATAGGTTGATTATATTAGACCTTTTCCGTCCTGAAGGCGTAGTGGTTCCTTTTAAAGGGAATTGAATTGTTTTGCCTTTCTTGCTTATAGGACTTCAAGCACCATTATTGAAAGACTTACGGACTGTCTCAACCACTGCCAGGGATTACAATTGCTTCAAACTAAGGGACTAATTTTAGAGCAAAGGGGGTACAGCAGTAGGCATGTAACCATAAGATCCAGTGGTCCTATCACATCCTATACTACCCAGAAGCTTACAGCCAGTTGAAGGAATAATATAGCTTTTAGAAAGTATAACAGATAAGCCAGCGTAAAGATGTTATCATTTAAGAATGGGCATGATCCTCCAGGACATAGTATATTAACTAAATCAGTGAATAGAATATGGTGTTATATACTTAAAAAAATCTTTTTGATGTTTATTTATTTTTGAGAGAGAGGGACAGCGTGAGTGGGGGAGGGGCAGAGAGAGAGAGGGAGACACAGAAGCTGAAGCAGGCTCCAGGCAGCAGTCAGCACAGAGCCTGACGTGGGGTGCAAACTCATGAATTGTGAGATCATGACCTGGCCTGAAGTCAGATGCTTAACTGATGGAGCCATCCAGGTGCCCTGGTACTATATATTTAATAGGGAAAAATACACAGTCTAGGAATTAAGGAGAGGAAGTACGAATGGTCCCAATGCCTTTCTTCCGCTAGGCCCACTTGGAAAATTTAGATTTTTGGTTCCTGAAGTTTTAGGCTCTTCATGCTAAAGATCTTATTTTCCAAAAGGATAAAACTTCCACCAGAGGATACAGCAAAAGAACATTAAACATTAAGCTATAGCTATGGCTATCACCTAATCATTTTGGGCTCCTTATGCCACAAGATTAGTAGACAAAGAAAAGAGTCATCATTCTGACAGAGTTTGATTGACCCTAACTATCAGAGTAAGCATGCAAAAGCCACAGTCTGAAGAGGGCATGATTGCCCTTGGCGCAGAACCCTGGGAAATGAAGGTCTAGATTACTCCACCAGGTGGTGCTAGCTGAGAGTGAAGGGAATAAAGAATGAGTACTAGAATTAGAGTAGGCAATTAGCTAGGTTCAAAAAGGATACCTGGAAGCCAGCAAGGAGGAGGTCATGGCCAACTATTAGGGAAGTCAGAGACCTATCTGGGCAGCATTCCACAAAAAGCCAGATCAAAGCAGACAGACCCAAGATGGCAGGTGCCATGGCAGGAAACCCCTAACCAAATAAGGAAAGCACAAAACCCTGTTTCCCCACCCCAAGTAGTGAATATTCTATCCCCTACTTAAAAATTATGGACAAAAGATAAAAATCCAAACCCCAGGGTTGTAGCTCTTTTTCTCTCTTGAGCTCACCTGCTCTCACATCTCAAGAGTGTACTTTTTGCCTTAATAAACTTTCATGCTTATGTTGCTTGTCCCCTGTGTTGCCTGTCTTTTCTTAAATTCTTTCTCATGACAAGACCAAGATGGTTTGATGACTCCTTTGGTATAGGCTGGGTCAAGGCCCCAGGGTCCAGGGTCTTCTCAATTCACTCAGCAACAGAAGAGGGAGATAACTGTTTGGTAATTACACTAGTTACAGCTAGGAGGGCTGTCTTATCAATGTCCCCCAAAAAAGAGACCAACAAGAATCCTAAAGGAGTTCTTCCCAACTGGGTGAATGTGTACAAAGCAATTAGAACTGAGCAGTGCAAGGACTAGACTATAGTGAATGCTACACTTCACTTCTCAGATCTCGCCTTAAAAAACATGACACTTATTTCTCAAGCTACTGGGAGTTTTGCCTGATGAGGTTTCATAGCTGGATCCTCCATAGGCCAAAGGGTGCTGCGCCTCAGAAGCTTCCTCCTCTTCCTGGGGGCAGACTGCTTTTCAGTTCAGGATGTCTCTGAAGAGCCTTCCTGTGTCCAAAGCTCCCTATGTGGTCAGCTGAAACCTGTTGCAACGGAATTATAAAGTTTAACTTCTCCTTTTGTCTGATTCTGTTTTTCTCACTCCCATGAACACTCCCCAGTGACCCATTGGCATATAAATTTTGGAATTGTTTCCTGGGGAAACTGACCTACAAGAAGATCTTCATTTAGCATTTATTTTTGTGTGACGTGTTATAAGGATCTAATATTTTATTCCATACAGAACACGTAGTGTTCCCAAGGTATTTATTGAAAAATTAGTCAAAAGATGGAAAGGCCCATTGATATGTAATACTAGCACTTTACATATCAATTCTATATACATTCCTTTCCCTTGTCTTTTTTTATTCTATTGATCTATTTGTTTATTCCTGCATTAATACCACATTGCTTTAATTCCTACATAATTATAGTAAATATTATCTGTTAGCGCAAATCTTCTGCCTTTGTTCACTTATTTTAGGTTTATTTTGGATATTCTTAAACCATTATTATGCCGTATGAAGTTTTAAATCCTAGTTTCAAGTTAATAAACACACTGTTTGGATTTAAATTATGAATGAATGGAATTTGCAAACTAATATGGTAAAAATTGACAGCTTTTAATATTGAGCTCTCATCTATTAACATATTATAAATATATAGATAGAGAGCTTCCTTTCATGTTTTCCCTTTGGTTCTTCATAACGTTTTTGATATTCCTACTTACTTTAGTATTGCTATTAATTATTAGTGCTGTTCTTTTTTTTTTCTTTCTGGATTTTTCATCCTCCCTTGAGAATTCTGTACAAGAACTTCACCCTGGCTGTTTACCTTCTTAAAGTACGCATAGTGGACTTACTTGACATTTCTATATTTCCAGATATCCTCTTTCTCGTCCTAGTGAAGAGCAGTCAAATTCTGGAGGACAGTCAGGTTCATCACAGGCTGGCAGAGTGGTGGGATATAAAAGGCACTATGAGTTAGATTCACAGAGCATGAAATGCCACATCACTCAGCATTTTTCAGCAGCTGTACTGAATGTAAAAAGATTACATTACCTTGCATCCATCTTGGTTCTTGAATATTTTGCTGTATTGATTTGATAGTTGCCCATTTTTGATTCTGCAAAAAGAAATTACTGAGCAAAGAAAACTTACATAAAACCAGAGAGGTGTCACCTGCAGTGAAATATAAAAGACTTCTTCAGAGATCCTAGGTTCCATGCAATTTTAAAGAAGCTGACATTGTTTAGAATTGATATGCATGGAGAAAGCCACTCACTACCACTCTTTTTGATTTGGTATTAAAATCCCTCAAAGGAGTGAAGATTAGCATGTAAAACTGCCAGGCCAGGATTTAGTGGTGGATGTTGCAAGAAGTGAAAAGATTTTTTTTTTTCCTATGCCATTATGGAATTAACACATATGGTGTTTAAATTCAGACCTAAAGTATCATATGTTGAAGTAAATCTTGAGTCATTACTGATGTGCTGACTCAGAAAATATTGTTGTCTTCCTTGAGATGAGGAAAAAGCCTGAGGTTTTGAAATGCATACATGGCTATGTGAATCCTGTCTTAAAAGTTATTTGGAATTTTACTTCTTGTTATTATGGAGTATAAGGGTTTGTACTTTATTATCAAAAATGACTAAAAAACTGGGCACTATAAGTAACAACTTACTTATTTACATCCAAATTAGCATACAGTGCAATAATGATTTTAAGAGTAGATTCCAGTGATTCATCCCCTATGTATAACACCCCGTGCTCATCCCAACCAGTTTCCTCCTTAATGCCCCTTACCCATTTAGCCCATCCCCCACCACGACCCCTCCAGCAGCCCTCAGTTTGTTCTCTGTATTTAAGAGTCTCTTATGTTTTGTTCCCCTCCTTGTTTTTATATTATTTTTGCTTCCCTTCCCTTATGCTCATCTATTTCATATCTTAAATTCCACATGAGTAAGGTCTTAAGATATTTGTCTTTCTCTGACTAATTTTGCTTAGCATAATAATCCTCTAGTCCTATCCACTTAGTTGCAAATGGCAAGATTTCATTCTTTTTGATTGCCAAGTAATACTCCATTGTATACATACACCACATCTTTATCCATTCATCTGTCGATGGACATTGGAGCTCTTTCTGTATTTTGGCTATTTTCCATAGCATTGTTATAAACATCATAGTGCATGTGCCCCTTCAAAACAACACACCTATATCCCTTGGATAAATATCTAGTAGTGCAATTGCCGGGGTTCCATGCAAATTAGGATTGTTTTCTAGCTCTGTGAAGAATACTAGTGTTATTTTGATAGGGATTGCTTTGAAGATGTAGATTGCTTTGGGTAGTATTGGCTAAGTAACAACTCTTTTAAGACAGGAGACAAATGCCAGTTCAAGACTGTGCTCTCAGAAAAGGGGAAAAAAAAGGTCAACCTTATCATTTTATTTTCCCAGATTTCTTCTTGGAAGTAGCACAAAGAGGAAACCAATAGTCTTGCTGAGTTAAATAGACAAGTATAGGAATTAAAGGACTTTGAGGCAGCTAGAATTTTCAGGGATGAGTGCTGTAAAGGAACAAACTATGCAGAGAAATAGCTCCAGAAATGTACGAAGACATCTCATTGAATCTTTGGATTGATACCATTTTGCACATGCATAGGGCATGAAACCAGGTAAAGCAAAGCTTCTAAAAAAAGAATAATTACTGAGGAAATGTGAGTTAATCTATTTCCAGAGTTTATACATAATTGGAAATTAAATTTCTATTCTGCAGAAGAGAGAAACCTGATTGAATATACAAGGAATTCAGTAAAGACTCCAGATGGTCTTACCTTAGTCATGGGCTAACCTGAATCTAGAGAAAAGACTAGTCTGGCCCCATTCTAAAATGTGATTAATTGCAAGCTTCAAAAGACCAAAATGATATTTAAATAACTTAACTGCCTTCTAGAACAAAGCCCAACACTTTTTAAGGAAATACGATTTTATCAAGCATTCAACAATGTAAAAAAAATAGTGTCTACAATACTAACAAAAATTTCTAGATATGCAAAGAACTAAGAAAATATGATCAGTAAAAAATGAAAAAAAAATCTTTCAATAGGTATGGTATTTAAGTGACAAAGATGATGGAATTAGCAAAGACTTCCAAACAGCAATTATAAATATGTTCTATGTACTTAAGAATTTAAAGGAAAATAACATGATGAAAGGAGATATGAAAGATATATAAAACATTTCAAATATAACTCTAGAGATAAAAAAATGCCCTATCTAAAATGAAAATTTTTAGATGCCTTAATCACAGATTTAGAGGTTGTAACAGAAAAGACTACATACTTGAAAACAATAAAAAGAAATATAATGTACAAAACATTATACATTTTGTATTGTAACAAAAGCAATATGATGTATCAACAATGAAGGATGGAGACAAAAAAGATGTAAAATTTAAAAAAAATACAGCTTCAGTGATCTGTGGGAAAATATCAAGAAGTCTGAAGAGCAGGAAAAATATATTAGAAAACATAATGGCCTCATTTTTTCCAAATTTGATGAAAACTATAACACAAGAACAAAATTCAAAGAATCCCAATGAACCTCAAGTAGGTTAAGCAAAGAAGAATCACAAAAAAGTGCGTTGCAATCACATTGTTTAAAATGAATAATGAAGAGAACATCTTAAAACCAGCCAGAGGAAGAAAGAGAAAATTGAAAAGTTACAGAATACAAATAACTGCAGAATTCTCATAGGAAATTACATATCAGAAGACAATGAAATTAATCCTTTGAAATGTTAAAAAGAAATAAAAAGACCTATCTAAAAATTTTATTAATCAAAACTATCATTCAAAAGTCAAGATGACAGGACAACAGGATTAAGTAAGA
This sequence comes from Prionailurus bengalensis, assembly GCF_016509475.1. NCBI lineage: Eukaryota > Metazoa > Chordata > Mammalia > Carnivora > Felidae > Prionailurus > Prionailurus bengalensis. The sequence continues at coordinate 72,861,308 of NC_057344.1, read as the reverse complement.
TCATTATGTTGCTATGCTCTGCAAATTTGTTACCCCCCAAATGCAATGGAGAGCAACAGAACCCAGCAACAGTGATTTATATTTGAATTCTGAGCCCTTCTGCAAAATGTATCCCCTTTGGCTTGCATTTGTATACTAATGGCAATAAAAATGTCTGTCTTCCCCATTCTAGTTGACTGTTGTAAAGAGAACATTAGATTATGTATGGTAAAGCATCTCACAAAGATAAGATAATCTGATGTAGTAATAATAATATTAAAAATAACTATAGTAAACACAGAACACTTGTTATTTGCCAGGCACTGTCCTAAACATTTATATTTATTTTTTCACTTAGTTCGCATGATAATCTTACAGGTAGAATCTGTTCTCTCATTTTATAGATAGGAAAACAGAGCCACAGAGGCCTGGAGCAACTTGCTCAAGGCTAACCAATAAGGCTTGGTGCTAGGATTTGAACCTATGTAGTCTGGCTCCAGAAGTTCATGCTTTTAAACACTAGGGCTAAAAACAAAAAAAAAAAAAAAAAAAAAAAAAAGAAAAAGAAAAAGAAAGGAGAAGAGGAGAGAAGAAGAACAAAAAGAAAAGAAAAAAGGCATAGACTCTTAACTAAATGAGAAGACCAGCATTTGAATCCTGGCTTCATAGGCTGTGTTACTGTGGTCAGGCCTCTTAAGCAGTCTCAACTTCAGTTTGCTCATCATAAAATAATACCTACTTTTAAAGTTTATTCATTTATTTATTTTGAGAAAGAAAGAGGGAGTGAGAGCAGGACAGGGACAGGTAAGAGGAGAGAGAGAATCCCAAGCAGGCTCTGGGCTGTCAGTGCAGAACCCGATGCAGGGCTTGAACCCACGAACTGAGATCATGACCTGATCTGAAGTCGGACACTCAACCAACTGAGTCACCCAAGCACCCCAGAAGCAAAGATGTATTTTTAAACATTAAAAAATTAATTTAAAAATTAATAGTTTAAAATATTTTTAAAGAAATAATTACTCAGTGCAAAAATAACATTTTATTGTGGAGTTCATAACAAGCATACATGTATACAAATGGCTATAATAGTGGATGAGGGAAATGAAAGTATATGACTGTAAAGGCATTATACATTATTAGTTTAAAATTATTATTATTATTTTTAAATTTCTTAATCTTTATTTATTTTTGAGAGAGAGAGCATGAGTGGGGGAGGATTAAGAGAGAAAGGGAGACACAGAATCTGAAGCAGGCTCCAGGCTCTGAGCTGTCAGCAAAGAGCTTGACGTGGGGCTCGAACTCACAGACTACGAGATCATGACCTAAGCTGAAGTCAGACACTTAACCGACTGAGCCATCCAGGCACTCCAACTTTAAGATTATTTAATGGTAGTCTATGATAAGTTAAGTCTTTGTATTGTAACCCTACACCAAGAATTTAAATAGAAAAAAAAAAAAGAGGGAGAGCACATAAGTTGATAATTGTAATAAAATGGTAGGAAAGGGGTGCCTGGGTGGCTCGGTCAGTTAAGCAACTGACCCTTGGTTTTGGCTCAGGTCATGATCTCAGGGTTGATGAGTTCGATGGAGCCCCACGTTGGGCTCCACACTGCCTGCTTGGGATTCTCTATCTCCTTCTCTCTGTCCCTTGCCCTGTCTCTCTCTCTCTCTCTCTCTCATTCAAAATAAATAAATAAATAAATATTCAAAAAAATGGTATAGGAAAAAATATGCAATTAATTTAAAAAATACAAAAAAAAGAGTAAAGAAGGCACAAAGAAGAGATGAAATAGAGTATGCACATATATGGAGAGAAAGAGGGAGAGAAAAAAGAGGGGGGTGGGAGAGAAAGAGAGAGGTTTGTTCTAAGAAAGTGGCTCACATGAATATAGGGCCTGGGATGTCCAAAGTCTGCACAGCTGGCTGGCAGTCTAGAGACTCAGAGGAGTTGCTATGGCAGCTTGGATCCAAAGGCAGTCTGGGGCACAGTTCCCTCTTCTTCAGGAGACCTCAGTTTTTGTTTTGTTTTGTTTTTTTCTCCTAAGGCCTTCAATTGATTGGATGAGGCCCACTCTCATTATAGAAAGTAATCTGCTTTACTCAAAATTTACTGATTTAAATGCTAATCTCATTACAAAAATACCTCTACGGAGACACCTAGACTGAGGTCTAGTGCTTGTGTTGTCAGTACATATACTAGACTGACGTCTAGACTAGTTATCTGGATATCGTGGCCAAGCCAAGGCGACACATACATTAGTTATCCCAGACACATTTATACCCAAACAAAGTGATAATTACATAAAATGTAAATTGGCTAAATACCTCCAGTAAAAAGGAAAACTGTCAGATTGGATAAAAAAAAAAAGCACAACCCAACTAAATGGTATTTATAAGACACACTTTAAATATAAAGAAACAGTTTAGAAGTAAAAGGATGAAAAAAGGTATGCCATACAAATACTATTTCTAAGAGAGTGCAAGTGACAATAGTAATATCAGATAAAGTCAACATTAGAATAGTAAATGTAAATATTTCCAGGGATAAAGGACATTTTATAATGACACTTTATCAAGAAGACAGAATAATCTCAAGTGCATTTGTACCTAAAACAAAACATCAACATACGTGAGGCAAAAAATTGAAGGGAGAAATAGACAAATGCACAAATATCATTAGAAATATTAATACTCGTTTATCAGTAACTGACAGAGCAAGTGGACGGAAAATCAGATATAGAAGACTCGAATAACACTATAAATCAGCCTAAACTGAAGTATAGATGAACACTTCTGGTAACATACATAATCTTGACCTATTGAACCACAGTGCTTGTGTCTTAATCCTATATTTTGTGATTATCAGATGTATGGCATTAGCAGTACCATGATTACAGGGCAGAGTTGTCTACTAAGAAGTTAGAATTTAAACCAACGAAGTGGGAAGAAATGGGTAAGAAGATTTAAAAAATGCAAAGAAGTGCATCATAGTAAATGGCTCCCACCATTCAGCAGGGGGCGTCTTATTTCAGTGGTCTTGGGCAGAGGTAGTTTTCCCCTGGTATTAGAAATTTAGAGCTAGCCTTTTACTAGGTCTTAAATTCCGTGGCCTCTGCTTCTGGAGATTCTCTGAGAATTTCAGCTTATGGCTTTGAATAGTGCCATCTTCCTCGTTTTTAGAGTTGGGAAAAAGACAATGTTTTTCCCCAGAAGCATGATTCCAAGGGTCAATCCCTTGCTAGGTCTTGTCCAACAAATATGCAGTCTTTCTCCCATGCTGTTTTCAAGATACCCAATCTTTTGGTCAAAAATCATGTAGAAACTAATTAGATGGTTTCTTGGGATGGCAGTTTGCATGTATGGATAATACCAGATAAGCACTGGCTAATTTATTATAACAATCATAATTATGAGAGCAGAGGAGAGTGAGATCCTTTGCTGAGTTATAGCATATAATTAATTTGTTATCAATTAATGACTTTTGTGAGAATAAGAGGATGTTATGAAAACTAAGAGCATTAATAAAACTTTTGGTTTTTAACTTTTTTATATTAGGTATATTCTGGTTGTCCTTGATTGATTGATTGATTGATTGATAAGAGTATTTTACTGGAAAACTGTTTATAGACAGATCTGTTTATACACAGATATTTCATCATTCTTGAGTATGAGTATGATTTTTTTTTAAATCTGAAAAGTACACAATCATTGGAACATATTTTATTAACACATTTTATTTATGGCTAAGCTAGGAAGGCTGAACCCTTTTAATTTTTCAGATTATTATTTTTTAATAAAGTTTATTTATTTATTTTTGAGAGAGAGCACGATCAAAGGAAAGGCAGAGAGACAGGGAGACAGAGAATCCCAAGGAGGCTCCACACAGTCAGTGTGGAGCCTAACACAGAGTCTAACCACGAGATCGTGACCTGAGCCAAAATCAAGAGTCAGACGCTCAACCAAGCTCCCCAGGAGCCCCCAGATTAATTTTAATCCTAAATTTCATAAATAAAAGCAGACTCACAATAGTGTTTGAAATAAGCAAAATTTGGACAGATCAAGCAAACCTAATTATTCCTTTTGTGTTCTTTTTATAAAATGAAGATACAAATGTTTTGGTTACTAAGAGCCATTTAGGAAAATGAAAGATATTTTGTGTATTAAAAAAATTAAAAATTCTGCTTCAGGTTCGGGGAAGGCCCAGATGATTCATTTTCTGTGGGAAGTGTGTGAGCTAAGAGGTGTGCAGTTGTGCCTTCAGAAGACTGCTGTCAAAATGTGAATATGGTATCTGGGAAAGGTAAGATAATAAACACCTGCTATTCCATAGATACTAGTTCAATTATGAACTTAACCACCTTTCCTGTGGGCTCTGACCCATTGAACCCAACGGTGAGAATTTTAGGGGCAAGAAAATAAAATATGGTTAGGGTAAGTGACTAATTATGGGGAGGTGGGTAGGAGGGTCCTAGGAGAGACACTCTGTAGGGAAAGGGATTCTGGGCAGATAGAGGTACCCAGAGCCCACTATTCCTAGTCTAACCTGGCTCCATCTGCCTCTCAATTTAAGAATTGGAGAAAAGGGGTGCCTGGGTGGCGCAGTCGGTTAAGCGTCCGACTTCAGCCAGGTCACGATCTCGCGGTCCGTGAGTTCGAGCCCCGCGTCAGGTTCTGGGCTGATGGCTCGGAGCCTGGAGCCTGTTTCCGATTCTGTGTCTCCCTCTCTCTCTGCCCCTCCCCTGTTCATGCTCTGTCTCTCTCTGTCCCAAAAATAAATAAAACGTTGAAAAAGAATTGGAGAAAAATGATATCTAACATGTATTAAGCACTTATTTGTAACAGGAAATATTCTAATTGGTTTTTGTGTGCTCATTTGACCTCTTACAAAACCCATGAGATTGATACAATTTTTATTCCAATACTACAAAAGAGAAAACTGAGGCACAGAACGATTATCATGTCCCAAATCACATAGTTAATGCATGAAAGAGCCAGGATCCAGACTTTACAGTTTTGCTCTAGAGCCTTATACCCACCACATTATGTTACTATTTTAATGCTAGCTAGTAATCACCAGCCAAGCCAATGGTAGAAGGAGAGGCTGTTAGTTACTTTACCTGTGGCTTCTAGAGGCCTTGACAAGGCTGCAGGTACCTTAGAGAGGTTGGGTAACACAATGTGGCAGTGGAAACAAGCATTAAATTTGATTTGGATCATCTTGAGTTTGAGTTCTAACTCTGCTATTATTGTCTGGGAGATTGGGGGCATTTGACATCTGTAGGTCAGAATTGCTTCATATATGAAAGAGGGAAATAGTATCTTCTCTGCCTTCTTCACAGCCTTGTGGTGAGATTCAAACTCAGACAATGTATCTCAAAAAGCTCTGTGAACTTCAGTGTTGCATATTAAGGTAAGGTGGTGGAATGCCAACAATAACAGACTAAAGCCACAGCAGAGACCCAGCTTCTAGATTATTCCTGGAGTCTCTTGGTTTGATTAGCAATCTAGGAAAGAAATTCTGTCTTTTCAGACCAATTATTTTTTTTTAATGTTTTATTCTTGTTTTTTTTTTTTGTTTTGTTTTGTTTTGAGAGAGAGAGAGACAGTACACACAAGTTGGGGAGAGGCGGGGTGGGGGGGGAGGGGACAGAGAATCTGAAGCGGGGTCTGTGTTGACAGGCTGACAGGCTGACAGCAGCGAAACCAATGTGGGGCTCAAACTCATGAACCACCAGATCATGACCTGAGCCAAAGTTGGATGCTCAGTCGACTGAGCCACCCAGGTGTCCCTTTTCAGACCCATTCTTAATGTTGAAAGATCTCCACTGCAGTTTGCGGATGGCTGGGTCTCCTACTGGTGCCTGAGGAGAAGTTAAGCTCAATTTCAAATAATTTCAAGTAATTGAGATTAAAAAATTCTATCTAAAATATTAGTATTAGATAATTTGTGAGAAAAGTTGGTTTGAGTCTACTCAGCCAGTGGAGCTCTCCCCTCCATCTCAGGTCAATGGTTCTGCTGAGAATCCTTCAGAAGCCTCCAGATTCTCTTGAACCCTTCAGAAGCCTGGCTCTGGCAGCAGCTGTTGCTTGGGTGAGCAGACTGAAAAACGCACCCAATTTGACAGCTCACTTCAAATTGTAATATCACTCTTTAGTCAGGTGGGGGTCCGTCTATTATGTCTGTTATACATAGTTCAAGAGGGAAGAGGAGAAACGGTTTGATTTTGATTTCAGCTTGCACTGATTAGGGGGTGGAGGAGGACTTTTTCTGAATGCACTATCTGAATGCTGGCAGATGTCTTCTTAACATTGGTACTGGAATTGAGAGTATTTGGGAAAGTATTTTCAATGACTTTCTGGTAGCTGTGGGATTTCATAAGTCCTGAATGTGCTAGTTTAACATTTGTTTAGTTTGACTAGTCTTGTGTTAAAATGGTAGCAAAGAAAGCTCCAAGGGTCATTTTGAAGGAGGGTTGTTTTGAAATGTCGTGACAGGCTCATAAACTAAAGGTCATAACTGTGACCAGTTGATCATTAATTTGTTTTTCTGCCTCTGAGCAGACCAGATCCTGCGTATTCGCAGCAGACCTTAATGCTGATGATTGGAACAATGAAAAATGCCTGTGCTTTTAATGCTGCATTCAGAGGTCATGATGTATAAAGGAAAAAATGCTGAGCTGGAAGCCTGGAACTTGGGGTCTTACCATCTTTCTACTCTAATGGGCCCTGTGACCCCTCTCTGTCTATCTTTTTAACCTTTACAATAGAAACCTCTAGATAGAATTCTGGGGCTAGTTGAGGAAATGTTTTTTCCAAAAGTTTTTTTTTTTTTCTTTTTTAATTTACATCCAAGTTAGTTAACATATAGTGTAATAATGATTTCACAAATATAATTTAGTGATTCATCACTTACAAAAAACACCCAGTGCCCATTCCAACAAAATGTCCCCCTTAATGCCCCTTGTCCATTTGGCCCATCCCCCCACCCAAATCCCCTCCAGCAATCCTCAATTTGTTTTCTGTACTTAAGTCTCTTATGGTTCATCTCCCTCCCTGTTTTTATATTATTTTTGCTTCCCTTCCTCTATGTTCATCTGCTTTATATCTTAAATTCCACATATGAGTGAAATCATATGATATTTGTCTTTCTCTGACTGACTTACTTTGCTTAGCATAATATATGCTAGTTCCATCCATGTTGCTGCAAATGGCAAGATTTCATTCTTTTTTGATGGCTGAGTAATATTCCATTGTATATATGTGTGTGTGTGTGTGTGTGTGTGTGTATACATACATATATATATATATATATATATATACATACATATATACCACATCTTCTTTGTCCTTTCATCAGTCAATGGGCATTTGGACTCTTTTCATACTTTGACTATTGTCAATAGCACTGCTATAAATGTTGGAGTGCATGGGCCCCAATATAGTACTCCTGTATCCTTTGGATAAATTCCTGGTAGTGCAATTGATGGATTGTAGAGTAGATCTATTTTTAATTTTTTGAGGAACCGCCATATTGTTTCCCAGAGTGGCTGCACCAGTTTGCATTCCCACCAGCAGTGCAAAAAGGTTCCTCTTTCTCCAGGATTTTTTTTTAATTTAGGTTTTATATTTTCTGCCTTGGCTAGTTTCATTAATCGTTAGGTTGATGTAGTTGAAAATAATGTAAAGAAGTATTGAAAGGAGCTCCTTAACATTAACTCAGATAATGTAATTAAGAGTTTGGTTCAAATCAGTATATCCTTATTTTTGTGAATAATGAGGGTGTTAATCACATTACTGTTTTATGGTAATCCAGTATATTCAGGATTACCTCTTTAAATAAAGATGATGCTTGGCCCCTGTCCTTGGAATCTTGTATCCCACGTGTGATTCCAGCCACACTATTCCTCCACCCACCCTCTTCTGATGTCTCCCAAGAGAGGGCTAATTATCTATTAAACTAGGCAGATCTGGGAACATGAATTGGATTCTGTTTTATTGGCTGGGATGGGTGTATTGCTGTGGCTCCGTGATTAGTACTTGTGTGTGACTCTCCTGCTCTTTGAGGGATACCCAACAAGGTTGCTCTCTGTCGTTCTCTTTCTTCTGGTTATATAGCTGAGCATCCAAGAGGATCCATGTTCCATTGGTTCCTAGCTCTTCATGCTGAATTAGCCTAGTCCTAGGCATACTGAAGATTTACTTTTAGAAGAGTGAAGAATGTAAGAGTCCTACTTAGGTTCCTGTCTGAGTCACATACTCCAACTCAGCTTTCACCAAAAGGCCCTACTTTGACAGTCTGTAATACTGGCTCACTTGTAAATAAATACTTGCTTCACCATATGACCAGTCTTACTTTCCCAAGTTCCCTGGGACACATAAGGATGAGTAATAATAGCTCAGCACTCAGATATTCCTGATTCTCTGATAGAACATTCTCAGAATAATATCATTTTTTTAACTCACAACAGCAAGTGTCCCACACCTTGTTTGTCTGACTGACTTTTGCTTTTGTCTATATTACAATGGAAAGCATACTGACTTGGCTGTCCTTCATTCTATTCTCTTCCAAGCTAAATCTCTTACTCCTTCTGTATCTTTGGCCCTTAATTTCCTTAACTGTAAAATGAAGAGGTTGAGCTGGATCCTTTCAAGGTCATCTTTAATCTTTGACATTCTCTGCTACTGAAAATGTCCTTTTGGATGTTCAGAGCCCATTTAGAACATTTATTTTTATTTTTAATCTTTCCTCGGAGTTTCCTTTTGAGTCTCAGTCTCTCTTATTCCGTCTCACTCTCTCTGTATTTTTCTGACACACACACTCTTAAATATCAGTGAATTAAATACATTTTCTGTGAATGGAGAGCAAATTTTACATGACACGAAATGCTCATGGGGAAATGGAAGAAAACAGCCAGAGTAATGCAGGTCTCACCATATTGAGGAGAGCTTTTAAAGAGCAGCTTCAAGCCAGATCTCCTGGTGCCAGAGGAAGTAGATCAAGCAGCCTCTAATAGGCCTCCTTTATAGCTTTTTCACATAACCCAAGGTATCATATTCTTTAAAAGAGTGAGCCATGCTGCACTCTGAAAAGAGCTTAATGTTTCTGTGAATAACATAATTAAAATGAAGATTCACATCAATGACTTAATCTGGGCCATTGCTTTATGAAGAAGTTCAGCAAGAAGGATTTATTCAGAAGGCCTGTGGAGAGGGGAATAAAAATGAAAATATGACTCGGCTCTGGAGCTGGAGGTTACAGGGTCGTGGAAGATAGTTGCTGCATCCAAGCTGGATGAAACACCTCTGCTTGGAAACATAGGCCAAGTGGACAGGAGAAAAATTGGACAAGCAAAGAAGCGTAAAATCTGAGACAGGAAATTGAATATCTCAGCACCAGTCCATTGGGCTCCACCTCCATACCTGTAGAACCCAAGAGGAGAGCTGGCAGGAGCTCAGCACCTGTGACATAACAGAGAACAGAGCAAAATGAGTGGAAATTCAGCAACTATTCTATGTGGGTCTATGCTATAAAGTCTTCTTCTCCTTTTGTCTTTGCATCTTTCAGCCAAGTAGTATGAATGCCATCTTTCAGACAAGGAAACCAAGACTTGAGGACATCGTGTGGTACTCCAACGTCACAAAGTATTTAAGGAACAGAAACAAGGTTGAACATTTAGGGTCTGACCTCAAAGGCTCCTCACTTGACATCACTTTCTGTGCATTAGAGGGATGGCCCAGCTAGAGGCAGAAACTGTCCTTCCTACTTGGCCAAGAAGAGTATGAGAATTTGATTCTAGAAGGTCTGCTTTTGTAACACAACACCATTACAAGGGCTAAAAGTAGAGCTACCAGACAACAGGGATTCATGTGTGTTTAACCCAAGAGCTTTCAAGGGATTAGAATTGGTGGTAGTGTTTGTGTAGATCTTCAATATTATCTTCATACCCTGGGGGAAATATCATTTGCTCTGTCAAACCCTTATTTGATTTCACACCATGCTCTCTGTTGAGTACCTGGTGCTTTGTGTGTTTTGCTGCATCACCTCATGTGGAGGAGAAAGGTCAATCAGAAGTGGTACAAAACGAACCAAAGTTATCACCAACTTTTATCATCCCAGAAGAAGTTCTATTTCATGCACAAATTGCTTGGCATACATTATTTATGGAGTTACCCAATGAAAATGACAAACTCAAAAACAAAATAATGACTTCTATTCACACACGGAATTTATCTTCCAATTCTAATTATTATTTGGAGAATTTAAGGGAGTTTTGGCCCAAGTCAGTAGAATGTAGGTTTTTTACTAAATTCTTTTGCATGTTTGGGAGATCATTTTCCATGGATCACTCATATTTCTGTGTCTTATGACAGAGATACTAAATGCCTTCTCATTGTTAGCTATCTTTTACTGTTTGTATAGCAAACAGCCTTGAAAAAAATAGTGTCTTTCTCCAAAGGCATACTGAACTATAGAGGGAAAAATAAAGTCTCTGTAGAGCAAAGGACAAGTATACATACTGCCAATTATATAAGGTTAAGGCTCCTTTTCTTTAATACAAACCACTCTGGGCACAGCCGTGTATTTGGGCCCATTCGTGTCCCTTCTGGGGGACTTGGAACAAGGGGGGAAATGTAAATAGGCTAATACTCATGCTGTCTGCTATGCCATGAGTAAATAGAGTCCTTTGCCTCTGACCCAGAAATCTTATTTCTTCTGCTAGCATCCATGAACTGCTAATAAGTTGTGGCATCTTTTTAAAAAATGAGCACTAAAGGGGCGCCTGGGTGGTGCAGTCGGTTAAGCGTCCGGCTTCAGCCAGGTCACGATCTCGCGGTCCGGGAGTTCGAGCCCCGCGTCGGGCTCTGGGCTGATGGCTCAGAGCCTGGAGCCTGTTTCCGATTCTGTGTCTCCCTCTCTCTCTGCCCCTCCCCCATTCATGCTCTGTCTCTCTCTGTCCCAAAAATAAATAAACGTTGAAAAAAAAATTAAAAAAAAATAAATAAAAAATAAAAATGAGCACTAAAAAAATATAACTTCTCGAAACAGAAGTTTTAAAGATTTACATTGCCTTCCATTGTGATTATTGAATTTGAAATGAGCTCTGTGCAGATGTGAAAGATCAGCTTATTAAAAGTGGAAACAGGTAGAACTCACAAATGCAGAAAACACTGAAGTCCCAGGGAATATCTGAGTGGCAGTATAAATTATTTAAAGAAATTCTTCAGGGCCAAACCCTTACCTAAAGCTCAGTTTGATCTAATATGTAGTAGAAATATCACTGATGTTTGTTAAACTGAATGAAATAAAAGCCATTTTGCTTACCTCAGTACACACATGATACCCGTGGCCAGCATCTAGTTAAACATTTACAAAATTTGTCAACTTCATTGATGGAAAAAAACCTAGATTTTAGACATGGAGAGAGAGACGGGGAAAAAACAATATTGCAGAAGGACTTTGAAAGGCTGGGAAAATACAATTCTGAAGAAGGACTTCCAGCACAAATATGATTTAACAATAGAATAATCAATTTTCTCAAAGAACATGAAACTTCTCTGAACTATTCTTATCATTTAACAATAGGAGGAAGAGGGTGATGTTGTAAATAAACCATATATGTGCATGTATATCTACCTGCATATGCTTCACATTTGCAGAACTAGACTCAGACGTGTTATCTAGGCCTGGAGTTGAGGTTGATAAGCTAGTGTGCAGGCAGCTGGGCTTGCCAAACCTTTAGGTTAGGGCTTTTTTGCAGAGCCTGTTTTTATTTGTAAATGTGCACCTTTGCTAGGAGTCTGACTGCTTGTACCCAGAAAAGGTTCCTTCCAGCTCCATTCCCATCACTCAGTTGATGCACCCCAAATTGGTCTCATTCTTCATGCCCCAATAAGGCTATCCATATAGTTTAGGACTTTTATAGAAAGGGCTTCACCTTATTTCAGCTGCTGTTTATTGTTATTTTTATTGTCCTTTATGCTAATGGATTTATTATTTTCTTCATTAACTTTTATGCTTATTAACTGTCCATGTCCCAGGTCTCTACCTTATTTTTTAAACTTTATCTTTTATAAAAATATAATTTCTCACACACTCACATATATGCACATATATATGTAACATGTTGTATACAGATGCGTGCAATAAAAATGTCTGTGTAGTCATCAAACAGATCAAGAGAATTCTGGAAAATTCTGGAAGCCTCCTTTATACTTCCTTCCAATAAGTACCCCTCCCTCCTCTCAAAAGTAGTCAGTATCTCGAGTTCTTACATCAGATAGGAGTTGGTCTTTTTTGAACATGATGTAAATGGAATCAGACAGTATGTATTCTTCTATGTCTGGTCTCTGATTTTGAATTATATTTGTGAGATTTATCTGTATTATTGCATATAGCCATTGTTCTAGTACACACACACACACACACACACACACACCATGCTTTTTACAGTCTACTGTTGATAGACTGTTGGGTTGTTTCCAACATTTGGCTAGTATGAATAATACTGCAAGAATAACTTTTACACATCTTTTGGGGTACATATGTATATCATTCTGTTGGAAATATAACTAGGAGTGGAACTGGTAGGTAGGGTACATACATGTGATGTTAATTTTATGTGTCAATTTGACTGGCCATGGGGTGCCTATATTAAATATTATTTATGGGTGTGTGTGTCAGAGTGTGGATGAGATTAGCATTTGAATCAGTGAACTCAGTAAAGCAGATTGCTCTTCCCATTGTGGGTGGGTGTCATCCAATCCACTGAAGGCCTGAATAGAACAAAAAGGGACCTAAGGAGGAATTTGCCTGGCCTTGCTTCCTGACTGCTTAAGTTGGTCATCTTATTTCATCTTCTCTGGTTCTCAAACTGGGGTTTAAACTGCCAGCCTCCCTGGTTCTCAGGCCTACCTATAAACCTGGACGGAATTAAACAACGGGCTTTCCTGGGTCTCCAGTTTGTAGAAGGTGGATTTGGGAACTTCTCAGGTTCCATCATCATATGAACCAATTCCTTATAAATTTCTCTCTCTCTCTCTCTCTCTCTCTCTCTCTCTGTCTCTCTCTCTCTCTCTCTCTCTCTCTCTCACACACACACACACACACACACACACAGAGTTAACTTTGGTCAAGTTTCTAACCTCTGCTAATTCTGGTAATATGTAATTAAATACTGGAAAATTATAGAGATAATTTGAGGTTCTAGAAGATTTTATATTTCTCCAGCAAGAATTTATTTTTCCTTCTAGGAGGCAAGTGTATATTACTTTAATGCATTTAGCATTTGAGATGGTCTGAAGCTCTTTGTGAGGTCTGGCTTGTTTTTGCTTCATTACTACTCCTAGAGTATAGATTTTCTGAATTCTTATCTAAAAACCTTGGCTGCTTAGCATAGTCCTTCCTTTTGGAGCTGCCAGAGTTCATAACAACAAACAAAACGATAAATAAACAAACAAAAAGACTGCCCAATTAATTTTGAACTTTGAATTTTTAAAAAAAATTTATTTTTGAGAGAGAGAGAGAGAGAGAGCGAGCACACACATGTGAGCAGGAAAGGGGTAGAGAGAGGTGGTGGTGGGGGGCAGAGGATCTGAAGTGGGCTGTGTCCTGACATTAGAGAGCCTGATGTGGGGCTTGAACTCAGGAACTGTGAGATCATGACCTGAGCTGAAATCAAGACTCAGATGCTTAACTGACTGAACCACCCAGGTGCCCCTGAACTTTGAATTTTTAATATTATATGAGACATGCTTATACTATCTTATATTATCTTATGATTTTTTTTAATCTAAAATTCAAAGCTAGCTGGTATCTTGTTTTATACCCAGCAATCTTACCTCCCCTTTTTCAATTTCCCATTAGCCAATGAGACTTTTGAAGGTTCTGTTCAGCTTCTCTCCTACCAGTTTCTATTTAGTTTCTGAAATAGTGTTGGAAATAGCAACTACCTCAAGGGGAAATGTGGTGCTGAATATTGACTCATTCGTGAGCTTCCCTTCTTTCTTGATCTTAATCTCTAAAGTTCTCACACAAATGTACAAATGTAACTGCCTGATATTTTCTAGAAAATGTGTAAATATTTTATTTTAGATACCAGCAATTGGAATGCAACCCCCAGGTTGTCCATGATTCAAATTTTAAATATATTTACTAAGGTAACTATTTCTGGGGTGCCTAGGTAGCTCAGTCAGCTAAGCGTCTGACTCTTGATTTCAGCTCAGGTCATGATCTCACGTTGTGAGATCAACCCCGCACTAAGTGTGGAGCCTGCTTGGGATTCTTTCTCTCCCTCTCTCTGCCTCTCCCCCACTGTCTCTCAAAAATAAATAAGATTAAAAAATAAAGTTGCTATTTCTGATTTATGGCTATCATTAATAATAGCAATAATAATAATAATAATAACAATAATAACAGAAGATAGCATAGTAAGCACAAAATGTGTGTCTGTCAACATTTTAAGTATTTTACATTAATTGACTAATTTTCATAAAACTCTTTGAGGCAGGTACTGTCATTATGTCCATTTTTCAGTTAAAGTTTTTAGCAAATCTGCATCTGATGTCTGTTAGGGACCAATAAGCACAGCCACAGAGAATTTATAAAACATTTACTGCTCTCACTTGGAGCTTGGCACAGTGCCTAGTATTCATGATCACCCCATAAGTAAGAAATTACGGTCACTGGACAGTATGCTACTCAGGTGGTACAAATTATGTTAGCTAATTGAATTTAGTTGGCCTTAGGAATGTCCACCTCATTTAGGATGCTGGTCTTTCAACATCATTATACTTTTGTTGTGTGTTTTCTCAGACAATTTTGGAACTATGTTTTTCATACCCTGTTTCAGCAACAGTAACCCAATATCCCGAACACATCAATGTTATCTATTCTGGGTGAAGAAAGTTAGAGTGACAGAACCTACTCAGTTATCTTTCTTTCTCTCCTTTGTGAACTTAAAACTGTCTAGAAATCTCCAGAGCTCTGGGGCAGCATGAGTTTTTGAAAAATGTCCACTCTGACTCCAACCTGATTGTTCTGGAAGTTTCATAATAATAAAATATGATTCCAGCCCATGGGCATGGTTGATTGATCCAGTAGTGGAAACCTGGCACAAACTGAGTTGATTTGAACTCTTCTCTAACATTTTGGGAAAATCAGTTGAGGAAGAACCTGAGCTTTAAGATATAAAGGAGCCATTTCTTGGTCCCATTGCAGATGGCCTGGAGTTTTCTCCTAAATTTGGGAGTTTCCTGTTTGGAAACATTGAATCTTTATTTATCCTAAGAGAATTTAAGCAGAACTCTGTTATGAAGTATTTTGATGGGTTTTAAGGTTCGTGAGGGCCTTGACCATGACATTTTGCCACTCGCAACCTTTGCAGTGATGATCCTAATTGCACTCATGTTTGTTGAGGACAGAGCAGGAAGTTGGAAGAGGTGACTTTGTATGGCTTACTTAGGAACAACTGGTTTAAACACATAAATTCTTCTTTACCAGTGCACTGGTTCTTCAGTTAACTTCAGAGGATGTCATGTAATCTCTTTGGACCAAAAAAAAGAAAACAAAAACAAAAACAACCCCCCCCCCCATCCTCTTTTTTCTTTGCATTTATTTACAATGTAGAAGAGAGATGACACAAAATCAAACAGAAAACAATATAGGTTCACAGCTGCAACAAGTCAAAAAAAATCTCACCAAAACAGTGACATAAACAGGGACGACTGAGGGTTTTTACAAGAACCATAAAAAGAGTGTACATAGAAATCTGAATCTTCCATGAGACCCAGAGCCTCCATCCAATGCAATTTTTCTTATCCAAGAAAGTCTGGTCGCTGAAAAGGAAAGAAAGACAGAAGGACAAGAGAAAGTGACAGAGAGGGAATGGAAGCAGTGAGGAAAGATATACAAGTCTTATAAAAGTGTCATGCAGAGAACTTGAGAAATCGTCAAAGCAGAGGTGACTTGAAGTAACAGATGATTCAAGCAGGATGGTTTCAACAAACAGTAATATCATCAAAGTGAGGGACACAAGTAAAAGTCAGAAAGAAGACAGCAATTCTGCTCTCTGTCAGAAAGTCACCTTGGGTACATAGATCCAAAAATGCAGAGGGCAGAGCTGAGGAACATTGCTTGTGGATCAATATGACTGCATCATTTAATCAATGACCTTTATAGGTGACATTCTGATGGCCATCAACACGAATTTGGAGCCAGAGAGACCTGAATTTAAAACTCAACTTTCTGCATGTTTTCTTATCTGCAAAATGTAAATAATAAAGTTTATCTATTTCTCCGTCTCCATCTTCATTTTGTGGTCAGGAACCAGAGTAACCAAAGACATGAACCTGTCTTGAAAACAACATTCTGAGAAGCAAGGGGTGGATCTTTGATGCTGTATGTAGTAGGGTCCCATTCTCTCTGCTGGTATTGGGGATATTGAACACAGTGTCCCTTGGTCCTTAGAGACTTCACTTCTAATAGTAATATTATGAGATTCTGATCATACAAAACTTTTCATATATGAAGTATATATGTTCTGAAGCGTTCAAAAACTGGATATAAATAAAGATGACGGGATCTATCAAAATGCAACAGTGCAGACACACCTGTGTCTAATGCTACCTTTTTTTCATGCTTTTCTATTTCTAACTCAGTAGAGCATTTTAAAGTCAACTGCATCCAAACAGTACCATTTCATGTCACAGAGGCTAAGTCAACTCTCTAAAATAGAGAGTGCCACCTCAAAAAAAAAAAAAAAAAAAAGCTATCTGGGAGAAAGAATAATTCTACTTGAAGAACAATGGACTAAAAAAATCAGAAACAAGACCAAAAGAAGGTAAATGTATTTCCTCAGGCAGACTCTGTAGTGCATTATTTATTTTACTTCCTCTTTCAATAAATAAGGAACTTGCCAAAGAAGAGATCTGCTTTTTACACTTGACCTTAAGGACTGTGTATACATTTAAAATGAACACACTGCCATCTTCTTGAAGGAATTCTAGTATGATCATCATTTACAAATGTTTTGCTTAGAGAATAAGGCATGGAGTGGTGTTCTGTTCACTGAATAAACCTCTGTTTATTTTTGTTTGGTTGGCTGGTTGGTTTTCCCCCATTGCTTCTTCCACAACCACCTACCAATTGTAGTAGAAATGTTCATGTTGCATTTGCGCTTACAGAGACTTCCTGTCATTGGATAGCATGGAAAGTCAAGAATATTAACTCAAAATGTTACACTTCTACAGCCTATTCATTTCTCAAATTTGTTTTTGGCAGGAGACAGCAACATTTTCGCCATTGCTTCAGTACGAGACTGAGGAAATTACTGTTGAGTGCATCTCTGTTGTCCAAGGTCATTTCCTAGGTGATGGTATCCAATTTAGATTATGCTGTAAGCAGCACAAATGTTAACTAAGTAATTCATACAAAGGCATGTATTAAGATAGACAGATGGAAGAGAAGAAACTCATGCCAAAGAAATAGCTACGAAGCTGGTTATTGTGGTTCCTTTTTCTAACTCATCCTGGAAACACTGAAATGTGGTTTGAGGCTAATGTCCCAATTAATAGAGGGGCCTTTTTATTGGCATTATTAGCTATCTTGCAATACAGTATCATAGAGCACAAGGATAAACATAGCTGGGTGAAATTCTACAGTCTATAGCAGGAATAATGGTAAAAGTGTCAATTTGCTGGCAAAAGCAGGATAGTGTGTGCCTGCATCTTTTCTTTATGTGCTTTTTTTTTAAATTAAAAAAAACTTTTAGTTTTTTTTTTTTTTTTTTGAGAGAGAGAAAAAACGTGCATGCGTGTGCATGCATGAGCAAGGGAGAGGCAGAGTGAGGGGGAGAGAGAGAATCTTAAGCAGGCTCCACACCCAGGATGGAGCCCAACCCAGGGCTCTATCCAAACACAAGATCATGGCCTGAACTGAAATCAAGAGTCGGCTGCTTAACCAACTGAGCCACCCAGGTGCCCCTCTTCATGTCGTTTTATGTCCTTTACTTCTTTTCTCTTACTATCTGTGTATTGAGAAGTGCTCCCCAAAGAGGCCTACGATCAAATCAATTTAGGAAATTGCATATGCCAGGCTCCTCTTGGATATTTGGAATGAGCAGAATGTCAAAGGACTGAGGAGTTCTGTGTAAAGAACATATTTAATCCAGCTTTGTCCTCAGCTGTTTGACCATAAAACAGTTTTGATTGCTTTTTGTCACATGACATTTACATGAATAGTAGAGTGGGGAATCTTTGGGTTTTTTTTTTTTTTTTTTTTGTAAACTAAAGTAGCAGTCAAAAGCTATGGATTTTTAACTGTTTTTTTTTCCTTCTATTTTGCTGGTTATGTTTTTTTTGTTTTTGTTTTCTGCTGGTGAGACGAGAGCTCCAGTAGTGGTATTAAACATTGAGTGAGCCAGTGTCTCTTTCCTGCCAGGTTTCTCCAGGTCTTAGGGTTTGTCCATGACCAAAGCTCTCCTTTTCTCTTCTCATGGTGCAGCCCCCCTGCTCCCGTGGGCACCCACTAAGGCAGAAGGTGAGATACTCTATTGTTTTGTGTCTCCTTAGTGCTCTAACCCAGGGATCAGAAGTTGGCTTTGGAGGCCTGAATGTAAATATTATATATTATTCATTTATTGATGAATACAAAGAAAAATTTTCCAATTTTTTTTTCTGGTATTTATCTTTGCTCCATCTCCCATGTTTTTCAAGTCAAAATTAAAAAAAAAATTCTGGGGGCGCCTGGGTGGCTTAGTCGGTTGGGCGTCCGACTTCAGCTCAGGTCACGATCTCACGGTCCGTGAGTTGGAGCCCCGCGTCGGGCTCTGGGCTGATGGCTCAGAGCCTGGAGCCTGCTTCGGATTCTGTGTCTCCCTCTCTCTCTGCCCCTCCCCTGTTCATGCTCTGTCTCTCTCTGTCTCAAAAATAAACGTTAAAAAATTTTTTTTCTAAATAAAATAAAAAAAAATCTGGATTGCAAGTAACTTGTTCTGTGAGTATTCTTCAAGACAAGCAAATATTTCTACTAAATTTTATTTATTTTTTTTTTTAATTTTTTTTTTTCAACGTTTATTTATTTTTGGGACAGAGAGAGACAGAGCATGAACGGGGGAGGGGCAGAGAGAGAGGGAGACACAGAATCAGAAACAGGCTCCAGGCTCTGAGCCATCAGCCCAGAGCCTGACGCGGGGCTCGAACTCTCGGACTGCGAGATCGTGACCTGGCTGAAGTCAGACACTTAACCGACTGCGCCACCCAGGCGCCCCTCTACTAAATTTTAACTTGACAAATGAGCGATGTCTTGCAATACCAGTAGTATGTGATGCTGAATGTCACATGATCACAGCCGAGTCAATGGTTCTTGAAACTCGCTTTGCTATACAAGTGCTTTGGATTGCAAGCATGTTTCTGGAACATATTATGCTCACAAACCAAATTTTTACTGTATTTATAAGTTAAGGTAATGCTCACTGAAGTAACAGGAAAACACCAAATCTCATCCACTAATCCAATACAAGTTTACTTCTCTATTCATGAAGTTCAAAGTAGGTTCTACTATGTTGTGGCTCCATGATCCCCTTTGTTTGGCTTCCAAAATCTTTACAAAGGGAAAAAAGAAAGGAGGGTCACATTTGGAGGTTTTACAGGCCAGTTCTGAAAGAGGCACCAATCACTTTAGCAGTCATTATATTGTCATGGGCTACAGTTCAGTCAGTCACACAGAACACACAACTGTAAGGAAGATCAGGAATGATAGTCAAGCCATCTGCCTGTGGAAGAGGAGGAATGGGTCCATTTAACAGCAACCTAAACACTGTCATGACATTGAACATCTCTAACCCCTGGGGGAGATTACATTTCAATTATTTTGGGAGGAATTTCTAGCTGGTAGCAGAATTAAAATGAAAGGCAAAATATTGTATTTCACCAATGCCAATGCCCTTACATGTTTCCATGAGCATAGATCTTCTAACCCAAAAAATTTGCCAAGAAGACAAATGTGATAAGCAGTGCAAAGATTACGTTGTGAGCTTGATCCCGGTTTGATAGGAAGATGAATAATGGAGAAAAGACAAATATTCATGAAGTTTACACAATCCTCTGAAAGAGTCATCTTTATGTAAGCAATTATTGCACTACATTTGTGTTTCATTAAAATTTTAATGGACAGTTTAGGCTTTTAAAGCTTTGTCTTATTATATTACAAAACCTGTACATCTTACTTATAAGCCAGTTTCCCGACAGCAATAAACTTTAAAACCTTGCAAACGTTACATTCCATTTGCTATACATGCCACATTGCATTCTTAGGAGACAATTTTGTAATGAACCTCATAGATTTAATATGCTTATTAAGAGGGAAAAGTTTTCAAAGTCACCACCTTTTCGAGTATCCAAAACTTTCTCTAGATTCAGAGAAATAAAGGAAAGCAATGTTATAAATATCTTCATAAAACAAAATATATACAGGATAATGTGTTCTCTCGCTGTAATTGATAGTATTAAGAACAGCAATTAATGAGGAAAATTGGGGTTTTGGTTTTTAAGAAACTTTACTCAAGGTTTAGATTGATTTTTTCTTTTTTTTTTCTTTCCAAGTTTTTATTTAAATTCCAATTAGTTAATATATAGTGTAATATTAGTTTCAGATGTATATTTTTGTGATTCATCACATACATACAACACACGGTGCTCATCACAAGTGCCCTCTTTAATACCCATCACTAACCCATCCCCCTGCCCACCACCCCTCCCGTAACTATCAGTTTGTTTCATATAGTTAAGACGCTGTTTCTTGGTTTTCCTCTCTTTCCCTCACCCCTAGCTTGTGCAATTGTTTTGTTTCTTAAATTCCACATATGAGTGAAATCATATGATACTTGTCTTTCTCCTACTGACTTATTTTGCTTAGTAAATACTCTCTAGGTCCATCCACATCATTGCAAATGGCAAGATTTCATTCTTTTTATGGCTGAGTAATATTCCATTGTGTATATATACCACATCTTTATCCATTCATCAATCGATAGACATTTGGGCTCTTTGCATAATTTGACTGTTGTAGATAATACTGCTATAAACCTTGGGGTGCATGTATCCCTTTGAATTAGTATTTTAATATTCTTTGGGTAAATACCTAGTAGTGCAATTGCTGGATTATAGGGTGGTTCTATTTTTAACTTTCCAAGGAGCCTCCATACTGTTTTCCAGAGTGGCTGCACCAGTTTGCATTCCCACCAACATTGTAAGAGAGTTCCCCTTTCTCTGCCATCCTCGCCAATGCCTGTTGTTTCAGATTGATTTTAATAACTACTGGTTTAGTTGCTTTCAACAGTTTATGGTTCAATTATGGAAATTACTTTTAAAAAATAATGATGCTTACAGGATTTTTGCTTGACATTTTCCTTCCTTGGTTCTTCCTTCTAGATTCTTCTCTTCCTTCCAAATTTCTACCAATTCCTTTCAAAGTTCTTCTAAATTTCCTTTTCCTGACCTCTTAACTAAAAGGTGCTGAGTCTTTCTCTAGGAAACATCTTCATATTCTAGGCTCAAGCATAGAGTTAAAAAACAAAAAAAGCAGAGTGTATGTGATTCCTTATGGTATGTTGACTAAGTTAAAATTTGCTCATTCCATTTTTTTCTTAGTTTATTCATACATTGGCCATACAAAGACCAAAACACTTTATTCCCAGGCATCTTGGCTTTTGCAATCATTATGACTATGTTTTGTCTATTTGGATGGATAGTCTTAGAAATGTTATAGCCATTTAAGGCCAAGTTGTAAAGTTGGCCCTTCTTATGCTAGCCACTCTGTGGTTTATGCAGAATACAGACTGGTATTACCAATATGCCATTAGTTGACCAGTGCTATTCACTAAGAAACTTACCTAGAGGCCTGACATTTTACTATTACTTATTATTATTATTAACCAGGATTAATCTCTCTGTATGGTCCATGTTGGGAAAAAAATCAAATTCCCTTGGGAAGTTAAACTCTTCCAAGAAATGGATAAGGAAGCAGCTTAGATTTATTTTAATCTTCACTTCAACCTCAAAAAGAATGTTTGTTCTATGTGCTTCATTTTAATGTCTCTGCTTCTTCTTGCTAGGTAGAGTGTTCAAGACAAGTCTAAAATTTGGTATTTTTTAATAATCAATTCTGAATGCAGGTATAATGCTAATGATCATTTATACAATGATAATTCTCTAAACAGAATTAATTAGGAATTCAATTTTCAGATGATACTTGACCTATCAGAATGTAAGCATGCTATTCTTAATTACCTTATCTCTTAAAATCCAAAAGGAAATGGAATTTACCTATGCAGGAACACCTCTTCACAGATAATTGGTTCAAAATTGAGAAGGGACTAGTGGTTATAGGTGGGAGATTTTAGGCAATGTGAATGTTCTAAAAAAATGTTCTAAAAAAATGTTCTAAAAAATGTTCTAAAGATACAGTGTCAAAACATAGCAGAAAAATGATTGAAGGCATTTTGACTGTAAATTATTTTAGAAAATGTGGAATTCTCTTTGTTATGAGTAAAATATTAAATATTCATAGCACAATGCTCATTTATCAACTGTAATCAGCACTCTATAAAAGTGTTGTGAAATGATCAGAACATGTTAATTACCTAATTAAATACAGATTTGACTAAAATGAAGTATAGCATGTTTAATTTAGACCAATTTACATGTAATTATGTTAAGTTTAAGGGCGCTTTCACCAAATACAGATTTCACAACTCATTTATTCGCTCATCCATTTATTACACAAGACATTTTGTTTTGCATGAGATCAGTATGTTAAGTTTTCTTTGATCAATCTGTGAGCACCCATCTATGGCACCAGGCACTGTGCCAGGGGCAGTTGTTATAGAGCAGTTCAGACAAAGGAAAGAAGGAACTAGCCCTTTTTGGACTTTCAGATTTCTGTCCAAATGTTCCCTCTGCGGGCTTCGCCTGACTGCCCATATAAATTAGGTTTTGCAGTAATTGCTACGTCAGTGCTTGTATGATTTTTATGTAGGACTTATCGCTACTTGTTAATTTGTCTACTTACATATTAGATCTCTGTTCTCTGCAATGTAAGCTTTATGAAGGCAGGCTCTTTACATGTCTTGTTCATATCTTCAGTGCCTAAAACATATTAGATGCCCAACAAACAAAATGAATGAAAGAGATGTATTAGTTAAGGTAGCATGAGGTGGTTTAAGGTAGGAGTTTTTTTCTCAGTGGCATAGAGTACAGTTAAAGTAAAAAATCTGCCAGTCTATAAGAACTAAATAATGTAAACCCATCCAAATGCAAGAGTACATATTCATAAATGTTATAGACATATATTTTAATGCATGTTATTCATGTCCCCCCCCCCCATTCATATGTTGAAAGCTAATCTTTTGGGAAGTGCTTAGTTTGTGAGAGTGGAGCCCTCATTAATGGGATTAATGCCCTTATGAAAGAAAACTCATTGAGCTACCCTACTTTTTTTTGCCATGTGAAGACACAGCAAAAAGATAAGCATCTCTGACCCAGGAAGTGAGCCCTTGCCAGACACCAAATCTGCCAGCACCATCATCGTGGACTGCCCAGTACCTTGACCGTGAGAAATAAATTCATGGTGTTTAGAAACCACCTAGCCTATGTTATTTTTGTTATAGTAGCACAATGGACTAAAACACTGAGGTACATATTAACACGTTATGGAGGTACACATTAACTCATGCTGTAGAGATACATACTAACCTACATCATGGACATACATATTCACAATGTCATAGAGGTGCATGTTAACACATGTTATGGAGGCACATGTGAAGAGCTAAGGAAGCATAGGCATGGATCAATTAACTTTACTTAGGAAAAAATAGATGACATTTTGTTTGGGTCTTAAATGACAAATTCGAGTTTTTCAGGTGAAAAGCATTAATATAGAGCACAAAGTTGAAAATAATCTAAAGGGCTAAAAGTATGATAAGAACTAAAAACAAAGGGCTTGTAGACCTTGCATTTTAAGTTTGAAAGAGACACCATCAAAGCCCTGCTGGTGGGTAAGATCATTTCCAAATTGCTGTTATTGAATCAACCAGCAACTACTCTACATTTTGTTTTCCTTAAGAAAAAATTTTTTAAGCTTCTCTGTATAACCATTGCAATTTCTTCTTTTTGTCTATATGTGGCACAAATCTGCAAATCCTGGCTATGGTGAGATTTATCGGAGACTGGCAGAGGAAGTACTGGTCAGGTTTTGGTCCCTGAAGTTTGAATGGGAAGCACACTGATGACCAGGGGGAAGAGCAGGGGAGAGAAAGAACATGACGGTCACACTATAAAGAAGGTAGTAGTAGTAATTATGAAGGCAAGAAACAAGGGTACCCTCCTGGAGCCCTGTTTCTTTAAGGGTAACTGCTGATATCACACAGCGGGTAGACAGCAGCTCCGTGGAGGGTATAACCAAGTCTCTGGGAGGACAACCTGCCCTTGTCCATTTGGGCCATTGGCTATGAGTGAATAAAATGAAGTGAGTAAATGAGTGTTTGGACTTTGAATGAGTGGGATTTTCTAGAATTTAGATCTCATAGAATCTTCAGATTAAGTATATACAGTTTTTCATAGTGAGTACACTTCAGCCTTAACCAGTATCCTGAGGATGCATTCAAGTGAGGAATATTTGGCTTTCTATGGTAGTTTGTATTGCCTTGATTGAGTTGAGACACATTTAAACAGTGACCTCAGGCCTTGTATTAGAAAAGATTTAGGGGCCCCTGGGTGGCTCAGTCTGTTAAGCGTCTGACTCTTGATTCAGGCTCAAGTTATTATCTTGTTGTTTGTAAGACTGAGCCCTGCATTGGGCTCTGTGCTGACAGTGTGGAGCCTGCTTAAGATTCTCTCTCTCTCTCTCTCTGTCTCTCTCTCTCTGCTCCCCCCACCAACAAAAAACCTTAAAAAAAAGAAAAGATTTATTATGAGGTTTACATATATGTTAAACACAATCCCAAAGACTGGAGTACTGTTAGAGTAAAAACAATCAGTCAGTCCATAAGTATTTTTTTGAAGGTATGCTCTTCATTCATTTGTTTATTCATTTAATTAATTTTTCAAATTCTAGACACGCCTCTCTATTTTTTATGTTCAACACTTTACGGGTTTTTTTCTTAAAGCATAGGAAGTGGCCATTAATAATAGAGGATTTAGTCTCATAATTTTGAGGCAGTTATTGACACATAAAGTTGGTAATTATATATATTTTTTAGCCAGAATGTATTTGTGAGCATGTGTGGAACCAGTGTAGAAGGCATTTCAGCATCTCTCTCAGAGCAAATAATGCACAGAGTTCCTCTAGGACAAGAAGCTTCAAAGAGGGAGAATGTACCAGGAGTGGTTTGGAAGTTAATGACCTATTTGATCTAATAAGTTTTAGATTTTGGTAGAGACATTTTTTTGAAAAAAAGAAACATGCTATTGTGTCTCTCTCTATATATAGTAATGCTTCATATTGATGTAATGTAAAACTAAGCTCAGAGCAAATTGTTTTGCCATTACAAAGTGTTTCTTAAATTTATTATTAATACACGATGAGTTTATTGAGGCAGATCCTGGTGATACTCCAAACATCACATAAAAAGAACTGTACTTGGCACTGCAAAATATACCAAAATACTGAAAAACTTGTTTTCTACTCTGAATTAGGTTCTTTATAGAATCCTGAAATGTTAATTGACTTCGGTATTTGATGTTCCTTTGACCACATCAGAACACAATTGCATAGCGTATAGTGACATTTCTTTCATAGCCAGAAAATTGTAATAAAAAGGATTTAAAAAAAGAACTCTTCCGTGACTTAATCTAAATGTTAGAGCAGCTCACTCTTCATTCTTGTCTGATTTTGCAGAGCAGTAACCAGACGCCCTCCTGCCTCATATGACACATCCAGTAACACGTAGACACATTCATCAATAGTTGTTGACCGCACATCATTTCAGTCAAGTATGGTATGCTTCAGGCATTCTTGCTCTCAGCTAATCTCTCTACTTTTAGTTTTGCCTTTGTTATGGGTCCAAAAACCGTAAACAGTTTACTTGGCCGTGCTCTTTGGTTTCTCTTCAAGGTTGTGACTTTTTTTTTTTTTTTTTGAGAGAGAGCAAGAATGGGTGGTAGCAGGAGAGAGAATCTTAAGCAGGCTCCGTGCCCAGAGCAGAACCCAGTGCAGGGCTCAGTCCCAATACCCTGAGATCATGATCTGCACTGAAATCAAGAAATGGACACTTAAATGAGCCACCCAGGTGCCTCTTCAAGGTTGTGATTTTAGATTTGCCTGTGAATGTTCAACTTTTGGCTACCTCAGATAAATATTCCACCTGAACCTCTCTACACCTGACAGAACTCTTTACCTCTTTCTCAAATTTGTCACCTGGTGAGGCTACCTGGGCAAATGTTTCCTCTTTGCAGTTCAACACATTACCAGTGTGTTGAATATTGGGTGTTTTCAATTTCTTTGGGAATTTTAGGTTTTGTAATCATGGAAATAATAAAAGATGAGTTAACTAAGTGATATCTAAAATGTAATTATTTTTAAAAAGGAGCAATACTAGTGTACTTAAAACCTTGAGCTTCGTTAAAAAAAATATTTGATGAAAATGGAAGATCACCATGATTTTTCAGGATACAGTGTCACTGAGGTTTATGCCTCTTGAAGTTCTCAGGTAACTCCAATAGAACTCAACGTATTGCTTCCACATTCTTTCCCAAA
This sequence comes from Prionailurus bengalensis, assembly GCF_016509475.1. Classification (NCBI taxonomy): domain Eukaryota; kingdom Metazoa; phylum Chordata; class Mammalia; order Carnivora; family Felidae; genus Prionailurus; species Prionailurus bengalensis. The sequence goes on along the minus strand of NC_057344.1, from coordinate 72,834,577 downwards.
TAAATTATCACTACAAATAAATGATATTCCACATATGAAGTAAAATAGTAAAACTGGGCCCCCTGCTTGCTCATCCTGGGAGACTTCATGTTGCCACTAAGAAAGTTACTCAAGGTATATATCAGATTTATTGGACTGAGATAAACTGGCATGAAATCTGATCTGAGGACCATGAAGGATTTACTAATGTCTTTGGTTGACCACAGTCTCTGGGAGAAGCTTTTGCAAGTTCCTGCATGTCAAGAGCTGGAGGCAGGAGAAATCATAGCTGCATGGTCACAGATAACCACAAAGCCTTCCTTCCCCTGCATGTCAGCAGTCTCCTTGGCAACACATTTTCTCTCATGCCTTTGAAAATTGTTTTCAAGTAGAAACAATTTGGGTTGTTTCAGCAATGAAGATGACTAAAACTAAGGACAAGAAATAAGCGTTTTTTCTCCCTAGTAAGAAAAGAGCTCTCCAATGAATGTAAGTTAGTCATTAATTAGGCATTTCACCCATACTTAATACATTCCATAGCTTTGTAGGGGCTCTCTTGCTGAAGTCTTATAAGCTCAGTTTGAAAATATTGTGGGGGCACCTGGGTGGCTGAATCGGTTAAGCTTCTGACTCTTGAATGCAGCTCAGGTCATGATCTAATGGTTTGTGAGATAAAGCCCTGTGTCAGGCTCTACACTGAAAGGGAGGATCCTGCTTAGGATTCTCTCTCTCCTTCCTTCTCTGTCCCTCTCCTGCATTCTCTCTCTCTCTCTCTCTCTCTCTCTCAAAAGAAATAAATAAACATTTTTTAAAAAAGAAAGAAAATACTTTGGAAAACCACGCGACTTCTTCCAGGAAAAGGGCAATTCAAGGTTCATTATAAGAACTGATTCTAGCGGTGCCTGGGTAGCTCAGTCGGTTAAGCATCTGACTTTGGCTCAGGTCATGATCTGGTGGTTCATGAGTTTAAGGCCCACGTCGGGCTCTGAGCTGTCAGCTTGCTCAGGATTCTGTGACTCTTTCTCTTTCTACTCCCTGCCCACTCATGCTCTGTCTTTCCCTCTCTCTCAAAAATAAATAAACATTAAAATTTTTTTTCAAAAAAAAAATAAATCAAGAAGTAAGTATGGTCCATTTTCTGCTTCGTTTTCTGTTTAGTGGAAGAAACCATAATCTTGTTAGTTACCCCCTAGAAAATGGAACAGTGTAGCATCACAATTGTTTCATATTTTTAAGAGAACACAAATTTGCTGAGTCTACATTAAATTTGAAATTACTGATATAAAAATACCGTGTCAATCAAACACTTCTCTTGGAGTCTTGAAAGTAAAAGAAGTAAAGTATTCAAGTAGATGATGATTATTTACAAAATACTTGCCAGCCAAGAGTACAAATCAAGTGTCACCAATATTTCCCTGGCTCTTGGACTCACCTGGTAATGCATCAACTTTAACATTACCTAAAATCTCTCATAGAATTACTGCTGAGCATCTCTGGGCACATACATGAATGTACATTTACCCTGAATGTATTGTATACCATGTTCTGCTTTGACTCTTCTCAGATGCTTATTTGTCTTTATGGTCCATGAGAGTACCTCACAACTACTACATCTGGTAGCATCTTCCCTGGGTGTTGAGAATGTTGTCTGTATCAAGGTTTCTAGTTCTTCATGTTCCTGCTAAACCTCTTCATGTTCCTGATAAACCTGTGTATATTGGGCTCCTCCTTGCACAGAAGCATGATGCTTTGTCTTGGGACAGCAAGGCTCCCACATCAAACAGAATCCATATATAAACAGCTATTTCAGATTCTATCTACAGGCTGTCTTGCATAGATTCAGGCACAGTTCCATGAGGACCAATACAACTTTAATTTAATGATGCCATGTTTCAACTCCTGAATCTCATCCTTCTAATCGTGCTTATGCAATAGACTTCCCTCCATTTCCTGTTTCAGCTGTTTAGTTCCATAAGAAATTTCTTTATTCTTTTTTATTAATTTTTTTAACGTTTATTTATTTTTGAGACAGAGACAGACAGAGCATGAGTGGGGGAGGGTCAGAGAGAGAGAGGGAGACACAGAATCTGAAACAGGGTCCAGGCTCTGCACTGTCAGCACAGAGCCCGACGCGGGGCTCGAACTCACGGACCGTGAGATCATGACCTGAGCCGAAGTCGGACGCTTAACCAACTGAGCCACCCAGGCGCCCCGAAATTTCTTTATTCTTAATATAAACCCTTTGGAAAATTAAATAATGTAAATCAGTGGTTCTGAACATGTAGTCTATGTACCTCTTGGGGTCCATGGGGCCCTTTTAAGGGGGTGCATCAAGTCAAATAAGTTTTACATACAAAACGCCTCCTTTCATTTACAGTGTTCTGGATCTTTAGGAATTTTAGATTCCCAGCATGAATTGAGCCCTATTTGTGTCCTCACCCATACTAATCCCTCTAAAAACTGAAAAATATGTCAGAGTTTACATGAGCTAAAAAAGATCCCGGGGACCAGATGAGAAACCCAATGTTAATGCTCAAAAGGTTTTCATTTTGTATAGGATGAGGTGACTGCCTGTTTTACAGGGCATGGAAACAGGCCTGTGATAAGAGATGGAGCAGTTAGGACTCATTTGTGAGCTACAGTACTCCCTCCTTGTGTGAGGTTTTCCTTTTTGTGGTTCCAGTTACCCGAGGTCAACTGCAGTCTGGAAGCAGATGATCGTCCTTTTTGACATGCCTCAGAAGGTCAGTTGTAGCTTAACGTGACATCACAATGCCTACCCCATTCACTTCACTTTATCTCATCACAGGGGCATTTAATCATTGCGTAGCATCACAAGAAGAAGGTGAGTATAGGGACAGGAAGATATTTTGAGAGAGAGATCACATTCACTTAACTTTGATTACAGCATATTGTTGTAATTTTTCTATGTTATTATTAATCTCTTACTGTGCCTAATTTATAAACATTATCATATGTAAGTATGCGTAGGAAAAAACATAGTAAATATAGGGTTTAGTACTATCTGTAGTTTCAGACATCCATTGGGGGTCTTGCAACGTATGCCACACGTATAAAGGAGGAACATTGTATTTGTCTGTGTTGCCCATGGAATGAGGCCTCATGGTCCTGGCTGAGTGAGTCCTCCCCACATTGCCCAGGCAGAGCTGGCTGACTTAAGCTGGGCAAGCCAGAGCCTTGGGACTGGGACAAAGAAGATATAACAAGTGTCCACTCGTGACTAAGTTGGCCATAATTGTGTACATACAAGAACAGTAGAGAATGCTTGTCTGCAAAGAGAAAGAGGGTTGAAAGGTCTTCAGTGGAACAGAGATAATTGACTATGTGACCTTAGAAAGAGAGAGTCCCTGGGCATCTTGATATTTGATTGCCTTTCAGGTCCTAGTTCCAGGCTTTCACGAAGATGGGCTTGATTTCAGTTCTTTCATTCTAAAAAAAAATCCCCTTGTCCTTAAAAAATTTTCCATTTTAACTTCAACTAGTTGAGTAAGTTTTGTTCCTTAAGAAGCAAATAATTCCTGATGAAGACAAAATTTGATGAGTAAAGCTGCTCATCAGCCCACATGACATTTTTGAGTGATTTTTAAAAAAGCACCTGTTCCTCAAATAAAATATATCTTAAGTCAATATATTACTTACATAATAATTACATAAATTGTGTATGATTGTAGCAATTGTTTAATTATTATACAGCAGTTACAAATGGAAAAGAATTCTGGAAATACAAATACATTTTTTAATGTAAAATTTAATCACAGTAATCAGAAAGTCAAAGTTGTCTAGATATAATAATCATCACCATAAAAGAGTTATACATCTGCTTTTGTAGATAGAAAATTCTTTATGATAGTTTCAATGCTTAACTGCTCCATTATTGGATTTTTGATATAAATGAACCTTAATAGTCTTTCTTGTGATATTGCAGACCTTATGTACCTTTTCACTAATATTTTTGAGAGCTGTGTTCTCTACTGTGGACCAATTTTGCAAAGTTAGGTACAAATGAAACCTACATAAATATTTAATAGTTCTAGTGAACTATTGCAGTAAATATGTAAAATACTTCACTGGGGATCCTTACTAAAATTTAAAACAATATTTTTTTAAGTTCATTATACATTGATGCACATCAATAAAATATTCTTTACCATGTTTACTAATTTTAACTATTAATTTTTATATTATTGCACTAGCTTACATTCATTATAATTCTATTATATACTTATATCATGTATAAAATGAAAAGACCATGATACCTTTTCAGATCATAAACATAACATTAAAAATGGTATAATTTTGGGGCACCTGGGTGGCGCAGTCGGTTAAGCGTCCGACTTCAGCTCAGGTCATGATCTCGCAGTCCGTGAGTTCGAGCCCTGCGTCAGGCTCTGGGCTGATGGCTCAGAGCCTGGAGCCTGTTTCCGATTCTGTGTCTCCCTCTCTCTCTGCCCCTCCCCCGTTCATGCTGTGTCTCTCTCTGTCCCAAAAATAAATAAAAAATGTTGAAAAAAAAATTTAAAAAAAATGGTATAATTTTAGAAGCATCTGGGTGGCTCAGTTGGTTGCGTGTCTGACTTCAGCTCAAGTCACAGTCTCATGGCTCATGGGTTTGAGCCCAGCATCGGGGTCTGTGCTGACAGCTCAGAGCTGGAGCCTGCTTCAGATTCTGTGTCTTCCTCTCTCTCTGCCCTTCCTCTGTTTGCACTCTGTATCTCTCTCTATCTCAAAAATGAAAATAAACATTAAAAAATTATATAATATTATACAACATAGAAAAAAATGATTTTAAAATTTAGTTTTAGATTAATGATAAACTGATCTTGGGATATGTAGTTGAAGTGAATTTCAACATTTTTTTCCCCAGCATTTTCTGTTTGAAAGCTAACTAAACATTTGGCATCAATTTGTTTTAGCCTCAATAATATACTTTCACAATATCACTTAAAATGGTTTCTTATTCCTCTCAATGTTTTGAAGGATAGTATATATATTGGATTTTTTTCATCAAAAATTTGCTTAAAATATTAATTTTACTTAAAATATCATGTCAAATTGGTACTAAGTTAAGAAAGTCACAAGTGGACATTTTCTAAAGTATATCTTATTTGCAGTCTAGAATTGATATCTTACTATCAGCTTCTCTAAAAATAGGACCAAGCATTCAACTAAATTAACTTTTAAGAACTTGATGGTATCATCTTGGTTTTTCTATCGTACATTCTATGGTGGGTTCACATTGCCAAGTAAATGCCTTTCAACAAATACCAACGTTTCACTGGATAGCAATAAAGAATATCAATGATGGGGCGCCTGGCTGGCTCAGTCGGTTGAACGTCCGACTTCAGCTCAGGTTACCATCTCACGGTTCTTGACTTCGAGCCCCGCATCGGGCTCTGTGCTGACAGCTCAGAGCCTGGAGCCTGCTTTGGAAGCATTTTATAGGAGTCCTCTTATATCTCAGGCTGGCATAGCCTCAATGTTAAAAGGGACCCCTGAATTGGGATTCTCCCACACCCGCTGATGGATAAGGAGAACAGGAGGATCCCAACAACCTTCATCACTGAGGGCCCCTGTAGGGATGACTATACTTAGATAAGACACAAAAGACTTTAAGACAAAAGCTGTCTCTAGAGACAACGAAGGTAACTATATAATGATAAAAGGTCAATTCAATAGAAGAGTACAACAAATATAAATATGTGTACACTCAACATCAAAGCACCTAAATATATAAAGCAGATATTGACATATCTGAAGGGAGAAATTGACAGCAATACAATAACAGTAGGAGACTTCAGTGACCCACTTTCAAAAATGTATAGAACATACAGACACAAAGTCAGTAAAGAAACAACTGACTTGACATCATAGACCAAATGGACCTAACAGACACGTACAGAACTTTCCCCTCACAGCAGAAGAATACATACTCTTCTCAATTGCACATGGAACATCCTCAAAGGTAGATCACATGTTAGGTCACAGAACAAGTATTAAGACATTTAGGATCAAAATTAATCCAATCAGAATGGAATACACCCAAAATCAATAACAATAAGAAATAGAAAAATTCAGGTAAGTGGAAATTAAATAACTATGTTATACTGGAAATTATAAAACACTAATAAGGAAGATTAAAAAAAACACAAGTCAAAATGGAAAGACATCCTGTATTCACAGAATGAAATAATTAATGTTGCTACAATGTCCGTACTACTCAAAGTGATCTGAAGATTCAATGCAATCCCTATCAAAACCCAATGGCATTCTTTATAGAAATAGAAAAAACAATTATGAAATTCATTTGGAGGTACAAAAGACCCTGAAGAGCCAAAACAGTCTTGAGTAAGAAGAAGAAAGCTGAAAGAATCATACTTCTTGATTTGAAAATACATTACAAAGCTACAGCAATCAGAACAGTAATATACCAGCATGAAAATAGGCATATATACCAATGGAAAAGAATATAGAACCCAGAAATAAATCCACACATGTACGGTCCACTGATCTTTACCAAGGTGACAAAAACACACAGCAGAGAAAGGATAGTCTCTTCGATAACTGAGTCTGGGGAAAACTGTTTTTCCATATATATAAGAAGGACATTAGACCCTTGTCCTATACCATATATAAAAGTCAATTCAGAATGGATTAAAAACTTAAACATAAAGTCTACAATTGGAAAACTACTCTAAGAAAACCTAGAAAACTTCTTACCATTGGTCTGGGTGATTTTTATAGATATGACACCAAAAAAAAAAAATCAACAAAAGCAAAAATAGACAATTGGGACTATATAAAAATAAAAGGCTTTTGCACTGCAAAGGAAACAACCAACAGAGTGAAAAAGCAACATATAAAATGGGAGAAAACATTTACAAACCACATATCTGGGACAAGAGGTTAATATCCAAAATATGTAAGGAACTCCTACAACTCAATAGCAAAAAACCCCATACAAATAACCCCCTTAAAAATGGATTAGGATCTAAATAGATATTTCTTTGAAGAAGAGATATAAATGGCCAACAGGTACACAAAAATGTGCTCAACATCACTAATCATTAGGAAAATGAAATCAAAACCACAATGAGATATCACTTCACACCTGTTAGAATGGCTATTATCAAAAAGACAACAGATAACATGTACTGATGAAGTTATGGAGAAAAGGGAACCATTGTATACTGTGGATGGGAATGTAAATCAGTCATTATGGAAAACAGTATGGAGTTTTCTCAAAAAATTAAGAGTAGAACTACCTAATGATCTGGCAATCTTTCTTCTGGCTATGCATCCAAAAAAATGCAATCAGTACCTTGAAGAGATATCTGCACTCCCATGTTCATTGCATTATTCACAATAGCCAAGATATGGAAACTGCCTACATATCTATTAACAGATGAAATGAATAAAGAAAATGTGCTATGTATATATATACATAATGGAATATTATTCAGCCTTTAAAAAATGAAATTCTACCTTTTGGAAAAACACGGATGGACTTGGAGAACATGATGCTAAGTGAAACAAGCCAGGAACAGAAAGGTAAATACTGTATGATCTTATATGAGGAATCTAAAATAGTCAGACTCATAAAAGTGGAGAGTGGAATGCTGGTTACCAGGATTGGGAGAGGACAAAGCATGAAGATATTGATGAAAGGGCACGAAGTTTTAGTTATGCAAGATGAATAAAGTCTGGAGATCTAATGTACAGCAATCTGACTATAGTTAAGAATACTGCAATGTATACTTGAAATTTACTAAGAGTGTAGATCTTAAGTTCTAAGTTTTTGTGTTCTCACCACAGAAAGAAAGAAGGAAAGAAAGAAAGAAAGAAAGAAAGAAAGAAAGAAAGAAAAAAGGAAAATGATAACCATGTGAGGTGATGGATATGCTACTTAGCTTGGTGGTGGTGATTATTTAACAGTGTATACTTACATAAAAATACCAAGTTGTGCACCCTACGTACATACAATTTTTGTCAATTTTACCTCAAAGGGGAAAAATAGCCAAAGTTGTTGTTGTTGTTATTTAAGGTGTCTTAAAACAACACAAATTTCTTATCTCACAAATTTCATATTTGGTCATCTAGACACAGGTTAGTTGTGTCCTCCACTCAGGGTCCCTCGAGGAAAAAAATCAAGATATTAGCTGTGGCTGTGTTCTCATGCAGAGCTCAGGACACTTCCGACCTCACTGGTTGTTGGTTGTTGTCAGTTTCCTACAGTCAAGAGACTGAGGCCCTCAGCTTCTAAAGTCAGCCCCATTCCCTGCCACATGGCTCTTCCTTGTCATGATGGTTTGTTTCTTTAGAATCTATAAGAGTAAGGGCGCCTGGGTGGCTCAGTCAGTTAAGCATTGGACTCTTCATTTCAGCTCAGGTTATGATCTCTCGGTTCATGAGAGCCCTTACTCCCCGACCCCCCCCCCCCCAACTGATGTGCGTGCTCTCTCTCAAAAATAAACAGCAAAAAGAATCTGTAGGAGTGTATCTGCTGTCTCTTCTCTTTCCCTGACTTCTACCATCTCTGATTTCTAAATCCTTTTTTTTTTTTTTTAATTTTTTTTTCAACGTTTATTTATTTTTGGGACAGAGAGAGACAGAGTATGAACGGGGGAGGGGCAGAGAGAGAGGGAGACACAGAATCGGAAACAGGCTCCAGGCTCCGAGCCATCAGCCCAGAGCGCGACGCGGGGCTCGAACTCACAGACCGCGAGATGGTGACCTGGCTGAAGTCGGACGCTTAACCGACTGCGCTACCCAGGCGCCCCTCTAAATCCTTTTTTTAAAGAGCTTACTTCATTAAGTCAGCCCTCCTAGGATAATCTTTTTGGATTTTACTTTTTTTAATCTTAAGACTTTATATATATAATATGTAATATATATTATATATATATTATTAGAGAAGTTTTAGGTTCACAGCAAAATTGATAGGAAGGTACAGAGATTTCCTATATACTCTCTGTCCTCCCACATGCACAGCTTTCACCATTAACATCCCCCTCCAGAGTAGCACATTTGTTATAGTTGATGAGCCTGGTTGACAAATACGTATATCAAAACATCAAGTTGTACAATATACAATTTTGTCAACTAGATCTCAATAAAGCTAGAAACAAAAAAGATATTCTTTCTCCTGGATTTATAAAAAACATTTAAAGGGTGCACTCACCAAGAAATACAAAATGCCATAACGGTTTTTATGATAACTTTTCATTCTATTAATTTTTTACAGTATGTTAACAGCATTGGCATATTCCTGGTTCCTCAATTTTTTCTTATATTTTTATCTAGATAAGGTTTTTGTAAGTGTTTACATAAATGTGTGCAATCCTGCTTCTGCTGTGTTATTAGGCAAAATTCTTCACATTATTCTCAGATGGAGCCACTTGTATTTTGGAAGTTATAAGTCTAACTCTAATTATGATCTCTTTCACATTACTTTGCTCAGGGATTGTATCTACAAAATTGAGAAATATTTAGAATCTTTCACATTTTCAAAATAAATTTAATATATCATGTCTTCTATTTAAATTATTCATTTTTATAATTTATTGCCTGCAAATATGTTATATTGTTTGTTGTTGATTTTTGTATTCTGCACAACTGTTTTCCTATACCATCATCAAATTTTGATATAGTTTTTGTTTGGTATTGGCTAAGCATTTCTTGAAATAAGCAACCACATAATCTCAGTGTTACACAAAGATAAGCATTTATTTTGCTCTAGTGACTCTGGATTCACAGGGGTGACCCGAACCGAAGTTGGACATTAAACCAACAGAGCCACTGAGGTGCCCCAAGATGTTATTACTTCTAACTTGTGATGGAGAACTTTCAACAAGACTGTCTTTTAGTTGAAAATCCCAGTTACATGGTTATGTATCTGGGACAGGAGAAAGTACTTTGGTGTAAATAGGTCATCCATTTTTTTTTCCTTTCAGTTTTTCTCAAAACTCATTAGATATAGTTGGTATGGAGATAGAGGGTAAATTTACATTTTACTCTATCAGTGACATAACTGTGCTATAGTTTGCTGAAGGTAATAGCTCTGAATTCTATTTTATTTTCCCCTGGCATTTCATCAAATTTCTCCAGAATGTCTTTTAATGACACAGAATAATATTCTTATAATTCTATTCTAACACCTCTGCTTTTCTTTAATCTTGACATCTGCAGTGAAGTGATATTTAACAATGTAGTGGTTTATCTTAAATTTTGTAGCGTTTTGAAATAATATGTATCTAAAGTTATTTAATTTGAAAGTAGTTTTATTTTAAATAGTGAAGTAATCATAATAACAAGCAAATAATGCTATGCTATACTAATCAAACTGTTACAGAGTAATTCCTAATGTATTTACATATAACACTTTAAAAATGAAAAAAAAAATACCTTAGCCATTAAATAATGCTTTGTATTATTAAAGTACTTATATAGTTAATTTTAAAATTCAGCAATGTAATTATAACACAACTAAAGTAGAAGAGTGTATGAGCTACAATATTAAATATCAAATTTCGACACTGTGCTAAGAACAATGGAGGCTTCTAAAATTTTTTTAAGATATGGTAATTAGTATATTAATTTAAAATGCAATTTCTTTGTTTAGATGCACAGATTGAGATGTTAAATCAACAATGTCTTTTGTTTATCAATGTGTATATTATAATATTGGAATGTGTACATATATAATATTAGAACAAAGCAGTTTACTTCCTTCTATCTAAAAATTGTCATAATATACTAATTTATTAGAAAAAATTTTGTTGATATAATTTTTAGAGTTAAAAAACTTAATAATAAATCTCTTAACTTGAAAACATTAACAATGTGCACACCGAGAACTGCAACCTCTAACATGGCACTTTGATTTGGGGAATAACTAAAGCTTTCTCAGTAGTTTGATGTTTCACTCACTTCATAAAATATTTCCTGTGTGATTAAAATGAATCAATGATTTAAAATGATTAAATTGAATGAGAATTTTTTGTTAGGTGTATACATCTAACAAGGCCAACAATGACAAGTAGTTCAAGTTTACTGATTATAGGTCTGCTATTTTTTGCCTCAGTTTTAGAGTGGAATGGACTGAAATCTCCAGGTACCATTGTTTTATCTATTCTTTTCCTTCAGTTCTGCAGTTGTTGTTTTATATATTTAGGAAGTATATCATTAGGTGCACATATGTTTATGATTGCTATAGCTTCCTTTTCTGTTATTCCTTTACCACAATATAAAAGTTTCTGTATTAAGGTAACATAAGCTGAAGTTATAGATAATCCACAAACAGCACTATTTTAACACACACAAAAAATATTTTCTTCCTCACACAAAGCACATTCAACTCCAGGGGGTATGGTCATTCAGGGACCCAGGGTGACAGTCAACATTGCCTCCAATACGTAGAAGCAAATAACAAAATTATAGATCTAAAACTCCAACATTTTCCTTATTTTCAATTAGTGCTTTTATCTACTTTAGGAATTCAGGTTATAGAAGACTTATAAAATGAGCTGAGAAGTTTTTCTCTTCTACTGTTTACTGGAAACACTTGTATTAGAGAGAAATTAACTGTTTCTTGAAAGTTGGTAAACTTATCTCTAAAACTGCCTTAACCTAGAGTTTAGGGAGAAGATAGCATTTGGTGAGTATTTTTAATTTCTTTCAATTATATTGACTATTCCAATTTTATACTTATTCCTGAGTTTTAACATTAAAAGTATTTTTCTGGAAAGCTATTTATTTAAACTAGATTTTTAAATGAATTAGCATATAATTGTCCACAATATGTGTGCATTTATGGTTGTATGTTTGCTTTTGTTTTGGAACATAATTGTGTGGGATTGAGTTAATCATACTTCCTCGGTTCCAGGTGCCGTGTCAGTTTATGGCCACACCAGACCACTCTGTTTTACTTCTTTATGTAATCTATTTTACCTTTTTTCCTTAACTATCTACCCTGCTCACTTTGACAACAATTCAAATGTGTTTATTAAGTATATATTTCTTTGTATGTTTTTTGCAAAATATATATTGTGTGCATACATATTTTAGTTAAACAGTATCATGTCATATAGTTAAAAGTTCTCCCTGAGCTCAGTGTTTTCAAGATACGTCCATATTGCTATGTGCACACCTACTCTGGTCTGTTTAACTAGTGCACAATAATCCATGATGTATTTCCACTGCATTTTACCTATCTACTGTCTTTTTATGGACACTCTAGATTCTCCTACTCCCTGTCATCTCAAATGGCACTGTGATAACTATACTTACATGTGTCCTCTGAAGGGTCTATGTAACATTTCTCAGAGTAAATGCCCAGGAGAGGGTGGGATATGGAGAATGTGTGTGCTTAATTTGACTAAGCATTTCCGCATTGCTCCTACTGTATATGCACGATAGTTGTATCCGCACATCCCACCAACACTTAACATTATCAAGCTTTCTAATTTTTGACAATTCTATAGGTTTAAAGTAATCTCTTATTATAATTTCAGATATCTAATTATTAATGATTTTGGATATGCCAGTCATGTAAGTTTGGCCCTGTTTGGGTCTTCATGTGTCATGTGTCAAGATTCAGGATAGATTGTGAAACATCAAATAGAACAGATTGAAGAACCATCTTTCTTTAAGGAAAAAAGGAAACTCACAAAACCAAGCCCAGCAGAAGATAAGGGACAGTGTGGATTCCCCACCTGTTCTGCTTGCACAGAAAAAGAATATGCCAAGCCTGGGTGTTGCTAGACCCTCTGTAGTTCTGCCTTTCAGGGGAAGACACTTCCCCTTGTTATAATGCCAGTCTGAAAGCAACCTTATCAGTAAGGGACAGTGATCTAGACAGTGGTCTGGATTGAGATGGTACCTTTTTACAGTTGTTTGGGAACAACAGCTGTGTAATACTTAGAGGCCTCGTACAAATCCATTGTATCACTTGTACAGTGATACAACTTGGTCAGAGACTTAAGTTAGAAAATTCATGAACATCATTCTGCAGATTCATTTTCTAAGCAGTGAATTGTGTTCTCTCCATTCTGCCCAATGAGTGATCTTTTCTTGACCAGTGTTATTAACATCAACTCTTGAGAAGCTATGTAGCAATCTACTGGTATCCTTTGTACTTGGCCCTGGAATGCTGAAGGGGCCCCTGTTTGCCAGGTATATTCGTCAGGGTCCATTCAGGAAAAGAGAAACCAATTAGGTATTTTTTAAGGTATTTTAACTGAAGGGAATGTGATACAGAAATGTGGCACTTTGAATTCACATTCTAATGTGCCAATACATAGCTCCCAAATTGCTTTGGCCATCAGTATTACCAACATATAGGGGATAGAAGGATCACATATTTTATGAGTTAGGCCTGGAAGTGGCATACTTCTTTCCATTTTCCCTTGGCCAAAATATAACCACATACTTACACCCTACCTCAAAGAAAGCTGGGGAAGGTAGTCTTGCTATGTGTTTGCCTCACATTTAAAAGCCAATCTGGTTGATTTAAAAAGTATAGGTTCAGGGGCGTGTGGGTGGCTCAGTCGGTTAAGCGTCTGACTTCAGCTCAGGTCATGATCTCATGCTTGTGAGTTTGAGCCCCACGTCGGGCTTGTGCTGACAGCTCAGAGCCTGGAGCCTGCTTCTGATTCTGTCTCCCTATCTCTCTGGTCCTCCTCTGTTCAGTCTCTCTCTCTCTCTCTCTCTCTCTCTCATAATAAACATTAAGAAAAATTATAAAAATTATAGGTTCAAAGTTGATTTATTTAAGCACTTAAAAATATTACTCCATTATCTTGTCATCAAAGTTAGTGTTAAGAAGTCTCACATAAGTCTGATTCTTATTTCTTTGTGGAAAGCCTTTAGAACTTTCTGATGTCCTTATATATCATTAAAATTCCTATTTTTGTTTTATATTTTTATAATATTTCTATTTTCTGTATGTTGGTAGTTTTGTTTCTCTCCTCCATATCTCTTCATTTTTCTTTTACATTTTATTTCCCTTTTGCCTTTCATGCTATCCTCAGGAAGTTTTCTTCAGCAGAATCTACAGACATGCTAATTGATTTCTCAGCTATTTCTACGCTACTATTTATTTATCTTAAACCATTGAAACTGTTTTATTTTCCAGAACTAACATTTCTGCTTTCTGTTTATGACTTCATCCCACTAAATATTACTAAACATTCATTTTAATATTTTTGAGAGCATTTATCATGATTGCTTAAAATTATTTTTCTATTCATTGTTGGCTTTGCTTTATTTGTTGAAAGGATTGCTTTAAGAGTCTAGCCATGTTGGCTTGTATGTTCATGTTCTCTTAAAATGGATTCCTGCTCTGACTTGTAATGTGTAATGGGGAAATACCAAAGCCCTGGAAGAACCTGTTTTCTCTGAGTTTTAGGAAAGGGCAGGAGGGGAAACCAGCACATCCAGGCACTACAGAGCCACTAGGTGGGCCATCATATCTAAAAGATTCACCTTTAAAACCCCCTTAGGTGGAGGCAGCTTTAGAAGGGGTCATTTCTTTGGAGTGAGGTGAACCTTACTGTTTGGAGGGAAAGGAGGCAAATAATGAATGCCTGAGGGTAGCCAGTGTGCCTACACCTGTTTCTGCCAGCTCCTGGCCCCAGCGGGATTTTTGTGCTACCGTTGAATTCTCTTCCACATTCATCCCTTTCCTCAAAACCAGGTTGCCTAGACTTGAGGGAATTCCTGTGACTATGGGGCAGGCAATAATTGTCCAAAGCAATGTAAAGAGAAGAAAAAAACTTAATGTATTTCCTCCAGTGTATTCCCTCAAAGCTGCATGTTCGTAGCCAGATGCTAAAGCTTCCTTCTTTCCTTCCAAGATGCTATCAGTCTTCCCGGAGCTCTCAAAGGTTTTGAATAATTTTTTCAGCTTGATTCTTGTTTTCTGTGGTTTCTCTAGTGCTGATTCAAGGGAGGGAGTAAGAAATAATCTAAATCTGATTGTTATTTGATTTAAATTATAATTTTGATACTTTTGCTGAATAAATTTTTTGAATGTTAATGTAATCAAATATTTTGTTCTTTTAATTTAAATTCTCTCATATTTTTTCTTCATTTCACCCCATTCAAGAGATACGCTAAGAGCACATTAGTAACCCTTTCAGGTATTGGTTCTCTGTATGTGAATAGGACAAAAGATCTGCTTAGGGGCACACACACATCACTGTGTGTGTGTGTGTGTGTGTGTGTGTGTGTAAAAGGTCTTGCCTAATTTTAGTAAAAGGCGAAAGATTTATACGATCTGAAGAGAAACCAGAGTATTGCCTAATTTTAAAATATTCTGTTCTGATTCAGGATGCTATATACTATCTACCCTACTAGGGAATTTGATAATTACTAGTGTTGAAAGTCCTTTCCCATACCAAGGCTTGAGTTAAATTTAATATGGCCAAGTGAGTTATCCAGAATGTATACACAGTTCCTGAGAAATCACACAGGTAATGAAAAACAAAAAAGCTCATAAAGAGGTAAACATAAAAGAATTAAGTATTCAATAAGAAGACTGAAAAATGATAATAGTCAAGTGATTTTGAGAGATTACTCCTCAAACCAGCCTATTTTAGTCATTCTGAGTGTGTGAAAGGTGGAGAGTGAGGAGAGATGAAGAAAATAGAGGTCCTTTTTTTCAAAAGACATGCCATCTAGTTTGAAGGAGATGTGCATATATAAAATAATGAGAACGAGTCAACAGTATATAATTATCTGCCCCTCACATAGTATCGACCTCAAGGGCAAGAGAAATCAGAGATGAGAGAAAATAAAGTTATTATGAGTAGTTAGGGAAGTCATAAAAGACGTTCTCAGAATAGATTTTGATATGGGTGTGATAGATGTGGAGTGAGGTGGAGAAATGTTTCAGTTAGGGTTTGTGTGTGTGCATGTGTGTGTTTATTTGTGTGTCTACTGTTGGGGTTGTGAAGAGTAAAAGATTTAAATAATGAGTAACTGAATAATGAGTAACTGAGCAGAAGTATTGGCATTTATTTTCTGGACAGCAGAGGGCTATTGATATTTTTTGAGTAAGAGACTGATGTGAGAATTGTAGTATTTTCGTCAGGTGTCAGAGTGCCGGATAAATTGGACAAAAAGATGATAGCGGATAGGAAGGCCATGTAAGAGACTATTTTGACAATCCAGATGTGAGTTAATACAGGTGTAGACAAGGGCAATAGCAATTCAGTAGAAAAGAAAGAACCGAATGAAATTCAAATACCCCTGACATTAGCACTAGGATGATTTGTGATTATATGTGAAGAAAAAATAAGAAGCAGTCATCATTTTACCAAAATAATATAAATATTAGGATGAGAGAACAGTTCTTGATGAGAAATGGTGAACTTGGTATAAAATAGAAGAACGAGTTTTAAACGGTGCTATATGGGTTATCATAGTTCCTTAGAAGCATGTCAGGATTTCTGAAAGCCACAGAACATAATTTAAAAATTAGCTATTGACACATTTTAATATAAAACAACACACTCACTTCAATGTGCAATCGATAAATTTTATCTCATTGGTGGACACCGATGGCATAAATAGGAGCCTCTGTGCTGACTCACTCATTGCACAGAACTTGTTTGTCTGTGTACTCAAATTCAAAATTCTTACAAAAGAATTGCTGAGAATTTGCTGCTTTTCAATGTCTTTTTCTGAATTTAGACCATGGAACAGAAATGCAACCCAACTGTTACCCATAGCTTTTTGTGTATATATGTATGTATGTAACAAAATGACCCAATTGTCACATTTAAGGACAAGTGTTTGCTGTTCTGTTAAGTTTAAAGTGATAAAATATTGGGTTTCCATTTAAGACATGTTGTAAAAAGGAGTCTGTTTTTAAAAAGTTTGAAAGCTACTGGTTCAGAACATATTAAGTTTGAAATTTTAGTGGAACACAGATGAAAATAACGTTTAGAAAACCGGGAATGTGGAATTAAAAAATTCTGTTGAGGGGCGCCTGGGTGGCTCAGTTGGTTGAGCGTCCGACTTCAGCTCAGGTCACGATCTCGCGGTCCGTGAGTTCAAGCCCCGCGTCAGGCTCTGGGCTGATGGCTCGGAGCCTGGAGCCTGCTTCCGATTCTGTGTCTCCCTCTCTCTCTGCCCCTTCCCTGTTCATGCTCTGTCTCCCTCTGTCTCAACAATAAATAAACGTAAAAAAAAAAAAATTAAAAAAAAATTCTGTTGACAACCTTGAGTCTGGTGGGCAGATCTGAAAATAACTCACATGGTTGAAACAGAGTGATTGAATTCTCTCAGTACCAAGAGTGTTTTCAGGAGTTTCCCAGGACGTGGAGAGTGAGAAGGAGCAGTATCCAAGGCTAGAAAAGAAGGGAAATCAGGGGGTTGGAGGTGTACTGGTTCTTAAGCATATTAAATTATTGGATCTTATTCTGAGAAACCAACCAAAAGAGTCTCAATCTCAAGTGAAGATTCTAAAAACTATATATGTAGACAATAAAAATTAAATTCCATAAAGAGCTGGTGAAGAAGAAATCTAAAATGTCTGGTAGAAGTCGAGGCCTGCCCAAAGGAAAGTAAATGCATTGCATTGCTTCTATGAAGAAACCATGGTCCAAAACAGTATGGCCAGCTAATATAACATCTTTTCTAATTGATGAGAGGGAAGGAGAAAGACACGCGCGCGCACACACACACACACACACACACACACAGCAAGAGAGAGGGAGAGAGAGAGAGAGAGAGAGAGGGAGAGAGTAAAGGAGAAGAGGGAGACACAGAAAGAGAGGGGTAGAGAAGGAGAGACAAGGAGTGGGAAAGAGAGAGGGTGAGAAAGAGAGGGGGAGAGAGGGAAAGGGCGAGTGGGAGAGAGAGAGGAGATAGAGAGGAAAAAATAATGAGTGGTATTCTACTTTACAACAACAAGTTAAAAGCAATAGAAATGGGGGAAAGAAAACTGGCAGATCTAACTGGATACAACTAAAAAAAGAATAGATGGAAGATAAGTCAAAGGGTAATTGAGCACATAAGAAATTTATAATAACTATAGTTCTTTTTGTAAAGCATGATGGAAATGGAAAGATGAACCAGGGGAGAAACAAAAGTGGATGTTCGGGTCTCCCACAAGGCATGTAGAAAAGGAAGGGGAATTTCAATGAAATGAGCCTGCTTCCATTTTTCATGCTGTAGAAATGACTTTTATTTCTGCCCCAGATGTTGGGAACACTTACGCTCCATTAAGGATCCCAGGCAGCTCTTGTGAGAGTTTATATTTTTTCGCTCTCAATTTTTCTTCCTGATTGGAGGAAGTGTTTTATCTTCTACTTTAATAAACTGTGTAGAAGACCTGCTATTGAATTCTGGCCTCTTTCCTGTAAAAGGCTAAGAAGGGATTGCTTTGAGCTTTGGACAAAAGTAAACGCTTCTCTTTCTGTTTATTTAATTTTAGGAACTTGTTGCATTTGCCCATATTGCGTGAGAGTTGGCTTTCACGATGTACGTACGCATACAGACTCAATTCAAACAAACATATATTTTTCTGTACAGAGAAAGGAGAGTGCGCTTGCGTAGAGCGTGTCTCTGTGTTCGTGTGTGTATATAGATAAGATCTGAGGGGCTCCGGTGAAGACGAGAATAGGTTCTTAAGTTCAGTAAGTTTAATGTGACACTAAGGATGCCATATTTCACAAGAGCACATACTCACACACATTGTTTCCAGTTAAGCCTTGTTTAAACCAAGCTTTGACTTTGAGGCTTTCCAATCTAGAAAACAAGTGCAAAACACTCTAGTACCATAATCACATTAAATTCCTTCAACATCCCCCTAAGAAATGTGCACAAAAATAATCTCATCTTGAACTGGAAAAATCAAGTCAGAGGTGATGCATAGTTTTTTTTTTTTTTTTCAAGGACCTAATATAAATCTGAAAGTACACACTAAAAATCTCCACCAAGTTCCTGCTTTCTTGAATCCACTTACAGTTTTAGCGTACCCCCAACTGCTAGAATCATTTCTGATTTCAGGCCAGAAAGATTTACTTAATGCTATGATCTGGCACTAAACACACTGGGAGCCAATCAGGTGCTCACTCTGTGTGCTAGTTCTGATAACATTTCCGAACTGAACTTCCCAGAACCTTCAGACCCCTGCTGTGCCATTCTCTGTTTCCCTCAAAGACTGAGTGGTGGTCTTGCCTTGAATCCCAGCCCCGTGTGTGGGTACCCAGCTTCCTGCCGCCAGACCTGTACCAGCAGTCTCCACGTTAGCCCCTGTGTTTTGTTCTCTCTCCGGGGGAGGCATGCTGCTGCGTCCATGCATGCTATGTGCCCCCAGTGATTGCTTGTGTGATCCAAAGCCCTCTGTCCATCACCCTAGTCCACCAGAGCAGTGGTTTCAGAGCTTTGGCCACACTATCCAGGCCCACACTTCCACTCAGTTGTGCTGTGGGTTTCTGCATTCTCCTGGGTGCTTCCCCATCCTGCATGGCCTTTCAGTTCACCCAGTATCTCCTGATGTTGATGGAAATTATAACTGAACCAAAACAGTATTCATTTTCTGACTTTCCATTCAATTCTACAGATTTAGAATTCAGGATAATTGGAAGAGAGGTGAGCCTAAACTTTTATATCGTGTTAATTAAGGACAAAAATCTGCTAAACAAAATACTAAGGCATCAGGTAGAATACTTAAATTTCATGAGAGAATGAATTTTCCAAACACATTTAAACTCTTTTCGCCTATTTATATAAAATACTAACACATTATTTGGGAATCTCATGTATTCAACAAGGCATTCCCCCTAATGAAGGCTTTGCAAATAAATTTCACTTACTTTATTGATTAATAAGATTGTATGTCACTTAAAATTGTGAGCAAATAACATTTTTACTGATGCTTTTCAAACAACCTATTTCTCTTCACTTAGATAAAATTAGCAAGACTTGTGGAAATAGTTCAAAAATGTTAATCATGCTAACATTTATACATTTGTGAGTTTATGGAAGCACATGTAATAGAAAATCCAGAGGAATTAAAGCCTAAAAATGACGCAACTGCCAAAACAATATTTTTCCAAGGTCCATTGAAAACTTGTAGTATCTATGCAGTGTTAAAAACATATGTAACCGAACTGTGTGAGGGTTAGAATATGGCCAACTTAGGGGTGCTTGGGTGGCTCAGCTGGTTAAACATCTGACTCTTGATTTCAGTTCAGGTCATGATCTCATGGTTCATGAGTTCGAGCCCCACATCAGGCTCTGCACTGTTAGTTAGCTTGGGATTCCTGCTCTCCTTCTTTATCTGCCCCTCTTCTCTCTCTCCCTCTCTCTCTCAAAAAAAATAAATTAATTAAAAAAAAAGAATGTGGCCAACTTAAAATTCAGCCCTCTTTTCTGCATATTCTTCCTGGGCTCCATTTCCTTGCTTTTGAAACTGTGCATTAAGACGGGACATAAGGAAGTAAAGAGCCCAAGGAACTGCATGTGCGTGAATGAAGCAACACATGAATGCCTGGTCTCATGGAGCTCTCCCAGGGACCCCCTGCATTTTATAAATGAGAACCTTTCAATGAAGGGCCCAGAACTAGACAGAGGAAACCAGACATGGAAGGACCTAGCCTACCTTGAACTCAGGCCATGTGCCAGGTACTTTACAGACAGGGCTATTTACTCAGCTCGCTAGACTCCGTGTTGGACAATGAGGAAGAAGCTTTAGTATCGTTTTCACCACTGTCCTGAAAACTAGCTCTGTTGGTTTTTTTCATCTCTGAAAGTTAATCTTGCATAAATACCAGAGATTTGGGTTACTCAGATCTCCTTTTCCATTATTACAAGTCTGATGGATATTGAAGTTTCAATCTGTCTTCAAATTAAAATCTTCTCCTCTCCCTGCTCTTAGAATTTCTAAGTGAGGTGTAGGGTGGGGTGGGGGGGGGGAAAGTTCTGATTTTAACCTATTCTCCCAGGTCTTCACCCCCAGTTCTCACCATCCGGAGTCATGGCAAATTCACCACGTGCAGACCGCCCTCTTGGAAAGGATATTTTGTGCCTGAATCTGTCTGTGAAGTGTTCTGGATTACAACGCCTTCTTATCAGTTTTATCAATTAGAAAAACATGCCTCACCTTTAATTGTTTTGGATCATATTCAATTTTTCTTTTTAAATAAGGAAGAGAGCAGTTCATTAACCGGCCCAAAGCCATAGCAAATGGCTTTCCTGGGATTTGAAACCACATATTTGGAATCTAGAGTCCAAGCTCTTCTCATTGCCTTATAAAGCTTCTCTGTGAGTATAAACACAAATGAACAAATACGTTTCATACCTTTAATTTAGCTTTTTCTCTCATCAGAGGTTGAATTATTAGATCAACACCTTTTGGACAACTAATACCATTAAGGAACCAACAACAAAAAAGTGATTTATAAATACATAAATAAATACAATGTCTATTTCTGTTTACTAAAAAGCACCCCCACATATTAAATATTATAAATGAAGTAGATTTATATGATATTCTCTATTTAAGGGTAATAAAAATAAAAACTGGTTTTCTATGGATCAGAAAATAGATTGAGAGCTTTTAAAACTTTGGATGTTTGGACACGTTGAGGGCAATCCAATAATTTTCAAACAAAAATAAAAACTTATGATAATTCCAGGAAGAAATATCAATTACTGAGGTGTTCTTGCAGCTGTTCGGGGCCGTTAGAACATTGCACACATGCAGCTTGGATCTGAAAACTGAAGTGTGGCTGGAGGTGGAGAAAAGCAAAATCAGAGGTGGCTGAGAGAGAAGACTATTGCTGATTTACCCCCTTTCCATACAACGCCCTGGGATTTTATTTGAGTGCTCTGCCTGACCTAAAGTAAGATACTACACTGCCAGTGAAGGAGTGGTTACAAGTAAATCAGGGCTTTTCAAAACCATTTCCTTTGGATTCTTTGAAATCAGAGAAAACATTTTTGAAAACCTAGGAAAACAAACAAACAAACAAACAAATTTTGAGGGAAATTAATTGCATGTTCAGAAGACAGCTGAATGTTAGGTTAAGTCAGATGCTTCCTAGCCTTCCCTTACTTCTCTGCTGAAATCCCCAGCCTCACCCCTTTTAGTCCAATATTGAAAGCTGTTTTAGGGGCAAATAATAAGAGGGTGAGGAGGAAGGTGGTAGTGACCTATCAAATTATCATGACCTGTTTTAGAATTTTGGCTGTGAGTAATGGTCCCAAACTATAAGTGTTCCCTTACCGGTAGTATTTGCATGGGGGTAATCTTCAGATTAGAAATCTTTGCTGGAGCATCAGTTTTCCCTTGGCTAGCTAGGAGGAATTCAACAGCTATGCGATCATTTGTGACCACACTGGGTAATAAATTTAACCTAGTTTGTAGGGCTTCCAGAGCATCAGCTATCCTATAAGAAGTACCCTAAAAAGAAACAGATACTATTAGGAATATACATAGTGTTTATATCAACAGTAGTGGGCCAATCATTGTTCCTTTAATGTGAGCAGATTTTGTTTGTTTGTTTGTTTGCTTTGGCTGGAGGGTCCTGAAGAGAATATTGAAGATTTTAGCTATGATAGTGCCAACATTAGTTCCCATACCTGGTGTACTAGATTTTGTTGATGTGGAGTCAAGGTTCCTGTTTTATAAGGCTGAAGTATGGCATGCACGATGTGATAGAAATTTAACGACCAGAGAAGCCTGTAAGATGAAATCTACCTTCTGAAATGTTGAAAGCAAGAACTATTAATTTTTTTGTAGACAGGATCAGGTGGAGGTACAGATCCAGCAATGAATTAAATTCAGGAGAGTAGTTGTATTAGTCATGTTTCTCCAAAGAAATAGAACCAATAGGATATAAAAGGGGATTTATTATGAGAAATTCAGCATGCAGTTCTGGGGGCTGACAAGTCCCATGATTTGCATACTAGTGACCTAGGGAAACCAGTGGTGTAATTCAATCTAAGTCTGAAGGTCTGAGAACCAGGGGAGTCAATGATATACTTCCCAGTCTGAGGGCAAGAAAAGATGAGATGTCCCAATTCAAACAATGAGACAGAAAAGAGGCTCAAATGCCTCCTTCCTCCACCTTTTGGTTCTATTCGGGCCCTTAACAGATTGGATAATGCCCACCCACACTACAGAGGGCAATCTACTTTAGTGAGGCCACCAATTGAAATGCTAGTCTCATCCAGAAACACCATTATAGATACTCAAAAATAATGTTTTACCAGAAACCTGGGCATCCCCTGATCCAATCAAGTTGACACAGAAAAATACCTATCACAGTAGCTAAGAGAAAAATAAGCAAGAGTTTGTTTTTCCTTAAGTGGCAGAAGACAGAAGATCTTACGGGGAAAAAAACAACAGAATGAAAATAATGGAGAGTATCTTGAAAAACCTTCATTCAGCTAATAGAAAGTGTCAAAGTATAATAATAAGCAATATTAGAAGTGAGCAAAGAAAAGTTATGCCAAGGACTCAGAAAATCTTACACTGTTGCCTTGGACAGAAGTAGTCTATCTCTGCAGTAATCAGAGAGTTTGGGAAGATACTGTTTACCCTCTGTAGCTGTCTGTTTCTGGGCATTTTTTATATCAAATATGATTTATTGTCAAATTGGTTTCCATACAACACCCAGCGCTCATCCCAACAGGTGCCCTCCTCAATGCCCATCACCCACTTTTCCCTCTCCCCCACCACCCATAAACCCTCAGTTTGTTCTCAGTATTTAAGAGTCTCTTATGGTTTGCCTCCCTCTCTCTGTGTAACTTCCCCCCCCCCTCCCCCCTGGTCTTCTTTTAAGTTTCTCAGGATCCACATATGAGTGAAAACATATCGTATCAGGGCAATTTTTAAGAATCCTCAGTTTAAGGCCTACCGATGGCATGGGCATCCAGTGATCTAGAGATAATGGTGTATGTATTTTTTTTTAATTAAAAAGAATGTTTATTTATTTTGAGAGGGAGAGACAGTGCGAGGAGGGGAGGGGCAGAGAGAGAAGGAGACACAGAATTTGAAGCAGGCTCCAGGCTCTGATCTGTCTGCACAGAACCCAATGCAGGGCTCCAACTCATGAGTTGAGATATCATCACCTGAGCCAGAGTCAGACAGTTAACTGACTAAGCCACCCGGGTGCCCCTGCTGTACCATATTCTTAATAAAGAAACATGAATCGGGGCACCTGGGTGGCTCAGCCATTAACTGTCTGACTTCGGCTCCAGTCATGATCTCCCAGTTTGTGAGTTTGAGCCCCGAGTTGGGCTCTGTGCTGACAGCTGAGCCTGGAGCCTGCTTCGGATTCTCTCTCTCTCTCTCTCTCTCTGCCCCTCCCCCACCTTTTCTCACTCTCCCTCTCTCTAAGATAAACATATGTTAAAAAATTAAATAAAAAAAAAAAAGAAACCTGCATCTAAGGATCCTCTTAGAGTTCTGCTGCCATGTGAATTGTTAACGGTATATGATAATGTTCTTTCCATCATGGTTAAGGGCAGAGTTCTCTGATGTCTGTCCCTGGAGACCAACTTTTCAGGATTCAGATCATGCAGGGGCTGCTGAAGCAGCTGTTCTGATAATGGAGCTTGAACCTGTCGGTGATAAAGCTGGAGGTACTGTATGAGTCCTTTGCAGTATTTAGTCATATTGGTTCGCAACTGGCAGAATGGGAGGCTGGAAGTGAAATTTCCCCACACACGGGATGGCTTGTTACTGACCCTTAGAAATATTTTAGGTCCCTAGAGGGAGTTGGTTTTGCTGCTGTCAAATCTAAATGGCCTACATTTTAAGGATTTCTGAGAGGTTTTTTTTTTTTTTTTCATAAGAGTTTTAGAATTTCATTGGTTCTCTCTACTTTCCTTGTTGGTTTTAGAAGAAAGGGACAGTGGAGTTTCAGAATAAAAGGCAAAAATTTACAGTTATGTAATGGCAATACCAGTGAAATGTGTGCCCCTGTCCCTGGAGAGCTAAATGAATCCCTTGACTCCACCACACCCCAGATCAGGAAAATAAAATCAACCAGCAATTATTATTATTATTATTATTACCGTTAGGATCATAGCTTTCTGGCAAGGAAAGCCCTCAATTCGCTCAGAGTAAGGAAACAATAACTGGGACATAGTCATAGCTCATTGCTTCTGCTATTTGTATAAAATCCATTTGGGGGTGTTTATAGGGGCTTCAAGGCTTTACTTCTTTTTTGGTTCCCACTTTACTAGTTTTTCAAGGATCATGTCATTACCAGGTAGGGCATCTATTAAAGGTATTCTCAGCAGTACCCTTAACATCAGGCACCAATGTTATTTTCGAATGGTTTACTATTTGTCTCTGCCGCTGTGGGGCATTTTTGCTTAACTCAACTTGAAATCCTTTGGTTCAAGAGGTAGCCATATTTTGAGTGCTGAAGTTATCTCCAGGTACTATGCATCTTAACCTTCGAGCTTTTTTTCTCCGTATCATGGGTTTGTCTCTGACAGTCAAAAATAACCTCTCTGAGTCCCTTTCGTGTGTGTCTTCCTTAAGTGTTAATAGGCGTAATTAGTCAGATAAATGGTGCTTGTGAATCACAGTGGTCAGCTGCAGTGTTTAGTTGTATTTGTCCAGTCAGAAGGTTCCCAATAGATGACAACTGGATTTTGGCCAACCTGCAGAGACATGAGGTTGTACAAGCACCGCTAAAATTTTCATGTCAGCTGCTGAATTTGAAGCTCTGCCTCCTTCAAGCTGAGCACCTGCTCCGTTTGGGATTTCTCAATTCACAAGAAATCTATTAGCCCTTAGGTCACACATCAGGGGGAAAAATTAAATTTCAACTCACATACACATTTTGTTGTTATGGTGGTCAACAAAACACTTAGAATCATAATAATGTGTTATCTTGAGATAAAACTGTCTGGAGTTAAAGGAATGGAAACACAAGGTCAAGGATTAAAAGGAATGATATGAAATTTCTGACTGTTAAAACAACGTTAATGGATTATTTAAAAGTGTAAATATCACACTGCTGTGTTCTTTAGATTCCTCCAGATACATTTAGAATAATACAATAAAATTGTTTTAAAATATCAATATTTACAGGGTACCAGAGATTACATCTTTTATAAATATTTACATTTCCAATAAAAATTTGTAGGTCAACTTTCAAACGGGTCAGGCAACACTTGCAAAATTCTTCTAGAGTGTTTAAAACAAAAAACTTTGGAGGCTTCAAAATCTAGAGCACTGATTCTCAATGCTGGCTATGCACTAGAATCATTCAGGGGGTGGGGAGGACATTTAAGAAACACCGATGACTGGATGCATTAATGGCTTCAGGGTAGGGCCCGAAGCCCTGGATCCGAACGAAGGATCTAGAAGCAGCCCTAGTGCTGCTGATATCACTACTGCAGACTGCAGTTAAGATCATTCTCCTGGGGCACCTGCATAGCTCTCTGTAGGTTAAGTGTCCGTTTTCAGCTCGGGTCATGAGTTCATGAGTTGCAGCCCCACATCGGGCTCTGTGCTGACAGCTTAGAGCCTGGAGACTGTTTTGGATTCTGTGTCTCCCTCTCTTTCTGCCCCTCACCCCGCTTGCACTCCATTTTTCTCAAAAATAAATCAACATTAAAAATAAATTAAAAAACAAAACCAAGATCATTCTCCATCAGCCACTAAAGCCTCTGCCTGGCTGGTGCAGACGTATATTGCTGCCTGCTGTCCAAGAAATTCAGGAAATACTATTAATTGAAAAGTAAGCTAAAATGGTTAGATGATAAAATTTTGACTAGCTAAATGTGTGTTTTTGGAAATGCAAGTATTGAAAGGAAATATACTGAAATCTTCACAGCGATAAAATTGCCTCTTGGGATTGCAGATAATTTTTTTCTGTTTCTTAATACTTTCCTATTTTTTGTAATAAACATGATTTTTTTCCTAGCCAAAAAAATAAAAAGAATATGCTCCAAATTATGAGTGTTCCCTTAAAAATACATTTCCTGCATTTAGTTCCACCCCAAAAGCCCAGTCACAAATAGAAAATCACATTATCAAAACTGCTGCTTGTCTTGCTTTGTGTCTCATACCATATGATCCTACATTTAGCAAGCATATAAAATGAATAACATTAAGAATTTTTAGACATTTTCCTTGGGTTTCTTTGGGATCATGACTTGATTTACTAATTAAGGATTAAATAATCACATAAGAAAAAATATAATAGGTACCACTTGTGAAATATGAGTCCTTATATTTATCAAGTTGTTACTATTCACGGTGATTATTTCAAAAGAAAATTTCTGCCCTTTTTTATCTCCATGTTTTTCTATCAATAAAATTATTTTCCTTTCATCTAATTCCAAAAGGTTGTTTCTTCAAAGGATGAGTTTTCTCTGCTTGCTGCTCATGAGGGCATTATCTCTATGGAGACCCACACTTGGAACCTGGAGGTTATGAAGATAAGGTTGTTTTCCTTGGAAGTGACCTAGTCTCCACATGGCCCTCTAAAGATATATTGGATTTTGTTTACTGAAACAGAATATAAATCAGGTTCTTTGAAGATCGAGCTCTCTGAAATAAGTCAAAATGCCTATTTGGTGTCCTGATCTTAAATTAATGTGGTTAAATTTCTGATTTTTCATGAAAGTAAGTAACAGTGTAGGATATATGTGCATAACATGGACACACACACACACACACACACACACGCACACATAGTAAGACACTGTGAATAAAGGCTACCAGCACTGTCACAGGGATTTTGTGGCTAGTCACTTCTTTTGGTCTCAGTTTCTGGGTTCTGAAACTTTCTTTGTGAGGGCTACTACCTTGAAATTATAGTCTATGTCCTTAATGCATTTTGTTTTCTTGTTCCCCCAATTCTAGCTTTTTCATGACCCTACGTACTTCTTGGTGTATACATTACTCTCTTGAGCTAGAGGAAAAGTGTGAATGGGGTGAACACGTGCTTTGGAGTCCTACAGATGGGGTTAAAACTATTTTTTCATAACTTCTTGATTAAACAGCCCTGGGAAAGTTATTTATGGTGCTTGAGGCTCCATTTCTTTATCCTTAATATGAGAACAGCAAAAATGATTATCTCCTAGAATTCTGAGACAATTCTTATGAAGGACTTAGTGAGTATGCAGAAAGCATTCAGTCCTTCTTTCTCTCACCCTGTCTTAATCTGTTTGGGCTGCTACAACAAAAATCCAATAGACTGAATGGCTTATGAAAGACAAAAATGTATTTCTTACAGTTCTAGAGACTGGGATGTTTAAGATCAAGGTGCTGGCAGATTGGCTTACTAGTCTGGGTGTCTAGTAAGAATCTGCTTCCTGCTCCATAGACAGCTATCTTCTCAGTGAGTCCTCACACAGCAGAAGGGATGAGGAAATCTATGAAGTTCCTTTTATAAAGGTGCTAATTCCATTTATGAGGGCTTTACCCTCATGACCTAATCACTTCCCATAGGCCCCAACAGATACCATCAGATTGTGTTAGGATTTAACATATGAATTTGGGGGGCATACAAACATCCAGTCTATAGAACCCTCTGCGAGTTTTATAAACACACAGACTTTAGGTCTGTTATGTTTAAGGTAATTAAAGGTAAGAGCGTTGGCTCAGATATTCAGATATTCAGGTGGCATGGAAGAGCAGGAACAGTTCTTACCCCGTGATGATGGAAAGGTCAGGAGACACCCCGACCCTCTGACACAGGTTCTTCCAAGTTTCACCTGCTTAATTTTAACTTCAAAGATGGGAACGGTCACAAATTGGATGGAATTTTTGTCTGGGCGCAGGGTCAGAAATAGAGACACTCCTAGATTGGCCAATTCTTCCACCATAATTCATTAGACATCTTCTCTCATTTTGCAAATCCTTTTCCTTTATGCTTCTCAGCCTTACCTATTAAATTTCTTTTGTCTTCTCTAATGCATGTTTACTGTCAGAGTAACATAATTCAGAAGCATAATTACAAAAAAAAACCAGAGACATTTTAGATAAATAAGAAGCAGGATCCATTTAATGTCCCTTGCATCCTGCTACACACTGACTTTAATATAAATATTAAAAACATCTCAACCGTAGCATGACAAAGGCTCAAACATATGAGGCATGAGATGAACATTATAATTGTCTCGCCTTATTACTTACCTAGAGCTTAAACTTTCTTTAATTTCACTCCAAATAATTTACCCATGGGTGATGCAACCATCAGTGGAAAAACATGAATCATTTAAAGACCTACCGAAGAACCTGAATAGAGATACTGTGAAAAACCCTTGAGGTCCTTTGGAAGAAAGAAGCAATATCAATCATAAAGGCCATCATCATTACAATGATTATCCAGGGGGAAAAATTATCAATATTAATGTTTCTATGACAGACCCATAAGTATTTTTTTCTGTACTACAACATGCAGTATGTTCCCATGGCTACCTTTTGCTTGCCTGAAAAAAACCAGCTGATAAAGGGTGCTTTTCATATTGCCCAGATTATTTAAATGCCAAATGCTAAATTATAGATATTTAAGTGATCTAAACTTTAGGAGTTGGAAGCAGCCTCTAAATTCAATTAAATCCTAATCATTTACTTTACTAATTACTGAAATAAAATGTTTTCTTTACAAATGAAGTCACTAATTGGGGAAAATGAATGCTAGCAATTTATTTTTATTTAGTCATATTTTTACATGGAAATAGATTGGTGGTTTTAAAAGGTTTACAGTAAAGGAGAAGCTCATTTCATTTTTTAAAACATTGTGATTTCATTTCTATTTCATCTACAAAACGTTACATAGTGAGCATGAACATGAACATGATACTTAGGTTGCATTTGGGTTCCAATCCCAATCTTAACTGTAGGTTGTTCAAGGGTAAAAATGGATCTCTTGTTTTCTTGCCTTTCTTGCTTATTGCTTCTTCATTCCATTGTTCATGATATTGGAAGGCGAGAAAGGAGAGAGACTCAAATGGTGATTTTTTTTTTTAGCACCTCTGGCTCAAATTGAATGTAAGGGGACATTGAAAACAGTAAAGATACGTATGAAAAGATGGTAAATGAGGGAGGCTGAGGACTGGGACCTGGATCATACTCACCGGTGGGTTTTCTATGGAAGAGAGGAGTTATGTCAGAAGTGAAGTTTTCAGAAGGCAGAAGAGTATAATCCAGGTACCTATGGGGGAGAGAAAAAATGAAATAGGACAGTTATAGACTAAACTTTGTCTCCCCCACTCCCTTCCCCAAAATTCCTCTGTCAAAATCCTAACTCTCACTACCTCAGATGGTGAGTGTCTTTGCAGACAGGGTCTCTAAAGAGGTAATTAAGGTTAAATGAGGGCACTGGGGTGTGACTTAATTCAATGACTGGTGTCCTTTTTAGGGGGAGATTAGGGCACGGACAGACACATAAGAATGACCAGGTGAAGACAGGGAGAAGACACATGTCTACAAGCCATGGAGAGAAGTTTCAAAAGAAACCAGCCCTGCTAACACCCTGATCTTGGATGTTTAGTCTCCAAAATGGTGAGGAAATGAGTTTCTCTTGTTCAAGCCAACTGGTCTGCATTACTTTATTATGGCAAACCTAGTGAAGTGATACAGGCGTCATTTACGGTAGCAAATTGTTACATATTCTTTGATCGTCCCTCTATCCATAACTGTCACCCTAAACCTGACTCTACAAATTTTAGCAAAGTGACTAAAGTCATGAAGTGTTTGGATCCAGTGAAGCAGAGGAATGAAGATGAAAACACCATGAAAAATGAAGTTACACGCAATGCTACCCAGAGACAAGACAATTGCAGACAATTCTCAAGGTGGGCATTTCAACCTTTGGAGAAATCCAGAGGCCCTATTTTTCAATCAGAAAATAAAATGGGAAACTTCCGAACTCTTTGTGAAGTTACAGCTTGAGATTTATGTTTAACTTATGTTCCATTAAAGAACAACTTCTTAAGGAATTGGGATCCTACACATATAGACTTTCCTGAAGAATTTTGTTCTTGTGGTAAAGGTTATTGTCCTGAACTGAGGCATGACTTGTGGAGCAATGAGAAGGAAGGAGACAGGCACCTAACCTGCCAGATCAAGGAAGTGGACCTTTGACATCAAAGGAAGCTGAATTGTCATGGCCTGATATTCTCAACCTTATTCTGCAGTAGGGCTTTTGGGCTTGATATTTGAAAATAAGGGATAAGATTTTTATTGATCTAGTTATTGGCTTGAAACAATATTCTCTTGGCTGTCCCAACATTACAAGGTGGGGCATAAGAAGAATCAGCTCTCCACAACTCCCCTTTCAGTAAAGAATGAACAGAATGAATCTCAAACAATGAAATATCCATCCTTGGGTCTTAAGCCAGCTGTGTCTCCATGACACTGAAATGCAATTGTTGTAAACTAGGTTTGTGGTCTGAATGATTGTAGGAAGCATAGCCTCCACATGGAAATTGGTTTGACCTGAAAGAAATTTGGGTGAAGCATACTGTGTCCATTGGAATGTTTAGGGACGACAGATTTATGATACACCAGACAAATCTGTTCTGCCGTACTCTTCTCAATGTGATACTATATACATCATACACTATAAAGCCTTACACAGGGCTCCTTGATGAACCCAACAAATTGGTAGGCAGCAGCTCCATTTAGAGCATCAGGGTGACAGTGTTTGCATATGCGAATTTTTTTCAATTTTGCTATTAAACCAAACTCATGAAAGTCAAAGTCACCAGTTCTCCCGGAGTTGAGGACAACTGAGTAGAAACAGAACAGCCATAGCCATCAGATGTTCAGGGTCTAGCAAACATTGATTTAATTTTTACCTCGAGCTTCTGTTAGCTTTAACTTGGAAGCCTTTGTTTTTAGAGATGAATCTGAAAGTTTGCTATCCCTCCCTTATTCATTTTAGGGTACTCTCTGTGTAGCCAGGTGCCTATAAACATTCCATTTTCCTCTAAATAAATAAATTCTTGTAAACTTTGAAAGGAAGCAAAGAATAATGGGAAAAACAAAGTAGGTTTGGAGTTAGAAACACCACTGTTTCCCAACTTTGCCATTTGTGGGTTAAATTTGAAAATGTACTTAATCTTATTTTCCTCATCTGTAAAATGAGAATAATAGTCATCCAGTTCTTCAGGTTGTGATGAGGAACATTCAGTGATGTAATGTTTGAAAGCACTCAGTGTCATGTTGAGCACATATTAAATATAAAATAATTGATAATTGTTATCATGGACTATTGGCTTGGTCCATTTCGGTGTACCAGCAGGTCTGATTTGGGGGGTTTCTCTTATTCTTTTTGATTTGATACAAGCAAATGTTTTCAAATTTTCTCAAATTATAATGCCCTTATGTTTTGGGTGAAATAAACATTAAGGTTTTCTCTTAGTCTATATCACAGCAGAGGAACATTTGCATCATTATTCGGAACTGTTTATTCAGTGTCAGTGAAGACAGTTATGTCACATCTGGTCTCTGCAAGACGGGAGATGATGGAAAAGTTGTGTGTGATCCCTAAGGTTAGGTAGCATACATTTTGTTTCTGCTTGCCTGCTGTGTGTCCAGACAGGCAGCATTTTGGTAGTCTTTACTTTTGTCTTTAAAGAAGGAATCTGGCTTAAAAGGCAAAGCAGAGACACTTAAAATAGCTTGAAAACAAGAGGAAAGTTAACAACAGCAAAGCACTACGTTACAAGAGAAATGTAAGTATCAAAAGGAGACAACAAAGCTCCGAATCTAAGAGATTCCTGGAAAGGGTCGTTTGAGTTGAATTTGAAACAAGTGATAAACGTGGACTTGTCATGGAAGAACATAAATAACATTTATTGAACACCTTTGAATTGAGAGCATAACGGTAGGTCTGTTTCTTCACTCAGTCATTTCATTCATGGTTTATCTCATGTGCCAGTCACTGCTCGAATATGGCTTGTTTTGTCTTTCTTTCAGAAATTGAAACTCTGAGAAATAATTAACTTGGTCAAAGTTTCACACTATGTGGCAGATCTGGAATCGAAACCCAGCTGTTTGACCATAAACCAAGCTCTGCTTCGTAACATGTGAGCTCTTTGAAAAGAAAAAAAGTGATAGACCAGTGCCATAAAGAAAATTTTCTTCTCCTTAGTAAATCCTTCAATCTTCCAGTGATAAGGAGGTCTCTTTATGTTTTTACTTATTGGATATATTAGAGCTAGATCTGAAGGGTGAGAATCAGTGGCACAAAATTGGTGAGAAAAATAAATTTCCTATGATAAACACGGTTTAAAAAAATGGAACTATAACAGTTTTCTACAAAAAAGAAATGCTAACACATATGCTTTCTAAACAAAATTTATAAATTTCAGCACCACAAGTCATCATTTTATGGAAACCTTTTGATCATAGTATTCAATTTTATGGGAAATTCTTTGCATTTCTCCAGTAAACAGACTTAGAAACTCAGCTTTATGATAAAATAGCAAATAAGTATACAAATAAGTATAGCTTTAATTTAAGTGCCATGGTAATTGGTATGTAAACACTCTCCAATCTTAATTTCTTGACTCTCTACATAAGTATAATGTTTAATCTAACACTTTATCTTCTCTAAACTCTAGTACAAATAACATTATTATCATAATATCTCAGTAAATTTTTCTCATTGACTGTTAACTGAAACTTATGACCTTTGGTTCACATAGAATTTTGATCATGAATGAATGAAACATGTTTGGGCTTTAAAAACAGGCTTTCCTTTCTTATTTTTATTTTTGTTTGTTTTTTTATTGATCCTTCTCCCTCCTTGATATAGATTTACTTGAGAGTCTTCTGCTCTTATTTATAATACTATGAGGTAACAATGCAAATATTACCTAACGTGAGTTAACTAGATCCTTTTATAGATTTTTGTTCCATAAAAACTTTTTGGAATTTTTAGTAAAGAAATGTAATTCTTATATCAAAATTTCCAAAGATAAGAAACTCCCCTCAACATAAAGCATTGTCACAAAGGATAAGGAATTACATAATTTGGTAAGCAGCAGGAGAGATAGGCAATTTGGAAAGAACTGTCTAATTCTTAAATGGTTTTATACAGCTTATGTCTGAGACCTGCTGGGTTTACAAATTGGTTCATGCATTCAGAGTCTAACCTTAGAAATACTTCTAGAACAAAGATAATCAGATACCAGACCTCCTGGACTGTCCAGGGTCAGTGGGTGAGATCTAAATTCTCCATATATTGACTTCAATTAAAGGGCAATATGCATTTTATTCTTAATTTAACTCTTATATGAAATGCTGATATATGGAATTATTATTGTAAATAGTATGAGTACTTGAGAAATTTCCTAACATCCCCAAGCTTTATTGCTTCATCTCCAAAATTCAACACTATGGGGTTGTTGGATGACTAAATTAGATAATGTATGTGGATGGCTCAATTAGTTCCCAACTTATCAGTAAATATCACCAGTACTGATAATGATGATGATAAAAACAAATTCAAAGCTCTGGTACCCATGTTAGGTCTTCATATAATAAACATTCCATGCTCTTAGTTTCAGATATTCAGCTTCCCAGATATCTCATTGTGGATGCTCCATTGGTATCAAAGATTCAAGTTTATTTCAAACAACTTGTAAACTTCTATCCCTCCTTCCAGAACTTTTCACCAGATGATACTCACCCATCATCTCCCCCTTCCCAAACCTGTGCACCTGATTGCATTCTTATCTTGGTGCTTGACATCCCCACAATGCCATGAATCTGCTCCTTCACTCAGAATCATGGTGTCCTCCTAGGTTTCCCATGGCCTTTCCTGCCACTACCCACCCCTCCCATATAAGATCTGCCTAATCTACCTGCACATGAAAAGAGTGACTACTTCCTGGGTTCTTTTTCCTTAGTAGGCACTATAATAGTTATGTTAGCTCCATATCACACTTAATCTTTTCAATAGCTCTTCGGTTTACAAGTGGAGAAGCAGTTTTCAAAGCCTCCAAAGACTGCTCATTCCACAAAGCCACACTGCCCCTTGTAAAAATCTCTTGCTATCTCCTGCTGTTCTCCTTTGATGTCCGTTTTTATTTCCATTGGCCTATTTCCGAACTTTTCTTTTCCCATGTGGCCTTCTACCATAGACTCTTGATGGGTGTCCTGCAATTTTGCCTTCCTCCAGTCCATGCTCCACAAAACAATTGTTCAGATGTGCACTTTATTTCTTGTCACTTTCCCATCCAAAATCTACTCTGTAGTAGACCTTAACTTCTTAGGGTTCCTAAATATCCACCCTCCTACCCCCCCCTTTTTTTTTTGCTTTTTAGGCTTCTAGAGTTTTGCATGTGCTGTTACCACTTACCGAAATGTCTAATGTTGCTCCTGCTCTGCTCAATATCAGGTGATCTCTTTAAGAGGTTCTCAGCTCTGGCTGTATGTACGGATCAACAAATATCCTTTTCAAGGTATTTTAAAAATGCCTATTCCAAAAAACAATGTGATTTAATTGTCTAGGGTGGGTCTGATCTTGGCATTTGTTCCAAACTCCCCAGATGATTCTAATGTGCTCAGATGCTCCTTCCTCTTATGTTCCATTTATGTACTGTGATTGCCTCTATTATAATATTTATCACTTCTTATTATAATTTATTTTCAAGTTTAATTTCCCAACTACAACATGAACTTTTAGAAGGCTTGAGACCACGTCATTCATCTTTATGTTCTCTGCACTTACAAAACAAATATTTGTTGAATTAATGATTCTGTTGTCGGGCTCTGGGGGTATATTTATTGTTCCAGGTACAGACAACACCTACAAACCTTACATTTGTGCATTGAATGAATTTTTATTTTTCTCTCCTTTGGTACCTTTAAATTTAAAAGCAACTTAACTTATGTCAGATTCTAGAAATATTAATTATTTTTTTTAATTTTTTTTTCAACGTTTATTTATTTTTGGGACAGAGAGAGACAGAGCATGAACGGGGGAGGGGCAGAGAGAGAGGGAGACACAGAATCGGAAACAGGCTCCAGGCTCTGAGCCATCAGCCCAGAGCCTGACGCGGGGCTCGAACTCACGGACCGCGAGATCGTGACCTGGCTGAAGTTGGACGCTTAACCCACTGTGCCACCCAGGCGCCCCAAGAAATATTAATTATTTTGAACAATTTTTGTTTTTAAAGCAATAGAAAAATAAATCTTAAGGAAACTAAAGTAAGTAATGAAATGTGTTTTCTGGGTGAAAAAGTTGATTAAAAATTATACATATTTCTGTGCAAAAACACACCAGCAGTTATTATTGTCCACTTATCTCTGCCATGTTACCTAGAATTTATCACTGTCATATTGATCCTTTTTGAAGCCTCTACATCGTTATAAAAGCGACTCCAGAAGCACTTATTATTCATTCATTTATTTTTAAGCTTTAATTCACACTTGTGATTATATATTAAGAATTATATGTCAGGGGCACCTGGGTGGCTCAGTCATTTGAGCATCCGATCTTTGATTTTGGCTCAGGTCATGATCCCAGGGTTGGGGGATTGAGCCCTGCTTCGGGCTCCATAATGAGTGTGGAGCCTGCTTAAGATTCTCTCTCTCTGTCCCTCTTTGTCCCTCCTCTGCTTGCACCCATGCATGCATGCTCTCCCTCTTTCTCTCTCAAGTAATAAAAAAAAAGAATCAAACTTCATATTGGAGATTCTGAATTTAAGACCTTACAGTGTACTTCTAATGCTTTCAGTTCTAAACTGAAAAACAAAACAAAACAAAACAAAACAGCTCATCATTAGCTATGTTTATTGCAACACCATTCTTAGACTTTAAACTCAGATTTACATTTTAATCCATTTGATAGCAAGCTAAGTAATATGCCATCTTCAATGAGGACTGTGAACTCTGGATGTTTTAATATGCAAAATGCAAATTCCAAAGAGCATAATTTTATATTTATTTTTTGTGCTTGCTTATTTTTTGGAAGTAGTTAATTTTAGTGCAGATACGTATTTTTCCTTAGCTCTGCTGTACCTCAAAAAATGTTCAAATGCATTTCTAGTAGTTAAATTTGAACAAACAGAATCTTCTCAATTAGAAGAAAATACCATGTATGTTATTATAAAAATGTCTTGCAGTTAGAAATAATGATAATTTATCAATAATTAAATTTTTCAGGGAGACAGCAGGACAGAGCCACACAAATTGTCATCCTGGGTTTCCTGATAATGTTAACTTTTGTTTCCCTGTGCACTATTGGTGGGAATGCTAACTGGTACAGCCACTGTGGAAAAGAGTGTAGAGTTTCCTCAAAAAGTTAAAAATAGAGTTACCCTATGATCCAGTAATTATACTCCTGGGAACTTACCCCAAAAATACAAAAACACTAATTTCAAGTTATACACACACTCCTATGTTTATTGCAGCATTATTTATAATAGCCAAATTATGGAAGCAGCCCGTGTCCATCGATAGATAACTGGATAAAGAAGATGTGATGTATACACACACACACACACACACACACACACACACACAGTGGAATATTATTCAGCCATAAAAAGAATGAAATCTTGCCATTTGCATTGACATGGATGGAGCTAGAGAGTATAATGTTAAGTGAAAAAGTCAGTCAGAAGCAGACAAATACAATGTGATTTCGTTCACGTGGAATTTAAGAAACAAAACAAGCAAAGGAAAACAAAAGAGAGAAAGAGACAAATAAGCAGATCTTAACTATGGAAAACAAACTGATAGTTACCACAAGGGAGGTCGGGAGGGGAGATGAGTCAAATAATAGGGGATGGGGATAAAGGAGTACACTTAACACGATGAGCACTGAGTAATGTATAGAATTGCTGAATCACTATATTGTACACCCCAAATAATATGACACTGTATGTTAACAATGGAATTGAATAAAAAACTTAATAGAGGAGCACCTGGGTGGCTCAGTCTAAGCGTCCGACTTTGGCTCAGGTCATGATCTCACGGTCTGTGAGTTCGAGCCCCGCGTCAGGCTCTGTGCTGACAGCTCAGAGCCTGGAGCCTGCTTCGGATACTATGTCTCCCTCTCTCTCTGACCCTCCCCCCGTTCATGCTCTGTCTCGCTCTGTCTCTCTCTGTCTCAAAAATAAATAAACATTAAAAAAAAAAACTTAGAAAAGAGCAAAGTAATAAAGGTAATAAAAAAATTAGGCCAACTGAGCCTTAAGATTTATATTGACTCTAGCCATATTCTCTACAATCTCCTCTTTCACCTCGGGCTTTTAAGTTTATTTTGCCAATATCATTTATTTTTGCATGTAATTGTTTCCTTGCTGACCATAACTAAAGAAAACATTCTAATTTTAAGAACCATCTCAGATCTTATCGCATACATGAAACTTCCCCCAACTCCTCAATGTAGGCAGAGTGGATCATTTCCTTCTCAATTCTCTTACACCACTCAGTTCATTCTTTATTGTAGAAACTATATAGTTTCGATACGGTTATTGGTTTAGGTGCGTGTCTCCCCCTCTTGGAACATAAACTATTTGAAGATGGATTACTCACCTTTGCACAGCCAGAATCCGAAACATTGTCAGAGACATGGTAGTTGACCCAAACTAAAAATAATTATTACATTCAAATATTCTGCAACACCCCTCCCCACAAATACGCATAAAAAAGATACCAAATGCTGTTTTTACCCTATTTTTTCTAATGTCCTGAACTCTTTAGTTTATGGAGTTTAGTAAATGGAGAAGCCACTTAATTCCTACCTGAGACATAATGGAGCACTGACAGTGAAATCACTACTAGGCTGAAGTCACTACAAAAGGGCAATTGCTAGAGTGGGTTTTATTTCTCTGGATGGAGCAGAGGGTAATCATGGCATAGTACTGGTTTCCTAATTTATTTTTTGCCATGTGAACTGAGAGCTATACAAGGTGGAGGGCTTCAGAATCTACGTTGGTTGACAACATACACCATGGGAGTGAAATGATCCCTAAATCATAAATGTAATAATTAAGAAGTCATTATTGTCCCCTATTATATGCCAAGGTCTATAAAAGATGCTGGATGATAGTGAATATCTCTCCTTTTTATTTTCTTTATTTTTTCACCCTTGTTTTAGTAGTTTATTCCACATTCCTTCTGGGTCTTGCCTTAATTTTTTCGCTTCAGCTTATATTAATAAAATAATCCCATTTTGATTTATTTTCATGCTTTATTAAATAAAATTAAGACATGATAACACTGGCATACTGAAAAGCTGCTGTTTCCCTTAGAATTTTGAAAACAAATACATTTCTTAGGCATGTTAGGCTCTTGCATTTAAGTATTTAACAATTATTGGGGCGCGTGGGTGGCTCAGTCAGTTGAGCATCCGACTTCGGCTCAGGTCATGATCTCACAGTTCGAGAGTTTGAGTCCCACATCGGGCTCTGTGCCAACAGCTCAGAGCCTGGAGCCTGCTTTGGATTCTGTGTCTCCCTCTCTCCCTGCCCCTCCCCCTCTTACACTCTTTCCCTCTCTCGAAAATAAACATTTAAAAAAATGTTTTTGAATTTTAGCAATTATTTAATTTACAAGTCAATTTCTCCTCTCAGCAAAACTGCTTTCTGGTGCTTTCCTATCCCATTCCTTCCAAATCTTATCACCAAACTTGTTACTGAGTACAATTCTCTACCTCACATACAGTGGGTGATGTGTGAAGACATACTTGTGTGAGCATCTTCAAAATCAATTCTTGTTGGCTGAATATAGGTAAAGGTAGTAGGGTGTAAGTTGATATTTATAAATGTCCCAGTTGAAATTTCCATGGAGGCATGGAGGGACTTTCCTTAAACCGGACTGAGGCACCTTTGACATCAAGGCTAAATCTTGAAAGATAATCAAAGACTCAATAGTACCAGGGTGCCAGTCTCTTCAGAAGAACCTCACTGAAGATAAAGGAGAAATCCTGCATCTACAGACTTCTAAGAGTGGAAGTGAACCAGGAAATCAGAAGTGTTTAGGAATTTAAGAATGGCTGACCAATAAAATACCTCAGAAAGGCACCCATGGGAATGAACACTGCTGTATCCAAGATGCATTAATGATAGGATTTGGAATGTGTGAGACTGAAGATAGGCTGGATAGGGAGCTGCTCTGAATGATGTGTCTCCATCTCACGTTGTGCATATGAGTTGTGGTTTGTGGCTAGTTAAAATGAATGTTTTTAAAACTATGCTGACTCCAGGTTATTGTACTAGCTCTCTATTTTGCTGAGAATTTGTGCGGTAAAACCTTATGTGGCTTGGATTTGGTCTTACTCTAGTAGCTAGTCAATTTCTCCTTTCTTTTCTATTTGCAGTCTTCTTATAGTTTATGGTAGATTTTTACAAAAATAGTTACCGTAAATTCTTATCCTATGTCTATACCTTTTGCTAGTGCCTTTCCACACTGACCCTGAACTTGCCCATGTGACTTAGTGACCCATAGAACATTAGGTAACTTGAAGGAAACATTATGTTGAAAGTGCTTGTACATCGGGGTTCACCCTCTTCCTACTCTTGAACTCTGCTATGTGTGTAAAACTATGCTAAGTGTCAGTGTGAAAGGCCATCCTTGGTAATACACCCACCAGCTGCCTTTCCAACTGAATGCAATGCTTGAGAGGACTCAGGAGAGATCAGTTTATTTTCAGTGTGTCATAGATTGCCACCCCAGATCAAAGAACCACTAGCGTCGTCTACAAAATAGTGAGCTAAAGAAATGGCTTTTGTTTTGAGTGACTATGTTTGGGGTAATTTTTTTTTGCAACAAAAGCTAACTGATAAAGAAGGTGATACCTAGACTTGGGGTGTTTCCATAACCACCACCACCACCACCACCAAACACGTGACAGTGGCACTGGAAACCATTCAGGGGGCAGAAGCCATAAGATACTTTGCGAAGTCTGGAAGATTGGCAAGCCAACTGCTAGTGGAAGATGGAAAGATGGTGACATGTGTTACGTAATCTTATGAAATAACTCATAAAACTCTTGCCTAGGGTAATTTAGAAAATAAAACATGGGAACCTTGGCAGGATCATTTTCAGAGAGAGTTTAAAATTCCATTGGCTTCTTTTAGTTGTCTATGAAAGTGACAGGGAAAGAAAGATGAGCTCTAAAGAAAGAACGGATCAGCTTGCAAGAAGAACTTATGTAGAATGTAGAGGAGGTAGGGTGTGCTGGATTAATTGGTTTTCATTTGCAGTCTCTCCAGCCAGTAACAGTCCCAATGCAAATGAAAACCTAAGAGTGTTTTAAAAAGTCAGGACACTCCCAGTAAAACATGGTCTCTTCATCAAGATCAAATCAAGAATACGTCTGTAAGAACCTTGTTAGGACTCTAAGAAACATCTAAGGTGATGTCTAGTGGAACTTGTCAGGTAGATAAAGGACTTCAAATAACTCTAAATAGGACTCTAAAGAGACTCTAAATAACATTGCCTCATAAGAAGCCTGGAAGGCCTGTCTTGAAAATAATTGTGGGAATGACTTTTGTTAAAAGATGCACAAAAAGCACACAAAATGTTTGAAGGAAGTTGTATCAGCAAAAGGACTGCTAACTTAGACTAAAAGAAACTGAGTCATTTCAAATGAAGAAGAGGTCTCTGGACTCTCAAATTTCTATTGGAGGCAGACTTAGAAAGTTACTCAACTGCCAACTTGGGCCATTTACTTTTTACAGAAAAGGAGGATATATC
This sequence comes from Prionailurus bengalensis, assembly GCF_016509475.1. Classification (NCBI taxonomy): domain Eukaryota; kingdom Metazoa; phylum Chordata; class Mammalia; order Carnivora; family Felidae; genus Prionailurus; species Prionailurus bengalensis. The sequence continues at coordinate 72,792,924 of NC_057344.1, read as the reverse complement.
AGAAGGAGAAGCCAAAAGCCAAGAGGGCAGAGCTAAGAGTCATAGAGAAGAGATTGTTTGCAAAATGACGGCTAAAATTCCTATTCCACTCTTAGTTCTTCTTGGTAGTTCTTCCCACACTGCCTTGGGGCTTGTCATGTGACTTCTTTTAGTGGATGCGACATCAGAAAACTTGATCTAAGGGGCGCCTGGGTGGCGCAGTCGGTTAAACGTCCGACTTCAGCCAGGTCACGATCTCGCGGTCCGTGAGTTTGAGCCCCGCATCGGGCTCTGGGCTGATGGCTCAGAGCCTGGAGCCTGTTTCCGATTCTGTGTCTCCCTCTCTCTCTGCCCCTCCCCTGTTCATGCTCTGTCTCTCTCTGTCCCAAAAATAAATAAACGTTGAAAAAAAAAATTAAAAAAAAAAGAAAACTTGATCTAAGTAGAGGCTTAAGAGTGCTTATTCATTGGGGCCTGTCCTTTTCCTGATCTTGGATCTCTGCTTCGTCTACATAAGGAAGTGTGGCCAACCTATTTGATGAGTAACATTTGGCCTAGACCCTTGTCACTCTACGTGCCTCCACCAACCACTAGACCTCTGAGTGAGATTCTATTAAAATATCGAGTAATGGTCAGCTACCCTCTTAACTAACACATGGGACACTCCTGGGGAGGTAAGCTAGAACCAACCAGGCAATCTACAGAATCACGAGCTAATAAATGGTTATTATCTGAACCACTAAATTTTGGGGTAGCTTGTTATACAGAATAAGCTAGGTGAAGCACACTTTGTCTAAGGCATTTATATGTTATATTTCTCTTTTTTAATCAAAGTATAGTTGACACACAGTGTTACATTAGTTTTAAGTATATGACATAATGATTCAAAAGTTTATACATTATGGTATGCTCAGCACAAGTATAGCTACCATCTGTCACCATACATTATTAACACAGTACCATGACTATATCCCCTATGCTGTACTTTTAAAAAAAATTTTTTTAATGTTTATTTATTATTTTTTATTATATGTTTATTTTATATATTATTTATTTATATATTATTTTATTTTATATATTATTATATATATTATTATATATATTATATATGCTATATATTATTATATATATTATTATATATTATTTATTTTATATATTATTTATTTATATATTATTTATTATATATCATATGTTTATTTATTTATTTATTTTTGAGAGAGACAGAGACAGAATGCTAGTGGGTTAGGAGCAGAGAGAGGGGGAGACACAGAATCCGAAGCAGGCTCCAGGCTGTCAGTACAGAGCCCAGTCACGGGGCTTGAACCCACGAGCTGTGAGATCACGACCTGAGCCGAAGTCAGACGCTCAACCGACTGAGCCACCCAGGCGCCCCCACTATGCTGTGCTTTTTATTCTTGTGACTTATTCATTCCGTATCTTATTATATTTTAATTAATTGCTTAGAGGTCTGTAACTACTCCTGTGCTATCGTCACCATGCTTTAGTAGAGCACATCATGTCTTAGTCACCCCTTTATCCCTAGCAACTGGTATAGTGTCTGGGAGATAATTAGGAAGGGAAATGTGATTGCCTTTGAAAAATATAAAACTGATTATGTTGCTTCCCTAATTAAAATTCTAAGCTCTTTGCATATGCATCCAAGGTATTCAATGCACACTTTTAAACACACACGTTAAGCTTTTAACATGCTTTTTTTGTTGACAACTATTAATGATTCTTCTCCACCTCCATCTTCCCCCAGCTCTAAGATGCTTACTTTGAATTCATGAACAATTTATTAACAGCTAATATATACCTGGCATATGATGTGCTAACATTTTAACAAAGAAAACAGGATTTAAAACAAATGCAAATACAAATATAAAAATATGTATTACTAATGCAATAATGAGCATATATATTGAGTACATTGACCAGCAGCACAAAGGAGTGCTCTCGGAGGAAGTGAGAGGAAATACCTCAGCTGTGCTCAGTGTTGCATTATGACTCTGTACCAGTTGGAGAGAATAAGTGAGAGGAGAAGCAGCAGCATGGATAGACTCCAAGTGGCAGGAAACTGCAAGGAACACAGGGATATAAAATATTTTGTATGGTCGCACTGTAGGGGTGAGAAAGTCAAGTGCAATTCTTGCCTAGAGAGGTGAGGCAAGGACAGTTAGGACAAACTGCTTCTGACATCAAGGAGCTTGGGAACACTCCAACAGGCTTACTTGGAGGGGAAGGAACAGAGGTGAGTCATGATAAAAAGTTTGTGTTATAATAAGTAGTCCGAACATCGTAAAATATGGCAGTGGTCCTATTGTCTTCCATCCATCCAGATGTAAATGCTAGAATAAATGGGAGGAGTATTATGGATTCTGTTGCCTTTTCTGAATAAGACACAAGGACTAAAACTTTTTAAGTATGCACATCAGTTCAGCCTTGTTCATAGTGGAATAGATCTAAGTTCCCTGGGAGAAGGGAAGGTAGTTTTGCTGATGGATTATCCTCGTCGAATGCTTAACGCTATGGTATGCACCCAATGACTTCTCAGTTCAAATTTGTTGCTCATGACATACATGTTCAGTAAACTTATATTTCAAATGCAACATATGTTTTTGTACTTACTCTCTAGGCATGGAGAGTGCTTAGACTGAATAGATTTTTAGAAGTTCAGTTGTGATAGAAAATTCTTCCTCAATTTTAAACTGCATTTAAAGGGAACATAACCTGTAACTCTCTTAAAGGTTATTTCCAGAGCTCATACTTGAAGGAATTTATTGTGCTTTGTGTTTGTACTACCATCATTTTGTTTAAACATGGTCTTCACTCTGTTCCATTTTGTATTTCTCTTTCTCCTTAAAAATTCAATCTTAAATGTGTTGAGTGAAATCAGTATTTTTTTTTATTTTTTTTTCAACGTTTATTTATTTTTGGGACAGAGAGAGACAGAGCATGAACGGGCGAGGGGCAGAAAGAGAGGGAGACACAGAATCGGAAACAGGCTCCAGGCTCTGAGCCATCAGCCCAGAGCCTGACGCGGGGCTCGAACTCACGGACCGCGAGATCGTGACCTGGATGAAGTCAGACGCTTAACCGACTGCGCCACCCAGGCGCCCCTGAAATCAGTATTTTAATAAAACTGACAGCTCAGATCGGAGAGTGGAAGGTCTCAATTGCCACACCTATATAAAGAGAGCACTTGCCCTCTCAAGTGTGACTAATGACCACACACAACACAAAGAGAACTGATTTCAGAAAGAGCACTGAAATCTTATCTTTATGAACAGGAATGCCTAGCCATTAACAATGTTTTGCAGTAGATACCCCTGCTAAACACACCCTCAGATGTCACCCTTTCATTATAGGGAAAGCTGCTTTCGTTTCCCTCTTCCATTTAATAAAGGTAAGCTCCCATGTGCTGAATCGCATTCCTGAAAGTGTTGATACATAGGACCAGGTACCACAGTATAAAACTGACGTCTCTTAGCTAAAATGTCACCATTGTGGGTCCGTCTTATTCTTACTAATTGCCCATGAGTCTACTTCCAACATTCAGGAATCTAAGAAAGTAAAGGTAGAGAAATTTTCAGTGGACCAGGAAGAAAATATGTATGTGACCAAAGATGGGATCTGTTGATGGAAGGGAGAAGCCTGGTGAGATAAAAATGGAGATGACAGATTGAAAGCAGGAGTCCTGGGGTTGAATCGTAGACGTAGAGTGAAGGAAATGTAATTTTCCCTGGTTTAATTGGGCATGGAGGCAAAATAAACAGGAAATGTTTTTATGTCCTGTACCAACTATTATACCTACTGTACTGAGAACAATGTCAGAACACAAAGGTGAAACATATTTTTAAAAAAATTTTTTTTCAACATTTATTTATTTTTGGGACAGAGAGAGACAGAGCATGAACGGGGGAGGGGCAGAGAGAGAGGGAGACACAGAATCGGAAACAGGCTCCAGGCTCTGAGCCATCAGCCCAGAGCCTGACGCGGGGCTCGAACTCATGGACCGCGAGATCGTGACCTGGCTGAAGTCGGTCGCTTAACCGACTGCGCCACCCAGGCGCCCCAAAGGTGAAACATATTTAAGATAGGTAGCAACATCTGGAAAGTTCAAGTCTCAGACTTCTAAACCCTTTTACTGGATCACTTATATGTCTTTTTGGTTACTGGACCATCATTTAATTTAGTTAAGGTCCCTGTATCAAGTCAGAATTTTTTTAGACCATATTTTATTAATTTTGTCAATTAATCATCCATTAACCATGGATGATTTTTGAATAAATGGAAAGCAAGTTATTCAAAGTCGGGATTTTTCCCTGCAGTTTCCTACTTTGATGAAAACTGACTTCCAGGAACAAACAAGGAAAATGTGCACATTTATGATACAACAAGGCAAAATAGAAAGCAGTGAGAAGCAAAAAAGAGTTTAACATAAATTATGTCGTTCAGCTATGGTGTTTATTTAAAAAAATTATAGAGCACCATGGGATGGACTGTTACAATCACATCATCATCCTTGGAATACTTTACCAGTAAGTTTCAAGATGGAAAAATTAACTTTGCTGTCCATTATGATTATGATCATCTGTCTTTGTTTACCTTAGCCTGGCTTTAAAATGAAAAAAATATTAATGAAAAGGAAGTATTTTGGAGTTATGTATCACCTTGTTTTTAGCTCCATTTACATATATCATAGAACACAAAAGTTACTGATTCTTCTTGTATGGCAAGGTATTTGCCAGTCAGTAGACAAAGTAGGAGTGAGGATGTGTCTGATCAGTCTATCCAGAAAATACAATCAGATGGTGCAAAATAGTTCTTTATGAGAAAGGGGTTCAATTTTCAAATCCTTGAGTATAACGAAACTTCGAATTTGCCTCTAAAAAAGCCTGCTGGTGATCCATGCCGCAAGATTATTTATCCTCTTCCTAAAGAAGGAAGCCTATCCTCAAAATGAAGCCCCAGTTACAATCAATGTGCTTGTGGGTTGGGGCAGAAGAAGAAAATGAAAGCTGTCAGATCATAACATACACCTAAAAACTGCTGATCTTGTTTTTTATATCTAAACGAGTCAGGACAAAGAGGAAATGATACTTGTTAGATTTCAAAGCGGTAATTGAGTGAACTCCAGGTGCTCCTGTGTAGAGCAAGCTTCTTTCAATTCCTGTTTTCAGCAAATATCTGTGGAATAAATAAAACTGCAAAGGTCACAGATATTAACGATAATTTTATGTTATATAAATACTGGATTTAATTTCCTTATATTCGGTGAAGAATTTCTGTACCTATTTTCATGAGAGTCAATACACCAATAATTATTTTATCAAGTTCTGGTAGTGAGATTATGTACGATTCATGACCTGAGTCGAAATCAAGATTATTTATTTATTTATTTAAGTTTATTTCTTTGAGATAGAGAGACAGTGTGAGCAGGGGAGGGGCAAAAAGAGATGGAGAGAGAGAGAGAATCTCAAGCAGGCTCGATACTGTCAGTACAGGCCCTGACGTGGGGTCAAACTCACGAACTGTAAGATCATGCCCTGAGCCAAAAGCGAGTTGGACGCTTAACTGACTGAGCCACCCAGGCATCTTTTAAACCCCTTTTAATGTGTATAGAATTTGTAGTGATAACTCCACTTTCTTTTCTGATACTGGTAACTTGTGTTTCTTTTTTTCTTAATCCATCTAGTTAAAGTTGATTAAGTTGATTTTTTTTGGAGAATCAGTTTTGGGCTTTGTTAATTTCCTTTATTGTTTATTTTCCATTTTGTTAGTTTTTACATTTTCTTATTTTCTTCTATTTAAATCAGTCACTAATACACCATCGTGTTTTTTCTAATAATTTAAAGCTGTAGCTTTCTGAGAACTACTTTAATAACACCAATTTTTTGATATGTTGTATTTTAATTTTCATTTATCTTAAAAAATGTTAATATCTGAGTTCTTCTCTATGAATTATATAAAAGGTTAATTTATAAGTATTTGAAGTTTTCTAGAGATTTTATTGTTATTGATTTCTAATTTTATTCCACTGTGGCCAGTGAACATATTCTGGATGATTTTCATCCTTTTTTAGTCTATGGAGACTTCTTTAGCCCAACATTGTGGTCTATCATAGTGAAAATACCATAAGCACTTGCAAACAATGAGGATTCTGCTGAGTTTAGAGTTCTATGAATATCAATAAGGTCAATCTTGTTGAGAGTGTTCAAATCTTGCATATCTTTACCGACTTTTTTGCATAGTTATTCCACCAGTTTTTGAGGACTACTAAAATCTATAATCATTAATACAGATTCATCTATTTTTCTCTTTAATTTCTATCACTTTTAGCTTCATGAACTTTCTTTTTATTTATTAGTTTCATGAACTTTTTTTCATGAGCTACATGAACTTTTAATTTCTGTTATTACTATAAACCCATTTACAATTACCTTTCTTGTAAATTAACTCTTGTACTGTTATGAATTATTTCTCTTTATCTCTGATAATAATCTTTGCCTTGATATTTTTTCACTTTATTTTATTTTAATATACACATTCTGACCTCCTTAATCTCAGTTTGCTTGGCATAACATGTATCCCTTTTTCAATAACTCAGTTTTATTACATAGAGCCCTTATGTGCGGGAGCAAAAAAAAAAAAGTATTCTTTTATCTGAAAAATTTTCTTTCTTCATTTTTGAAGGCTATCTTCACAAGGGTGTATAATTCTAGGTTGAAAACTTCTTTCATCACTTTAAAGATGCTGATCCATTCTCTTTTGGTCTCTATTGTTTTCATGAGAATGCTACAGCCATTTGAATAACTGTCTCTACATTTAACATGTGCTTTTTCTCTGCTGTTTTTCAAGATGTTCTCTTTATCATCGCTTTTCAAAAGTTTATCACTTAATTAGGCATGTTATTCTTTGGCATTTACTGAACTTTTCAAATATGTAAATTCATTTCTTTCACCAAATTGGGGGAATTTTTGGCTGTCGTTTCTTCCAAAGTATCTTTTGCCTTGTTCTTTCACCCCTTTCCTTTGGAGACTCCAATTGCACCTATGTTAGACATTTTGATATTGTCCCACCAATTACTGAGAGTCTGTTTATTTTTAAAATATTTTTCTCTATCAGGTTGCATAATTTGCATAATTGATAGATTTTCAGGTTTACAGAATCTTTCCTCTATCATCTCCATTCTGCTATTAAATTCATTATTTGAACACTTTTACTTTTGGTATTGTATTTTGCAATTCTAGAAATTTGATTCATGTCTTTAGGTTTTCTATTTTTTAGTTTTTAGTTCTTTCAAACATAATTTCTTTTACATCCTTGGACATGGTTTTAATATCTTCCTTTAACTCCCTGTCTCCTCATTCTAACATTTGGATCATCTGGAATTTGTGTCAGTTGATTGTTGTTTTTCCTTGAGAATCAGTTGTGTTCTCCTACTTTTTGGTATGTTGATTAACTTGAACTTGTAAATGTTATGCTGTGAAGGTTTTGGATTCTATTAATATCCCTCCAAAAGAATGCAATTTTTTGTTTGTTTGTTTAAGCAATTAATTTGGTTTGTATCAGATGGAAGACCCGCTCCTGGGAAGGAGCACACACCTCAGTTCCCTTCTAGTCTCAGACACAGTGATTGGAGACGGACACACACATAGTGAAGATGTCAGCAGGGACTTAGGCATAGGTTATATACAGAATTTGAGACTCCTTTCTCTGCCTGTCTTCTTTTGATGATTTTGCCTCTCATTTTTCAGTGGTTCTGGTTGCCCCAAATCTGGTCTTCTGGTTCTTCAACCAAGAAATATAGTGGATTTCCTACTACATTTTTAACCATCCTACCTGGCACAATTGTGAAGGCCCTGCAAAGTAGGGAAAATTTACTCAGTGCTCTTCCTTTCTCCCCAAGTGATGATTTCCCTCCAAAATTTGCTGCTGCTTTCTCCTTCATTCCCCTCTCCGTCTTTCTCCTCTTCTTCTTCTTTGCCTTCCAAAGAACTTCCATAGTTGTTTTTATAATTATTCCAGCATGTGTACTTGTTGTCTGAGGAGGGTGAGTCTAGCAAAAGCTTACATGACTATTGTTGGAAGTGGAATGCATAGAATTGATATCACAGAACAAATTCCATTCTCTTTAGAAAGAAAAGAGATGTCTGTTCATAGAACAAATATTTTGGGAAGCATTTCATCATTATCTAAACTTCTTTTTTTAAAAAAAGATTTTACTTTTAAGTAATCTCTACCCTTAACATAGGACTTGAACTCACAACCCTGAGATCTAGAGTCACATACTGTACTGACTGAGTCAATCAGGTGCTCGCTAACTTCTTGGCAAATATTTTCTGTCAGATACTGTGGTAAACGTGTCAATTCCAGGTTCCTATGGTCACCATTATGGATGCTGTTGAAAAATGATGGTACCTTGGCCAAGCTGTTACTTCAGATATAGCGATTGGGGGTGGAGAACCATAAGTATTTGTCTGTACTATATAAAGTGCTACTGTAAGTGGAATGAATGTAAAATAAAAACTACTCCAGACAGAAATCTGAAAACACCTGCATGCACCTGGGAAAATTACCATGTCAAAGATTAGATAACTAGTACTCACCAAATATCTATGAAATCCCTACATTTCTCCTTTCAATTATGCTAGGTTTATTTAATGAATTCTGGATAATGAAAAGGAAGCACATTGACACAAATCTCTTCTAAGCCAATGCATTTAAGAATTGGTGAGCTACCTCTTCCTCTATTTCTCAATGCTGTGGGACCTTGGAGACCACATACTATATGTGACAGGATTTATATTGAAGAGGGTTGCCTGGCCTGTAATGGACTTTGCAGGAAGAAAAATTAAGCCTTGTTTTATTAAGCTGCTGAGATTTTGGTGTTTTCTGTTGTGTCAGCTATTTTTTATTTCTGAACATACCATTCTACAGTTTAAATTCCTATTCAAATTATAATTAGCAACCTTTTCATTAAAGTTTCCCTTGGAAAATTTACTGAAAATTTACTTTTTATTTTAATTACATGATTTTTTACTCATATGTGGTACTTTTTTTTTTTTTTACCTTAAGAGTAGTCAATTTTTGCATTGAAAAAGGAGGACAAGAAGAAGTATTTGTACATTTTGGACTCTTAGACTAAAATGCATTTCCAATGTGAACTATTGGGACCTCATGAAGATAAAAAGCTTCTGCACAGAGAAGGGAACAATCAACAAAATTAAAAAGCAACCAACAGAATAGGAGAAGATATTTGCAAATTACATATTGGATAAAGTGTTAGTATCCAAAATCTATAAAAAACTTATCAAACTCAACACTCAAAAAAAGCAAATAATCCAGTTAAGAAATAGGCAAAAGACATGAATAGACACTTTTACAAAGAAAACATCCAAATGGCTAATAGACTCATGAAAAGATGCTCAACATCACTCATCATCAGGGAAATAGAAATCAAAACCATGATGAGATACCACCTTACATCTGTCAGAATGGCTAATATTAACAACTCAGGAAACAACAGATGTTGGCAAGGATGCGAAGAAAGGGGAACACTTTTGCATTGTTGGTGGGAGTGCAAACTGGTACAGCTACTCTGGAGAACAGTATGGAGTTTCCACAAAAAACTAAAAATAGAACTACCCTATGACCCAGAAATTGTACTACTATGTATTTATCCAAAGGATACAAAAATGCTGATTTGAAGGGGCACATGCATCCCAATGCTTATAGCAGCATTGATCAACAATAGCCAAATTATGGAAAGAGCCAAGTGTCCATCAACTGGTGAATGGGATAAAGAAGGGGTGCCTGGGTGGCTCAGTTGGGCGTCCGACTTCGGCTCAGGTCATGATCTCCCCTCGTGAGTTCGAGCCCTGCGTCAGGCTCTGTGCTGACAGCTCAGAGCCTGGAGCCTTCTTCAGGTTCTGTCTCCATCTCTGTCTGCCCCTCCCTCACTTACACTCTAATTTTCTCTCTCTCTCAAATATAAATAAACATTAAAGAAAAAATTTTAAAGATGTATATATGCATCATTAAATACATAATTATATCTATAATTATATACATATATATATATATAATGGAATATTATTCATCAAAAAGAATGAATTGCAACAATGTGAATGGAACCAGAGTATACTATGCTAAGAAATGTCAGTCAGAGAAAGACAAATACCATATGATTTCACTCATATGTGGAATTTAAGAAAAAATGAGGTGAACATATGAACATAGGGGAAAGGAAGGAAAAATAAAAAATAAGATAAGATAAAAACAGTGAGGGAGGTAGGCCATAAGAGACTTAATAATAGAGAACAAATTGAGGGTTGATGTAGGGAGTTGGGGGGATGGGCTAAATGGGTGATGAGCATTAAGTAAGGCACTTGCTGGGATGAGCACTGGGTGTTATATGTAAGTGATGACTCATTAAATTCTACTCCTGAAACCAACACTACACTGTCAGTTAACGAACTTGAATTTAAATTTTAAAAAATGAAAAAAAAAATTCATTTCCAATTGAAGAAAAATCGCATTCTCCCATTATATCATTGATTTATTTAACTTGGTCATAGCAATGAGGTTTCTAAGAGTCTTTATGCATTAATTGAAGGTATTAGATAATTAAAGTGCTGATAGCTTCTAAGGCTATGTTACAAAAGTGGATGTGTACCTACTTTGATGCTTTCTTTTTTTTTTCTTCAATATATGAAGTTTATTGTCAAATTGGTTTCCATACAACACCCAATGCTCAGCCCAAAAGGTGCCTTCCTCAAAACCCATCACCCACCCTCCCTTCTCTCCCACCCCCCATCAACGCTCAGTTCTCAGTTTTTAAGAGTCTCTTATGCTTTGGCTCTCTTCCACTCTAACCTCTTTTTTTTTCCTTCCCCTCCCCCATGGGTTTCTGTTAAGTTTCTCAGGATCCACATAAGAGTGAAACCATATGGTATCTGTCTTTCTCTGTATGGCTTATTTCACTTAGCATCACACTCTCCAGTTCCATCCATGTTGCTACAAAGGGCCATATTTCATTCTTTCTCATTGCCACGTAGTACTCCATTGTGTATATAAACCACAATTTTTTTTATCCATTCATCAGTTGATGGACATTTAGGCTCTTTCCACAATTGAGCTATTGTTGAGAGTGCTGCTATAAGCATTGGGGTACAAGTGCCCCTATGCATCAGCACTCCTGTATCCCTTGGGTAAATTCCTAGCAGTGCTATTGCTGGGTCATAGGATAGGTCTATTTTTAATTTTTTGAGAAGCCTCCACACTGCTTTCCAGAGTGGCTGTACCAATTTGCATTTCCACCAACAGTGCAAGAGGGTTCCCGTTTCTCCACATCCTCTCCAGCATCTATAGTCTCCTGATTTGTTCATTTTGGCCACTCTGACTGGCGTGAGGTGATATCTGAGTGTGGTTTTGATTTGTATTTCCCTGATGAGGAGTGACGTTGAGCATCTTTTCATGTGCCTGTTGGCCATCCAGATGTCTTCTTTAGAGAAGTGTCTATTCATGTTTTTTGCCCATTTCTTCACTGGGTTATTTGTTTTTCGGGTGTGGAGTTTGGTGAGCTCTTTATAGATTTTGGATACTAGCCCTTTGTCCGATATGTCATTTGCAAATATCTTTTGCCATTCCATTGGTTGCCTTTTAGTTTTGTTGGTTGTTTCCTTTGCTGTGCAGAAGCTTTTTATCTTCATAAGGTCCCAGTAGTTCATTTTTGCTTTTAATTCCCTTGCCTTTGGGGATGTGTCAAGCAAGAAATTGCTACGGCTGAGGTCAGAGAGGTCTTTTCCTGGTTTCTCCTGTAGGGTTTTGATGGTTTCCTGTCTCACATTCAGGTCCTTTATCCATTTTGAGTTTATTTTTGTGAATGGTGTGAGAAAGTGGTCTAGTTTCAATCTTCTGCATGTTGCTGTCCAGTTCTCCCAGCACCATTTGTTAAAGAGACTGTATTTTTTCCATTGGATGTTCTTTCCTGCATTGTCAAAGATTAGTTGGCCATACGTTTGTGGGTCTAGTTCTGGGGTTTCTATTCTATTCCATTGGTCTATGTGTCTGTTTTTATGCCAATACCATGCTGTCTTGATGATTACAGCTTTGTAGTAGAGGCTAAAGTCTGGGATTGTGATGCCTCCTGCTTTGGTCTTCTTCAAAATTATTTTGGCTATTCGGGGCCTTTTGTGGTTCCATATGAATTTTAGGATTGCTTGAACTAGTTTCGAGAAGAATGTTGGTGCAATTTTGATTGGGATTGCATTGAATGTGTAGATACCTTTGGGTAGTATTGACATTTTGACAATATTTATTCTTCCAATCCATGAGCACGGAATGTTTTTCCATTTCTTTGTATCTTCTTCAATTTCCTTCATAAGCTTTCTATAGTTTTCAGCATACAGATCTTTTACATCTTTGGTTAGATTTATTCCTAGGTATTTTATGCTTCTTGGTGCAATTGTGAATAGGATCAGTTTCTTTTTGTCTTTCTGTTGCTTCATTATTAGTGTATAAGAATGCAACTGATTTCTGTACATTGATTTTGTATCCTGCAACTTTGCTGAATTCATGTATCAGTTCTAGCAGACTTCTGGTGGAGTCTATCGGATTTTCCATGTATAATATCATGTCATCTGCAAAAAGCGAAAGCTTGACTTCATCTTTGCCAATTTTGATGCCTTTGATTTCCTTTTGTTGTCTGATTGCTGATGCTAGAACTTCCAACACTATGTTAAACAACAGCGGTGAGAGTGGACATCCCTGTCGTGTCCCTGCTCTTAGGGAAAAAGCTCTCAGTTTTTCCCCATTGAGGATGATGTTAGCTGTGGGCTTTTCATAAATGGCTTTTATGATCTTTAAGTATGTTCCTTCTATCCCGACTTTCTCGAGGGTTTTTATTAAGAAAGGTTGCTGAATTTTGTCAAAGGCCTTTTCTGCATCGATTGACAGGATCATATGGTTCTTACCTTTTCTTTTATTAATGTGATGTATCACATTGATTGATTTGCGAATGTTGAACCAGCCCTGTGTCCCAGGAATGAATCCCACTTGATCATGGTGTATAATTCTTTTTATATGCTGTTGAATTCGATTTGCTAGTATCTTATTGAGAATTTTTGCATCCATATTCATCAGGGATATTGGCCTGTAGTTCTCTTTTTTTACTGGGTCTGTGTCTAGTTTAGGAATCAAAGTAATACTGGCTTCATAGAATGAGTCTGGAAGTTTTCCTTCCCTTTCTATTTCTTGGAATAGCTTGAGAAAGATAGGTATTATCTCTGCTTTAAACATCTGGTAGAACTCCCCTGGGAAGCCATCTGGTCCTGGACTCTTATTTGTTGGGAGATTTTTGATGACTGATTCAATTTCTTTGCTCGTTATGGGTCTGTTCAAGCTTTCCATTTCCTTCTGATTGAGTTTTGGAAGCGTGTGGGTGTTTAGGAATTTGTCCATTTCTTCCAGGTTGTCCAGTTTGTTGGTATATAATTGTTCATAGTATTCCCTGATAATTGCTTGTATCTCTGAGGGATTGGTTGTAATAAGTCCATTTTCATTCATGATTTTATCTATTTGGGTCATCTCCCTTTTCTTTTTTAGAAGCCTGGCTAGAGGTTTATCAATTTTGTTTATTTTTTCAAAAAACCAACTCTTGGTTTCGTTGATCTGCTCTACAGTTTTTTTAGATTCTATATTGTTTGTTTCTGCTCTGATCTTTATTATTTCTCTTCTGCTGCTGGATTTAGGCTGTCTTTGCTGTTCTGCTTCTATTTCCTTCAGGTGTGCTGTTAGACTTTGTATTTGGGCTTTTTCTTGTTTCTTGAGGTAGGCCTGGATTGCAATGTATTTTCCTCTCGGGACTGCCTTTGCTGCATCCCAAAGCGTTTGGATTGTTGTATTTTCATTTTCATTTGTTTCCATATATTTTTTTAATTTCTTCTCTAATTGCCTGGTTGACCCATTTATTCTTTAGTAGGGTGTTCTTTAACCTCCATGCTTTTGAAGGTTACTTTGATGCTTTCATACACCGTGTCACTCAGGGTCATGGGATAACTAACAGAAACACTCTTACTTTCAAAATGTTGCTTGCAATAGTGCAAAATTTGTGGCACCACAGGCATAACTTTAAGGAAAGTTTGGATCAAAACGTACATTTGACCATGGTGTCTCATTTTGATCTAGGCTTTTATAATTTCGGCCAAATAATTCTCTTATTGTGATCCTTCTTCGGTTCTACCTGTCGTTTTTTCTCCCAAACTGCCAGGTATTATCAGTTGAGGAGTCCCACCATCACTGCTGTTGCCATGAATCTATAGATATTTGGCCTCAGAAGTCTTCCCTTCCCATGGGCTTTTGACATTTATGGCATATAGCCTTGCTCAAGAGCACTGAAGAATTACACATTGGATTTAGAACCTTCTGACATCTTCACCTCAAAGGAATTACTAGACTGTCTCTTAAAGAAAGATAAAAACCGGGGCGCCTGGGTGGCGCAGTCGGTTAAGCGTCTGACTTCAGCCAGGTCACGATCTCATGGTCCGTGAGTTCGAGCCCCGCGTCGGGCTCTGGGCTGATGGCTCAGAGCCTGGAGCCTGTTTCCGATTCTGTGTCTCCCTCTCTCTCTGCCCCCCCCCGTTCATGCTCTGTCTCTCTCTGTCCCAAAAATAAATAAACGTTGAAAGATAAAAACCAAGTAAATCATACATATCAACAAGAAAAATGCCAAAAGAGCACTTCCAAGGTGACAAGCCCAATATCCAAATTCTCAACCTACTCTTTGCCCATCTATCCAGTTTCATATCCAGGCAGGCATGACATTCTCCCCTACCCCACACATCTAGTAACTTAACAAGTCCTATCAATTTTACCTCAAAATATCTCTCAGGTGTGTACCATTCTTTCCATTTCTGTTTGCCGCCTTCCCTTTCAAACTACTGGTGTAACTGCCCTGAGATACTGTGACAATCTGTTCCCAGCAGCCTCCATTATGTCACTCAAATTCCCACTTCAGAACTCTATACCCAGAGTGATGATTTTAAAGAGCAATCATGTCATCATCTCTCTGCTTAAAACCCTGTTAGAATTTTCCTTTGCTCTTATGAAGAGCAAACCTCACAAAATAGCATACAAGGCTGTTAGTCTGCCCTCCATGACCATTTTGGTTATTCCACACCTATCTGCCCTCCTGTTCTCTGTGGTCAGTCTTGATGATCTTCTGAGTCTTAATGACATTCCTTTGGCTTTGGGATTTCTTCATCAAGTTAAAATTCACTCATCCTTCAGGTTCTGGCTCAAATGACACTTCCTAGCAAGTCACAATGTCATATCTTTTCTTACCCTTTCACACTTTATTTTTCATAGTATTAAATAAAGATTGCATGTATGCATTCACTTCTGTGACTTTTAAAGCATGTCTCTGTTCTAGTAGATGGTAAGTCCCATAATGCAAAGGGCTATGCCTATTCAAGCTTCCCATTTCATCCCTAGAACTTAGGACCCTCCTTGTACTTAGTTGGAGCTGAAGCAATATATATTTCCTGAGCGTATAAATATATAAGCAAATAAATAAATAGCAATGGAAGATTATCTGGCTAGATCTACTTAGTGGAAAATGAAATGCAGGAATAATAGAGTGTTGTAGGGTTGCCTAACCCTAGGAATCAATTAGACCAACTTTAATTCCAGATTACCCCAGTGTAAGTGGCAATTCCAGAATGAACCTTTTTCTTATTGAAGTCCCGCTTAAGCATTAAACTCATTTTTTTCATATTATGACTGCCTCTGCTTTCCAAATACTGTTTTGTTTCTAGCTCACTTGTGCATAGCATTTCTAGTATAAAGAAAAGTTAGAATGATTGATTATTATGTCTCATATTTAATTTTTCAATAAACAGGCTAGTCTTAGAAAGGTATGAACTTTACAGTGCATATCATTTATACAAAATAATCTACCATATTTTCCATATTTATCTTATCCCGAAATACCACCTTTGTTGCAATGTTATGAGAACCATTATTTCCAAAGTCAAATCTAGCTTGCTTCATGCCTCACACATTTGCAACAGTTTTCTTTTCAAATTTTTATTTAAAAAATGTGTTGTATCTTGAAAAGAAACCAAAGACTCAGCAAACTTTCACAAAACAGAATTTCTACAATTGTTGCTGCAGAGGAATAAATAGTGTGTTTTTACTCGTGAGCCACTGCTGTTCTTAGGACCTTCATTCCCCTTTTGGTTACATTTGCCAGATTTAGAATCCTGCTGTTTGGGTCTATAAGCAAAATGCTGCTTTTATGCAAAAGATTGTTGGGTGCTGGGTAGATGAGGTGCCTGAAAGTGGATAGGTCTGGGAAGTGATGTCTCAGAAGCCTTATGATGTCCCTCTGGCTGGGAGTGCCAAGGAGTACTGCCACTTTCCTGTTCTGGAAGCATGTTTCCATTAGGGATATGAAGTACTGAATTGAGAGTAGAGATGCATAGTTTCCAATCCCGCCTTGTGGCCCGCAGGACACTAGCACCACATTTTGGTGACTTAATGAAGGCGAAATCACATTAGGTGACATTTCAATGCTTTGCTCAAACTGAGTAATTTGGTAATACCTACCAAAATTTAACAAGCAAATAATCTTTGTTTCCGTATCTAAGAATGTATTGATGATCAAGGATATTCACGATAGCGTTGTCAACAGAAGGAAATAAAATGGACTCACCCAACCCCCCTAAAAGCAACTGGTTTAGTCCATTTACCTCCACTCAGAGGGAGGGCACTTTGTGGGCTGTGTCTGCTCTTCCAAGGCAACATTCTCTCAGGTCAGCTGTTCCAAGGTCTCTGTTGGGGAAGAAGTTATTAGAAAGCCCTTTTGGGTCTCACATTAAGCTAAGTCCTTGTGTTTTTCATCAGCGTTAAACCTGGTTCTTGTGTTCTCCATCTGGTGACTCTTGTCACATCTCAATTGGTTCAGAAGTCTGGTGAGGAAGAGTCATGCTCTTTATTAGATCCTGTCAAAACCCCAAAACATTGATATGCAGTGATCCTTGGGATATAAAATTAAGTGAAAAAAAAAAGAGGTGTAGAGCAGTGGGTATAATTTGCGCTAAATAGAAGGATTTACATATATTCTGTTATATTCATTTAATATTTCTGAAAGTTTATATTGTGGGTGCTCCTAAGGAGAATTTTCAGGCAAAGGCAAAGGAAAAGAGAATGGCTTATTTTTCACTGTATACCCTATAATCTTTTTGTCATTCTAAAACTGTGTGTGTATGTAACTTTTTCAGAAAAGGCACCTTAAAATATAAAAACTTAAATAAATGCATTCTAATTTATTTGAGCACAATCTGTTCTTTGGAAGCAACCGGATTAATAACACTACTAGAGATCACTGATTGAGAAATCTGCTATGTCAGGCTCTTTGCTAAGCCTTATGATTGCTGTCTCATTTCACAGTCCCATCAGCCCTATTGGGCAGATATAAATTGGAGATGAGGAACTTGGGCCCAGAAAGGTGATTTATACAAGGTCACACCATATGTATTAGAGCAAAAGTGTAGACTTAACCTGTGTCATTCCAAGGTCCCTGCTTACTTCATTCTATCACACTGGAGTTCAGCCTTATAACTCATTTCATTTATTCACCCCGGAAAAAATGTATTTTGACCTGTTCTTTACTAGGATCTAAAAGAGATACAATTTTTGTCAATTATTGACATACAACTTGCATACAATAAAGTGCCAAATTTTTAATATGATGGTGAATGAACTTTCAATCAATGATTACACTGGTGTATGAAATGTATACACCTGTGTAATCATCTCCCAGGTAAAATACAGAAAACATCAAGCATTGCTGAAGGCAGAAGCCTCCCTCCTGCCTCTTCTCAGACTATCTCCTCTTGGAAAGGTACACGTTATTCTGACTACTATACCCACAGATTAGATTTGTCTGTTTGAAAACTTCATGTTAAGTGAATCACGCAGTATATACTGTCTTGTACATAGTTTCTTTTGTTCAACATTACGTCTGTTAGATTCACTTAAGTTGTTGAATGATACCTATTTTTTTTCATTGCTGGGTAGTATTCCATATATATATATATATTTATATATACACACACACACACGTATATGTACGTATATACACGTATATATGTGTATATATATGTGTGTATATACGTATGTATACGTATATATGTGTATATACGTATATATACGTATATATATGTGTATATATGAGTATATAGATATATAATATTCTTCAGAATATTTATTTATATTTCTCCAATTTACTATAGATGGGTTTTTCCAGTTTTTAGTTATAAACAGAACTGTTATGAATATTTTTCTATATTTTTGATGCAAATACTTATTACTGTTGCGTGTATATGTAGGAATATTATTACTGAGTCATAGTGTATATTTGTATTCAGCTTTGGTACACACCATAGACTGAATGTTTGTGTCCCCACCAAATTAGTATGTTGAAACCCTACCCCTCAACGTGATGGTATCGGGAGGTGGGGCCTTTGGGAAGTCATCAGGATTAGATGGGCTGTGAGTCATGAATGGTGGGTGAATATACTAATTTATATCCCCACCAGCTATGTATACAAGTTCCATTTGTTCCATATTCTGAGCAGTATTCAGCAGTATTATTCTGGAGAATGTGTGGGAACATCTCTTTTTCTTATGTAGCTTTACATTATTTTGCATTGTTTTACAACTTTATTCAAGTTATATTTATATAGTATTCAACAACCCATTTGTAAGTGCATAGTTCAATGATTTTCAGTAAATTGTGTTGCAACAATCTCAATAACTCAATTTTAGAACTCTTCTATAATCGCCCAAATTTCCTTCATACCTGTATGCGATCGATCCTTTCTCTTTCCTCAAATTCAGAAAACCACTGATCAGCTTCCTGTCTTTATAATTTGGTCTTTCTCAAAACTGCATGTAAATGGATTCATGCAATTTGTAGTATTTTGTGTCTGTCTTCTTTCACTTAGCATAATGCTTGGAAGCTTTGTACCATAATATGGAGGTTCATCTATATTATTTTGTGTATCAGTAGTTGTTTCTTTTTATTGCTGAGTAGTATTCTTTTGTATGCATACACCACATTTTATCTATTCACCAGTTGATGGGCATTTGGATTACTTCCAAATTTTGGCAATTAAAAATAATGCTGCCGTGAACATTCATGTACAAGTCTGTGTGGAAATAGGTTTTTATCTACTCCTAGATCACTAGGAGTAGAATTACCCGGTTGCGTGGCATAATTTTTTTTATATTGCTGCATAAAAAATCACCAGAAACAGCAGTCATTTATTTCCTCACAGTTTGGTAGGTCAAAAGTCTAGACTGGCTTACTTGGGTTCTCTGCTTAGGGTCTCTCATAAGATTAGAGTCACGTTGAAGGTCGGCTGGGCTCCTACTTGAAGATTGGAGAATTCCATCCAAACTCATTCAGATTGTTGGCAAAATTTAGTTCCTTTCTGTTGTAGCACCGAGGTCTCTGTTCCTTGTTGGCTGTGAGCCAGAAACTGCTGTCAAGTTCTAGAGATAATCAACATTATCAGGTGGCTCCTTCCATCTTCCACCCAGAAATGGCATATCACTCTTCTTTTGTTTCAGATCTCTGTGAAATTCCCTTATTCCGTCAGTTGGAAAAAATGCTCTGTTTTTAAAGTGCTAATGTGATTAGCTTGAGTGGACCTGTACAACCTCCCTTTAAACTTCAAAGTCAACTGGTTAGTAACCTTAACTATATCTGCAAAATCTCTTTTGACATATAGCCTGCTGTAGACTTAGTGGGTACTCCCAAAATTCATTTGTTGAAACCCTAAAGCCCAAAGTGAAGTTGAGAGTTAATTCTTTAAGAGTTAATTAGTTCAGAAGGGTAGAACCACTGGATGGGATTAGTGCTCTTATGAGAGACACAAGAGAGCTTACTTTCTGTGCTCTCTCTGCCGTGTGAGGATATAATGTTCATCTGCAAACCGGGAAGAATGATCTCAGCAGGCACTGACTCTGCTGATACCTTGCTTGAATTTGGATTCTCCAGCCTCTAGAACCAATACAAATAAATTTCTGTTATTCAAGATATTTCGGTCTATGGTATTTCTTTCTTATAGCAGCCCAAACTGACTAAGACATAACCTAACATAAACAAGTGTGATATTTCCTTATATTCACGGTCCTGGGGATTTGGGGAAGAAAATCTTGGGGGACTCATTTTGAAATCTGCATACCTCATATGGCCATGCATGTTTACATTAAAAAAACAATGGAGCACCTGGGTGGCTCAGTTGGTTAAGCGTCAGACTTCAGCTCAGGTCATGATCTCATGGTTCATGGGTTTGAGCCCCGTGTTGGGCTCTGTGCCGACAGCTCAGAGCCTGGGGCCTCTCTTTCTGCCCCATGCTCTGTGTGTGTGTCTCTCTCTCAAAAATAAACAAATGTTAAAACAACAACAACAACACTAACAAGTGACATACTGTTTTCTAAAGTAGCTGTAGTATTTTACAGCAGTCATACCACTAATTTATAAGGATTCCAGATTTTCCATATCCTTATGACAATTTCATCTTGTCATTTTTATGCCCATTATGTTATGTATATATGAATGTATAATGTGGTGTATCATTGTATCTTGACTTTTACTATGGATAATGATGCCGAATTTCTTTTCATATGCTTCATATTTTTTGGTAAAATGCCTATTTAAATATTTTGCCCATTTAAAAATGGTTATTTTTCTTCTTAGTCATAAGAGTACTTTATATTTCTGAATATAAGTCATTAACAGAAAAATTATGTAAATATACCCTATGATTCTAGCTTATATTTTCACTTTATTGATAATTATTTTAAGGAAGAAAATGTTTAAATTTTGATAGAACCCAATGTATGTCTTTTTCTTTTATGGATCATGCTTCTGATATCAAATGTAAGTAATCTTTGCCTAACCAAAGGACACAAAGATGTTCTAGTTTTATACTTTTAAAACTTGCATTTAGGACTTTGATCCATTTTGAATTAGTTTTTGTATATGATATGAAGTATGGGTCTCTACTAATTTTCCATTGCTGCTTAACAGATTAACACAAATTTAGGAGCTTAAAACAACACATACTTACTGTCTCATAGTTTTGTTGGAGCCAGTTTGGGCACAGGGTAACTGCATTCTCTGCCCAGAATCTCACAAGCCACAATCAAGATGCCAACCGGGCCACATTCTTATCTGGAGGCTTAATTAGGGAAAGATGCATTTCCAACCTCATTCAAGTTGTTGGCAGAATTCATTTCCTATGGCTATGTGACCAAAGGCACTGGCTTTCTTCTGGATGTCTGCTGGAACCTGACCCCAGGTCTTAGAGACCACTCACAGTTCCTTGCCATGTAAGCCTCCTCATTATGGCTGAATACTTCATCAAGTTAGCAAGGAGATTCTCACTCAAGCCTGCTAGGAGAGTCTTACACAATACAATGTAATTACAGGCATCATTTCCCATAACTTCTGCTACATATAACATTACCTAATTAAGGAGTGACATCCCATCACTTTTGACACTTCTTATTAGTCACAAATCATAGGTTCCAGCAGCACTCGAGGAGAGAGGATTACACAAAAGCATGGACACCATACAGTGGAAATATTGGCGGTCATCCTAAGGTTTATCCAACACAGAGTCTAAGTTGATATTTGTTTCTTGGTTGCACCCTTTGTTGCAAAGACTATCCTTTCCTTATTGGTTTATAGTGGCAAGTTGTTGAAAATCAGTGGATCATAAATATTATAAGGTTAATTCTTGGACTCTCAATACTGTTCCTTTGATCTATATGTCTATGTTTATTCCAGTACCAAAGTTTTAGCCCTCCAATTTTGTTTTTTCTTTTTCAAGATTGTTTGAGTTATTCTGAGTTATTTTCATTACCTTGTATATGTTAGGACAGATTGTAAATTTTTCCAAAAAAAATATTATGGGGATTTCAACAGGGATTTTATTGAAATACAGATGAAATTTAGGGTGAATTGCTATATTAATATTTCAAATTTTCTAATCCATGAACATGGGTGTCTCTCTTATATTTATATCTTCTTTAATTTTCTCCACATTTTTTTTTGTAATTTTCAGAGTACAGGCTCTGAATTTATTTTATTAAATGTACTCCTATATTATTCTTTTTGATGCTATTGCAAAAGTCATCATTTTCTTAATATTGTTTTCATACTATTAATTGCTTAAATAAAGAAATACAAGGCATTTTTGTGCATTGGTTTTATATTCTGTGACCTTGCTAATCTTGCTTATTAATTCTATTATTATTTCTGTGTTTACATATAAGATCCCATTGTCAGTGAATGAAGACAATTTTACCTTTCCTTTTTCAATTCTAATGATTTTTTATTTCATTTTATTGGCCTGTTATACCATGTAAAATACCCAGCTAACTATAAGTGGTGAAACTGGGCATATTGATTTATTTCTGACTTTAGGGGAAAAGCATTAATTCTTTCACTATTATGTATGATCTTAGGTGCAAATTTTTCATAGATCCCTTATCAAGTTGTGGAAATTTTTTTCTATTCAGTTTGCTCAGAATTTTTATCTTGAAATTATGTTGGATATTTTCAAATATTTTTTTTTGGATTTATATATAAAAACAATAGTTTTGTTTTATTTTTCATTCTATAATATGGTATATTATATTAACTGATTTTGAATTTTAAGCTAATTTTGCTTTTCTGGAATAAATCCCTCTTGGACTTCTTTATATATGTTGCAGCAAACACTCTTTGCTAATATTTTGTTAAGGTGTTTTGCATTAAATTAATGATGCACATTTGTAATTTTTTTTTACTTGTGATATCTTTCTTTGGATTTGGTGTCAGGGTGGATGGCCTAATAATATTACTTGAAAAATAGTTCTTTTTTTATATTCTGAAAAAAAAATGTGTATGGCTAACATTTTTTTTCCTTAAATGTTTGATAAAATTCACCAGTGAATCCGTCTGGACCTGGGTTTTTCTTTGTGAAAATATTTTAAATTACTTAATTCAGTTTGCTTATTTCATATATGTTTATTCAAAACTTCTATTTCTACTTGAAAGATCTTTTTTGTGTCTTTGTAGTTATTTATCCATTTTACCTAAATGGTCTAGTATGTTGTCATAAATTTGTTTGTAATACTCTATTATAATCCTTTAGTTGCTTTAGACTCTGTAGTGGTGCTTCCTATTTCATTTCTGCTTTTGGTAATTTGTAGCTCCTTTAATTTCTCTTTTGGTCAATTTACATAAAAGTTTATCAGTTTTTTAGATGTAAATTTTTTTGATGTTTATTTATTTTGAGAAAGAGACAGTGTGTGCACATGGGAGTGGGGGAGGGGCAGAGAGAGAGGGAGAGAGAGAATCTTGAGGTGTTCCATGCTCAGCACAGAGCCCAATGCAGGGCTCAATCTCACAACCATGAGATCATGACCTGAGCCGAAATCAAGAGTCAGACACTTAACCTACTGAGCCAACCATATGCCCTAGATTTTTAAAACCTAGCTTTGTTTTTATTTTTTTCCTAGTTTTTAAATTTTCTGTTTCATTGATTTCTGGTCTGATATTTATTTCCTTTCTGCCACTTTGGGTTAGATTTACTCTTTTTTTTCTGGGTTCTTAGGATGAATCAGGATTATGGGTTTTAAATCTTTCTTCCCTTCCTATATAAACATTCACAGCCATAATTTTCTTTTTTTCTTTTTTTTTCTTTAATTTTTTTTCAACTTTTTTTAAATTTATTTTTGGGACAGAGAAAGAACATGAACGGGGAAGGGGCAGAGAGAGAGGGAGACACAGAATCGGAAACAGGCTCCAGGCTGCGAGCCATCAGCCCAGAGCCTGACGCGGGGCTCGAACTCACGGACCACGAGATCGTGACCTGCCTGAAGTCGGACGCTTAACCAACTGCGCCACCCAGGCGCCCCCATAATTTTCTTTCTAATCACTGCTCTAGTTCCATCCAATAAATTTTTATGTCATATTTTATTTTCAGTCAGTTGATTATGTTTTCCTTTTCTTTTTGACTTCTTATTTAGCCTATAAAGTATTTAGAAGAGTACTGTTTAATTACCAATACTTGATGTATTTCCAATTTTCTTTCTGTTGCCAATTTCTAATTTGATTCAGTTGTAGTCAGAGAACTTACATTGCATGATTTCAGCCTTTTCAAATGTATTTAAGCTTGTTTTATGCCCTCACATATTGTCTATAATGGAGAATGTTCTACGTGCACAAAACAAATGTATTCTGTTTTCTGTGGGGGAGAATGTTCCATATATGTTCCATATATGTCAGTTTGATCAAGCTGGTTGATAATGCTGTTCAAGGATTGTGTATCCTTACTGATTTTCTGTCTAGTTGTTATGCCATTTCCTGAAAAGAGAGTATTAAATTTCCAGGTGTAAACTCGGATTATATATTCCTCTTTTTAATTTGTCATTTTTTTGCTTCATGCATTTTAGGACTCTGTATATATATATACATATATATTTATTATATTTATATAATTATATATATAATATATATAATTTATATATAATAAATATATATAATTTATTTATATATTTATATAACATATTATATATATGTTTATATATATTTATATTATATATATATTTATAATGGCTATACCTTCCTGACATACTGCCCTATTGCCATTTTTATTATTATGAAATAGGTCTGTCATCTTTTCATATTTCTTGTTTTACAGTTTTGCTTTATATTAATGTAGCCACTCCATTTCTCTTAAGGCTAATGTTTCCATGGTAAATGTTTTTCCATCTTTTCTTTTCAACTTATTAGTCTTTGATTCTAAATTCTTAGAAGGATATCTAAATTCTTAGCATTCTGTTCTCAGAAAATGGAATAACATCCATTTATGGTTATTCTTCACTCTTGAGATTTCGACAAATAAATGGCCATTTCTTTGGAATTTTTTAGATATGGAACTACTGAAAGGGATAGAAGGACACTAGGTAGAAAACATAAATAAGTTCCCCAAATTTGGGGCAGGCAAATTTCATAAAGCTTGGAGAAAACTAAGTATATCAAAAGTAAAAAATGCTAAAATACTTAGTATAAATGTAGTTAAATAGTAGTAGTTTGCATGACTAATTAAAGGAGACCAGACCTATAAAGCCATTATATTCATTCATAATGTAGGAATTTTTGTAGTTTTATTTACAGCTATATCCCCTTCACCCAGAACTGTGTTTGGTCCAGGAAAGATTCTCAATATATGTGTTTTGGATGAATGAAGGCTGCCCCCAAAGAAACATTTTATAAGAAGAAACTATAGGAGTATAACCAAGAATAAACATTAGTGAATTGTGAGAGGGATGCTCAAACACTAGTAAGGTGATTCTTATAAAAAGTTGGAAAGCTACACAAAGATTTCTGATCTCCAGTGAAAGGAAAGAAAAAATCACCTATTTGGGACCAGTGGGTATTGACAACAAAGATTAAACAGAATACTAGAATTATAGTTAACACACATGTGTTCTAATCCTTGTTTTTTTCTTTTTTCTTTTCCTTTCTTTTCACTTGGACAAATCAACCTAATTGTTGAAATGTAGAGACTGAACAACCATGTTTATGGTTTCCTCTGCTTTTCACATTGAAATATTTCTTAAATGGAATATTACTTTTGCTTTTTCTGCAGAAGGGAGTTATTTTCAATAGAAAAAAAAAAGATAGAATGACCATTTCCATGGAAATACAGTACGTATGAGAATCACTTAAGACGCAGCCTACAAATGCAAATATCCGGAATCCATTGCCCGTTCCATATATTGATTCACTAGGTTTCAGATGGTACCCAGAAATCTACATTTTTACTGATCAGTCTAGATTATTCTGATGTAGGTGCCCTGAGGGTTAGACGTTTATAAAGTATAACCTTGGTTAAGAACTAAGTTCAGCCAAGGGTTGGGGAAGAGGCTATCCAAGAGCATCTAGATGCTCCAAACTAAGACTGCCTTCCAGCTGAGGAATATAGAAGGAGAAATTAGTGGAACATATATCATTATGGACATATTTATTGTAAATTATAAATTTAAATATTTAAAATTACTATGAATACTTTATATTATTATTATTGGAGATCATAGAAAATATAAGAGGAGTATTAAAAGTTGGTGAACTTGGGGCGCCTGGGTGGCCAGTAGGTTAAGCGTCCGACTTCAGCCAGGTCACGATCTCGCGGTCCGTGAGTTCGAGCCCCGCGTCGGGCTCTGGGCTGATGGCTCAGAGCCTGGAGCCTGTTTCCGATTCTGTGTCTCCCTCTCTCTCTGCCCCTCCCCCGTTCATGCTCTGTCTCTCTCTGTCCCAAAAATAAATAAAAAACGTTGAAAAAAAAATTAAAAAAAAAAAAAAGTTGGTGAACTTATATTAGGGCAAAATGATGTACACATAATAAAAGCTATTACATGAAAGAATATATTTTGGTAGCTCCCTGGGTAGAATTCAAATTTTTTTAATGTTTGTTTATTTTTGAGAGACATAGACAGAAAATGAGCAGGGGAGGGTCAGAGAGAGAGGGAGACACAGAATCCAAAGCAGGCTCCAGGCTGAGCGGTCAGCACAGAGCCTGACACGGGGCTCACCCACAAGCTGTGAGATCATGACCTGAGCAGAAGTCCGATACTTAACCAACTGAGCCACCCAGGCTCCCCTCCCTGGGTAGAATTAGAGCTATTTGATCAAATATACAAAGAGAGAGATTTTATCTTTGAAAAATAACTTCTTGAATATCAAAAATGTTTATATAGGTAAAAATTCAGGAATCGTTTTGACTTCACGGATGGTTTCCGGTTATACACCACAGATCTCTATTCTCAATTCTGTTCTCCGTAGCATTATTTATTAGTCATAAATGATAGGCATTCCTATAATATTTGGAAATATTAGCCTGAGTATTTTCATCTGATACCTCCAGTTTTTCTCCTACCCAGTCAGCTGAGTGAGTAATCCTGTATTCGTTGCTGTAGGGAAGGAATGTAGAACAGGGAAAAAGTATTCTTTATTGGCTCCTGAGTTTAAAGTTTAGGTCTTACAGTATTCTAACAAGATAATGCATTTGTTTAAGTACACAGAAAACATGAATTCTGGCATCTAAGATAAAGGTTCTGGTTGGAGAAGGAGAATTGGGTGAGAAATAGCGATGTGAGTTTTGGTGATGGTAGATTCCTCATAAATGGTGCCTGGGCCCTGACTTCATGCCCCACCAGGATGAGTGGAGGGAGATATGGCAGTGGGGAACTGTGTGCCGTCTCCTGGATACAGTGGATATCAATAGAGTAGCTATAACTGCCTCTTGTGTCTAGACAGATAGAAATTCCATGGAATCTTCCCCCAGACTCCACGAGCTCCGTATTTGCAACAGAGCCACAGTTTGACCTGTGTGCAGGGTCCAGTGTGTCACAGAAAAAGAAGTAGATCTGAAGGGAACTTTTAGAAGGGAACGAAGTATAATATGGCAGGACCTGCATGTAACAAGACCTAAGTTGTCATGAGCATGAGAAGGGCTCAACAGATTCCAACATGGTCAGATGACAACCTGAGATACATTCTTTCCTGCCAATCCCCCACCATCTGCCTCATATCTCACTGGCATCATTCGAACCTTCCTGGAATTTAAAGGCAATTCTAGATAATGTCAACTGGGTAATGTCAACTAGATAATGTCAATGTCAATTACAAAGATGCAATTTTTCCATTTGGAGGGGAGGGTCAACATAAGTTGGGTGATAAAACCAACAAAGAGGCTCACATTGGCTCCACTCTATATGTATACAGTGTATGTATATGAAAGTTAGGTATATGATGTGTATGAAAGTTAGGAAAATAAAAAAACCATGTGAGATTATAAATGTGTGGGTGTTTGGCACACGATCCAAAAAGTAACAAATAGTTGGAACTATGGGTCAAAGCCATCAAGATGATATGTTATGGGGATAATGTGAGCATAATATAAATATTCGAGTAGAGCCTGAGAGCTTAGCTGCAGACAGTATAGTTAAGAGCTCCAATGAACATTATAATGCATTAATAAAATTATAATGACTAAAGAAAAGGATGGCCCTAATCAACTGCATTGGAAGGATAGTAGTGAAGTGTGTGTGTGTGTGTGTGTGTGTGTGTGTGTGGTGGTGGTCATTCTTTGTAATGTAATTTACTTTAAACTGGTTTGAGTTCAGAGAAATGTAATAAATGGAAAATTTTTAACTGGGTCCTGTATTCTATGAATAATATGACCATATACTATATTTCTGATTAGCTCAGACAACACCTGTTGTCTTAGTAATTTGCAGGTTTTACATAAAGCATTTGGAAGAACGGAGACTTGTTTTTATCTGTAGATAAGAATTGGTCCAGTGGGGAAAAGATACTGACTCATTAGGTGGCTGTCTTCAAACAATAAGGGCTATCACATGCAAGAGAGATTAAACTTTTCTCTGGTGCCAGTGGGTACAGTTAAGACCACTTAGAAAATATCCAAGAAGAGGTATTTTCACTTTGAAAAGAGAACTTTTTATATATCAAAACTCTCTGAAGATAGGGAGGCTTCCCCAAATTGAAGTGAGTTTCCTGTCACTGGTAGGGAAATAAAAAGACCAAATGGTTTCAGTAATGATATTGCAGAGAGAATCATATATCGAATGGTGGGGTCAAATGAAGTTTTGATCTTTCCCCAAACTGATATTTTTATAGTATTTAGGTTTAGAATCATGTGGGCAATCAGAAAAGGATTTGAAGAATAGAGAGAGAATGATTGTCAGAAACCATTATAGGTTACAAAGGGAGTTTCTAGAATAGAAACTGTTGAAAAACCTTAAGTATTTTCATGTTCTCATTTGTTATAAGCCAAATATATTATTTCCTGTGCTGCTCCTTCTACCAAATAATATAAAAATCTTGCCAGTACACTTTGCATAAAAGAAATAATCTGAACTGGGGAAATTTTGATTTCTATAAGCCAACTGGCATCCTCTAGCAGAAAACACAGCCACTCTCTGGAATTGCAGAGCACCAGGGAAAGACGGCCCCTAGGCACTCCCTGCCTGTGAACAGTAGAATGAGAACATGGAAAATCTAGCACTTTGTTGCCTTTACATATGTATCTACTAGCATGCTTTCAGGAACAAGTAACAGAAGATCCAACTAAACAACAGAGATACTGGGGCACCTGGGTGGCTCAGTCGGTTGAGCTTCTGACTTCGGCTCAGGTCATGATCCCATGGTCTGTGAGTTTGAGCCGTGCATCGAGCTCTGTGTGGAGCCTACTTCAGATTCTGTGTCTCCCTCTCCCTCTGATCCTCCCCCATTCATGCTCTGTCTCTCTGTCTCAAAAATAAATAAACATTAAAAAAATGTCTTTTTAAATAAAAAAATAAACAACAGAGATACTATGTGGCACAGCAGGAAGCCCAGAATAAGGCAGTTACAGGTGTGGTGGATTCAGGGGTTAAGGCTGTCCAGAAACCAGGTTGAATTCTCTCTGTGATTCTTTTTGGTTTTCCCTTCATAGCTGAACAACATGAACAACCGTATAAACTGGATGAAGCTGCACAGATATTGGATATGGTTCTCACATTATAATGTCCAAAGGCAAAGAAGAGTAATATCTGTCTTATGTTGCTTACTAAGACAAAGTAAACCTTCCCAGAAGCCCCACAGCAGATTAATGCAACAGCAGACAAGTCATTGGATAGTACTGCAAATGCGCTCGTGGCAGGAAAAAAAAAAATTACTTGTAAAGGAAATGGAATCACTGGGAGTGGCCAGGTACACAACGGATATTCAGTGTCTGATCTGATTCAGTGTTCTCTCAGCAAGGAAGAAAAGGGATGGGAACCAGATGGACTGTGGCTAGGTAACTAACAATGTCTGCTACAACCCTCTTGTGCCAGGTTTCAATGCCCGCTTTAATATGAAAATGGCTGTTGTATTAGGTTCCTAGGGCTGCCATAACAAAGTGCCATGGGGATGCTTGGAAGGGAGGCTTAAAGCAACAGAAATTGATTGTCTCATGTTTCTGGAAGCTAGAAGTTTGAAATCACGGTGTGGACGGGTTCATGCTGTCTCTAAAACCTACGGGAGAATCCTCCATGGTGTTTTCCTAACTTCTGGTGTAGATACATCATTCCAATCATTGCCTGCGTTATCACATGACTGTCTTTTCCCTGTATTAACACCTTCTTAATAAAAACACCAGTCATATTAGATTAGGGCCCCCCTTAATGATTTCATCTTAATTGCATCTACAAAGACTCTATTTCCAAAAAAAGTCATATTCATAAGTGCCCGGAGTGAAGACTGTAACATACCTTTTTTTAAATGTTTATTT
The DNA here is from genome assembly GCF_016509475.1 of Prionailurus bengalensis. Lineage (NCBI taxonomy): Eukaryota > Metazoa > Chordata > Mammalia > Carnivora > Felidae > Prionailurus > Prionailurus bengalensis. The sequence goes on along the minus strand of NC_057344.1, from coordinate 72,762,535 downwards.
ACTTATTTTTGAAGCAGAGAGAAAAAAAGAGAGAGAGAAAGAACGGGCAAGGGGCAGAGAAAGAGGGGAGACAGAGAATCCTAAGCAGGCTCTGTACTGCCAGCACAGAGCCCAATGCAGGGTTTGCATTCACAAACCATGAGACCATGACCTGAGCCAAAATCAACAGTCAGATGCTCAACCGAGTCATCCAGTCGCCCCTCAACACATCTTTTTGGTAAGACAGAATTCAAGCCTAACATCTATGTCGTGATGCTCTTTTAGGGATCCAAAAGCTGTAAGGTTGCTTCTTCTGAGTCTTCCTATATGAAACAAGGTCTAAAGTTTCCATTCAATGAGACAGCATGCTACAATATATTAGAAAGAGCACCCAAACAAGATTTGAAGACTTTCATACTATTTGGGTCATCTTAAGAAAGTCACTTATTTTCTCTGAACCTGTCAGTTTCCTCGCCATGTCAGAACTTCCCAATATGATACTCTGACCCAAAGACATTACTTATCTGGTCTCTGAGGAGCTCTCCATGCAGATGATCATCTGATCATAAGTTGTAGGACTTCATGATCTTCCCTCTATTAAAGCAGGTTCTATGAGGCAATGTGGCATTCTCATTTTCTATAATACAAAACATCTTCCCTTGATGAGAAATTTGCAATTTGAGGTGGTTTAATAAGAGAAACATAGGGGTGCCTGGGTGGCTCAGTCGGTTAAACATCTGACTTTGGCTCAGGTCATGATCTCACAGTTTGCTAATTCAAGCCCTGAGTCAGGCTGTGTGCTGCCAGCTCAGAGTCTGGAACCTGCTTCAGATTCTGTGTCTCCCTCTCTCTCTGCCCCAGTCCTGCTTGTGCTCTGCCTCTCTGTCTCTCAAAAATGAATAAACATTTAAAAAGTTTAAAAAAAATAAGAGAAGCATAATTATTGGCTGAGATATTAAATTATGAGAATAGGAAAGTATAGAGGCAAATAAAGTCAAGTTATTGAAGATGGAATTTGTGAAGAAAAATACCCTGACCTCCAGTTACAGGAGCAGGATGGTTTAGAAGAAAAGGGGGTTTCTTGAATTCCATTGGCCTCTTTAACAAAGTTTGAAGAGTCCAATTGTATGAGTAGACAAGCCTAACACAGAACCAGCTGAGATGAGATGGCATAAATTTAGGGGAATGGGCACTACATGTATGAGATCGCTTATCCTTATACATTCTAGGAGAGTCACAAGGATTTAAAGAGGCTCAGGAAAAAATAGTGAGAGTTGGCTCTGATGCTGGGTCGGACACACACTCATGCTTTAGTGACTATAGTAATTAATATTTATGTCTGCCTGCTACCTTTTTCTCACCTTTCTCGAATTGAACATGCTTCCCTGTCCTCAGGAGTGTATCTATAATATAGCTGAAACTATCATATTCCCTTACTCTGGTACACTGGATTGTTTTTTGGTTTTTTTCAATGGAACATCATCCCCTTGGGCAGGAAACAGGCTAATAAACCTGGTTGGTCTTCGAGGAGGGCATAGACCACAAGTATCTACTTTAGATTTGGCTGAGGAGGATAACGGACAAAGAATAAACTCCTAGAGGGTTGGGCCAGCCAACGCACAAAACAATGGAGAAAGACTTACAGAGAGCAGGATCAGTGTCTATTCAAGGTCTGGTTATTTCTGCTATAATATGACATATATGTTCTTAAAATTCACTGCGCTATGCAAAATCATGCTACCAAAACTATAGAGCTTATGGGGAAAATGAGGCTAGGGGCATAACACTCAAAAACTGTCAGTTACATATAAACATAAAAAGGAGCATAAGAAAAATGGCAGCACGGTTTTATATATACTAAATGGTTAAGGAATCCATAGATATTATAGTAAGTTCATCACTTTACCCTGAAAAAGACCCAAAGTATGCTTGTCTTAAGGGGGCATTGGAAGGCGTATAGCTTGTGAGTTACTGTGAAGTGGTAGAAGAGGGTTATCTGAAATTGGCCAGAACATTCTAATGCCAGATGGGGATGGGTGTGGTTTATAACACGCAGTGAATGGTGCTAGCTGGTAGATGTTTAGAGATGTGTGTATGTGCTTGTGTTTGTGTATTTCTACTCATTTTACTTCAGCTAGCTCGTTTTCTGTGTTCGTCCAGTGTTTTTTCTGGACTCAGATTGCACATAAGCAAACACGAATTTAATGTTATGTTCTACTTGTTTCCTAACATATCAGTCTTTTTGGAACACTCATATTTTTAAAACCAGGATTATAGTGGATTGGGTTATATTTCTAGAATAAAGCCCATTGTCTGTCCATCTAAAGGTGTTTCACGGCAATATATTTTAGTAAAACCTTTTGTGTTGGAAAATCTAACAGTGTTTAAAAAACTGATTTTGACCCCAAGTTTGTGTGAAAGCCACAAAACCAATAAATTGGACACATATTCTGAGATCCCATTTTATATTGTGTGACCCTGCTATTGATACACCTCTTGCTTCAGTAAAAGTAGACTTGGAGTGCTGGTTGAGTATTCTATAGAGCCAGCTTAAGTCAAGATTTATAATGCTGTTGCTGTGTGTTTAAAATGCATCTTTGTGCTAAATCACTTTCTCTCCGAGGGAAAATAAATTAATCACAGAACAGAAAAAGGAGAAAAGAAATCAATTGTTAGTTGGCATAGTCAAAGATCAGTTAAGCATTTCCCTTGCAATGCTGATTTCCACACATTTCTAAATCAACTAGAAAAATCCTCCTTAGGGTGAATATTGCAAATATTGAATTTTGGTGTTTTTGTTTCATTTTTTTCATTTAATTTTCTTTGTAAATATTATTCTTTAAATAATTTACCAACATAATATTTTTGTTTTCTTCATTCTGTCTCAGAAAAGTGGTAATCCCAAATAAAATGTGTATTCATCTCCTAGGGCTGGCACAATAAAATACCACAAACTAGGTAAATGAAGAGAAATGTTTTCCTCACAGATCTGGAGACTAGAAATCCAAGATCAAAGTGTCGGGAGAGTTAGTTTCTTCTGAGGTCTCTTTTCTTGGCTTAAAGATGGTCATTTTCTCCCAGTGTCTTTACATGGTCCTTCCCCTGTGCGTGTCGGTGCCCTAATTACTTCTTATAAGGACGCCAGTCATATCGGATTAGGCCTCCCCATATGACATTATTTTACCTCAGTTACTTCTTTAAAGGACCTATTTACACACATAGTTACGTTCTCAGGTACTGGGGGTTAGAATTTCAACATCTGAATTTTGAGAGGACACAATTCAGCCATAACCACACGCCGAAGTGAAAAACATGGATAGGTTAAGTATGAAGGGGACTTAGAAGGGCTTGGGTCCCAGTTCTTTACTCACCAACTCTGTGATTTGGGGTAGTAATCTAATATTTTAAAATTGTAGTGATTCTGATGGAGCAGGGTATCTCTCCCAATTCCCAGGAAACAGTCATCCACGTGTGAGGTTCTCATCTTCCTTCCCACACTATTCCTTTCAGTCTGAAAACCAACACAGTCAATACAGAGAAAGGCAAATGTCTTACTGGAAAGTTTAGAGTAAATTTATTTTTACATTTTTTTAAATTAATTTTTTTTAATGTTTATGTTTTGAGAGAGAAACAGGGCACAAGTGGGAGAAGAGCAGAGAGAGAGGGAAACGCAGAATCCAAAGCAGGCTGCAGGCTCTGAGCTGTCAGCACAGAGCCCGACGCAGGGCTCGAATTCACAAACCCTGAGATCATGGCCTGAGCCGAAGTTGGATGCTCAACTGACCAAGCCACCCAGGCGCCCCTAGTTTAGAGTAAATTTAAAAAAGTTACAACTTAAGGAGAAAGAAATTAAAATCCTATTTTGCACTTTCCCTTGAATCTCAAGAAGGAAAGCACTTAAATATTTGTGTCCTTTCAAAGAAGGGTATGCCCCCATAACAGTTTTCTTTATTTCTGTCTTTTTTTTTTTAATTCTTATGTTGATTTATTTTTGAGAGCCGAAGAGACAGAGCACGAGCAGGGGAGGGGCAGAGAGTGCAGGAGACGCAGAATATGAAGCAGGCTCCAGGCTCCAACACGGGGCTCAAACTCATGGACTGCAAGGTCATGACCTGAGCTGAAGTTGGCATCTTAACCGAGCGCCACCCGGCGCCCCTCTAAACTTCTGTCTACACTCAGCCTTAAGTTCATGTACTTTGTCCACCAATTCCTCCTTCTTCATTGCTCTCTGCTCTTGTCTGAAGCTGCTTTGCACTGCAAAATTCCACTTTATCCACAAGGGTGAACCCACGCCACCCACTCTGCCATCATGCCCCAGGAATCAAGCAGATTCAGGAGCAAAACAGAACTTTAGCCGTCAGTCTCTAAGCTTTGCAGAGAACTGAGGTGGAATGGAGATAGTCAGTTGGGGGATGGTTGTGGGAAGGGAAATGTTCAGCCTCATGCGCAGAGATAGACACCGATTCTTTCAGATAGTCTACTAGTGTGCTACCCTCAATGTGTCTACTCTCCCAAGGAGAGATACCCATTCATTTTTCCCCTGGAACCAGGACAAAACAAAACAAAACCCTACTATGAGAAGATAAGCAATGCCTCTCCAACTGCTATGCAGAAAAAATGTTTTCCTTCTTTGGATTTTTTTCTGAGGGAAGGCAGGGGGTAGCAGGAAGAAGGTGACAAGGGGAGGAGGAAGGGTCCTGCAGGAGTTGGAGTCTAATGGCTGCTATCTCTGTGGCCCTGGGAAGTGTTTCAGTTTCAATTACATTGCTAGGATTCAGAGTCAAGCAGTTTGAATAGGTGACTTCTCGCTACTTACATGTAAGTTTCGTGTAGTTTTTAGTGCAGACTAAAACTATACACTACTTCAAGGTCTGTAAACCCTGTTTTAGGATACATTTAAGTTTTTCAAATGATTACCTTTTGGCTAGAACCACTATTTCCAGTAATTCACCAAAATGACCAACGCAAAGGGAAAAGGGAGAGGTACCTGCTATATGTCCTCTAGGCCTTTTAGAAACATGGAGTTAATCCTTTGGCCACATCCATGTGAATCTACATGGGCACTTTTCAGAAAGGAGTGCCCCACAAATGTTACCATAGCAAAACTGGAAGAGTCTACAATGTTACCCAGTATTCTTGTTGGCATTCTTGTTGGCATTCTTGTAAACAAATAAGGGCAAGATTCTTGCCAAGAGAATGAAGGTACCTATTGAGCATATTGAGCACTCAAAGAGCCAAGAGAGCTTCCTGAAATGTGTGAAGGAAAATGATCAGAAAAAGAAGGAAGCCAAAGAGAAAGGAATTTGGGTTCAACTGAAGTGCCAGCCTGCCCCACCCCGAAAAGCACACTTTGGGAGAATCAATGGAAAGGAGCCTGAGCTGTTGGAACCCATTCCCTATAAATTTATGGCACGATAAATGTAAAAAATAAATAAACCCTCAAGACTATAAAAAAATAAAAAAACAAAATTTCAAGTGATTAGAGATATCTTTTTCATGCCATTCTGATCCTATTCCCCCCCCCCAACAATTTATTGGAGAGTTACTGCTTTTTAGGAAAGAATGTATGTAAATATTAAATGTCGAGTAAAAATTACTGACAACCTAAATTTTCCCTATAATTATAATCTCTGAATATTCACTTCTGATGAGAACATGTAAAGTCTAATGACAGGAAGCATTATCAAAGATACAGAAATATTTCATAATAAATAGTTCAACCTATTAGATATCCATAACAATTCTAATTGTACATACCTAATAGTTTGGCCAGAGGTCAAACTATTCAGTTCTTTGAGATGTGCACCTTCCCTGTGTGGCTGTTTGCTTCTTCAAATCCAGAAAGGAAGAGTCTCCTCTCAAGATGGATGCTATAATCTGATATAATATAATCATATACATGTAATCACATCCCTCATTACTTTTGCTACACTCCATGGGCGAGAAACAAGTTACAGTTCCCACCCACACTAAAGGGGAGCATACCATAAAAGGCCATGAACATCTTGGTGGGGATTATAGGGGTGGGGGCCACCTTTCCTCCCCAGGTACATACATATTTACATGGGCTATTTCACTTACTCTCAATAACTCTGTGACATAAGTACCATAAATGCCTTTATTTTACAGATGAGAAAATTGTGGCCCTAGAAAGATTAAATAATTTGTCCATGTATATGCATTGGAGTTTTGATTCAAGTTGCGGGACCTAAAAGTTGAGGTTGCTTGCCTTTTTTGGGTTAAGGTTTATTATTTAATAATCAATAAAAATTTCATAATAAAGTATATTGCAAAAGGGGAATGTCTTTTCAACTACTTTAGAAAGAATATATTTTAAAAGATTATTAATGTACTTACTCCATATTATTATTATCTATTCAAATAAGTAGTAAATTCCCTCTCAAGGTTAAAAAATTCTGAGCCTGAAATGATCTTCTGTTGGATTATTTGGACTATATTGATGAAAAATACAGATTTCTAGTATTTTATTCACATATTCATATTGGTTACAAGATTGTGTATTTTAGTGATAAAGTTCTGCATGTCAAAGATATATTTAAACCCAGATATTGAACTTAATTTAAATTTTCATTAACCTTGTTTCAGTACACTTTGAACTATTTTGTTTTAATCACATTTCTAAAAGGAAGGTGAGAGAGACAGAGAAAACTACCTGATCCTAAGCATTTAGTTTCTAATTAGCTGTAGGTTAGCTTTAAAGTGATGCAATGGTACACATAGGTCATTGTAATCATGAGCAGTGAATTCTTACCACGTTATCATTTAAGTTCTCTGAAATATAAAATAAATGGCAAAACCTCAGGACCCCTGGGTGGCTCAGTTGGTTGAGCATCCAAATCTTGATTTTGGCTCAGCTCATGATCTCATGGTCATGGGATCCACTCCCCGTTGGGCTCTGTGCACTGAGCGCGGAGCCTGCTTGAGATTCTCTTTCTCCCTCACCCTTTGTCCCTCCTCCACACACTTGCGCACATGCATATGTACTCTTTTTCTAAAATAATAAAAAAAATGCAGAAAGTGAGGACTTAGCAGACTAAATAACATTTGTTGCAAAACACCCAATTTACCAAGATACCATGCTTATTAGTGGACAGATTATAGGTGTTTTGCCCAAACAACTAAAAATGGAAAGCGATGACCACAGTCTCTAATGTTAGCTTTCACTGAGTGAGAATGCCCACCAGTACTCAGAGCCTGGGAAACATATACATTGACAGGTCAAAGTGAAGGACTGTCTATTAAATATCTTTAGGAAAATATTTCCTAAATCAACAGCCTTGGAAAAAATCAGCATTTTGTCAAGCAGTGAGTAATAACTTATGTATCCTTGAAAGTAAATCTTGGATTGGTCAAGCAATTTTCTCGGGATTACACAGCAAGTACAAAACAGAGCCAAGATTGAAACCCTGGCAATTGGACCCAGTAAAGCCTTCATCTAGTGCTTCTCAATCCTGGTGCCCATAAGAATCACCTGCACGGCTGGGGTGCCTGGGTGGCTCAATGGCTTAAGCACTTGACTCTTGATCTTGACTCAGGTCATGATCTCACAGTTGGTGAGATCGAGCCCCATGTTGGGCTCTGTGTTGACAGTGAAGAACCTGCTTGAGTTTCTCTCTCTCCTTCTCTTTCTGCCCCATCTCCATTTGCTCTCTCACGCTCTCTTGCGCTCTCTCTCAAAAAAAAAAAAAAAAAAAGAAAGAAAGAAAGAAAGAAAGAAAGAAAGAAAGAAAAAAGAAAAACAAAACAATCACCTGCACAGCTTTCAAAAATTATAAATACTTTGGCCATATATGAGACTAATTTAAATCACAATCCCAGGGTTTGGAGCTCAGGCATTTATATAGCTTTAAAAAGTATTTCTGGGGATTTTTCAGTAAGTAACCAGGGTTGCAAAGCATGATTTTATGCTCTATTATCATCATTATATGCTTATTCATATCAGTAAATTTTAGTACCACATCAAATTCTCTCAGCTATGTCTCCTGGTTTTATTGTTTGTTCTTATCTTTTTAACTTTTATAGTTAAGAGGACATAAGTATTATGTATTTGGGGAACCATATTCATTCAGATTAAGCCACAGACACAAATTCTCATAGAAACCTATCAAACATAAATGGGTAACAAAATGTGATTTTTTTAAAAGCAGTGTTATCTTAGTTTTGATTAATTTGTTTTTACCTCTTTATGTTACTTAAAAGAAGACTTCGTTTTTCCTGGGGTCTGAATTCATGCCAGTAAATGGATGTTTTTCTAACCCCTGTGCTCATGTGCTTTAATAAATGTTTTAAAGCTTCACAAAACATGGATTTATACTGTTCAAATCATTTTGGGATTAGGTCCAAGTTAATCATTTGTTCAAATGTCAGTACAAGCTGCAATTTTAGGGCAACTTTAGGTAGTTCATTTATTTCCTTTCTGAGCATTAGATAACAGGGTTGTCCTCGCCTTCTTTTTTTTTTTTTTTCAATATATGAAGTTTATTGTCAAATTGGTTTCCATACAACACCCAGTGCTCATCCCAAAAGGTGCCCTCCTCAATACCCATCACCCACCCTCCCCTCCCTCCCACCACCCATCAACCCTCAGTTTGTTCTCAGTTTTTAAGAGTCTTTTATGCTTTGGCTCTCTTCCACTGTAACCTCTTTTTTTTTTTTTTTCCTTCCTCTCCCCCATGGGTTTCTGTTAAGTTTCTCAGGATCCACATAAGAATGAAACCATATGGTATCCGTCTTTCTCTGTATGGCTTATTTCACTTAGCATCACACTCTCCAGTTCCATCCATGTTGCTACAAGGGGCCATATTTCATTCTTTCTCATTGCCACGTAGTACTCCATTGTGTATATAAACCACAATTTTTTTTATCCATTCATCAATTGATGGACATTTAGGCTCTTTCCATAATTTGGCTATTGTTGAGAGTGCTGCTATAAACATTGGGGTACAAGTGCCCTTATGCATCAGTAATCCTGTATCCCTTGGGTAAATTCTTAGCAGTGCTATTGCTGGGTCATAGGGTAGGTCTATTTTTAATTTTTTGAGGAACCTCCACACTGTTTTCCAGAGTGGCTGTACCAATTTGCATTTCCACCAACAGTGCAAGAGGGTTCCCGTTTCTCCACATCCTCTCCAGCATCTATAGTCTCCTGATTTGTTCATTTTGGCCACTCTGGTGTGAGGTGGTATCTGAGTGTGGTTTTGATTTGTATTTCCCTGATAAGGAGCGACGCTGAACATCTTTTCATGTGCCTGTTGGCCATCCGGATGTCTTCTTTAGAGAAGTGTCTATTCATGTTTTCTGCCCATTTCTTCACTGGGTTATTTGTTTTTCGGGTGTGGAGTTTGGTGAGCTCTTTATAGATTTTGGATACTAGCCCTTTGTCCGATATGTCATTTGCAAATATCTTTTGCCATTCCGTTGGTTGCCTTTTAGTTTTGTTGGTTGTTTCCTTTGCTGTGCAGAAGCCTTTTATCTTCATAAGGTCCCAGTAGTTCATTTTTGCTTTTAATTCCCTTGCCTTTGGATAACAGGGTTGTCCTAGCCTTCTGATAAAAGTTTCACATTGATCTTATTCAAGAAAGTCAGGTTTACGATCATGGTAATAGTAAATTTCTAGCTGTCATTCGTTTTGAAGAAACTAAGTTTGCCTTAATTAACCCCAGATACAAATTAACTAAAATATATATTACCAGGTACTCTGCTAAATAATTTTAACTTATTATTATTCCTCACAAATATTTTATTCTTATTTTTCAAAGGCTGCTATTTCTTTTTTTTTTTAATTTTTTTTAATGTTTATTTATTTTTGAGACAGAGAGAGACAGAGCATGAACAGGGGAGGGTCAGAGAGAGAGGGAGACACAGAATCTGAAACAGGCTGCAGGCTCTGAGCTGTCAGCACAGAGCCCGACGTGGAGCTCGAACTCACGGACCGTGAGATCATGACCCGAGCCGAAGTCGGACGCTTACCCGACTGAGCCACCCAGGCACCCCTGCTATTTCTTTTTTATGCGTGAGAAAACCTGGCTCCCCAAGCTGATGAGCAACAGAGCTCATCTCTATCTAGACAGGGATATTTGAGATATCATATGCCACACTTAAAAATATATATAGTTTTTCAAATCCCTACATTTAAATCTGTTTTAAATCTTTGGATCAAGATATGTGTAATTAAATATACAGCCTAAAAAGAATACTTTTGTCATGTAAAGCATAAAAAGAAGACTGTGGATTAAGAAAAATGCATTTTGGAAATTGAAACTATACTAACCCATTCTAAGAAAAAAGTTCTCCTTCAGCCTTAAATACCCTGAGACATAATCATAATGGAAAAGAATTTTGAGAACAACAGCAAGAGTCTGGAAGAGTCTGTTTGAGAGTGTACAATTTGGGAAGTTCAAGAGACATGAGGATATTAATGAGAACTTTCTGATATTAAGCCACTGCCATGATTTAAATGATTAATTATGATAACGTGAAAATCATCCCATGATACTAAATCTAGCCATGACCGATTTTTGTTCATTATGACTATTTTATTACAAAGATATGAAATTGCACAGAACAGAACTGAGTTATTCTGAAACTATTCTCTAATAGGCAGAAAATTTAAAAATCTTTAAAAATGGAATTGGATCTTAATCTTCTACTTCTACTTAATCTTTCTAATGAGAGGGAAGAGATACCTCATTCTATACCAATTTCCCATAGTTAACTTGACAGTCTTCTTCAGAAGTAATTTTAGCATATCATTAAGGCAAATATGGTTAACCAAGTACCATTTGCAGATAAACAAAGTGTGGCTTTACATAATAATTGCAAGGAATATGAAGAAAGAAAAAGAAGGGATGTGAACTTTTGTGACATCTGCACAAGTATTTGTTAATGCACAAGGGAAATGCAATCAGTGAAAATGGCATTATTTTAAAAGTTTTTCAAAGTTGAAAAGAAAATGAGATTGCTCTAGATGAATAACAGCTAAGCCCCAATAAAGAAAATAATTCTATCTCTATTAAAGCCAACCTCAGCCCTGCTGTGTAATCATGTCTTTAAATACCCAGCCCTTATAGCCTTGTCTTCAGTCTGTTTTTCTCAGTATTGCTGAGGAAATGGAGAGATCATTTTGCTTCATATACAACTTGTGGATTTTAATGTTGGTAAAGACAGTTAATTGCAATATCTAGATGATAGTGACTTGTCACTTTTTATGCATAATTTTTTATTAAAGGGCTGGTCTAAAGTGTAGTTGCTACTAAAAGTGACAAGATGGTAAACTACTAGTTACTGCTGGGTTGCATTTCCAAGAAATGATGTATATTAGTTTTCTATTTGTTGCAAGTAATGTAATTTAAACTCAAACCAGCTTAAGCCAAAAAAAGAGAATTTAACTGGTCACATACATGAGAAGTACCAAGGGTGATGCCTCTCTCCCTCCATCTCTCAGTGCTACCTTCAGCTGGGTTGGCTTCATTCTCAGGCAGTCTTTCTCTGTGGTGAATGCCCACCAGTAGTTCAAGGAGTACAGTGTTCCCATAGTGATCATACATCCTGGTTCACTTAGGACCGTCTGAATTTGTGCCTATTGTATTGCAATATCGATAGTCTCCCCTTTCACTCTCAGAAGTGTCTTTCTTGGACCATAAAGCATACGGTCACCTTCCCTTATAGCCAGGGTAACCACAAAGCTTGTGACATATGCACAGTACAACAGAGTTTTGTCATGCGGCATCTCTTTAACATTTACTCAGTTCTCTCTCCTACCTTGCTTGGAGACTTAGCTTCTATGAGTTTTTTGCTCACTGTAAATGATAGGCAGCTCTGTGGTCATATGTAGTCACAGAATGGCTTCAATTCAGTTATAAGAATGTGTCTACCAAGAATTTAGTTTCTTGTTTTCTTTTTTTTTTAATAAAGTTTCGCATTTTAATCTTTCTGCAAATGTTCCACCTCTCTTCCCCTTCCACCAAGAGGTTAGCAACTGACTACCTTTGAAGAAAACTGGGGTCATCTGATTTTCCCCTCATTCACATCTTTCCTATTATGGTACCTACTGTTTCAAACACACCAAGATGAATGTAAGGAGATAGAAGAGAGGTGTCAGGTGAGGATAGCTCTTAAGAGGCTGGATGTCTTCACAGGCTTTGTATATGGCAGCTGGTTAAACTTAATCTTTTGTCCTTGAGGCAATTCCAGTTTATTCGACTGGGGCCCACTGAAGTTTCTTTTATTTTTTTAAAAAAATTTTTTTAATGCTTATATATTTTTGAGACAGAGAGAGAGAGAGCATGAACAGGGGAGGGTCAGAGAGAGGGAGACACAGAATCTGAAACAGGCTCCAGGCTCTGAGCTGTCAGCACAGAGCCCGACGCAGGGCTCGAACTCACAGACTGCGAAATCATGACCTGAGCCGAAGTCGGCCGCTTAACCGACTGAGCCACCCAGGCGCCCTTGAAGTTTCTTTTAACCTGGTAGATGGGTGTCAGTTTTAGGTAGTTAGTAGCAAATTCTTTGACAGACCTTAAAGGTTCGGCATTCACATCTCACTTCTTGCTGCTAAGGTCTCTGCACCGTTCGAGGCAACCATGTTGAGCTAGACCCTTAAATAACTCTGAACTTCCTTCATTCTTCTTTGTGATCCATTTTCGTTCACAAGAGACATTTATGAGTCTTCTGCCCCGTTATACTCTTAGAGTTCCAGATGACCCCAATGCAGCTCCCTCTCTCTTGTTAGCACAGGCTGCTATAGCTATTTTAGAAATGAAGCTACTATAGTCCTGTGTCTCCCAATTGCAGGAATATATTCCAAACTCTCTGAGAGGTCCCATGGAAGCCTTCTCTAGAGGCCTAGAGGTGAAGATCTCATGCCTTCTCCCTCTTAGGTGGATTTAAGGACTCACAGGATGGCAATGAGGATCCCCAAGGAAATCTTACAACATCCTACTTTTTTTTTAACACTTTGAAACTTTTGCAGAATTTATCTGGTGAAGGGATCAAAGTATTGTTTGGCCATTTCTTTTATATAACATTCTAGCTTTGGTTTTTCACATTTCTTGCCTCTTGGTGTCTCTGTGGAAATTCCACTTAAACCTTCTATTACCTTAGTGATCCCAGAAAGAACACAATTCTCTTTCCTTTAATGTCCAAATAATCACCACGAAAGGATTATGTTTGATCTTGCTTGGGACACATGCCCATGGAGAGAGGCTAATTTGATGGTCAGTCTAGGTCATATACTTATTTTTGTGATGGGGGAGATGGGTCTGTGTGAGTAGCAGCTCTACCAGAAGAGACAGTGTGGTAAAGTATCAGCTTCGAGACAGCAAAAAAGTGGCAGTAGCTATGTATTTCTTTTGTTTTCAAATATAATTTCATTTTTTTCAGAGAGTATTTTAATTCTTTTAAGCTAATTGAGACTTGCTTTATTGACCAGTGTATGGACTATCTTGATGTATGTTACATGTACACTTTATTTTTTTTTTAATTTTTTAATGTTTATTTACTTTTGAGAGACAGAGAGATAGAACATGCGTGGGAGAGACAGAGAGGGAGACACAGAATCTGAAGCTGGCTCCAGGCTCTGAGCTGTCAATAAATGTCAATAAAAACAAGTTGGTTGATGTTGTTTTGAGTCTCCTATAAATTTATTGGTTGTCTCTCTACTTGTTCTGTAAGTACTGAGAATGAGGTTGAAATAGGCAATTATAACTGTATTTTCCATTTAGTTCTTTCTGTCAGTTCAACTGTCTCATCTTCTTTAAGTTTTTGTTTCACATCTTTTAAAGAATGTTTGAAGCATATTATGCATTTAGGATTATCATAACTTCTTGGTAAATAGAACACTTGAAGTCCCTTTCAGTCCCTTTTATAAGTCCCTCTTGTCTATGCTAATAGTTTGTGTTCTAAAGTCTGCTTGGTCTTAGTTTTCATTAACTTTGGAAAATTTTCAGACATCATTTCTTCAAATATGTGTGTGTGTGTATGTGTATGTATATGCATATACTACATATACATACATAAATACATATACATATAAGTATTTTTCTTCCTTTTGGCTAGTTTTGCTTGCTTTAACTTCAAACTCACTGTTCTTTCCCTACCCCACCCCTTATAGGCTCTAACTTGCTGGTAAGTTCATCTAGTAAGATTTTTATTTCCAATACTGTATTTTTCCTATCTAGAAGTTTCTTTTTTCATATATTCCATCTCCCTCTTAATTATGAGCATTAAGATGTACCCATTTACGTATCTGAGCATATTCAAACACTTAGGGTAACTGTGTTAATGTTCTTAATCTGCTAATTTTATTATAGTTGCCATTTTGGTGTCTGTTTCTATTATCTGATTTTTCTCTTTGTTATGAGCCACGTTTTCCAACCTCTTTGCTTATTTATTTATTTTTGACTGGATGCCAGATATTATAATTTTTACATGGTTGAGTACTTGATTTTATTGTATTCCTTTGAATAGTGTTGGAATTTGTTCTGGTAGGTAGATGACTAACTTGTGGGACAGTCTGATTTATTTAAGGTTTGCTTTTAAGCTTTTTTCAGGGTAGTTTTTCTAGTATCCTCTAACCTTGGGTTTATTTAGCTCTATTTCTTAGCCATGACCATTTTTTAAATCTCTACTGATTGCTCTGTATATCAGGTGAGCCCTCTCAACTCTAAATAGTGAGAATTCAAAAGATTTTCAGCCCCTGTATGAGCTCTTGGAGAGTTTCTGTCTCACATTTCTCTAGTAATTGTTCTTTCCAAGGAAGTGTTATTTTTCTAGTCTCATGAGGACCTCCCCTATGCATTCACAGATTAGTGTTCAATCAAAAATTCAAAGGACAGGTTTTATAGTTCTTTTTTTTTTTTTTATATTCTGTCCTGTAAATCCTTGACCTTATGACCTCTCCAAACTCTGATCACTGTCTTCTCAACTCAATGAGATAAATGAGCCATATTTAGAATTTCATACTCTTCTCTTGAAATGTTCTCTGGGAAGAAAGCTGGTTGAATTATAGACGTCATCTCATTTGTTTAGTTTGTACCAGGGACCATGGTCCTGCACTATTCTCTTATCTGTAAGGATAGCTGTTTTCTATATCTTGTTCAGTTTTCTAGTTGTTTACAGCAGGAAGGTAATTCCAAACTCTGTTACTTCCACATGGAAGGAAATGCTGCCATCAGTGATTTTAAAAATAACATTTCCTCTGTGTGTTTTTTTTTTTAATTGCTTATAAGCCCTACGTGTGCAATTGGGGAAGTGGTTTTCTTTAACACAAAAGGTGCTCATATCTACTTGTCCTAAAAATTTGCTTGAATGAAATTCATTACACAGATGATTTTCTACATTTTTCCTCATCTTGAAACAATATAACTGCTCAGTGGAATACACAGAATGATTTTAATTTGGATTTTCTTTCATCGTTGTATTACTCATACAGCTGGCTAGATTGATTTTTCAGCAATTTGTATGGCTTATAAAGTTTGTGATTCTTTCTGTTATTTTGTAAGAAACAATGAAATCCTTACCTTTATGCCTAGATTATTTTTAATATTCTAGAGAAAAACAATCTTCCTTTAAACCTGGGAACTCTAATTTATATATTTGATTTTTCATATTTTTTTTGCAAAATGTTAAGCTTTTTGTTTTCGTAGTTCCTGTATTAGAGTAGGAATGTTAGTAACTGTCCATTTTTATGAAAAATTCAAAAATTTAATATTAAATATTTACTTGAATATTGACACGTTTAAAACTATGTGATATAGATAGACAAATAGATAGAAGCATGTACAGATGAATAGATAGATTCTCTGTGATAGTAACACCTATAAATTTGGACTCATGAAATTATTTTGTGATAATTCAAATAATATAAGTAGCCTACTAATGATGAGATTTACCAAAATGGTGAAAGACTCTTAGTAAAGTTAAGCATTTAAACAAATTACAGTACCCCTTCAATTTATATGTCTCTGTATTACTAGAAAAGTCAGAATGTTTTAAAACTGTGAAAAAAAACTTTGCACTTTTTATAAGACAAGGAAATTAATTCCTAGGCTCATCTAAGTTTTCACTTGCGCAATTACTTCATGGTACATTCAGAAATTATATGGTACACAGGATATTTGTAGTGAGGATTTGTCCTGATACTTGAAGACGCCTAGAATCCCTTGATCTCACCCAATAAATGGCAGTAGTACCTTCTCAATCCCCATCCTTGTGGCCTCTAAATACCCCTCACAACATTTTTAAGTGTATTCTTTAGGATGGTATCACCTGTAGACTGAAATATTATTCAAAGAGTTAGGAAGAAATAAATCTTGGTATTTATAATGCACCAACCATTTATCTGTCCCTTTAAGTATCTTCTCTAAAAGAGAATGGAGAACAGTCTCCTAACCAGAACACTGAGAAAAACACTGGTGAGAACAGCACAAACTCCCTTGAGAAACATGGTGGAGGCTATTCTTTGTAGAGTTTATCATCTCCAGAGAGACATGGAGAGGCTGCCACTAAAATAGGCTTCCTGGTTTCAGTAGGAGATGATGGGATTCCCAATGGAAGAAGCCAAACAATAGAATTTAACCATTTAAGGTGGGTGTGATTTCCATTATTGTGGAAACTATGGCATTAGTCCTAGAAGAGTAAGTAGAATGTTTTTATCCACCTAATAACTAATGGCTAATCAGTATGGGATCCCTAGGGCCAAAAGAGTTGTCCCTCTCAGTTATTGCCTAAGTTAAATTATATAACTTTTTAATCTCTGCCACATTGCTCTGCTTCCCACCCCCGGCCACAAAAAGAAAAGAAACAGGAAAAGAAAAGCGGAACTTATTTGAGTTGTCATGAGGGAAAACCATGGAACTTAACTCTTGGGTCTGAATCAGTTCAAAGACCCATAATTCTTCAGTGAAGAGCAAATTAGTAATTCCTGGGGCTCAGGAGCCAGAAACCACTGTGCTTCATTAATCACAGTAAAGGGTAATTAGAGTGATTTGGTTTAAGGAGTTTGGGTCATAGTCTGTGACTCCAGAATGTAGCAATCATCCCAATTTCTGAATGTATGGTTCGTGTTGATCTACTTGGCAACTCTCATGGCAGCCACATTGCTTGTCTCTTCTGTGAAATGAGAGATATCGTGAAGTACCAAGTAATAGTTTGTGGGACCCTCTTTCCTTGCCAAAAATGAAGAAAAGGAAGTCTTAGGAAATCACAGATGTTAGTGTCACCATCAAACACAGATTCAGAAGGAGTGATTCTTATATTTCCCCACTTAACTCCCCTATTTAGTCTATACAGAAGGTCAATAAGGCAGTAACTCCTTAAAGGTGATCAAGGAACATTTCATTTACTATTTGGTTTAGTAAACCAAAACAGTTCCTGGCACCTGGAATTCAGCTTTCAATATCACATATTTCATAATTTAATCACAGTGAGTAGAAAACATCAGAAGAGTTTTGCTTTTGCCTGGCAGATACAGCCATGCCCCATCACCCTCTGGCCTTTCAAGACTGTGTCAGGTCCCTGACTCTGGGCCATAAGTAAATCAATAGAAACTTTGATTATTTCATCATACTACAGGATTATACATGTGTTGACTTCATACCGACAGGACCTACTGAGAAACAACATGATGTACCCTAAATGTTCTAGTAAGAATGAGAAATAAATCCCATGAAAATTCAGGGTCTGTTACTTTAGTAATGTTTGGGGGGGGCACTAGTGGTCTTGGTTATGTAGAAATACCCCATTGGAATGTAAGATTAGTTGCATTAACTACCGCTAAAAGTGATGTACATCAGTCACTTGGTGGATATCTTTGGAGTTTAGGGATAACAAAAAACTACATTTGGTCAGAGTCACCCAACTAATTTACCAACAACCTAGAAACCATTAAATTTGAATAGATCCTAGAGAAAGAGAAGCATTTGTGACTGGATGACAGAGAAGTGTAAGCTAATGTCACTTGGCAATTTGATCCAACAGATAATGATGCTTTATGTATGTGTGTTATGCAAAGCCTCTCCGAGGCCCCAACAGGAGAATCACAATGACAGCCCCTTGGGCTTTAAAGTAAAGTCTTCTTGGTTAGAAATATTATTTTGAGATACTGCTGTTGGTTTTCAATAGGAGCTTTGAAGAGAGTGACACAGGACACCAGGAGAACATGCAATCCGTTTCCCATCATGACTATTTGGGTTTAACTAATCTGCTAAACCATAAACTTGAGTACCCCTAGTGGCATTCCATCCCCAAATAAATGTATTAAGGGCAATTCCATGGCCTGAAAAATTCATGAATCTACAAGTTGCATAAGCAATTGGCTCACATTCTTTATGTGTTGTGCCTACTTTGCCAATGGATGCCTCTTTTCTTTTTTTTTTAAATGTTTTTTAATGTTTTTTTAAAATTTATTTTTGAGACAGAGAGAGACAGAACATGAGCAGGGGAGGGGCAGAGACAAAGGGAGACAGGCAGGCTCCAGGCTCTGAGCTGTCAGTACAGAACCTGATATGGGGCTCGAACCCACAGACTATGAGATCATGACCTGAGCCGAAGTCGGATGCTCAACCAACTGAGCCATCCAAGCGCCCCTGGATGCCTCTCTTTCAGTACATATTAAAATCTCTGGGAGAGTTCTCTCTGACACAGTGATGAAAAATGTGAGTTTAATTTCCAAATTCTTTTGCATAATAAACTGGCTCCATCCAGGAGTGAAAAACTGTAGCATTCACCAGCTAAGGGGTGGCCCTGAGAGACAGTCTAGGAGGAATTACTTCAAGTTGGGCATAATTTCAAATGGAACCTCTGGTTTTCCCAAGATTTTCTGGAAGAGGAGATGGCCAGAAGCATGGGTTTACATACATTTACAGGAAATTTCCGATGATTATTTGAAAGGATTAGAGGAATAGAAATAAGCAGGCTTACAGAAGGAAGGGATCGTGGATATCTGAGAGATGTCCTAGAGTGAGGACACTTGTGAACCATGTCAATGCTTGCTCCAAGACTAAAAGTACTCAGTAATCAGGTGGATAAGAGGACCTACTCTGTAGAGCGATTCCTTACTGGGTGCATGAGCAAAGCACCAACAGTGATGGGATAGAAGTTACACAGGGACTCAACAACATAGACTACCTCTGCAAAGCCCAAACCTCTCCCAAAGCCCCTAACTGAATCCCAAACCCACATTAAACAAGCCAACAGGACGCCTACTTCATAATTAACGTAACAACTATTGGGAACCTGGGGGGCTTAGTGGGTTGAGCACCTGATTCTTGATTTCGGCTCAGGTCAGGATCTCAGGGTTTGTGAGATGGAGCTCCGCATGAGGCTCTGCACTGACAGCACAGAGCCTGCTTAGGATTCTCTCTCTCTCTTTCTATCCCTCCCCCACTCTCTCAAAATAAATAAATACATAAACTTATTAAAAATCTATAAACTTAAACAAATCTATAAAATAACAGCAGTTAACGTACATCTTTAGTAAATTCCACCCTCTGCCTACAAATGTATTTGTATTTGGTAATACAAATACTTGCCTTGTAAATGTATTTGGTATTTCATACCCAGCTAAGTCTTATGACAGAGTGCCTAACTCATCTATCATCACTGTCTCAAGTCTCACTTACCCTGCAGATCCAAAGGTCATCCTTTGAACCAAATCTTACTGGATAAGAGCCATGTGGAATAATTACTGGTGCCAGAGAAATAATTTCTACTTGGAAATGTTTTAGGGTATTTCATGTTGGACTTTGAAAAGCCCATGCTATTTGCTTTCATGTCAAGGCTAAGAAACAAAGCCCAGTAAACCTTCTCAACCTATAAATAAATTTAAGTACATTTCTCCCTCTTATAGATCCTACAACATATACTTTCAGAAATGACTTTCATTAAACTGTGAAGTAGGGACCCCCCCTAAGCCATAAAAGAGTTACCAGATCTGTACTACTCAGCTGGCTTTGTAGGTACTGGCTCCACATATAAAGTACAATCCTTACTTCTTACTGTTGAGCCTGCCATACTCGAACAAATGAGATTCATTCTCAAATATTGTACTGTGTGATGGCCTTCACTGCATAACCAATTTGTCCAGTTGTGCCCTGGTAAAATGTGGGACAGAGATGATGACGATGATGATGATTGTTAAAGTCTACTTACTTATAGGGCAAGGTGCCTGGGTAGCTCACCCTGGGTGAGCCTGGGGTGCCTGGGTAGCTCAGTTCGTTAGGTGTCTAACTGAGAGACAGAGACAGAGAAAGAGAGAGTGCGCGCGCGCGCGCATGATTGGGGGAGGGGCAGAGAGAGGGAGAGAGAGAATCCCAAGCAGTCCTCGTGCTGTCAGTATGCACCCTGACACAAGGTTCCAACACAAGTCTAATGTGTAACCAATTGAACCAGCCGGGCACCCCTAGATCCTATTTTTAAAAATGCAAATTAATATTCTCATCTTCTGTTTTTTTTTTTTAACTAATCAAAGGCATGATACAATATGGAACACAAAATATTATTTACCATCTGGGTGGATTGCATAGAAGGTAAAACAAACATACTTTTACTATACATTGTTATGGGCAGACTAAATACTTTAAACAAAGTTATCCTACCAGAAAGAAAACTGTTCTAGATGTGTTCATACAATATCTGGGAATAAAAAGGTTATAAGACCCTCAAAATAAATAAATAAATAAATAAATAAATAAATAACACCTGAATAAGCCCATCGATCTGGGTGAATTTTGCCAAGAGTTGAACATAATTCTTTTATATCTCAGGTAATATAATCAAAGTAAATAAATTTCACTTCTCTCAAACCTTCTTCAACTTACTGTACAAAATCAAGTTTTGCCTTTCAGTATGTTGTTTCAGGTTTTAGGACAATCTTATACTTTATTTTAGGACAAAACTTTCCCATTGAAAACAAGAGAAGAACCTCATATTTCATACACTATTCTATTTCATATACATATATGCTCCTGCCCTAGGCTCAAATTACCCATAAGAACTACAAAATTTAACCAAATTAACTAACTTCTATTTAACTGGGAAGTACATAATGGATGATCATTTATCACATACAGGCCATTCAGCAAACAAGCAAAACTCACCAACTAGAGCCCCACACATCACTTTAATATCTCTGAAATGTGACAAAAATAACAGTATATATTTATGAACAAGACCCACGAAGATAGCCACTCTGTAATATACTGAACTAAGGACAAAAGTTTTGTATACTAAAGACTATGCTTTATGACCAAGATATCAATATTCCTTCTTACTTAAAAAGTTATCTAGGAATTCAAAGATTATTTATTAACTAGGTTTAATATTAGTCTGAGGTTGTAAAGTTAACTAACAATCTTGGATTATCATGTTTTAAGCTTACACATTAGAAAACATTATGACTGCTGATACAAAACAATTTTTCAGCCCTGTGATCCAATTTAGAGGGACACAATTTTTACATTATCCATAATTATAAATATTTTGTTTTTGATCACTGAAGCAGTATAAGAAGTCTAGGCAGTTTAGATGAGCTAGTATAAACTAGTATCAAAACAAACACAAATCTGGTAATCACATCAGGGAAAAGTCATATAACTGTGCTTTTAAATCACACTTATTTAAGTAATCTGATCTATCTCAGGATTTACCTTGATTACATGAACTTGGATTCTTATTTTTTTAAATACTGGCTTTACTCTTATTTTTTCATTTTTCTTTTTTTTTTTGTTTTTGAGAGAGAGATGTGAGTGGGGGAGAGGAGAGGAGCAGGGGGAGAGGAGAGGAGCAGGGGGAGAGAGAGAGAATCTTAAGCAGGTTCCACACTCAGCATGGAGCCCCACCCAGGGTCTCAATCGCACAACCCTGTGATTATGACCTGAGCTGAAATCAAGAGTCAATGTTCAACCCACTGAGCTACCCAGGTACCCCTGAAGTTGGATTCTTACATAAAAATATTTCTTAGGTTTCAGTGAAAAGGGAATTTTTTCCTAAAAGTCTAACATATGGAAATATGAATAGTTCAGCATCTTTATTTAGTACAAACATGGGGAAATATGAGATTTACATTATTATTCTTATTAGTCTTATTATTCTCTGAAAACCAGTTACAACAAAGCTCCTTTAATTAGAGGAACTTCAAAATCTAATTAATTACTACTTAATGGAAATAGGAAATATTTTACACTCTTACAAAAGATAAAGACTTTGCCTTATTATTGACATGTAAGTACACAACTTTCAACTTCACTCCCATAACCTCAGCTATGGGTAAAGTGAACACAGAAACACAAAAATACACTACTCCAGACCTCAAAAAGATGTTCTCTTTTCTAGTGGGCACAGAATGATTCCTTAGTTGATTTGTGTATACAAGTAGATAAATGATCACAAAATAATAAGAAAGTGAATTCCCTGTCACTTATCACGCAACAGAGAATAGATCCCCATCATCTTGGTAGGGATCATCCAATGGCCAGATCATTGTTTTCTGTTCATTGTTGCCATTATTGAGGAATAACATTTGCTATGTGCAAACTGAAACCAGAATCTATAAAAGACAAGAACCGGAAACAAACAAACAAAAAATCAGTAGGAATAATAAAACCTAGGGTATCAAAGAGTCAGCAAAGGTAAAGTTTGATTGCAAGTTAAAATAATTTCAGAAGGAGAGGAAGTGAGAGAAAGAGAGAGAGAGAGAGAGAGAGAGAGATCTCTTGGTTGGCCAGTACAGTGTAATTGGCTCCATTAAGAGAGATTGGTTGGGGGGCTTCTGGGTGGCTCAGTCAGCTGAGCACCTGGCTTTGGCGCAGGTCATGATCTCATGGCTCGTGGGTTCAGGCCCCGTGTTGGCTCTGTGCTGACGGTTCAGAGCCTGGAGCCTGCTTCAGATTCTGCGTCTCCCTCTCTCTGTGCCCCTCCCCTGCTCATGCTCTCTGTCTCTCAAAAATAAATAAATGTTAAAAAAAAAATTAAAAAAAAAAAAAAGAGTGTACTTGGGCATCTTGGTGGTACCTCCACAATCACTAAAGTATAAATTTCAAAAAGTCAAACTAAAATAAGAAACGTGAATCACACAAATATAAAAGTGTCAAATATTTTATTCAACTTATTAAAAATGGCCAAAACAGTGAGATGATAGGGTTGATTCAGAAAGCATTTGAGGATCTAGTTATTAATAGACAAGTTGATGAAGAAATATTAACATAAGATTTCTAATTTGGTAAAGAAAGCACTTAACGTCCTACAGCAAAATAAGCTACAACCTTTGGGTTATCTCTTGTACCAGAAAGAAATCATTTGCAACTCTACCGGTCAAAAATATATAAGTTAACGTGTAACCTAACTAAGTCTGGGAACTTTAATCAGTTGTAAATAGAGTGTTGAACAAAGAACACTTTCCTAGGTAATAAATTAAACCTTTGGAGGGCCTGGTAAACAAAGCCACTGTATATCATTGAAAACAGATGCTACTCACTTTTTTTTTTTCTGGCCATATTTCACAGTTGTAAATACTTTTTCATAACATCAACTGATGGGCACATCAACTCCAACAGATCTAAAACTAACTCAACTGTCATTCTTTCAAGACAGATTTCTTTCTTTCTTTTTTTTTTTTTTTGACTTCTTATTTTGATTAAAGCCATCACTATATCCTCAATCATCAAGTTCAAAGTTTGATAATCAAGCTATCCCCTACATCCCGACAAATAGTCACCTACTCTAATTCTTTCTTTCTTTCTTTCTATCTTTCTTTCTTTCTGGTCTTTCTTTCTTTCTTTTTGAAAGAGTGGGGTAGGGGCAGAGAGAGAGGGAGAGAGAGAGAATCCCAAGGGGGCTCCACACTGTCAAGGCAGAGCCCAGTGTGGGGCTTGAACCCATGAACTGATGAGATCAGAACCTGAGCCAAAACCAAGAGTTTGACACCTAACTGCCTGAGTCACCCAGGTAACCCTAGATATTTCTTTTCCAACCTTTTGAGATCTCCCCTCGAAGTTTCATCCTTGCCATGTTTTTGTGCATATTCCCTAAGTCTCTAGGTCAGTGTTTTCAAACCTGAATGAGTATCAGAATCACGTGAAGAGTGTCAAAGACAGACTCTAAGGTGTCTCTCATTTTCCCTGAATCCTGGTATTCAAGCTCTGTGAAATGTCCTACTCTTGAGTATGGGCACCATGTGGATTATTTCTTACCAGTAGAAGAAGGCAAAGGTGTTGGAAGGTCCCCTCAATGATTATGTTACATACAATTGTAACTTCCCTCTTGCTAGTAGACTCTCTCCCTCCCTTGGTGGCTTTGATGAAGTAAGCCTCCATGTAAAGAGGCCCATAAAAAGGAGAGAAAGAGAGAAGCTTCCAGGCAACAACTAGCAAGGAGCTGGGCAATCAGTCCAACAACCCACAAGGAACTGAGACTTGCTAACAGCCATCTGAGTTTAGAAGCAGATCCTCCCCCAGGAGAGCCTCGCATGAAACCCCAGCCTTGGCCAACATCTTGATGGTAGCTTTGTGAGTGACTTGAAAGCGGAAAACCTGGCTAAACCACTCTCCAGTTCTTGATCCACAGAAACTCTGAGATAGTAACTGTTGTTTTAGCTGAGAAGCTTGTACTAATTTGTTATGCAACAAGGTATAACAATAAGGGCACTTTTAAAAACTACAGGACCTAGTCCCATGTGATTCTTTAAGTTTGGATGAAAACCCGAAATCTGTAGAGTACTTTGAAATTCTCCATGTAATTCTTTTCTTAGAATCTGTCTCTATTGTAAATCACTGCTCTAAGACATATGCAACCCTTCCAAAAAACTTTCACATCGCTACCAGAATGTTCTTATCAAAACTCAGAAAATAACAACACTTTTTGTGTGCTTTAAATCTCTCAGTGACCACAGATTACCAACACGATAAAATGCAACTATCTAGCATAGAGTACAAAGCCTTCAATTATGTGGCTACTACATGTTTCCCCCTATAATTTCCTAGTCACTCCTATAAAAACATACCAAACTTCCTGTCAGATCCTTTCATATCTCCATAGGTTTGTGACTGCTGTTTCAACTGCTTAGAATTTCCATCCTCTATCCCAGCTTCCGTCAAATAGCAAACTATTCATTTGTATCTGCAGGATACAAATAAAATTTCATCTCCTCTATGAATCACACATCTATTATAGGACTTATCACCTTGCAATACAATTAACTTTAATAATTTGTCTCTTGTGCACCAGATTGTCAGCTTTTGTATGGCCAAGGCCTGATTTCATTAATCTCTGTTTATAGCAGCATTGTTAAAGATTAGATCTCAATCGTAGGCACACAGTAAAATTCATGCCACAAAGTCGTTGCTCAGTGAAATCCAGAAAGAATAAAAAATATGTGTTCAGCCCCAGTTGCTTATAAACTACCAGACCCACCGTCTTGCTGTTGCCCTTATCCTTAACATATGCATTTTTCCTGGTAATTCAAGTTTTTATAAATCAAATAATATGGTTGACTTTCACTACCAAAAGGAATTCTTTAGCAAATATTTTGTTAAGCAAAGAATCCTTTTGAAAGCACAAAGTTATTATCTATATACTTTAGTCTTTCTTGCTCTTAAGTTATACTGAGTTGTCTCTAAAGCAGAGCTCATCTGAATTTTGCCTTTCAAATTGTATATCTGAACAAAGGCTTTTTTCCTCTGTGTTAGTCTCTGAATACACATCAGGACTAATACCTTGGTTTTTAGATCCCCAGAGGAGAAGATGCAGCTCAAGCTCGTACAGAAACTGATTTTAGATGAGTTTTGAAAATGAGGCAATGACAATACAAGAATTGCATGGGTCACATTTGAATGCAAATAAAAATTTTAAAAATTCCAATTTCAAGCGATAGAAAAAGCCATCTTTCTGCTGCCCCTAACCAGGAAAATACTTAGAAGATTATAGAATGATTCTAGTACTTGAAAGTGGCTTAGATGCCCATTTTCAAGTATTAGGTCCTTTAAGTGAAAGGGTCAAGAACATGGCTATTCAGGTTTAAGCTTTTAAGAAAAGCAAGGTATTGAAACACATTCTGTAATCATGAAGTGGATTAAATAAAGGAGAGGCTACCCAAGAACCAACAGGCAACAATTTCTCTGCCACTTTCCTATTATTTGTGGCCTTACCCTGCCTCTGTCTCCTATTGGTGAGGAGGGGACAGATAGTTAATCAAATAGAAGACGCTTGTCATATATTCCCGTTGTCTTCGCAGATATTCCTATGTAATTTTTAAATTAAACACTTGTAATTTGTGCTATCTGTACAAAAGGGTACATACGGTATAGGAATTGGGAAAATGTAAATGAACATTCCATGCATAATTAACCCAGAAATTCATTGAATGACCTAAGTCAGGATTGCCAAATATCAATGGCAATTTACCTGGAATTTATCTGAGTGTTCATTCAGAACTTTAAGATACAAGGTTACATCTACATTGATCAAATGAACAAAACAGGTGGGTCAATATCCAAGCCACTTACTTAGAGGAAATAAAGCAAATTGGTATTTCCCCCCCATTTTAGTTCTTTAGTTTTTTACACAAAAAGCATTAAAAATGAGTATTGTTTGATTTTTGTTTCCTTCAGGGTTTCAAGGTGGGAAGACAGGTGTTCATCAGGGAGTGAAATAATCACATAAAATGTAAAACTGAAGGTATTCCAAGTGTCGGGAGAGAGTCACAAGTGGGTAATTGCTCTCTGACAGAAATATTTGACCTGCGAGGCTTGGTGAGGTACTATTTCCCTAAGGAAGTAACTTCTAGTTCGTGACTTCTAGCTAGAGAATTAATTAAGCAAAGAGATGTATTCCCACGAATTTACACCGGATAATTTATATCTACAAATAATTTTCTCTATGGAAACAAGATGCATTGACACATTAAATCTATATGAGCCATGGGAAGTGAAGCATTTCCCAGCAATCTCTGAAGAACAGAAAAGTCTAAATAATTCAGGTACTACAATTCTATCTCTCTCTCTGCCATTATTACTTATTCATTTCCTTGTTCCCTTACTTATTTGCATATTAACAAGATGCTCCTCTAGATTAGCGCTGGTCAAAGCTAGATGTACGTTCCCATGATCTGGGAAGCCTGCTGATTGATGATCGTATCCCTCACTCCAAGAGATTCACTGGCTGCAGAGTCTGGGGTGAGGTCTGGGAATCTGCATTGCTGTGAGGGACCTCAGATGACTTTGATGAAGGGAAGCCTAGCACCATGGTTTGACAAACAGAGCCCTGGTTTATGTAATTGTATTCCACATCTGTATTGTCTCCACTATGCTCATCCAATCGTAATCTTAGTATTATACCTATATAATCCACTCAACAGAAGGCATATTTGCATTTTCTGTATGTGTTCACTGTGACAGGTAAACTTAAGTAAGTAATTGGCATCTCCAAACAAAACAATTTCTTTATCAGATTTGATGTGCTCACAAACCAAGAGCAAGATGAATGAATCAGTCAAAACCCTTATTAGAGCTATTTTTTATACTGCCACATAAGAGAAAACATTTTAAAAAATGCCAGAGGACAGATCGGCTAGAAGAGTATAATACTCTGTAATATTTGTTTTTGCTTATTAGTGTTGAGGGAATAACTCACTGGTGATAAAGAAAACATAGATTAAATCCCAGGAAATGGAATTTTCACTCAAATGTGGTCTAAATGTTAAAGGATTAAATTGAACATTGAACATCTTAGTAACTATTTCTAAGAGTTAACGCAAAATCTTGAATGATCACCCACACATGACCATGTGATTTTCAGAAGGTCAGGAGGTTCTGCTGCTAAAATCTCCAAATAGAAACAAAAGCAGAAGCACATCCCTTCTACAGACTGGCTGGTGCTCACCATTCCACCATTAGAGCACCTTTCTCTCTGCTGCACCTTTCTGGTAAGATGGCAGGCAACCCAACACGAATTACCTCTAAGGCTTTCCTGAGAGTAGGTTATGATGGAAGGAAAGAGAAGGAAAAAAACACCAAAGAGAAAATTCACATCTTTTATCTTTTAAACTTTTAAGGGGTTGTGGAAGAGGGAAAGAAAGACAGTGCAGAGAAAGGACATACACTAACATAATTATCTTGAACAGAAGTTGCACAATCGCAGCCTCAAAGAAAATGAAATCGAGGGAGATTATAGATTGAATTCAGGGAGTTTGGAATGGCTGGAGTGACTGGAAATAAATAGGAGTCTGAGAGAAAGGTGTCTATGGCCTTTTAGTGTGTGATTGTAATTGGTTCTAGATTCGAGTTTGGAGTAGTAGTTTGAATTAGGGAAGAGACAAAGGTAACCACGCCACTAGATCAGACCCTCTCATCTTTGCATTTATAAAGTTCCATGTGCGATTCTAATGTGGGATCCCTGTTGAGAAGAGCTACCGTGGGCTGTGGTGTTTGAAGAACACTCTGTGGACAGAACAATAAATCTATTAATCTTGAGAGATTTCATGAATGTCTGAAGAACAGATTCTATATGTTTCACTTTGCCAGAACCACCTCTGTTAAAATAAACTTTATATGATACATATTTTCATTATTCAAAATAGTAAGGTTAACTTAAGAAAATGCGAGAAGAGGGGTGCCTGGGTGGCTCAGTCGGTTGAGTGTCCGACTTCGGCTCAGGTCACGATCTCACAGCTCGTGAGTTCGAGCCCCACGTCGGGTTCTGTGCTGACAGCTCAGAGCCTGGAGCCTGCTTTGGATTCTGTGCCTCCCTCTCTCTCTGCCCCTAACCCACTTACATTCTGTCTCTGTCTCTCTCAAAAATAAATAAACATTAGAAAAAAAATTCTTAAAAAAAAAAGAAAGAAAATGCGAGAAGAAAGATGAAAGAAAAAAACCACATATAGTTTGTATGGCATAAATATAGTTAGCTTTGGAGTATATTTTCCTCCAGTCATTTTTCATAGTCATGATTAAAAATATGTGGTTATACTTTAAAGACAGATTTTTTGCATTTATTTTATTTTTATATTTTAAATTTTATTTATTTCATGAGAGAGAGGAGAGAGACAGCATGCATGCGCACGGGAGAGGCAGAGAGAGATCCCAAGCAGGCTGCACACTGTCAGCGCAGAGCCTGATGTGGGGCTCAAACCCACCAAGTGTCAGGTCATAACGTGAGCCCAAACTAAGAGTCGGGCGCTTAACCCACTGAGTCACCCAAGTGCATTTTTTGCATTTAAAAATAAATATTTGTTTGCACTAAAATTTTCCACGTTATCGTATGGTTTTCCTGGTAATGATTTTAGTAGAACTATAATACTTGTGTTATTATTATATTGTATAGATATCATATTACTGGATAAACCTAGTCACAACTTGGAGTTTAAGTACTATGCATGATTTAGTACTCACCAGACAAAGTTTTAGTCAACCAGGATGAATAAGCTATATAACTCTACTGTACAACATTGTACCTATAGTCAACAATCATGTATCATATACCTAAGAGAATAGACCTAAATTAAATGTTCTTACTACAATATCATACATAAGTACATGCTACTTATGATTTCTGTTATGAAGTGTACCCTCTCTACTTTCTTTTATGTGCCTATGTCTCTTCCTGCCCTCCTTCCTACTTTCCTGTCTAGGAGGAGCTCTCTGTTGTCCATGCTAGGGTGGAATGAAGCAGAACAACCAAGAGCTCTGTAAAACATAGGCGCTGCATTCCTACACCTGCACACAAGCTTTTATTAAATCCTTTTTCTGTAAGTGAACGAACAGTTTCCCAATAGTATCTTTCACTGCAAAATAGCTTTCAAATCAAATGTTTCCAGTATTATGAAACTAACATGATTAACTAAATTAAATGAACTCCTCCTACATGAACAAAATGTTACTCCCAGATAGACAAGGCCCGAGGGCAGAAGTTTCATGATGACTTCTAGGCCAAAACACAGCTAACAGTGCCATTTATCAGGTAGTTAGGTACAAATAACTTTATAAGCTTGTATGTTCTAAAAGTTTAATAGCCTTTTGCAAGAAGAAATTGCGCATAAATTGAAAGAATGTAATATGTGTTCACTCTTGAATATAGTTCTCCAAGACCAACTTGTGTGCATCACTGAGCAATAAGGCCATGTAGAGAATAGAGGTCTCCAGTCTCTCCTGGGCTATATTGGTCAATGAAAGCAGTGTTGAGAATGTGGTAGTTAAATGTTGGGATTGGCTATCAGGCAATGTTATGCTGTCATATTACCTGGGGTTTCTGAGAACAAGTTTGAGTACTATTTGTATTAAGTAAATCATTATGGGGGAAACCTACCTAAAGTTATTTATTTGTACCTATCACAATCACTGTGTTCACTTAAGTGCAGATGTTGGAAGCACCTCTTCTATTTCCATCATATATTCTTGCCTTAGGGCTTCCATTGGCAGAGATGATCTCAGATTTTGCAGTCTAAGATCTCGGATAATTTATGAATTGCAAGCCAAAACAGAAAAATTCATTGTGGAATTTTCTGAGGCTGCTGTTCTTTTCCCAGAAAAGCCCCTCTTTAATGGACGTATTGCACACTCATGCATGCACACACGTGCACATGTGTGCACGCACATACACACAAATACATCCAAAATAGTATAAGGCAAAGGGATGTGTGATGACATTTCTCTCAGGTCATTATCAATTCCTTTCCTCCTGGTACACACATGCCTTTCTCTCATGCAGAGGTGGAGTATATGCCTCTTCTCCCATTTTATAAGCTGACCCAAGAGACTTGCTTCAGCAAAAGAATGTAACCAAAGAGATGTTCTAAGACTTGGGAGATTTGATCATAAGAAGCCTTGCAGTTTCTGCCTGGGTCTCGTAGAATAGTCTCTTTTAGAAAGTCCTCTCTAGGGGAAGCCAAAAGCTCCGCATTAAGTGTGGCAACTCTGAGATGGCCATGTGTGAAGAGAGATACATATGAGGCATCCTCCAGCTACTATGGCAAAGCCAGCCCAGATCCAGGCATGTGAGTGAAGGTACCATCTTAGAAGAGAATCCTACGTCTCCAGCTGAGGCCATGTCGGTTGGAGATGAATTACCTAACTAAGCATTTCCCAAATTTCTGACCCACAATGGAGCAGCATAAAATAACTGTTTTATGTCACTAGGTTTTGGGGTGGTCAGGCAATGAAAAAGCAGAGTGAAACGATTGTATGATTTTTCAGTGTCAGATTGGAGCACTGCCTTATGAGCCTGAAGATCAGTTGACTTGTCAGGTGATGGTAACTTACTTAATTTGACTTATTATTTACTATTGATTAGAGCCCAGGCTCTATAAGTTTGCTGCAAACTTAGAGAAAATTAAGTTTGATACAAATTTTTAGAAAATTAAGTTTGATTATTGTCCAGTAGAGATGCAAATGATTTCTGTCTGGTGGAAAATATGTTTGTAACTTATTGCT
This sequence comes from Prionailurus bengalensis, assembly GCF_016509475.1. NCBI lineage: Eukaryota > Metazoa > Chordata > Mammalia > Carnivora > Felidae > Prionailurus > Prionailurus bengalensis. Next base: position 72,731,120 of record NC_057344.1, on the reverse strand, counting down.
TTATTGTACAGCAGGATATCAACTTGTTTTTTTTTTTAATATTTACTTTTGAAAGAGAAAGCGTGAGCAGGGGAGGGGCAGAGAGAGAGGGGACGGGCTCAATGCAGGGTCCCATGTGGGACTGAACTCACAAACCGTGAGATCATGACCTGAGCTGAAATCAAGAGTCGGGCACTTAAACCAACTGGGCCACCCAGGCACCCCGATCAACCTGTTTTATATCTAAGATCTTAATTCTATGCAAGACTTTGTCTTACACTGGCTAGATACAGGCATCTACCTTTGCAATCCTACTTTAATCCAGCTTTACCATTGTGCTGGTGCTCTTATTAATCAATTAAATATTTGATATGTGCTCGCTATATATTTTGTTTGAGAATAATGTTTTAACTTTGAAAACTTCACTTTGACATGCGTAAGTGATTGTTCTTCCTCAGAAAGTTCCGCATTGTCTCAGTAGCACACATCCAAGTTAATGCAGTGGAGAAGAAAATGGCATCCCAGTGCTGGGTAAAGCCAAGAATCGTTTCTATCCAGGTTTACACTGAGTTGAGTCACCTCCCCAACAAAGCATTTCCTTAATTCTCCCAACACATAACACTTATAAAAAACAAACAGAAAACTGACCATTCTTTCCTTGTGGCCCCAAATCTATAATGTCAGAGTCTACTAGAGAATCTTACTCTGTTTATGGTACTTCTTTTTTTTTTTAATTTTTTAATGTTTATTTATTTTTGAGAGAGAGAGAGACAGAGCATGATAGGGGGAGGGGCAGAGAGAGAGGGAGACACAGAGATGTTAGCACAGGGCCCGATGCGGGGTTCAAACCCACAAACCATGGGGTCATGACCTGAGCCGAAGCCAGACACTTAACCAACTGAACCACCCAGGCACTCCTATGGAACTTTTTTATTTAAAAGTCTGTACACCTTTAATGGACTAGAGACAATCAGTCTAGTCTGGACATTGTCTAGTATAGTGTCCGTAACAAATTAGACACTCAATAAAGATTTATCGGTAGGAGTTGTGAGTAATAAAACATTTATATGGATTGTATATACTTCATTTTTATAATAAAGAGTAGTGAGTCCTAAGCTAAGTCTTACTTGCATTATACAATTAATGTTTTAAAAATTTTACTTTGAATAGCCGTTTTACCATCTCCAAAATGATATGTAAAAATTATATAGAAATCTTTGGTTTCTCATTTGTCAAGAGATACCAACAATAAGTTCGTATGAGAGAGAGCTTTAATTTTGCTTGCAGTTTTTTGAGAAAAAATTAAAAATTAAATTTGTTTTGAGGGTATGACTCAAAAAATATATATCAAATTATGTCTCTATATGCTACAAGGATAAACACTTATTAAATAAAATTGAAATTTCTAAGAGGGTGCATGTTTCCTCTTTAGCCACGGGCCTTCTGTGCATGTTTCAGATAATCAAATGAAAATTTGCATTGATTAAATTCTGAATTCCACATAAAAATCTCCCTTCCTTTGTTCTATGTTAAAATTTGAACTGTGAATCATTTGCATTTAAATATTCTTTTAGATTTGGTTCCTTACCAGTCTCAGTATACTTTGGATGATCACTGAAAGATAAAAATCTCAGCAAAATGCTGCATATAGTGCTTACAATCCTGTTTAATCATGTTGAATCTGCAATTAAAAATTCAAAACAAAAATAACTCCAAATCCATAGAAATACAAATCATAGCAAATGATATTTATGCTCAACTTAGGATTTAGCATACATTTCACTTTGAATGACTAGTTGCTTTTCTTGAATGAGACACCTGTCTTCATAACATACTGCTGCCCGCAAAATTTTTAAGAAAATCTAGCCCATCAGCTTTGTGAAACTATTTGTTGACCACTTCTTATCCATTCACACGTTTACTGGTCCACTTGTTACAAATGAACCAAGTTTGTAAGGATGTAGAAGGAAGTACAGCCTTTTCATCACAAGTGCGATTAGACTGACCAGTTTTTAAAAACTTAGTTTATTTAAAGACTTATTTAAAAAGTTAACACACTTCCAGCTCCATTCATATAAACTGGTCTCTTTTTTCTATGTCAAGTTGATGCAACTTCCATCATATCTGATCAGTTATTAACTTCACTCCCACTGTGCTTTTTTCCTGCCTGAAAGGTGGGCACACATCCAATCAGAAATCTATTTACAACCAATTGAACATCACTATTATAACCAAATGGCCATTAGGATATCTAGGTTCCATAATTTTTACTACAAGGGAGTATTATTGAAACTTTACAAAAAATTTCTGTAAGGACCTAATAAACCTGAGGATAAATAAATAAATAAATTTATGAGCATTTATTTTTATTTTTTTTAAGGTTTACTTATTTTTGAGAGAGACACACAAACACACAGTGTGAGCAGGGGAGGGGCAGACAGAGAGGAGACAGAGAATCTGAAGTAGGCTCCAGGCTCTGAGCTGTCAGCACAGAGCCCAATGCAGGGCTCCAACTCACAAACTGAGAGATCATGACCTGAGCTGAAGTCGAACGCTTAATCGACCGAGCCACCTAGGTGCCCCTATTGAACGTTTAAATAAAGCAAGACAGAATCATTTTCAAATATACTAAACACTGTAACTAACTGTTAAGTTAATGTGATTATTATTTCCTTACTAGGGACTTGTCACTATGCTCTGTTTGTTTAGTCTGTGTTAAGTACATTATTTTATTAGCTTCACTGAGCTTTTCTTCCATTACTGGGGTTTAGAGAATTCCTTGCTTGGGCTTGCTACTCTCTTTTGGTGCTATAATCTTCTTCCTTTCCTAGGCTGCTGTCCTGACTTATGGAGCTTCTTTCTTTCTTCTTCTGGAATCAGCTTCCACATTCCAGCTGCACCACACTGTTTTGTTCTGTGATTTAGGTTGGTTTGGTATGAGTTGAGAGTTACTTAATAGTCTTTCAGGGAAACTTGACATTAAGGTGAGAAAACAAACAAACAAACTAGCTTTCTGGCAGAAATGACCCCAGGAGGACTTTCCATTAGGAACCAAAACATACTTATTCTTCTTGGTGTTTTTGAAAAATTTTTAGATGTAAAATTCACTCTCTAAGTTGTACTAGCCACATTTCAAGTGCCCAATAGCCACGTGTGACTGGGTGGCTACCTTACTGGGCAATGCAGAGATAGAACATTACCATCACTGCAGAAAGTTCTATTGGACAGTGATGTTTTAGATCATGTGTATTCGTTTCTTTGCTTTTTTTTTTCTGTTTTCTCTTTTTATGGTGTAAACAATGAAATTATTTACAACTTGGGGGAAGCTTCCTTGCTTTCAAAATAAATTTAAAAAAAATTTTTTTTCAACGTTTATTTATTTTTGGGACAGAGAGAGACAGAGCATGAACAGGGGAGGGGCAGAGAGAGAGAGACACAGAATCGGAAACAGGCTCCAGGCTCTGAGCCATCAGCCCAGAGCCTGACGCGGGGCTCGAACTCACGGACCGCAAGATCGCGACCTGGCTGAAGTCGGACGCTTAACCGACTGCGCCACCCAGGCGCCCCACTTTCAAAATAAATTTAGATGGAAGGAAATCCATATCATCATGTACTTTATCTAAAGTAAGTGCATCACAAGTGGTTTTCTCTACTGATGTTATCTAGCTTCGTCTTTTTTGACAAAGAGTTTGTCTGAAATTTCTTCATTGTAACTATATAAATACTGATTGTTCAGTTATTGACCAGGTCCTTTACTTCAGAGTCTCATTGGGAATATCTATTCAAACAGAAGTGGAAAAGAAAAACACTTACTTGGCAATTAATCTTTGGTTGTATTCCTTTTATATTCATGTGCGCTGAGGAATGGTCTGTGGGGTAGGGGAAATGATAATAGAGTTATGTTTTAGGTATTTTAGGAGGTTTATCAAACCTCACATACTAATATCAGATATTGGAGGCCCACAGGCCAGGCTGCAGGTTTTGCTCTATCTATCCGTGTCTATTTATTTTGGCCCACCTGGGGGTTTGACTTTTATTTTTAAAAAAGCTTTTCTTTCAATATTTTAATTTTAGAGAGAAAGAACATGAGCAGAGGAGAGAGGCAGAGGGAGAGGGAGAGAGAGTGAGAGAGAGGGGCTCGATCCCACAACCCTGGCATCATGACCTGAGCCAAAATCAAGAGTTGGACGTTCAACCTACTGAGCCATCCAGGCATCCAAGGGGTTTGACTTTTTAAAAATTAGTTTCCTTCATTTAAAATTGTAAAGATTTTTAAGAATATGCATTTTTGTTCTCTTCAAATGTCAGATCTGACAATACTGAATTGAGATTTTTGCAGGGCAGCTCAGTGGAATCAGCAGCCTCCTCCTTCAGAAAAGGCTTGTACTTTTGGGCTCTCACGGGTGTGGCAGTGCCCACCACTCCCCACCGTCTCCCACAACTTAGCTGGGCATTTATGTCACTGGCCCAGGCCAGGTAGGCATCTGAGTTTGAGTCTGTTCCCTATCTGAGGAACAACCAACATATATTCTTCTTAGCTGTGGAACTTGCCTGAGAAATTCCGTGATTTGACACAACAGAAATCAGGCAGCAATAATCCTGTCCTGTCTCCCTATGGATCAATCCATATTTCACCACTCCTTCCACAAACCTCTACCAGTGTCTTGATAGGTTTTATTGGCCTTCATCAGAGTGGTTCATTGTTATGATAGCATACAGTGTATGCACATCAAAAGGTATCAATCAGACCTGAATGCACAAAAATGTCATGAGTTCATTGCCAAAGCTATCCTTGATAATATGACACACAATAAAGCAACTTTAATTTCAATAAATCCATTTTTTCATCCAATTCTGTACTTTATTGGGAGAGAGAGAGGTCATTTAGTCTTCTCAAAGTTGCTGACGAGATGTCTGTGGAACTACGGGTGTTTCCTAAGACACGCATGTCTGTAAGGGAATAAGATAAATATTTGTATAAGACTGCTAGGCTGCTTTTAAAAGGCAGTTGTATGGGAGGCAAAAATGTTTGTAGAATCAATGTCATCGAAGTCAGTCAAACCCTCCGAAGCAATTAATCTGATTGCTCTTCTGTGCTTTCTATATGTTTTTGTGGTTGTTGTTTCAAGCCACTCCTACTCTTCTAAAATTACAACTCCTGGGTACAGAGTTCACTATTCACAGGTGCAAATATATTAGGAAGCATGGAACCTGTTGCACAAAACACAGGCGTGACAAGGAATACTTCCCCAAGTTAAGAAATATTTACAAAAATATTTTAAGTAGAATTATATGGAACATCTTGTATATTTCCAGTTCAGTTTACTTTTCTTTCATGGTAACTGAGAAGCCCAAGCTGCTTTGTTTTATAAATAACGTCTATGCTCCTGTAGGCATAATTTTACATTAACCAGATAATCAATTTCAGATTAAGCTGTATAAAGATACTTATACATGCAATATTATGAAGGTGTGGGCAAGCCCAGAAAAGACTGAAAATCCAATCTTCTTTAGGGGAAGCCATAACTAATATTTTTGGAAAGAATATTATTTTGAGTTGTTTAAACTGTTTTTTTTTCTCTATTTAAGAGAAATTCCAGTGAACTGAGTATAGCCATCGTCACTTCAGAAATAAAGACACTGATGAATAGAAGGAAAGTAATGTGTGCAAAACCTCAACACGGGCTAGTTAGGAAAGACTTTGGTTTCCAATTTCAGGCCTTTGTTTTCCTAACTTGGCAGGATCTGCTTCCCCCTCTAAAACTAAACAAGGGACAGAGAGGCTGGTTGCAAATTTCTATAAGGAATGGTTCTAACTAGAGTTTCTGGGAGGAATCCTGAGGAAACAGACCCCTCAGCGTCGTGGACTGATGCCACAACCCTGTTTTGCTCTGATCCACTAACTCAGCTTGATGGCTCAAGGCATTAACAAGGCTTCGCCACAAAAAGATTAGAGTATTCCACAGGCACTCACTCATCCTGGCATTAGTGGCTTGGGTCACGATCAAAGAGCGAAGGTTCAGGAAGTCAACTAACTGGAGAAAGATTGTCACCCATTGTTTTCTCTTTCTATTCTACCTTTTGCAGGAAGACAGAGTGCACATCACACACGCTGCCCGCCGGCTTTTGAATCTGAACTCGCAATACCCAACGTGTAAACTGTCAGCAGACACCCGTTAGGGGAATTGTCAGTGGTGGGCAACAGGCATCTGAACTCGTTTTACTTTCCCGTGGGAGCGCGGCGACGGCTCCAGCCCCTGGTGTGAGTGCCCTGGGTTTGTCCTTGGCGCAGTTGTGCGACGCTCCTCTGTGGTTCTGCGAGGGTCCGGGTCCCCACTCTGCTCCTATGAGCAAACAAACAAACAAAAACAAACAAGCAAAACAAGAAGCAACTCCTGGCTGGAAGTTGTGGGGTTTTCTCAGCCCTTCCAAGGCACGGCCCTCTGCCTCCACACCTGCCTCCCTCCAGCTCGAGGTCTCCTGTTGCTCGCTGCGCCGTGACCTCAGCACCCTCGCCCGAACCTGAGTCCCCCCCGTTCCGCCTTCGCCTTCGCCCTCGACTTTCCCTGGCTGATTTGGTGAACCCCGAATCTAGGAGCTTTTTGCAGGGCCATCTCTCGCGGAACGGAGAAGCGGAGAGCAAAGGAAGGGGTTCGTGGAAGGGAAAGGAGGTTGGAGTGGTGTAAACGGCCAGAATATCACAATTGGGGGTCGCCAGAGACAGGGGTGAAACTAGCAGTTGCAGGCGATAGTTGGGATCCGCGAGGGGGCGCCGCGCTGAGTAGGGTCCCGCTGCGCGGGCTTCGAAACCTGGAGACAGCGGCGACACCGTGGACGCTGTCCCCCTCCCTCGCCACGGAAACTTCCCGTCCAGCTTTCTGCGCGGCGGGACCCTCGACCCCCGCCCTTCTGTACCTGTTGTTGTTGTTGTTGTTGTTGTTGTTGTTTCTCCCAGGGAAGGGCTGCCTCTCCCCGCACCCCCGTGCCCCCGCCCCCCCACCAGCCTCGCATCCTCACCAGCGCAGCCGGCTGCTCTGTGCCGCGCAGCGCGGTGCCCCAGCGCGCTTGGCCCCGGAGGTCGGCGGTAGAGCGGAGCAGCGCCAGCTCGCAGCGGCTCGACTGCCCGGCGGACGCCGCGCTCCGCCGCGCTTCCGCGCGCCGCTGGCGGTCCTGCACCATCGGAACGGACGGAACTGGGCTTGCGTCTGGGGACCTTCCAGTGCCCTCTTCAGCTCCGAGGGCTAGATAATCGTTGCACGGACGGGCCGTACACGTCTTGCTTCCACGTCTCAGCAGAAACGCCAAGACCGGGTAAGTAAGTATAAGTCCTAACTCTGATTCACACTGGCGAACGAGAATACCCCCAAAGAAGAGCTCTGGTCCTGAGAAGAGGGTATGGGGGAGGTCTTCATGAGTGTGGGGACTTTTTTTCTCTCATTTAGGCTGAAGGTGGGGGTTGGGGTGATAGCCATCCCTATTTTCTACTTTTGCTAGAATTTTCCCTTTCTGCTGAAGGTTCTTCACTATTTCCTTGACCCTTCTTAGAGAGAGGTTATCATCTTTCCAGAGCAGCAAGTTGTTACTGTTTCTCTTAAAAAAAAAAAAAAAATCCAGCACCTGTCTAAAGCAAGAGGTCATCTTGAATTCTCCAAAGCTGTTCAAGAATGAATACATTTATTTAAGCACTCACTGGTTTTGCACCAGAAGGGCTCACCCACTGGGTAGGAGCATATGGTGCACAGGGAGGAGGCAAAAGTAAAAGCTTTAAGACGTTTTGCAACAGGGGCATGCCATTTACACGCAGTCACATGAAATAGACCATGCTATTTGCAAGGAAAGGCCAGAAGTTCAAACATAGGGAAAGTGATTTATTACCAGACTCTTCAGTGATTATTTTCAACTTTCTGCTTGTGAACCAAACAGCCTTGTCTTATATGCAGCATTCTTGGAGTCCACTCCCCTCCCCCAGGACTAACCAGTATAGAGTGTGTAGCATGATTTCTGGGATTTTTCCCTGGGACAAATGCCTGGAAGGTGTTGTGATTGACCAGATGTTAAGTTTTACTAAAGCCAATCTGTGGCAATAAAGGTACTGTTGAAAAAAAAAAAAAGCCCCACAAATTTAAACATGCAGTGAAAGTATAAACTGGTTTGTCACTCAGGTGATTTGAAGTTCTTTATCTCTGGAAGAAAAAAAAAAGAAACTTGAAGTCATTTTCCTATTCCACAAACAGGAAAATATTTCTGTAACAGAATCTCTAAAGATTCACTTGTTCAAGAAAACTGCACCATTCACAGTTCTTAAAAGACCCGACTGATGTGAATGCTTCATATTGTCTTGTTTCAAAGAAAGGGTTTTTCCCTCACCTACTTATCTTTTAATGTTTGTGCTTTTGAGTTTAAATCAGTCAGCTCCCTCTATGTATCTCTTTTCCTCTTCCACTTTTCCAGAAGCCTAAACATGAAATGATGCATTCTCTGGGCAATCCTCTGCCCTGGCTGAGGGCCAGCAGTGTGCTTGAGAACTGTGATTGGTATCCATACGCTAATTGCCTGTAGATCAATAACCATTCCTGCAGAGAAGTTTTAAATAAAGGGGCTTTGAAATGAAGAAAATGGAACTGAACAGGAAAAGGAAAACAAGTTAATAAACAAACTCATATCCTTCTATCTCAGGCTTACTCTCAATTTAGCTTGTGGCAAACCTCAAACTGAGACCTCATGGAGTCTTGTTAATCCTGTTAATGACTTGTCAGCATTGATTAATTGTACTCTGTAAAGTCTCTTTTAGTTTAAGGGAGAAGGTGTAGCCTATTAAATATACACTCCGAGATTTAGATAATTAGTTGCACTTTTCCCCCTAATTTCTAAAGAATGGAGGCAAATACAAAAGAGAGTCAAGGCTCTTTGGAACATGCTATTTGAAATTTATGCAGACAGAACTAGAAAATATCAGTAAAGCAAAATATGAGTATATGGAATTCTCTCTCTCTCTGCAGTAAGGCTCCTTGAAAGGTTGTGTGTGTGTGTGTGTGTGTGTGTGTGTGTGTGTGTGTGGTAGGCCCCTCAGAAAGAAAGTTTCCTTATGGTCTATACTGACTGGCAGTTTTTAATGCCCTAATCAGGGATTGATTTAAGAGGGATCTTGGAACAATTTTCTTGCAGGGGTGGTTACCTAAGAACAAGAAAATAAGCTCAAGGATGTCATATCAGAACAAGGAATTATGCTTTCCTGTAGCTTCTTATTTGTTTTGCCAAATTACTGGGTGCTGTTAACATGTTAGCGTGCTAAGGATTACACAATGGATGGAAAAGATCCAGTTTCTGTCCTTAAAGAGATTGCTGTGGTGGGGGAATGATTGCATTGGGACTTGTGCTTCTTGTAGTATTAGAAGTCAGCACAGATTGTTGGGTAACCGAGAGGCTTCCCAGGTCAGAACGGGAAAGCAGAAAGGCATGAGAAAAGCTGATGTATTGAAGGAATCTGAAGTAGTTTAGTATGACAGAGCATAAGATACCTATTGGCGTGTCAGGAGAGATGAAGCCAGAGGGTAGGTAGGCAGGAATGGGTTCAAGAAGAGCTTTGAATGTCATATAATGGAGTTGGGATTATCTTCTGTAGGCTGGTGCAGAACCATTAGTGGGAGAGCAAATTAATGAAATCATGTATGCCTGGTATCAGCAGATCATGCAGAACAGAACCTATTCAGGAATGTGAGGGAGGCAAAATTAAATGTGGAGAATTGATTACACAAGTGATGGAAGCCAAACAGAGGATATTGAAGCCACTCAAGGATTAGCAAGAACACAGAGTCATTAGTACCTCCAGCCAGAGAGACACAGGGAGTAGGTGGTGTGACCAAAGCCCAGGGACCAGGGCCAACCCCTGGAAATAGAATCACTAGGATGGCACAGAGCCCAGTGTGGGGCTCAAACTCACGAACTGTGACATCATGACCTGAGCTGAAACCAAGTCTGATGCTTAACTGACTGAGCCACCCAGGTGCCCCTTAGACTGATTTTATACACCTTTCTCACGGGTCCTCATCATTCCTACCACATTGGCTTTGTCCTTGATTTCTTACCACAATTACTCTAATAGTCTTGTGACTTATCTCACTTCCTCTTCTCATTCATTCATTCATTCATTCACTTAGCAATAATAATTGAGCATGTGCAAAATGCCAGGCATGGCTTCACCCTCGTGATGCTTACACTTATTATAACATGCATTTAGCAAGCATTTAAAAACCTATGCCAGGAACCAGGATTTGTGTGGGGAGAGGGGAGGAATAACAACAGGGTAGTGCCTCCACTCTCAGGCTCTTGCCTTTTACTAGAAAGAGCCTACTTTGACATTAAAATGGTCTTTCTGAAATTCAAATGTGATCATATCATTTCCCCCATGTCTCCAGATTGCTTAAAACAATATCGTATGTTGGTTTATAACATGAAATTCTTTTTTCAAGTTTGTAAAAACATCCAGAGCTCAACATCTTAGTAATTTTTGAATTCACAATGACAAAAGGCTGCTGTCATTAATTCTGAACCTCTTTTAAATAAATTTGGTTTTTATTAATCATAATAGCATCTACCTACATTGGTAGGTGAGTCATATTTATTCAGCCCACAGACAGCGCCTAGTTGGGCCCTCAGCTCCATTCCTTACCCTTCCTCTAGAGGGTTGACTCCTGCAGACTACATTTTCAGGCTCCCAAGTCACCAGGCACTTGGCTGAGTTTGGTCATAGGAGGCATTGGCAGGTAATTAGAGGGCAGAGGAATGGAGAATCCTCTGTATTCTTCTCCTTCCCTCTCTCTTGTGGGCAGTGCCTCAGTAGCCTCTCTCTGGATCTCGTTCCCACAGGACTAGTCCATAGTGATTCTATTTCCAGTGGATAGCCCTGGTCACTAGGTACTCTGCATTTAATTTTCCCTCCCTTACATTCTTGAATAGGTTCTGTTTTGCATGATCTGCGGATACCATGCATACATGATTTCATTAATTTGTTTGGGATTCTCTCTCTCCCCACCCATCTCTTTCTGCCCCTCCCCTGCTTGCACTCTCTTGCTCTCTCAAAATAAATAGATAAAAAAAAAGTCAGTCTGAGGGTTCTCTGAAATGTGGAGACTAAATGAGTTGACAAAGTCTAGAATGGTTACCTGCTTTTTAACCTTCCCCATGGTGTAATCAATGGGGATAACATTGACTCAAGTAGGGCATGCAGAAAGGAAAGTCTTGAGGGCGTGCGATTGGAGAAGAAAAGCGTCAAAACTTTTATATTTAGAGGTTAGAGAGAGAGATGCTTCAGATTTGGACATATTTTTTTTTTCATGTAGATCCTGTGTGGGATTCTGCTGTGTGTCAGTAGGAAGTTTATTTCAGATCTTCAAAAAAAGCAACCGTTTTACACAGGCTACCTAGTTTTAACACTAACCCAAACACTAGAAAAAAATGGCTATAAAATGGAATATGGTCAGTTTATATTTATGTGTTCTATGCTATACTTCCAAAGTCCAGGCCCCACTCAAAGGGCTTTAATATTTTTCTCTTTTCTGTGAAATTTGTTGCTATAATTATAAATTTGAAGCAGTTAAGATATTGAGGGTAATTTTCTTTGTCTACCTTAAAATAAATTTGAAGACTTAATAGAAGTTATAAAATTAATCGGTAAAGTTTGTAACATTTATCCCACTCAAATAGATTGACTCAATTTGGTAGCATTCACACTGGATTTATGTCGACACTATAGGTATTACATTTTACTGTTGTAATATACATTTCAGGGACCTGGTTTAATTCATCCATATTTGTGAATAAACTATTATAATGGTCCTACTTTATTAAAATGTTACACTATGCGCAGTTACAGGGATCAGGGGACATGTATTTTGAGCCCTAACCAAAATGAAACCAATCCATTTGTGACATTCCTTTGCGTCACCCTTGTGTTTTCCTTGCTCCGTGTTATTTCTTCTCCTTCCCCTCTTCCTCCCCCTCCTCCCCCTCCCCTTCCCCCTCCTCTTCCTCCTCTTCCTTCTTCTTCTTCTTCTTCTTCTTCTTCTTCTTCTTCTTCTTCTTCTTCTTCTAATTGTATATTCTTGTGCTAGGTGCTGAAAATGGGCCCAGTAGGTGCAGAGGCTGATGAGAACCAGACAGTGGAAGAAATGAAGGTGGAGAAGTACCATCCACGGCAAACCACTCCTAGAGGTGAGCTGGCCCCTGACCCTGAGCCAGAGCTTCTAGACAGCACCATGCTGATTGAGGTGCAGATTATCCTCATATTAGCTTATTGCTCTATCATCTTGCTCGGGGTAATTGGAAACTCTCTGGTGATTCACGTGGTGATCAAATTCAAGAGCATGCGCACAGTAACCAACTTTTTCATTGCCAATCTGGCTGTGGCAGATCTTCTGGTGAACACCCTGTGTTTGCCATTCACTCTTACCTACACCTTAATGGGGGAGTGGAAAATGGGTCCTGTCCTGTGCCACCTGGTACCCTATGCCCAGGGCCTGGCAGTGCAAGTGTCCACGATCACCTTGACGGTAATTGCCCTGGACCGGCATCGTTGCATTGTCTACCACCTGGAAAGCAAGATCTCCAAGAGAATCAGCTTCCTGATTATTGGCCTGGCCTGGGGCATCAGTGCCTTGCTTGCAAGCCCCCTGGCCATCTTCCGCGAGTACTCGCTGATTGAGATTATTCCCGACTTTGAGATTGTGGTCTGCACTGAGAAGTGGCCTGGTGAGGAGAAGAACGTCTATGGCACCATCTACAGTCTTTCTTCCTTGTTGATCCTATACGTTTTGCCTCTGGGCATCATATCTTTTTCCTACACTCGTATCTGGAGTAAACTTAAGAACCATGTCAGCCCTGGAGCTGCTAATGATCACTACCATCAGCGAAGGCAAAAAACGACGAAAATGCTGGTGTGTGTGGTAGTGGTGTTTGCAGTCAGCTGGTTGCCTCTCCATGCCTTCCAACTCGCTGTTGACATTGACAACCAAGTCCTAGACCTGAAGGAGTACAAACTCATCTTCACCGTGTTCCACATTATCGCCATGTGCTCCACCTTTGCCAACCCCTTTCTCTATGGCTGGATGAACAGCAACTATAGAAAGGCTTTCCTAGCAGCCTTCCGCTGTGAGCAGAGGTTGGATGCCATTCACTCTGAGGTGTCTGTGACGTTCAAGACTAAAAAGAACCTGGAGGTAAAAAAGAACAATGGTCCCAATGACTCTTTCACAGAGGCTACCAATGTGTAAGTAAGCTCTGGTGTGAAAATATGTAGATGAATTCCGACCAGAGCTATAAATCGGTTGAGAAGGGCTCCCGGGTGCATCCTGATTTCCCATGTTAAGGCAGGAGAAGAGGATCCCAGTGGAAGCAATTGCAGTGTGATCTGTGGAAAGAAACCTGGTTGGCAGAGCCTCCGTGAAAATACTCCTATTCAAAGATAGGGCAGTGAACAGTTTGCTTATAGTTGCTTGGATGGTAGGTCAAATTATGAGTAAAAGCAGAGGAATGCTTTTGACTATTTCTCAGAGTGAAGGAAACCTGAACAAGGAATCAACATGACATCAGCATCGCTAGAAGTGGTTGGCTAAATAAATTGCCTTTCAAATCGTATTAGGGCATGGACTGGGGGTGATGTGCTGCTCACTGCCCCCTCATCTGATGAAAGGACTACCCAACACCAGTTTCCCTAGGGAGCTGCAGGCTCTTCTGTATTGTTTTTTTTGTTTTTTTGTTTTTTTTTAAATTATTCCTCCTATGGACCAATCCTTCAGGGAATGTTACCAGCTATTTGAATGACTTCCAGGTGATAAACTGAAATTTGCTATATAATTAGTATTTTGGCAAGTGATGAGGGAAATCTTTAACACTGAGTTCACCGGGTGTTCTTAAAACCAAATACACATTTAGTGAAAAGTTTCTCCAACTCAAAATTGAAGGCTGAAATTCTCAGTTTTAGAAATGTAACCCATCATTTAGCTTCTCATTTCAAGTTGTTGCTGCTTTGTAAATACTATTTATGTGACAACAAATGAACATACAGCTCAATACTTTTAACCATTGCTAACTGTTATAACTTTCTGAACATGTATTATTCCTATGTTGGAGTTGAATTTGTCTTCACTAAAATTGATTCAGATTAAAAAATAATTTTTGTGGCATTTTGCCACATTTTGTGGTTATTGGTAAACAGTTTTTGCACAGATATATAGCTCTATTGTGTTTACAGAACACTGTAGTGTTATTTTTTGAAATTCATCTTCCATGGACGTGGAATTCATTTTCCATGGTTCATGATTAATAAAACAATATAATTTCATCAAAATGGAACCCATCTGGTAAGAAATATTAAAAACACTGCATGCATTCCACTTTGCAAATGTTCTATTTGGACCAATTTCAACATAAATTATCCTCTTCTCAAAATAATTAGCTATGTATTTTTGGATAACTTATGAATATATACATAATAAAATTTTACCTATAAATAGTGGAGTGTAGACGCTATAGTACTCTTCATTGAATGATTTTGTGAATAGTATTTTCATTTCAATAGTACCCAGTCAAAGATGCTTAAAACCCTAGTATGTTTATGAAAACACACTGAGATGTGAAAATAGTTGTACTTCTTTGGATTCTGTTAAAGAAGTTTCATTGCAATCATATTTTTGTCAGTATGACTGAATTTGGGAATAGATTTCTTAAAGTTTAAAAAACTTCAGCATGAATATTACGTTTAGGTACAAACATGAGCTTCATGAACGGAGAGAGTTCAACTTTACGGATATATTTAAAAGTCATACTGTGGCTCTTGTTGAATTATTTCCGATGTAGAAGTAAAGATCTCGAAGTGGGCTGTACCTCTGGAATACTGAAAGAGAATGAAAACAGTGGAAGACTAATTAAGAAGCAAACAAAAAATAATATATATATGTAATGTACCATGTAACGGACAAATTCATTTTTTTTTTTTTGTGGGACTCTACATAACTGTTCAAGAAAAAACTTTTTGTCCTTTAAAAAGCAATTACTTTGCTTAAGATGCTAATAGACAATTGTGGTTACAATGTTTTGTTTTGTTTTCCCTCTTGGAGAATTCTTACCCTGTAAGGAATGCGTATGCCACTGTATTACCAGTTGTAGTAGTAAATTATTAGAATCATTTAATGATCCAGTTAATACTTGTGATGTAATTAATCTTTTTATGTTGTGATTTTATCTGTTGAAATAAAAGACATTGGGAAATTAGAGAAATTGCGTCATATTTTATATCGAAGTTTCTGTCCAAAGCGAAATCGTAAGCCTCTGACACAACCAAAAGAAGGAAAATACTGGTGGCTTCTAGGCAGTTTAGCTTTCTTTCTTTCCTGTACTTGAACGTGAGTGAATGGATTCACTCCTATGGCTGCAGTTATAGTCCGTATTTTGACAATGTTTGAATCTTTAAGACCAGACCTTTCTTCTAAACTAACTTCAAACCTGTATGTATCCCTATCAGCTGACTGGACACATCTACATGGGTATCTCATCAGCAAATTAAATCCAACATGTCTACAACAGAACCTGCCATTTTGATCCACACCCCACCTCACCTCCACTTTGTTTTCCTGTATTTCTGTCCTCTGTCCTAATCATGACACTGCTACTCATCTAGTTCCCCAAGGTCTTATACTTTGGGGTCACCCTTGACTCTTGGGTCTCTTTAGTACACATGTCCAAACAATTCCCACATTTTGTTCTAATTTCTAGATGTTCCTTGAATCAATTCATTTTTCTTCATCCCTATGCTCCCCACCATAGTACAAGTTGGGATTATCTTCTCAGACCTGTATTATCTCGCCTCTGGTTTAATGTTGCAGCTTCCTAACTGGTCTCTATATCCAGTCATCTTCCTGTCAAATCCAACTTTTACCCACTAGCCAGAGTGATTTTTCAGACCCTGGAATTTTATCACATCACTTTCCTGATAAAAACTCTTCAATGTCTCCTCATCATAGTTATGATAAAGTCAAAATCTTTATGACTTGGAAAGCTATTTAGTACCTGACTCTACCTCTATGTTTTATCCCTTGCAAATTCTGTTTCTCTAATCTTTGCTGCTAGATTTTAAGCATATGAGGGCAGGGGACAGGGACTGGTTTAATCATTGTGGTATCACAGGTACTTGCAGCTTCTGGCATCAAGTTTGTGGTCAATAAAAGGAAACTAAGTCAATGAGTCAAGGAAATACTAAAGCCAAGATTTGAAGAAAGATTTTTAAGATTGTAAACCATAAACTTTTCCCAGTTTTATTGTACAGCTCGCAGGAGAGTAGAGTTTTAGCCATACAGGAGTCAAGTAAAGATGTATATTTGTTCAGGATTAGGTTTTTTTTGAAGACCATTAAGTATAGACACTTGTATAATTAGAAAGGGCTCTATACATACATATAATTTAGGGTTCACTAAAAATTATCTAGAACGTTGCACAAGGGAAACATGGAAGGGCCAGTAAACTGTACTAGTCATGATTCAGATAGCTAAAGAGAAGCCATGCTAGGTATTTAAAGCAAAAAGTCATTTAATACAGGAAATTAAAATCTTGGAAAATCACTGGAAGAACTGGAGAAGTGAAGGTTAAGAAAAGCTTCCACCGGCATTGAAGAAACCAGGAAGCACATAATTGTATGAAACCACTGCTAATGCCTACAACAGAGAGCGGATGATACACAGGAAAGAGTTCAGGTTTATTATCATATTGCCTGTTAATATCTATTGATAGATGAATGGACACACACGCACAAACACACACAAACACACAATGGAATATTATTCAGCCATGAAAATTAATGAGATTTTTGCCATTGTGACAACATGGATGGACCTGGAGGGTATTATTATGTTAAGTGAAATAAGTCAGACAAAGAAAGACAAATACCATATGATTTTACTTATATATGGAATCTAGAAAACAAAACAAATGAACAAACAAAAAGCAGGAGCAAACCCATAACTACAGGGAACAAACTGATGGTTCCCAGAAGGGATGTGGGTAGGGGAATGGACAAAATGGGTGAAGGGGAGTGAAAGGTACAGGCTTCCAGTTATGGAATGAATAAGTCAAGAGGATAAAACATATAGTATAGGAAATATGGTCAATGGTTTTGTAATAGGACTGTACAATGACAGATAGTAGCTACACTTGTGGAGAGCACAGCATAACATACAGACTTGTCAAATCTCTATGTTTTGACCCTGAAACTAATGTAATGTGTGTCCACTGTATTTCAATAAAAAAAAATCTTATTGCTTCCGGATAAGCCCACACTCCTGCCCACCCCTGCCATAGAATCAATAATGTCTTTTGCTTCTCTTTTGCATCTCAGAATTCATGTGAGTATCTCTCATTTGTGGACTATAACTCTAGCCTTGCTGTCGGGGATTTGGGGAAAATGTAGTTCTTAGGTTTCTAGCCCCTAAGACATAGGGACAGCATGGAAGGGAAAATATGGTGCCTAATTGCTATCAGACAATCTGGCAATCTTAAGAATTGCCCAAATGGTGTAATTTCTAGTTTCAGCCTCATCCCAGGTTCTTCAGAGTTACAATGATGCATGTTGACTGTATATTTTCTTTTTTTTCTGTAATCAAGGCCAGTGTGTTAAAGATTCTCTTTAAAACTTCCCCATTAGTACAGATGGACTGAGGAGGAAAGTATAAGGAAGGACCATTTTCTTCCTGTGGTATGTTGCTTGGAATGGAGGAGCAAAGAATTATATCAAGATTTAATGATCTAAAATCCACAGAAGAATATAAATTCTCAACTAACTTCCTGGGATGAGCAAAAGACGTGATGCCTTACAGAGAAAATAATCTTTGACATTTTCAAGTTGATAAATTGATGAAATATTAATATATATGGCTGCAAAAAAACAATGGATTTACTTTTCCATAGGAAAACAGAGAACCTAAAGAAACAACACAAGAGTAAAGAATGCAGACATCTTCATGATTATGTTTTGTGACATCAAAGGTAGGAATTTTATTAAACAAAGGGTCACTAAAGATCGACTTGTGAGGATTTATAAAAGACATCTGTTAGATCGTTGACCTAACAGTCAATGGGTGAACTTATAGGAAAGATGGAATGTGGGTTAGACAATTCACATGTTATCTGTAACTCCAACTCTTTCTTCTTAGTCCATGAATATGTAACTGAATAGAAGTAAGTGAAAATGACTCACTCTGAATCTACTGTCCTTTATGAACAAATCATTGTCAAAGTTTTTTCTTTAATGTTTATTTATTTAATTTGAAAGAGAGAGAGAAAGAGAGAATGAGCAGGGGAAGGGCAGAGAGAGAGAGAGAATCCCAAGCAGGCTCCATGCTGAGTACGATCTGGGGCTTGATCCCACAACCGTGAAATCGTGACCTGGGCTGTAATCAAGAGTCAGATGCTCAACCTACTGAGTCATCCAGATGCCCTTTCACTGCCAAGACTTAACACTTTAACAAATTACTTGCCAAACACCACATAGCTTGTCATGATACAGGCATATGTTATCACATTAAAATTTTTAAATGCTGCATTATCTTCTCAAAAAATAAAGGAAAAAAACCCCAAGTGAATAGTTTTTGTCATTATACTCTCAGACATGAAACAGATAATTAGAGTCATGAGTTTTGTACTTAAAAAAAAAAACAGGTCCCTACAGCTACTTTTTTAGTGGATATAATTAGAGAGTACAAGTGGAATTATGAAACTGTAAACATTGTGATGTGCTACTACTTTTGTGCAAAGCATAGCTGAGCATATATCTTGAACAGTTGTGCTACTGGTACTAATTGTTTGTACTTATATATTCACCATGCCTTACTAAATACTTTGCCCACCAGCACATTCTTAAAGACAGTTGCATGAATGTGCAATTATGTCATTCTTGCAGAGAATTCATTATTTCTTATCATAGGTTCTGTTACTCCCAAGCCCATGTCCTTCTCATAGCTTCTTTCTCCTATCATCCTCCTCCCTAGTTCTGTTTTCCATTGCCAGAGACTGGCTACAAGAACAGGCAATGCAATGGAAATCCCAGGAGCAGGTAATGAATTCCATAATGCAGGAGAGGCCCACAAGTCAGTCTACATCAGACAAAGCTTAGAACTGAATCTAGAAAGGTCAGAGCAACAGCCAAGTCCAAGGGAGCAGTGTCCATGGAACTAAGTGGCCGCATCTGGGCAGGGATTGGATTGAACCAGAAACAAGGAACACTGAAAAGAGAGGGAGGCAGGAGCAAAGTAATGGCTGCACCACAGGGTCTGTAATGCTGAGCAAAGCGTCCTGGAGCAAGGTGGAAAATCTTCGACAAGCATCTCCTTACCTGGATTGTGTGTACTTGTGAGACCAACACGGACTCTTTTTAATTAAAATCACCTGCAAGCTCTCATCATTCTCTGGAAGGAAACACATTTTAATTTAGTCATTGATTTTTTTTAATAGCTGGAAGTTCATTCATTCAATAAATAATTACATAAGTTTTTTGAGCCTTAACAGAGCAAATTCTTGTGATAATTGGTTCCTGCTTTTTACCAGCTAGGGATGAAATGTATGTGAGAGCGTGCTCTAGCGAGTGGTTTGTTGTTGTTGTTGTTGTTGTTGTTGTTGTTTTTGCTGTTTTTCCTGTGGGGAGAGGGAGATATGGAAGGGAAAGTAAGAATGGTGGGGAAAGAGCAGCAACATTTTAAAGAAATGGGGCGGAAGACCGCCAGTTCTGTTCGTCTGCATTGAGTAGATCAAATGGGTACCGACTTACTGGAAGATTCCCTGAATGTCTGCAGCATTGCTGAGATCCCAACCAGCCCCTGCACTCGGAATAAATCCTCTATTTTTATATTTTATATTTTAATTAAAATAAAATTTACAGTTCTATGCACAGATTTATGTATATGATTTTATGAGTTTCGACCGGTATATACACATGTGATCACTTACCTCAGTCAAGAAGCAGGCTTTTCATCACTTTATGTCCACTTCCAGTCAGTCTCTGCCCCATCCTCATAGCAACCATTGTGCTGATTTTTGTTGTCATAGATTCAGTTTGTCTCTTCTTCAACTTTATACTCTTGGAGCCATAGAATATGTATCGTTTGGTATGTGGTGACTTTTACATAATACAATGATTGGGAGATTCATCCATGTTGCTGTGTATATCATTAATTCATTCTTATTTTATTGCTGGGTCACATTCATTTGTGTGAATACACCACAATTTATTTATCCATTCTTTTAATATATGTTTGGATTATTTCAAGTTTTTGGCCTTTATGGCTAAGTTTGCTATAAATATTCTTCCCTAAGTCCTTTTGTAGAGCTATATTTTTATATTCCTGAAGAAAATTAAAAAAAAATAGATGAATTACTAGGTCATAGCATAGATATATAGTGAACTTATTGAGAAATAGCCAGTGCATTTCCCAAATGGTCACTCTCCCACTTGAAAAGTTTGACAGATCTAGTTGTTCCACACTTTTGTAACACTTGGTGTTGTTAGTGTTTCTGTTTTTTTCCATTGCAGTGGAAATCCTATTGTGCCTTCGACTTGCATTCCTCTGATGACTAATGATGTCGATCACTTCTTGGTATGCTTATTCATCATTCATATGTCTTCTTTAGAGAAGTGTCTGTTTATATCAATTGGCCATTACCCATGGGCCAGAAAGATATTGTGTGTTTTCCAAGAAGCTTAGAGTTTTAGCTTTCACATCTGTGATTTGTCTCAATTAATGTTTGTATTTGGGTTTATATACTTTTCATATATTTATTCAATTCTCCCGACACCTATCTTTATTTTGCCACAGTGCATTGCCCTGACATCTTTGCTAAAATTTAGTTGACTGTTTAGAACTATTTCTGGCTATTTTATCTGTTTGCTCTATTTGTTTATCCTGATACCTATACCAATATCTTAAAAATATCGTAATTATGTCTGTCAGATTGGTCTTGTTTTGCAATATTAGTTTGACTATTCTCAGGTCTTTGTATTTCCATATAAAATTTAGAACTAGCTTGTCAATTTCTGTAGAAAAATACTCTGGCATTATGATTGAGGTTATATTAATTATATAGATCAATTTAAGGAGAATTGTCATCCTAACAACATTTTCTTTTAATACCCAAACACGGTATATCTCTTCATTTGTTTGTATTCTTTAATTTGTCTTAATATTCTGTTCTTCTCAGCATAGCTGTCTAATATATCTTTTGTTAAATTCATCAAGTATTTTGTGCTTTTAGATGCTATTAAAATTGGAATTGTTTTTTAATATCATGTCCCAACTAGGTATTGTTATATACAGTTAATTTTTTTCTAAACTTTGAAACTTCACTTATTAATTCTAGCAATGTGTTGCAAGTTTCTTAAGGTTTTCTGTGTAAACAATTATGCCTTTTGTGAATGAAGATAGTTTTCATCCTTCTTGCCAAATCTGAATGCTATTATTTCATTTTCTTGAATTATTTGCACTGGCTAGGACTTCTAGTAAAATGGTGAATAGAAGGGATGATATCTTTGGTTTGTTTTTAACCTCTGGGGATGATTAGGTGGAACATTTGATATTTGTCCATTAAGTATGATAACCATAGGTTTTTTTGTGGATAACTTTTATCAGATTAAGGAAGTTACATTCTTGTTTTAGTTTGCTGAAGTTCTTTTTTAAAAATTATGTATGAGTTTTGCATTTTCTCAATTTTTCTGCAACTATGAAATACCTTTGTATTTTAATGTATGAATTTGAATTGTATTGATTTTTAAAGTTTATTTATTTTTGAGAGAGAGAGAGAGACAGAGTGAGAGAGAGTGCACATAGGGGAGGAGCAGAGAGGGAGAACAAGGATCTGATCTACGAGGATCTGATCCGCACTGACAGCACAGAGCCTGACATGGAGCTTGAACTTGCAGAACCATGAGATCATGACCTGAGCTGAAGTCAGAAGTTTAACTGACTGAGCCACCCAGGTGCCCCTACTGATTGAATTTTTAATGGGAAACAAACCTTAGGTTCCTGGTATAACTCACACATGAGTTTGATGTATTATCTTTTTAAAAATATATTCTTAAAACCACTTTGTTAATACTTTGTTGAAGATTTTTGCATCTATGCTCATAAGGAATATTGGTCTATATAATTATTTTCTTGTAAACTCTATCAAGTTTGCATATCAGTATAAAGGTGACCTCATAAAACATTTTAGGTAGTATTTCTTTCTCTTATATTTTATGAACGAGTTTGCATGGGATTAATATTATTTCTTTCTTAAGTGTTTGCTAAAATTCACCAATGGAATCATCTAGGCTTAGAGTTTTCCTTGTGGGAAGGTTTTCCTCAAATTTCAAATTCAATGTGTATAGTAAATACTGGGCTCTACGGATTTTCTCTTTTTTTTTCCTTAGATTGGTATTGGTATATGATATCTCCCAAGGAATTTGAAAATTTTTTACATTAAATTGATTGTAGGGGCACCTAGGTGGCTCAGTCAATAGAGCACCTGACTTCAGCTCAGGTCATGATCTCATGGTTCATAAGTTGGAGTCCCACGTCAGGGCTCTGTGCTGACAGCTCAGAGCTTAGAGCCAGCTTTGGATTCTGTGTGTGTGTCTCTCTCTGTCTCTGCCCCTCCCCCACTCTTGTTCTGTCTGTCTGTCTGTCTCTCTTTCTCAAAAATAAACATTAAATCAAATAAATAAAATAAAATATAAAATAAAATAAAATAAAATTATTGTAATATTCCCTTAACCTTTCAGTTTCTGTTAGAGGTATATTGATATCTTTTCTTTAATTCTTGATTTTGATAATTAGATTTCTCTTTTCCTTCTCCTTGATTATTTCTGTCAAGGTTTACCAATTTTATTCATCTTTTAAAAAAACCTAACCTTTGGCTTTGATAATTTTTCTATTGTTTTCATGTTTCTATTTCACTGATTTATGCTATTTTTTTCTCTTATATACTTTGGGTTTAATTGGAAATTTTTCTACCTTCTCAAAACTGAAGCTTAAATTATTTTTTTTTAATTTCTTATTTGTAATGTAAGCTTTTAGATGTGTAAATTTTCCTTTAAATCTTTTTCAGCTATATTCCCCTCCTAAATTCCGGTGTATAGTATTTTCACTGTTACTCACTTAGATTATCTCCTGTATTCTTTTATGATTTCTTCTTGATCTGTGCACCTGGGGAGTGTGTTAATCTTCAAATATTTGGGACTTTTCTAGACATATTATTGATATTGATTTCTAATTTAATACCTTAGTTATCAGAAAACATATTCTGTATGATTTCGATTATTTACACCACACATTAAATAATAATCTCTCAGAGGGGAAAAAAACCTTAAGATTAGTACTAAAAATTTCCCAAATTGTCTTACTTAGAGTATCCTCAGCATTCAGCACATAGAGAGGGAACACAGATAGAGTCCAGCAAAATCCTTTAGTTCAGGAAATAAAGTTGGAAGTTGGAGGAGAAAAAGGAGGATAGAATTTGCAAGTCGGAGTACAAAAAAAAAAAAAAGAAGAAAACTTCAAGGATAATGATCTGCAGAGAACCACAGGGCATTTCCTTTGAGTATTCATCAAAGTGTAGAGCTACCTATATGTTAAGAATATATCCAAGGGGCGCCTGGGTGGCGCAGTCGGTTAAGCGTCCGACTTCAGCCAGGTCACGATCTGGCGGTCCGTGAGTTCGAGCCCCGTGTCGGGCCCTGGGCTGATGGCTCAGAGCCTGGAGCCTGTTTCCGATTCTGTGTCTCCCTCTCTCTCTGCCCCTCCCCCGTTCATGCTCTGTCTCTCTCTGTCTCAAAAATAAATAAACATTAAAAAAAAAATTAAAAAAAAAAAAAAGAATATATCCAAGATTATAAGGCAACTGATAGAATGGGAGAAGATATTTGCAAATGACATATCAGATAAAGGGTTAGTATCCAAAATCCATAAAGAACTTATCGAACTCAACCCCAAAAGAACAAGTAATCCAGTGAAGAAATGGGCAAAAGAAATGAACAGACATTTTTCCAAAGAAGACATCCAGATGGCTAACAAACACGTAAAAAATTTTTCAACATCACTCATTATCAGGGAACAAGAGATGTTGGTGAGGATGTGGAGAAAGGGGAACACTTTTGCACTGCTGGTGGGCATGAAAAATAGTGAAGCCACTCTGGAAAACAGTATGAAGTTTTCTCAAAAAATTAAAAATGGAACTAGCATATAACCCAGCATTACTAGGCATTTATCCAAAGTATGCAAAAATGCTGATTCAAAGTCACACATGCACCCAATGTTTATAGTAGCACTATCAGCAATAGCCAAATTATGCAAAAATCCAAATGTCCATTGATTGAAGAATGGATGAAGAAAATGTGGTATATATACACAGTGGAATATTATTCAGTAATCAAAATGAATGAAATCCTGCCATTTGCAACTACGTGGTTGGAACTGGAGTGTAAGTGAAATAAGTCTGTCAGAGAAAGATAAATATTATATTATTTCACTTATATGTGGAATTTAAGAAACAAAACAAATGAACATAGGGAAAGGAAAGGAAAAATAAGATAAAAACAGAGAGGGAGGCAAACCATAAGAGAGTCTTAAATAAAGAGAACAAACTGAGGGTTGATAGAGGGGTGTTGGGTGGGGTGTTGGGCTAAATGAGTGATGGGCATTAAGGACAGCACTTATTGAGACGAGCACTGAGTGTTATATGTAATTGATGAATCACTAAATTCTATTCCTGAAACCATTACTACACAATATGTTAACTAGCTTGGATTTAAATAAAATTAAAAAAAGAATATTCCTGATTATAGAAAGAAGCTACCTTAGAATGTTAGAGTTATAGTATCCAGAGAACATCCAAGGGTAGAAAATTTAATATACTGAAAAACCTTGTAATTCACTGGGGGTTGGGCAGAGTACCTAAAATGTTCTTGCCTCAGTAGTGAGGAATCATTAGACCTGACAAAATTCTTCTCTTGTTCTTCTCCAGAAATCTCAAAAGCGAGACCTGAAAGGACTAAACTGTTTCCAAATAGCTTAACTGTATTACAAAATGCAGCTCAAAAATGTTTGTAGTTATAAAAATATATATACAGATCTCCATTAAGTAAAATTGAGAAATTCCTTCTTCTGATCAAGATTTTCAGGTACACAAAAATCAAGAAAATATGACCCATAATAAGAGGAAAAATAAATCAAACTAAACTGACCAAGAACTGACATAGATGTTAGAATCAGCAGATAAGAACATTGAAACTCTTATTGTAACTATTCAATATATTCAATATTTTTATTTATAGACTGGAAAGTATAAAAAATTATCCAAACCAAATTTCTGGAAATGAAAATTATGTATGAGATAATGGAAGGACAATTAGGAATTGCAGTAGGACAAATTAGTGAACTTGAAGGCATAGCAATAAAAATTATCCAAAAGGAAACACACAAAGAAAAAATTATAAACATGTAAAGAACATCAGTGATCAGTGAGACAACTTCAAGCGGCCTTAAATATGTGTAATTGGAGTCAGCGAAGGAATGAAGTAGCGACAACATATTTGATGTAATGGCTGAAAAGTTTTCATAAGTTATAGATAGATAATAACCCAACAAAAGAGTTAATATAAATTCACAAAAATACTCAAGAATCCAAAAGATGCCAAAGATAGAAGAGGAACAAAACCATTGGGAAGAACAGAAAACAGATGGCAAAATAACTTCTATCTAATCTTATCAGCAATCATGTTAAATGTAAATAGTCTTAACACTATAATTTAAAAGGCAGAGATTGACATATTGGATATAAAAGCAAGACCTAACTGTACGATATTAAACTATTTTAAATACAGAAGGAATTCAACAAAATATGAAAGCTCTCATTAGAGCCCAGAATGCAAATATTATAACTCTTGTTAATATAGGAATAATGCTATTATACAGTAGCTGGGAGAGGATGTGAAGGCAAGGTAGGAGAAACTGGACACACAGTGATTAATTTTATTAGTATCTCGATTGATGTTTTTAAAAGCTACTAGATCAATCTATAAAAGTTCAAATATAATAATTAAACATATACATAAAAATGTAAGTATGACCAAATATTAGTGTGTATAAGTGTCTGATGTTTATTTGTTTGTTTGTTTGTTTGTTTATTTTTGAGAGAGAGAGAGAGAAAGAGAGAGCAAGCCAGAGACAGGTAGAAGGAGATGGAGAATCTTAAGAAGGCTCCATGCCCAGTGTGGAGTTCAACTTGGGCTCAATCTCAGGACTGTGAGACTGAGCCCTGAGCTAAAATCAAGCGTTTGATGCTTAACTAACTGAGACACCCAGGCACCCTCTCTGATGCTTTTTTAAATGCTTTTGAATTCTCAGATCTTATTTCCACAGATTCTGTTTCAGGCTTTTGGTCTGGACTCAGAAGTATGCCTTTTAAGCAATTATCTTGGGTATAATTGGTATGTAAGTGGTGTGTTTGTGTCACATTAAAAAGTAATATGCAGATTTAATAATAATTAAACTCAAGCCAAAATGTGACAGTGGGGAAAGATGGAAGGTGGGAGTAAGGGTAAGTCCTTTAAAAGAAAACCACAGATTAATGTCCTTTATGAGGATAGGTGAAATCATCCTAAACAAAACTTTAGCAATAGTATCCGATAATGTATAGAAAAAAAATAATGATCTAGTGGAGTTTATTTGAGTTCACATTAGATAATCAATATACATTATTTATTATATTAACAAACTAAAAAAGAAAATCATTTCAATAGACACATATAAAACATGTAACAAAACAAAATATTTATTTCTGATAAAAAAATCAATATTATGAAGTATATAATTTTCATCTTCTATTTATTATTTACCAACTTTATATCTCACCTGTTGAGAGAATTAAATTAAAATTTTCCTATAAATATTTAATGACTAATTTTTGTCTAGATCTCTTGGATATTTTATAGATTTTTCAAAATTAATTTTGATATTACTTTGTGCAAACAAAAAAAAAAAAGAAAAGAAAACCCAGTATGAGAGTTGTATCTCTATTTTTACCTTGAATTTGCTTTCTTTGGTCATACTAACACAAAACTCATTTAGATTTAATTTGCATCTTTTTGTTACATATTTGTCCATCTTTTTTTTAATTTTAATATCTCGATTTTGCTTTTTGAAACATGTTTATTTGTATAGAATATGATTGGGCTTTGAATTTACTCCTATATAAGTCTCATTATTTTTCAATTCAGTTTATCCTTCTTGTATTAATTGATTTGCAGACATGCTAACTCACTAAGTCTGTATGTTATACATTTTGCGACATTGAATGTACCTTTTTTTTTTTAACTATAACTATATGGTCTGTGCTTTCCTTAATGTGTTGGTTGAAGTTGCAGTGATGGTGACAGTGGTGGTAATGCATGTGGTATATTTTTGATATTTTCTAAGATTTCTATTCTGTTTTTAAGTTTTCCAGTGTTTTTAAATCACTATCTCTTGATTTACCAATTTTAGAGCATATCTATTGACTCCCCACCGTGAAAGATTAAGGACATCAATTTTAAACGGTGTGGTACAACTACACATACCAAATGGTTAAGAAGAAAAGGAAGAAAATACTAATATTAAGATTGGTTTTAAGGAGGATATAAAGCAACTAGAAATCTTATGCATGAATGGGCATATAAATTGGTCAAGTCACTAAAAAAAAAAACTGTTTAGCTGCCGTAGCTGAATAGTCCTACCCTATACTAAGCAATTCCATTTC
Organism: Prionailurus bengalensis; assembly: GCF_016509475.1. Classification (NCBI taxonomy): domain Eukaryota; kingdom Metazoa; phylum Chordata; class Mammalia; order Carnivora; family Felidae; genus Prionailurus; species Prionailurus bengalensis. The sequence continues at coordinate 72,703,334 of NC_057344.1, read as the reverse complement.
TACTTACATACTCAAAAGAAATGCATGTATATGTTCACCAATACACATGACAAGAATATTCATGTGTTCATATGCACCATTTGTAATAGCCAAAAGCTGAAATGTAACCTCAATGTGCCCTAACAGTGGATTAGATAAATAGTTGTATATTCATGGAATTAAGTACTGGGGAGTAATTTCTCAGCTTTGTTGAGTTATTATTACTGATACACAAATCTGCTTATATTTAATGTATACAATTTGATGAGTTATAACATATGCACATACTCATGGCTACCATCACTACAATCAAAGTAATAAACATATCCGTCACCTGCAAAAGTTTCCTTCTGTCGGAAGGAATAAACTCTTGCCACGTGCAACTGGAATGAATTTCAAAAACATCATGAAAGCATAAGAAACCAAACACAATGGATTATATACCATATGAGTATTTTTGTATAAAGCTAATAAGTACTCAGAATGAATCTATCTTGTTAGAAGTCAAGATAATGGCTACCTTGGTGGTGAGGTAGTTTTTTGGAAGCAGGCAAAAGGGAAGGTTCTGAAATGTTTTTAATGTTCTGTTTCTTGATTGGATGTGCATACATGGGTATGCTTCACTAAGCAGGAAAAATGTTTCAAAGCTACCAACATTCAGTGCTGGTGAGACCAGGAGTACTAAGCTTTTCTTTTTCTTTTTCTTTTTTTGTTTTTAAGAGGAGACAAAAAAAAATGCTGTATTCTCTTAGGGTGACAGAGGTGAATAGCATAAAGAAATGGCATACAGAGGTGATGATCAGCTTCAAATTGTGACTATTCAAACACAAAGGCATGCTTCAAAAGTACAGTTGGTGAGAAATTATTGCTACAAGTAATCTACCAGATCTCTCCAAAGCCTTATGGCCACTTCATTTGTATACGTGATCCCTGATTTTAAGGAGTTGTTGAGGTTAATTTATGGAATCAAATAATAGGCCAGTTTATCCAAAATGGATGACAAAATGGAGGTGAACACATTATTGAGTTAATTTAATTTTATGTCTTTCAGTTCTATCATGTGTTCTAGCTCTTATAACTTTTATACATTCTTTCTTCATATGACGTTTAATAAAATGTGCATTAAATTTTGTCTTCATGCCCAATTAATTAATTTATTTATTAAAAATTTTTTTAATGTTTATTTTTTTTGAGGTGGTTCTTTTTTTTTAACTTTATTTTTTATTTTTTAAAATTTACATCCAAATTAGTTAGCATATAGTGAAACATCGATTTCAGGAGTAGATTCCTTACCCATTTAGCCCATTCTGCCTCCCACAGCCCCTCCAGCAACCCTCAGTTTGTTCTCCATATTTACGAGTCTCTTCTGTTTTGTTCCCCTTTCCGTTTTTATATTATTTTTGTTTCCCTTCCCTTATGTTCATCTGTTTTGTCTCTTAAAGTCCTCATGAGTGAATTCATATGATTTTTGTCTTTCTCTGACTAATTTCACTTAGCATAATACCCTCCAGTTCCATCCACGTAGATGCAAATGGCAAGATTTCATTCTTTTTGATTGCCGAGTAATACTCCACTATATATATATATATATATATATATATATATATATATATATATATCTTCTTTATCCATTCATCCATCTTCTTTATCCATTCATCCATCGATGGACATTTGGGCTCTTTCCATACTTTGGCTATTGTTGATAGTGCTGCTATAAACATGGGGGTACATGTGTCCCCTCGAAACAGCACACCTGTATCCCATGGATAAATGCCTAGTAGTGCAATTGCTGGTCGTAGGGTAGTTCTATTTTTAACTTCTTGAGGAACCTCCATACTGTTTTCCAGAGTGGCTGCACCAGCTTGCATTCCCACCAACAATGCAAAAGAGATCCTCTTTCTCTGCATCCTCACCAACATCTGTTGTTGCCTGAGTTGTTAATATTAGCCATTCTGACAGGTGTAAGGTGGTATCTCATTGTGGTTTTGATTTGTATTTCCCTGGTAATGAGTGATGTTGAGCATTTTTTCATGTGTCGGTTGGCCATCTGGATGTCTTCTTTGGAGAAGTGTCTATTCATGTCTTTTGCCCATTTCTTCACTGGATTGTTTGTTTTTTCATGTTGAATTTGATAAGTTCTTTGTAGATTTTGGATACTAACCCTTTATCTGATATGTCATTTGCAAATACCTTCTCCCATTATGTCAGTTGCCTTTTAGTTTTGCTGATTGATTCCTTCACTGTGCACACGCTTTTTATTCTGATGAGGTCCCAGTAGTTCATTTTTGCTTTTGTTTCCCTTGCCTCCGGAGATGTGTTGGGTAAGAAGTTGCTGCAACCAAGATCAAAGGTTTTTGCCTGCTTTCTCATCGACAATTTTGATGGCTTCCTGTCTTGCATTGAGGTCTTTCATCCATTTTGAGTTTATTTTTGTGTATGGTGTAAGAAAGTGGTCCAGGTTCATTCTTCTGCATGTTGCTGTCCGGTTTTCCCAGCACCACTTGTTGAAGACACTGTCTTTATTCCATTGGATATTCTTTCCTGCTTTGTCAAAGATTAGTTGGCCATACGTTTGTGGGTCCCTTTCTGGGTTCTCTATTCTGTTCCATTGATCTAAGTGTCTGTTCTTGTGCCAGTACCATACTGTCTTGATGAAAAAGCTCTGTAGTATAGCTTGAAGTCTGGGATTGTGATGCCTCCTGCTATGGTTTTCTTTTTCAAGATTGCTTTGGCTATTTGGGGTCATTTCTGGTTCCATACAAATTTTAGGATTATTTGTTCTAGCTCTGTGAAGAATGCTGGTGTTACTTTGATAGGGATTGCATTGAATATGTAGATTGCTTTGGGTAGTATCGACATTTTAACAATATTTGTTCTTCCTATCCAGGAGCATGGAATCTTTTTCCATTTCTTTGTGTCTTCTTCAATTTCGTTCATAAGCTTTCTATAGTTTTCAGTGTATAGATTTTTCACCTCTTTGGTTAGACTTATTCCTAGGTATTTTATGGTTTTTGATGCAACTGTAAATGGGATCAATTCCTTGATTTCTCTTTCTGTCGCTTCATTGCTGGTGTATAGAATGCAACCGATTTTTGTGCATTGATTTTATATCCTGCAACTTTGCTGAATTAATTCATGGATCAGTTCTAGCAGTTTTTTGGTGGAATCTTTTGGGTTTTCCATATAGAATATCATGCCATCTGCGAAGAGTGAAAGTTTGACCTCCTCCTGGCCGATTTGGATGCCTTTTATTTCTTTGTGTTGTCTGATTGCAGAGGTTAAGACTTCCAATACTATGTTGAATAACAGTGGCGAGAGTGGACATCCCTGTCTTGTCCTGACCTTAGGGGGAAAGCTCTCAGTTTTTCCCCATTGAGGATGATATTAGCGTTGGGTTGTTCATATTTGGCTTTTATGATCTCGAGGTATGATCCTTCTATCCCTACTTTCTTGAGGGTTTTTATGAAGAAAGGTTGCTGTATTTTGTCAATTGCTTTCTCTGAATCTATTGAGAGTATCATATGGTTCTTGTCCTTTCTTTTATTGATGTGATGAATCACATTAATTGTTTTGTGGATATTGAGTCAGCCCTGCATCCCAGGTATAAATCCCACTTGGTCGTGGTGAATAATTTTTTTAATGTATGTTGGATCTGGTTGGCTAATATCTTGTTGAGGATTTTTGCATCCATGTTCATTAGGGAAATTGGTCTATAGTTCTCCTTTTTAGTGGGGTCTCTGTCTGGTTTTGGAATCAAGGTAATGCTGGCTTCATAGAAAGAGTTTGGACGTTTTCCTTCCATTTCTATTTTTTGGAACAGTTTCAAGAGAATAGGTGTTAACTCTTCCTTAAATGTTTGGTAGAATTCCCCTGGAAAGCCATCTGGTAGGCTCTTACATTGATGAAGGAAATGCCAATTGCTACAATAATTTTAGAAAGCAACCTAGCAATTGCTATTAAAATGTAACATAAATACAAAATTTGAACCAGCAACCCACTTTTGAGAATCTGTTTATGGGGAAAGAAACAGCATTACAGAAGGCTGCATAAAAATATTTTTGAAGGGGCCAAGAACTGGAAACAATTCTAAAATCCATTATTAGAAATATGGTTGAATATATTCAGGTATATTATGCAGCTATTAAATAAAATGTGTTTTATATATAACTGATGAACTATAAGAATTTCCATGATGTGTTATTAACAGAGAGATGTCTAAAGCAAAATACACACAAATATATTCAAATATGGATTTCAATATATACTAGATTATAAAGATTGTTTACCTGATGGGAAAGAGGTAATGGGGAGAAAGAAAATAATTTGATCATAAAGATCTGTGTATTTTTTTAATGAAGGTAAAAATTTGAAAGTAGTTATTAGTTCACATACGGGATGTAGGTTAAATAAAATTATCTGGAGTCATTAAAAATAATGATAATGATGATTATTATTATGGTGTGTGTGTGTGTGCACATCTGAACATAAACTGTTTATTATTTAATTGTTTAGGAAAATTGCTGGTAACAGAAAGTATTATGATATAATCTCATCTACTTAAAAGCTTAGATGACTATAAAAACTTATCTGGGTAGTATACCTCAAAATATTAAAGGTAACTATCTATGATTGCTGAATGTTTTAGTCATTTATCTCATGTGTATTTTCTAGATTTTTCCGAATTAACTAAAATTAAAGAATGTCTAAATATATATAATAACAGAAAATAGATAAAAAGGAAAGAACAAAGAAGATAAGTAATCTAAGAATTCAACCCAAGAAATCAGAAAAAACTAAACCCAAGTTACCAGAACCAAGGAGATAATGATGATGATAATAATAACAGAATAAAATTAATACAAAAAAAGGCAAAACAACAAATAATATCAAAAAATAATATTTGGCTAAAACCTCAATTAGGATGGATAATAGATATTCTAATCACGAAAAAAAAGGTAAATTTCAACTAAGCAAAATTATAACAGTTGGGCCAATAGCCACATACAAGTTTGAATTAATTTTCCAAACAATTTTCATGCAATAGTTTACACACAGTAAACTCGAAAAAATGAAATAAGTGGTACTCCAGCAAATATTCATTGCCAACATTTGCCTCAATAATGATATAGAATCCAAACAGAAATCAATAGGCCAAAGGGGGGAAAAAATTGAGAAAGTTAACAAGAGCCATTCTGTACCCTCTACCTTCCCAGAAAAGGTCTTATCCAGTAGATGTGTCCCCAAAATTACATAGTAAAGACTATGTCCATTCTGATTCACCGGTGTGCTTGCCCTATTAATTGTTCGTACTGTGAATCCCATTCCTGCCTAGGTCCCGGATGGTTTCATAAGTGGATTCAGACAAGGCTTCATGATACAATGAACAAAAGAAGAGCCTTCATATTTTTTTTCTTTTTTCAAAGCTAGCACAACATGGTTACAAGTATTTGATGGTTTTTAAACTGAAAAATACCTGGGCAATTTTGTCAGTTCTTTTCCAGCATCAGCTATGATATTATCATGGCTATTCTCCTGGGATATTAGTGTTTTACACAGTTAATTATTAAAGTTTTCCAATTTGGAAACATGTCTGGAAAAAATGCCATTTGGTCATGGTGCATTATTATTTTAATGTACTGTAGGATTTGAATGGATTTTAGGATTTAGAATGCTTATATTAAAAAAATTAAAAATATTTTAAATAAAATTCTGGGATCAGGCTTAACCATGTGATGCTAGAAATATTTTCATTATGGTTAGGAACAAGACATGGAAGAACAGTAATTTTAATATTATTCTGTATGTGCTAGCTATGCAATTAGCAAGGAAAGGTAAAACCAAGTAGACAATGAAAAATAGGGCCAAAACAGTTTGGTTTGTAGACAATTTAATTATACGCATAAACCCCAGATATTTAACATAAAAAAGGAAGAGACAATTGTTTGGTACAGATTTAAGACAAAAAAATCAGTAGCTTGGCTAGCAATAATAATGTAACTAATATACAACTAAAATATAAAAGAGAAAAAAAAAACCATGAAAAGTAGATAGCCTATTAATATGTTAAATGACAATACACAGGAACTATATGAAGAACATTTTTAAATTCTACAGAATGAATTGAATGAATTTTAAAATGAAGATATATTTTACTCACAGAGAAAAATACTCAAAATCAAAATTAATTCTCCTTAAATTCCAATTAGATTGGAGAATCTTGATAACAACAATTTTAAATTTCATTTGGAAAACAAAATATCTATAACCTGAAATGTTATGGAAAAGAATGACAAACCCTTTTTCTATCAGATATTACCCATCGTATGAAGCAATACCATTTAGAACTATTACACATTGTCTAATTACTAGGTTGAGGCATCAATGGAATTGGTAGAGGGTTGAGTGAAGGACCTTATTACATTCAATATTTGATAAGTGTGAGATTTCAAATCAGTGATAGGGAAATAATTTTGCAACAAATAGTGTAGGGATAATTTGGCTTTTCAGTAGGTTATAGACTTCTGGGAAGGAAACATACATACGTAGATACTACATTACAAACTTATTTAGCTAAAGGTGGAGCAGGACAGGAACACATTCGGCATTTCTTTGGATGCTCAGAGTCCTAACCTGGGCAAAAGCTGCTGGGGATATTGGCCAAACAAGACAGCATCTTGATGATCTGTAAAGCTCAAGTCTTGCACTGTCATTGACCTTTATAATCCAAGTTGTTGTCTTCATTCTGCAAGAAATTCTATTAGCAAAGCATGTGCTTATATTTGAGGAAATGTTTACAAATATCAGGTTCCTTTTAGAGAGTATATGAAGGAATATAAATTAATTATTTTGGTGAAATTAATCCAATGATAACCATTAGAAGACATTTGCTTATATAATTCCTTTGGCTTTATAAATCACGTATGCCTGGGGTGCCTGGGTGGCTCAGTAGGTTAAGCATCTGACTTCAGCTCAGGTCATGATCTCACAGTTCATGGGTTTGAACCCCACGTAGGGCTCTGTGTTGACAGCTCTGAGCCTGGAGCCTGCTTCGGATTCTGTGTCTCCCTCTCTTCTCTGCCCCTCCTCTCATCACACACACTCTCTCTCTCCCTCTCTCAAAAATAAACATTAAAGGGGCGCCTGGGTGGCTTGGTCGGTTAAGCGTCTGACTTCGGCTCAGGTCATGATCTCACGGTCCGTGAGTTCGAGCCCCGTGTCGGGCTCTGTGCTGACAGCTCAGAGCCTGGAGCCTGTTTCAGATTCTGTGTCTCCCTCTCTCTCTGCCCCTCCCCCGTTCATGCTCTGTCTCTCTCTGTCTCAAAAATAAATAAACGTTAAAAAAAAATTAAAAAAAAAACATAAAAAAAATTACAAATCATGTATGCCTGACTTCGTGTATGTTCGAACTATAGATAATCAAATAAGGTGAGATTTTAAAAAGTATTTTATTCAGAATTTGTTATACAGCAGTGAATTTAAATATTAAATAGCACTTGGCAGGGGGCAGGTTAATATGTGTACCTAGCAGCTGACTTAGAAATCACTGTTATTCTCAGCTCTGCTATCTATTAATCCAGATATCTCTTTAACACAATCTAGAAACACATTTTAGGAAGCTGCAATTAACTATTAAGTTGGAGAATGAATATTTTATGTACTAAATAAATATCAGCACCAGTTTATAGGATTAATAAGGATTTGCTAATGAGAAGGAGAGACTTCTATAAATAGTGTCAAGGAATTAAAATTTTTATGCTTTTAATAATGAAAGAAAATTAAAATTGCATGGCAATATATGTATCCCAGATTGAGCATAGTGTTAAGATTGTCTTGTAATGTAAGACACTGAAAGCAAGTAAACCCAGAGATTAATAAAATGAGAAGATCACCATAATTGTGATTTATCCTGGAACCAAGAAAACTCTGGATTATCAGGATTTATTATATGGGTTTTAAAAAAAATTTTTTTTAACATTTATTTATTTTTGAGACAGAGACAGAGCATGAGCAGGGGAGGGTCAGAGAGAGAGGGAGACACAGAATCCGAAACAGGCTCCAGGCTCCGAGCTATCAGCACAGAGTCCGATGCAGGGCTCGAACTCACGGACCGCGAGATCATGACCTGAGCCGAAGCCGGATGCCCAACCGACTGAGCCACCCAGACGCCCCTTACATGGGTTTTTATAAGGAGCAACATTCTTCCCAATGAAATGTCAAAATTACATTGATTAAAAAAAATTTAAATGGATTGGATTTTGAAGTTTATAGAGCATTTCAATTATCAGAAGTTAGATGGTTCTATCTGACTTTCTAAGATTTTCTTGCTTTTATTTCTATGATGTGACAATTAAGCCAAAACAATCAAGCACCACATGGTGTGCTGGGGCCTCTTGGAAGTTGGAGTTATTTCAAGAGGTCTGTGACTCCATATGTACACTAATCACTGTTGATTGAATAAATAATAAATAATGCATGGCATACACAATTGTAGTCTTCTATTTTAAATGCATGAGACTGTGTTTTGATTAATAGAGGTTCCGGGTAACATTTTGCCATTAGGCATTTTATCGACAAATCGTAAAAGCATACTTTTACTCCAGTGGGATGCGCAATTTTTTTAAGATCATGTAAAGAAATTTTCATACATGAAATTGCTAGAGGAGTAGCTGGGTGGCTCATTCGGTTGAGCGTCTGAGTCTTGATTTCGGCTTAGATCATGACCTCAGATCATGACGGTTTGTGAATTTGAGCCCCACGTGGGCTCTGTGCTGATAGTCTGGAGCCTGCTCAGGATTCTCTGTCTCCCTCTCTCTCTGACCCTCCCCCACTCATACTCTGTCTCTCTCTCAAACATAAAAAAAAAAAAAATTAAAAAAAAGAAATTGCTAGAAACCATGCCTTCAAAATTAACCATTTACTATTAAGTTCTAACTAATGACAATTTAGTTTCAAATGACCAGATTTGTCAGACTTTATTATTAAATAACTAATCAACCTCAGCTATGTGTAATGGCCAGTGATAGGTACCAAGGGTATATTTGGTACAGGATACCCAGAAGTAGAAGAGAGAATTTCTAAATTTTGTCAACTTTTCTTCTTGCTCTCAAGAGATTCAAAACTCCAGGGGCGCCTGGGTGGCGCAGTCGGTTAAGCGTCCGACTTCAGCCAGGTCACGATCTCGCGGTCTGGGAGTTCGAGCCCTGTGTCGGGCTCTGGGCTGATGGCTCAGAGCCTGGAGCCTGTTTCCGATCCTGTGTCTCCCTCTCTCTCTGCCCCTCCCCTGTTCATGCTCTGTCTCTCTCTGTCCCAAAAATAAATAAACGTTGAAAAAAAATTAAAAAAAAAAAAAAAAGATTCAAAACTCCAACTTCCTTCACATATCTTGTCCTCTTGGTTCTATTTGCTATCATGTTTAATAGTACTGGTATCCAACCCCTAGTTTGGACCATAGAGCTATTTTGAATTCCCCTATCTTCTACAATAAAAATCCTTCCAAGAGCCCATCTATCTTCATTACTGGACCTTTGGTTCCAGCCTTGCCCCACTCCAATGCATATTCCATTCTTTGCCAAGATAGTGTTGAAGTAACCCAGATCAGGCCCAAGATGGAGTCATTCAAATTTAGCCCTATGTCAGCAACAAATCTCAACATGCCTATTCAGCACAAGTTGCCTGATGCAGCAGCTCTGAGATTTCCCATTGTTACATATAAGGGAACTAACTGCTTTAACCTGTTAGCAAATGCCCACCATTGCTTCCTTGTTACTTCTCCCTTCTGCCCCTAAAATCTCTTGCCTTGTACAGCTTTTGGAGCTCCTTTCTCCGTGCTGGATGGGATACTGCCCAATTCACAAATCACTGAATAAAGCCAATAATATCTTTACAATTCACTCAATTGAACTGTGTTCTTTAACAATAGCTTATGAAATTTGATTTTGATCATACCGTCCACTGCTGAAATCTTTCAACTACTCTCTATTATTTTCAGGATGAAATTCAAATTCCTTTTTTTTTCTGCCCTACATTTTTAAAAATTATAGTAAAAATTATTTAAAAAATGTAATTTAACATGTTCTTTTAACAAAATTTTAAGGGCACAATATAATATTGGTAACTATAGGCATGGTGTTGTACATTAGATCTCTAGAACTTACTCATCTTGTATAACTGAAACTGTAACAACCATTGAATAACAACTCCCCAATTCCCTTTAGCCCTAAAATTCCACTCTCTGCTTCTATGCCTTTGAGTATTCTAGATACCTTATATAGGTGGAATTATACAGAATTTGTTATTCACTGTATTATTTTACTTAGCTTAATGTCTTCTAGCTTCACCCATGTCATACATTGTAGGATTTCCTTCTTTTTATTTATTTTTAATGTTTATTTTTGAGACAGAGAGAGACAGAGCATAAGCAGGGGAGGGGCAGAAAGAGAGGGAGACACAGAATCTGAAGCAGCCTTCAGGCCCTGAGTTGTCAGCACAGAGCTTGACTTGAGGCTTAAACTCATGAACTTCGAGATCACGACCCGAGCTGAAGTTGGATGCCCAACCAACTGAGCCACCCAGGCACCCCAGATTTCCTTCCTTTTGAAGGCTGAATAATAGCTCATTGTATGTATATGCCACATTGTCTTTATCCATTCATCCACTGATGGGCATTTGGGTTTTTTCACATCTTGGTTACTGTGAACAGTGCTGTAATGAACACAGGACTGCAAATATCTTTTCAAGATGTGATTTAAATTCTTTTGGATAGTGCTCGCTTTGGCAACACATATACTCAATTCTTTTGGATAAATACCCAGGAATGGTATTTCTGGATCTTAGAGACTCCACAAGAAAACCGTTAGGACAAATAAATGAATTCAGTAAAGTTGTAGATACAAAATCAACATACAATAAATAAGTTGTGTTCCTATACATTAGCAATGAATTGTTTGAAAAAGAAATTTAAAAAACAATCCCATTTACAATAACATCACAAAAGAATAAAATACTTCAGGGTAAACCTTACTAAAGAGATGAAACACTTGTACGCTGAACACTATAAATCACTGATGAACAAAATTAAAGACACAAAGAAATGGAAGAGTATCATACTCTTGGATTGAACGACTTATTGTTAAATATCCATACTACTAACGTGATCAATCTATAAATTCATTGCAATCCCTATCTAAATCACAATAGCATTTTTTATAGAAATAGGAAAAATAATTCTTAAATTCACATGGAACTACAGAGGACCCTAAATAGTTAAAACAATCTTGAAAAAGAACAAAGCTAGAAACATCACATTTCTTGGTTTCAAAATATATTACAAAGCTACAGTAATTAAAACGGTATGATACTGGCATGAAAGCAGACATATAGACCAATAGATACAATAGAGACCCAGAAACAAACCCATGCATATACAATTAACTGACCTTTCACAAGAGTGCCAAGAATACACAATTGGGAAATGGTGTCTTCAACAAAAGGTGCTGGAAAAACTGGATATACACATGAAAGAAAAAAAAAAAGAAAGAAGTTGGGCAATTTTCTTACACCATATACAAAAATAAACTATATGAATTAAAAATTTATACATAAGACCTGAAGCTATAAATCTCCTAGAAAAAAATATACGGGAAAAGCTGTTATCTTTTTAATTTTTTAAATTTTATTTTAGAGAGAAAGAGAGAAGGCTCACATGTGTGTGCAAGTGGAGGAGGGGCAGAGGGCGAGAGAGAGAATCTTAAGCAGGCTCTGTGCTCAGTGTGGAGCCCAAAGTGGGGCTTAATCTCACAACCCTGGGATCATGACCTGAGCTAAAATCGAGTGGGACACTTAACTGACTGAGCCACCCAGGTGCCTCAGGGGGAAACTTTATAACGTTGGCCTAGGTAATAAATTCTTGAATATGACACAAAAGTAGAGGAAGCAAAAGAAAATTATTTAATGTGGTACACACAGCTCTTTATAATCTGATAACTATGAACCTTGTAAACATTGTGTTCTATCCATTTCTTCACAATTCTCTAGCCATTCCAAGTTAGAAGTATTAGAAGTCCCTTATTGTTTAAGCTACACTTAATCATATTTTTTGTTAGTCACAGCTCAAAGCTTTCTAATTGATCCAGCACCTCTATTCTTGGTATGTAAAATGACCCTTCCCCTGCCATTTGAATAAGCTCCTACTATTTCAATAAATACATTTAAATACCACATTGATTCTTTTTCAGAAGGCTTTTTTGACCTTTGCTGGTGACTTCCCCAACCTTAGGTGTAGTTGGGCACTAAATGGTTGATGCTCCCGTGGCACTTTACACAACACCTTTGTTCTTATATTTCTATATTGTAATTTTTGTATATATATCTGTCTGACATCCGACTTTGCCCAGATTGATAACAGCTCGAGTCCAGGAACCACAGCTTATTTGTTATTTAATTCCTCACACTCAGGATAATCTTCAGTATGTAGTATATTCTTAATGAATGAGTTCATAAAATAATAAGTGATTGGAGGTGGTAGCCAGTTGTGATGTGGTGTGGCCCGTGATGAAATCACCCAGTTCATTGCAAACAAGTGAATGTGACGCCTCAGAAGAAGAGCCTATTGAAGATGAACAGACTCCAATTCAGATACCGTGACTACCCCTGTCAGGAGTAAATTGTTCTCAGTTTCTTGGGTTATGTGCTCTTCCAGATGGTAAATTTACAAATGTTAGAAGAGATACCCAAGAAGGTACAGAAGAACTAAGGAGCTGTGATATACGAGGCGTATTTATTTTCTGCCCCAGAGGGGAACTGTCAAAATACAGCGTCCCAAACCTTGTGGACCTCTACCATCACTATGGAATTATCACTCATGATCATCCAATCCCAGATGGAGGGACTCCCGACGTAGCCATCTGCTGTGAAATAATGGAGGAGTTTATAATCTGCCTTAAAAAAGAACTGAAAAATCTTAATCCACTGTCATAGAGGACTTGGGAGATCTTGTCTGTACCCACTTGTCTCCTACTGTTCCTGTCTCACGCAGCTTCCTCTCAGCAAGCTGTAGACAGCCTGGGAGACCCAAGCGGATCTGGAGCAATACAAGACTATAAAGCAACATCATTATTTTCATGAGTTTCGGGACAAACTAGCTGTACACCTAGCATCAAGAGAGTCATTGTCAAGATCTGTATCTAGATAAAAAAGAATTTTAAATGACATATATACGACCATGTCTGAAATTTAAGAACTATTTAACATGATTTGTATTGAAATGAAACTTACCATTGTTATCGGCTTGAATGTAAAGGTATATGTGCAGATATTCCTAAAGATTTAATGACAAATTAAAAAAAAAGTGAATAAATAAATGAATAAATAAATAATTGCATATATGCAATCACCAAGAGACTGCAATACAGAAAGGAAGATAGATATTTGAACAAGGATCTAGGAGTCATGTTTGGTGTTGGAAATTAAAAATGGCACGTCCTATTCCTTAAATGCTTTTGTAATGCTTTTAGTTAACAGAGTCTGCCTCCATCTCTAGTCACCATTTATAGAAGATCCAAGAAGATAATATTGTGCCATTTTATTGGCAGCTCCAAAGTTCTTAGCTTTGCCAGCTCCTTCTGCTCAGTCTTTCTGAGTCTCTTTTTTTATTGGTATTGAGAAGTTTCTCAGTCTGGATTGTCGTCCGTATTCAGACAGTATGCAATAGGACAACCATCTCCCTGTTACATGGCTTTCTGTGCTTCTCATCTCAGCAAATCTTTGCAAGACTTACACGAAGGCCTTAGCAAGGTAACCCATGTATGTTTTGTCCGGTGACAAATGGTCAATTGTGCCCAACTTGACTCTGAAACACGTTCTGAATATTAATGATAAGAAGCACTCCCCTCCCAACATTGAAAGGTACACGAGATCAACTGGTTAGAACTGGAGGTGACCATCCTGGGGCAAGGGGGTGAGGCACGGTGTACTGGTGATTTGTATACTCATCAGGATGCTTTTGTCACTTCGTTGCCCTAATTTGCTGAACTGTAGTGTCAGGTTACAACTGAGATCCACCTCCACACATTCCCTGAATAATAATTTTTGCAAAGCTTTGACGATAGTAAACAGGTTGTGGTACCAATTCCAAAGCAATAGTGGAGTGGTAGGTTGACTACACCAAGAAGTAATTCTTTGACACCAGCTAGATATCCTATAATTCAATTCAGTTCTGACACTGTTTACCTGGAGATAGCGTCAGATTCCATAAGTTGAGGGCTCAGTTTTACAAGACTGCTCCCACAGCCCCCTTCAGATGTCAGCCCAGATGTTACCTGCACTTCTGACCTGCTGGCTATAAATTAAAGGTTCCTAACCCCTCTTTGAATTCCATCAATTTGCTAGAGCGGCTCACAGACCTCAGGGGAAATATTTCACTTACTAGATTACTGGTTTATTATAAAAGGATATAACTCTTGCTATAAGCCCCAGTCAATACTCCACATAAGGCTATTGCACAGAGAACTTGTCTCTACCAGCATCCTAGGTTCCATTTTAGACCATGCAGCCTCAGGCAATCTTACTGGTTCTCATTTAGCATGTTCAATGAATATTGCATGAAGCATGGATATACATGCTTTCTGTTATATAATATTAGGTAGGGGAAACATTTTCCAGTCAGATACAATGTCTATCTCCCAAATATAATCAGGTAAAAAAAGAAGCAATCATTTCACATTAAATCTGTTTAAATCTTGATTATACCTTAATTTTATTAGCAATTACATTCCTAACTGTAGCCTTCCTTAGGACTTCAGCAACAGATGTTGGTTTTATAATACTAGGTAGGGGAAGTGTTCCCCACCAGATATAATCCCATTCCCATAAGACATTCAGGTAAAGGAGACAAAACTTCTCTACCTAATACCTGCTTAAACACTCCAACTTCTATAATCTTATCAACCATTACGTATTTTTTTTCTTTCAGTTTAATTGTAGCCCAAGTTAGGACTTCACCAATGGATTCTGGTACCACTTCATGGGATTCCCATATCAAGACATCCTGGAAATTTCTCTTATCCACACAGTGTTCATTTCACCCACACATGTGCAAAAGGCTTTGGGTCCCCAGTAAGAGATGGAACCAAGGAACTCTGGCTCTTCTGTCAATCTTTAACTTCATTACCCTAACTACTGCCATAAGAGATTGTTGGTTTTGGTCAAGTTTCTCATTAAAATCTCCACCTTATGGCTTTGTAAATTCCTCCAAACAGGGGTAAGCAGAGTGGACTTGTTTGGGACCCTTTAATGTTGGAAGAACATAGGGAACTCTTTGGCTCACTCAACTTAAGGTTATGCTGTGTTAATATTTTTGTTTTAACCCAATCAATGTTCATTTTATTCATTCCATTCCTTAATAAGCATCTAAAGATTTCTACCCTGCTGAGACAAGTCCCGTGACTCTCCCCTCTCTGTTTCCTCTTTATTTCTTAATAACTGTTTAAAAATTACTACCTTGTTTGGACAAGTCTCTTGACTCTCCCTCTGCTTCCTCTCATTGTCTTATTAATTAACTGGATGTTTTGATTAGCATTTGTAAGACAACTGCTGAAGGGAAGCTGAGAGAGCAAATTCCATAAAGTTTGGTTTTATGGCTTTACAACAATAAAGTTAGATGGGGTGTGCATGTAAAAGGAGCTTCCTTAACCATAGTGTTTACCATGGCCTGGGTGAGGAGCTACATTCTGAGGGTGGGTGTACTGATTATTATAAAACCAGCCCTGCATGGCTCTCATGTAAAACATATCAGCTCTTGGGGCGCCTGGGTGGCGTAGTCGGTTAAGCGTCCGACTTCAGCCAGGTCACGATCTCGCGGTCCGTGAGTTCGAGCCCCGCGTCGGGCTCTGGGCTGATGGCTCAGAGCCTGGAGCCTGTTTCCGATTCTGTGTCTCCCTCTCTCTCTGCCCCTCCCCCGTTCATGCTCTGTCTCTCTCTGTCCCAAAAATAAATAAACGTTGAAAAAAAAATTAAAAAAAAAACATATCAGCTCTTTCATCTGGGGGTGTTCCATTTTGGCATTCATGAAAGACAGTTCACCTTCTCAGAGTAAACAGACCTTACAGTGGCTTTTATTCACTTCACCAGGCTGGCTGTTCCCTCAGGAACACATATAGTCATTTGTGATTATTCCGTAGTAAGCTGTCGGTCTTCCATCAGGCCAACCATGCTCTCACTCTGCAGCATTAGAAATCAGACACTATTTTCTAAAGAGTCACTCCTATAATTTATCTCAACAAAGATTTCTCAAGAAGCTGATGAAACTAATCCACAAAATGAAACAACTCCTTCACCATCTTTAGGTGGGATCCAAAAGTCACCTCATGAACATAACAAACCTTTGCCACTCTCCTCGCCAAGGAAATTCCAAGGGTTTTACTAGCTCTGAGTCAGAAACAGAGCAAATATATATTTCTTATACATTACAATATCACACCGCCCTCAAAATTCATTTATCTTATGTCTAGTGAATTAAACCCACTGACTGTCCAGTTATCCAAAAAGTTTTAAAATAATAATGGTTTATTTGAGAACCAGGGACATTAGTGACATCATGTCATTTGAACCTTAAGTATATCTATAAATTGTTATTATTGCAAATGATTATATGAAGATTGAGACTTAGCCAGGTTAAGAAATATGCCTCACAGCTAGAAAATAGAGTAGCTGGGATTTCAGTCACTTTGGCTGAGCCCTAAGCCTCTGGTCATAGAATAGCTATGCTGAACTAGAATCCTTAAATCAGTCTTTCCTTTTCCTCACAGAAATCGACCCTGTCTTTTTTACTATCTTTTTATACTTACTCTCCACAAAGCAATCAGTGGCAATGGCAATGCGACTCACATACCAGTCTATTGACCTGCACTGGGTATAGAGAAGGCCCCTGTGGCACCAGAAAGAGGTACAAGGCGGGTTGGTGACTCAACACTTTGGGTGACCTACAAGGAAGAACTCTGTTTCCTTTTTTTTTTTAACGTTTATTTATTTTTGAGAGAGAGAGAGGGCGTGTGAATGAGGAAGAGCAGAGAGAAAGGGAGACAGAGGATCTGCAGCAGGCTCTGCACTGAGAGCACAGAGCCCAATTGGGGCCTTGAACTCACGAACTGTGAGATCATGACTTGAGCTGAAGTCAAATTCTTAACCAACTGAGCCACCCAGGCACCCCACATCTGTTTCTTAAAATTAAGTTTTGAGGGGCGCCTGGGTGGCTCAGTCGGTTAAGCGTCCGACTTCAGCTCAGGTCACGATCTCGCGGTCCGTGAGTTCGAGCCCCGCGTCGGGCTCTGGGCTGATGGCTCAGAGCCTGGAGCCTGCTTCCCATTCCGTGTCTCCTTCTCTCTCTGCTCCTCTCCCGTTCATGCTCTGTCTCTCTCTGTCTCAAAAATAAATAAACTTTAAAAAATAAAAATAAAAAAAATTAAGTTTTGAGATACACCTACATCCTTATCATAAATATATTTTTATTTGGGCTAATTTGGATATATTTTCATTTCTTGCAATTTAGTACTTCCCAACTGTTTGTATTATTTATTATTATATAATAACCTACCCCAAAACATAATGTTTTAAAACAAAAATTTGTTACTATGCCATCTCACAATTCTTTTGGTCAGCAATTTGAACAAGACACACAAAAAGTGTGGCCGGTCTCTGTTCTATAATGTCTGGGCCCTGAATTTATTTAGATTGACTTGGGTTGACTCAAGGGTTGGTGTCTAGAATGACTGAGAGCCATCTCCCCAGTTATTCTTTTACTATTTGTTCCCTCTGTTTCTTATTACACTTCCTTTGTCTTACTTTTGTTTAATTAAGATTTTTTTTTATGGTTCCATTTTATCTCACGGTGATTTATCATTTATGTCCTAGGATTTACAATATAATTGTAATTATAAATTACAATTTATAAATTATAAATTATAAATACTCAGAGAAATTCAAATGCTTTACCACTTCACAGGTACCATGAAGATCCGCAACAGTATATTCCTGATTCTTCTCTCCCATCCTTTGCGTTATCAGTGTCATTTATTTTACTTTTTTGTGTGCTGTAAGTACAAGCTGCATTGCTATTATTTCCGCTTTATACTGTCTGTTATTTTTTAGATTTGTTTAAGAAATAAAAGTGCAATTTACCTTTATTCAAGCTCGGCCCTCTACATTTCTTTTGTAGGTTCAACTTCCTGTCTCAGCATCTCTTCTCTTGAAGACTTTATTAAACATTTCTT
The DNA here is from genome assembly GCF_016509475.1 of Prionailurus bengalensis. Lineage (NCBI taxonomy): Eukaryota > Metazoa > Chordata > Mammalia > Carnivora > Felidae > Prionailurus > Prionailurus bengalensis. The sequence goes on along the minus strand of NC_057344.1, from coordinate 72,685,092 downwards.
ATAGTGCATGTCTGCTAGTGATGAATTCCCATATATATGCATAAATTGCTTATATATGCATACATATGCATATATTCCCATATATATACATATGTATTATAAGTTTAAATATATATCCAATACGGAAACTATTGACTATTGTGATCTTGTAAAACAGTTAATCCAAATTGAGATATGCTGCTATAACTGAAAAGTTCACATGAGATTTTGAAGACCTGTTATTTTAAAAAAGAATATAAAATATCTCATTGAGGACTTCTTGTACTCTCCTAGAGTGTAGAGAGCAGGAAAGAACATCACTCCCACCTTTATTTAAAAAAAAAAACAGACTTGAGGGGAGCCTGGGTGGCTCAGTAGATTAGGTCGACTTCAGCTCAGGTCATGATCTCACAGCTCGTGGGTTCGAGCCCCACGTCGGGCTCTGTGCTGACAACTCAGAGCCTGGAGCCTGCTTCGGATTCTGTGTCTCTCTCTGTCTCTGCCCCCCCCCCCCCCCCGCTCATGCTCTGTCTCTCTCTCTCCCAAAAATAAATAAACATTAAAAAAAATTTTAAAAAAACCCAGACTTGAGGGGTACCTGGGTGGCTCAGTCAGTTAAGCATCCAACTTCAGCTCAGGTCACAATCTCACAGTTTGTTGAGTTCGAGGCCTGCGTCAGTCTCTGTGCTGACAGCTCAGAGCCTGGAGTCTGCTTTGGATTCTCTGTTTCCCACTCTCTGCCTCTCCCCTTCTTGACTTTGTCTATCTCTTTCTCAAAAATAAATACACATTAAAAAAAATAGCTGGCATAACTTCAAATTCATGACTCTTACAATCTGTTGGAGAACTGAGGTTCCAGAACAACCACTTGTCCAAACACTAAGGAGAGACCAGCACCTTCAAGGAGAGAAGAGACACGAACATGTACTTACCAGATTAGTAGACACTAATAAGAGGAACCTAGCCATAATAGTTGACATATTGGTGAAGATCCAGGGCAGACTTGCAGGAGAGTGTAGAACCCATGGGACATTAGAAATTAGAGGTGTGCATGCCCTCTTGCAAGATTTTCTCCACGAATCCCACATATGATCACAAAAAAGATCAGAGAGACAAAAAAGTATTGTTTGGGTGCAGACCCCTGGGGTGGGGAATAGCACCTCTGTTGGAAGGCCAGGGAGCCTCACTGACCCTTTCCCCCATCTCCTCATAAGAAAGAAACGTCTGCAGGAGGGAAGAAACCAAACACTTTCACCTTTAGAACATTGGTGAGGGAAGGGAACAAAGAAACCAAACTCTTAGAAAGAGGTAAGAAAGCGTGTGGGGGCCCATCCAGCCAGAATATGGGCAGAAGGACTGAGAAGGCCACACCTCTGACACCCAGGGATAAGGTTTCTGCCCACGGCTGAGAATCAGAACAGACAACAGCCACCACCACTCACAACCAACAAGCAAACAAGCCTCGAGGAACAATAGTGTGTACAGAGACCCTCTCTTGAGATGTAGATGCGGATGCAGACCCAGCAGATGGATGTGTGTGCATTTCCAGGCCAAACAAATACTTATGAGAAAATGCACTCCCAGGAAACGAAGTCATCACCAGAACCACACCCAGAGATGACACAGATGTTGGGACTGTGTGACAGCGTATTTAAAATGTTTATTGTGTCTTTAATGAAAATGGTAGATGGCATGCAAAATCAAATGGTTAACTTCAACAGGGACGGGACATTAAGAAATGATTAAATGGAAATACTACAAATGAGAAAAATAGCAAAAAAGATGAACACTTTTCATGTGATCATAAGTACACTCAACACATCCAAGGAAGACATAAGTGAACCTTAAGGCAAGGCAATAGAAATTACCCCCAAAAAAGAGTGAAACAAAAATAGAACAGAGCATCTAAGCGCTAAGACATCAAACAGTATAACATATGTGTATTTGGAAACACAGAAGGAAAAGAGAGAATTTGGCAGAAGGAATATTTTTTAGGGGGGCGCTGGGGTGGCTCAGTCGGTTAAGCGTCTGACTTTGGCTCAGGTCATGATCTTGCAGTTGAGGAGTTTGAGCCCCAAGTTGGGCTCTGTGCTGACAGCTCAGAGCCTGGAGCCTGCTTCAGATTCTGTCTCCCTCTCTCTGCCCCTCCCCTGCTCGTGCTCTTTCTCTCTCTCTCTCAAAGAATAAATAAACATTAACAAAAAAGAAATATTTTTTAAAATCATGGCCAAGAATTTTCTAAAATTGACACACGCCAAACAGCGGATCCAAAAACTCAAAGAACAACAGTAGGAAAATACCAAAAGACAAACAAAACAAAACATAGCCACATACATAGGTATATCATATTCAAACGAGTGGAAACAAAAGTCAGAATGAACATTTTGGTAACAGAAATAAAAGGCACATTAGCTACAGAGGAACAGTTGAAAATTGTAGCTCAATTTTTATGAGGAACCATGAAATAATGCAGTAATATCTTTAATGTACTGAAGAACAAAACAAAATTATCAATCCAAGAGTCTACCATCAGTAAAAAATACCTTTCAAAACAAAGGAGATTATATATATATATATATATATATATATATATAATATTTTATCTGCATATATTTTTAATAACAGTTCTTCAAAATCTGATGTGAATTTTTCACTTATATGATATCTCGATTTGGATTAACTGGACTTCCCAAGACCACAACAGCCACATACGGTTGGTGGCTTCCATTTTGGACAGCCCTAAACTGATATTATTATACTTCATTTTACAAGCAGTGAAATATTTAGATTTTTTTTCAGGTTTTTTGTTATTGTTCTTAGTATTTTCTATGTGTGCAAAAGTCAAGCAAATGTCATATTATCCTAAATGTATACTTTACCTCCATTACTTTTTTATAAACCTGAAGATATTTGTAGTGTTAACTGTACATAGATGCGATAAAAATTTGACCAACAGAACATTTTCTAGCACATATTTTGGTACGTATCTTTCAGTCTAACTTAGTTGCTATGTTGAAGTGTTTTTTGAATGATATATAAACATCTTCAGTTCCTCATGCTGAGATCCTCATTAGTCTTCAATGCCAAAATAACAATATTGCTTTTCGTCCATCCGAAGCAAGTTATAAGGTATTATGAATCAACTCATTTGCTCAAATAGCAACACTAATGAAAAATCTTTTTACAAATGCATCAATTTTGATTTGTGCCAGATATATAAATAAGAACTTGAATGTCTAATGTAGAATTCAAATGAAAATTCTGGGGGAGTCTATATAGAAGAAATGTAAGATGTCTTACAGTTTCTTTTATTAAATTCATTATTTTCCAGATAAAGTACACTTTCAGCCTACTTATTTATGTGACATGTATAACTCTGATCTTCAAACCCATTTATTTAAAAAAAGTTTTGTTGATTTCACTTCATGTACGGTACTGTTTTCTGCCTTCAGCTCTTTCAGTATGAGAGAAATCGATTGAGAAAAACAGTTTCAAGAAATCTGTTCCAAGGCATTCTCTCTCTCTTCCCCCCACCCCTATGATATGTTTTAAATTCTGCTGTTCTGGTGGTTAATAATGGCATCTTTTTTACTTTTCATATTTGCAATGATCCTATGATGACAATTACATGCATGGTTATTTCACAAATAACCCTAAATGCAATATAATTGAAAAATCAACCCATTAAATTTTTGAGATAGCCATGAATCACAGAAAGGCCTGAAGTAAGCCAACAGAGAAGGGGCACAGCAACAGGTAATAAATGTTCACGTTGGTCCTGGTTCATAACACCTCATGCCCCAAATATTTCAGATAGAAGGTCAGTCAATGTGAATTTACATGAAAGGTTTAAGGGGTTAGTTTGTAATAACAATGAGTTTATGTGGCCATGCTTTTGTGACTCACAGTTTCCATTTCTTCTAAGCCTGTTCTTGTGTTTTCCTAGGCCCACCATCCATAGCTGTGCATAACTAAACCTTATTGGTTATGGTAACTCGTAGTTTTGGTGGAATGGTGCAGGTCAGGTTGCAGTGGGTTGAAAAAGAGAGTAGTCGAGTAGTAGCTATGGGGGAAAATATAGTCAAGAGAGTTTTTCTAAAGATGGGAGAAGAAAGAGCATCTTGGCACACTAATGAGAACGATCCCACAAGGAGAGAGATGATGGAGGACAGAAAGAGGAGAGTTACTGAAGTTGAGAGCAGACAGAATCAGATACACATGTGGACAGACCAGCTTGAGACAGAGCTTGGATCGTATAGTCAGGCTGACAGCAGGGGAACAGAATATATGGGTGCTGATGCTGGTAAGTGACTAGGAGAGTGCCGTCTGGGGGCCCTAGAACGTATCTTCTGATTACTTCCATTTCCTTAGTGACTCAGAAACAAGGATATCAATTGAGAATAAGGATACAGGGGATAGGTATAGAGGGCATGAAAATAAAGGAAAAGGTATAAAATAGACATCTAGAAAAGAACAAGAGTGAAAGGACCAGGAATGCTTTATATTATAAACCTTTGGCAAGAAAGCATATATCCATCAATTTTAATAATAATAATAAATCATTAACAATAATAATAAATCATTCCCAAATCCATCCACTTCTTTCCGTTCCACTACAACCCTTGTCCAAATTACCACCGCCTCTTGCCTGAAGTACCGCATTCGTTGGCTTCCTAATTGGCTTATACATGTTCCCTCTTCCTCCTCACCAGTGCATTCTTAGCATTGCAGCTGGGATGATCTTTTCGAATGCGAGTTTGTTTATGGTACCACTCTGTTTAAAGGCTCCCAAGACCTTTGGGTAGAAACAACCCTTCCTAGGGCAGCCTCACCTCAGCTACTTGTTCCTGCCTCACTCTTAGCAGTTGTGTAACAATAGCTTTTCTCAGTTCCTCTAAAGAGCAGTGATTCCTCATCCAGCAGGGTGTCATGAACGCTGCCTGAAAAATCCTTCTCTTCTTGCCTTACTTATTTGATTCCTACTTTTTCTTCACATTTCAATTGAATCATCACTTTCGCCAAGAAAGTGTGCCCATTCTTTCATTTATATTCCTCGTTATACACTTGTATAGTGCCATGTAGTTTCCAATCGTAATTTTAAATTTATTTGTGGAATTATTTGATTGATCATGTTCCCTATTAGACTGTGAAGCTCTAGGAGGGTTAGCAATATGTTTGCCATTTTTAAAAAAAATACGAAGTATGCTTGCTTTTGTTAACCAGTTTACCCCTCAATAGTTAGCACATATTATCCAGCATACAAAAGACCTCAATAAGTATTTGTCTAGTGAATTTGACTGCATAAAATAATGGATACTAATTATTTAAAAAAATTAAAAAATTTTTCTTTTTAATGCTTATTATTTATTTTAGAGAGAGAAGGAGGGAGAGAGAGAGGGAAAGACAGGTGCAAGTGGGGGAGGAGCAAAGAGAGAGAGGGAGACACAGAATCTGAAGCAGGCTTCAGGCTCTGAGCTGTCAGCACAGAGCCCAATGTCAGGCTCGAACTCATAAACTGTGAGATCATGACCTGAGTCCAAGTCACATGCTTAACCGAGTCACCCAGGCGCCCTCTAATGAGTACTTATTATTAAAAATATACTATGTGTAAAACTCTAAGCTGTGTTCTGTTTTTCATTTTAAATCAAGATCTATGCCCAGTATGGGGTTTAAACTCACCATCCCGAGATCAAGAGTTGCATGCTCTACGGATTGAGTCAGTCTGGTGCCCCCAAAGCTATGTTCTTTATAAAATTAATTTACTCTTTATAAAAACCTATAAAGTAAGAATTATTATCTAACTTTAAAGATAAAGACATTGAGTCTTTTTAAAAAGTTTTTGTTTAGGGGCACCTGGGTGGGTTGGGTGTATGACTTCAGTTCAGGCATGATCTCATGGTTCCTGAGTTCAAGCCCCACATGGAACTTGCTGCTGTCAGTGCAGAGCTCACTTCAGCTCCTCTGTCCCCCCTTTCTCTGCCACCCCCCCGGTTCATGCTCTCTTTCTCTCCACAATAAATAAACATTTAAATTCCAGTTAGTTAACATACAGTATAATATTAGTTTCAGGTGTGCAATATAGTGATTCACCACTTCCATACATCACCTGGTGCTTATCACAAGTCCACTCCTTAATCCCCATCGCCGATTTCACCCATCCCCCCTCCCCACCTCCCTTCTGGTAACCATCAGTTTGTTCTCTATAGTTAAGAGTCTGATTCTTGATTTGTCTCCCTCTTTCTCCCTCTCTCCCTCTCTCTTCCTTTCGCTCATTTTTTTTGTTGCCTAAATTCCACATATGAGTGAAATCTTATGGTATTTGTCTTTCTCTGACTGACTCACTTAGCATATTTTCTAGCTCCATCCATGTCATTGAAAGTAGCAAGATTTCATTCTTTTTATGGCTAAGTAATATTCCATTATATGTAATATATAATCATATATATGGATAAAGAAAAGAAGATGGGTGTGTGTATATATATACACACACAGCATGTGTATATATACCATTATATACACCACATAAATATACCATACTATATTTATATCTATATCATCTATATCTATATATCTATATATCTATATCTATATCTATATCTATCTATATAGATATCTACACAACACATCTTCTTTTCTTTACCCATTCATCAGTTGATGGGCACTTGGGCTGTTTCCATAATTAAGCTATTGTAGATAATGCTGATATAAACATCAGGGTGCCTGTATCCCTTTGAATTAGTATTTTTGTATTCTTTGGGTAAATAGCTACTAGTGCAGTTGCTGGATTTTTGAGTGAATGAAGCCACAGGGATATTGCATTAGCTGTAACGATAGGTCTTGGCTAAATAACCTCAGTCCACATTTCCCAAGTGGTTAGTTGCTTTTACATAGTCATTTCATAAATGTACATTGACTTATTTCCATTCACACTGTTGCATTCCCAACAGTGTAAGAGGGTTCCCCTTTCTCCACATCCTCATCAACATCTGTTGTTTCTTGGGTTGTTGGTATTAGTCATTCTGACAGGTGTGAGGTAATACCTCATTGTAGTTTTGATTTATAGTTCCCTGATGATCAGTGATGTTGAACATCTTTGCATGTGTCTGTTGACCATTTGCATGTCTTCTCTGGAAAAAATGTCTATTCATATGAAGACATTGAGTCTTGAAGATGTTATGTAAATTCTCCAAATTTATGCAGCTGATATGTAAGCCAGACAGATCTGACTCTAAAGCATGTGCCCTTAACTACTCTGAATTGTACTTTTACCGACTTGCTCATTTGATGCTTTTGATTCTGCCTTTCAGTCAAATAGAGTTTTGTTTGTCTGGAAAAGACTTCAACTTGCGAAATACGCCTGATTAGCTCAAAATAATTTGCTTTATAGGTACATGTTTCAGGGACATACTATTTTCAAAAGATGCATACATCCTTCTTGGCAAAAATAAATGGTATTCTGGATTTTTGTTTGTGTTAGAATACATCTTTATTCTGTACATCTATTTCTATGATAGAATATTTAGACTAAATGAAATAAAAGCCAGAAAACCATTAGTGTCTTTGCTACCACTTATTTTTTTTTCAGACTAGAATTTAGTGATTCATCGCTTACATATAACCCCCAGTGCTCAGTGCTCATCCTAACAAGTGCCCTTCTTAATGCTCATCGCCCATTTAGTCCATCCCCCACCCAACACCTCTCCAGCAACCTTTAGTTTGTACTCTGTGAGAGTCTCTTATGGTTTGCCTCCCTCTATGTTTTTATTTTATTTTTCCTTCCCTTCCCCTATGCTCATCTGTTTTGTTTCTTAAATTACACATATGAGGTAGATCATATGATATTTGTCTTTGACTTATTTCGCTTAGCGTAATACATTAATTTTAATAGGTTTTATTCATTTTCCCAGTATAAAGTGAAAAAAGTAGAAAAGTAATGTTTTAGTTTTTATATGATAGATAAATGAACAGTATAGTATTAAAGTTACACAATGCTATAGAAAATCTATGTTTCATCTCCGATATGTTTTACAATACTGGTTTATTATCAGTGAATGAGATTTTCAGCCCTCAAGCTACCTGCCAATTATTTAAACCAAGAGAACATTAAAGTATAGGCTCAATCATTTATATTCTTAATTTTCAACTTATCAGAGCAGTAAAATCCTCCCAGGCCACTTTACTTGGCAAGTACCAATCTTAATGCATTTTTAAAGACTGAGAAGTAAACTCCAACTCATTCAGGGAACTGCGGGCTGCCCACAGAATGCTGTTGTGAGCAGACCCTCCTTTTCCTGAACACGGGAACGTAACAGGGCCACCTGTTGCAGCCTCTAATTATTTCAGGCAGCGGCAGGCGGAATATTTGTGACTGAGGCTTGTTTCACCACCAAGATCTATGGCATTATAGTTTCAGTAAGGTGAATACTGATTAAGCTGCATGAATTCCCATTAGAGGCACATATCAGGACTGAGAGCTATAGAGCCTGTAAGTCATTTAAAATTCATTATTAAGGGAAGCAGCAGTAAGCACACACTTAACCACATTGGGCTGTATTAGATATATTTTTGGGTGAATGAAGCCACAGGGATATTGCATTAGCTGTAATGATAGGTCTTGGCTAAGTAACCTCTGTCCACATTTCCCAAGTGGTTAATTGTTTTTACATAGTCATTTCAGAAACCTACATTGACTTATTTCCCACTTTACACTGAGTTTCCCCTTTTTGCTTTTGCATACTTACTCATAAATTTGAGATTTTGTGGACAAGCCATTGCTTCAGGTTTGAAAGGCAGGTACTATGATTTATAGAAAATGCAGTATTTCACCAAGGATATGAGACACGTTCCTGGAAGGACTTCTGACGCCCCATGCCACGCTGACCACAAGTCCCTGCCCTGAGTTCTAGGTGCCAGTGTGAAAGCCAAGGTGAAATATTATCTTCAGAAAAGGGAGGCTCCACTGAACTTTTAATACTTTTACTAATAAAATCTGCTTGCGCAGTTATAATTCAAATGTCCCGATTTCCTCACTGCCTAAGCCACCTGTAGTTGCAAGGAGCCAGTTGGAATGATTATTAACCCTTTTGGCTCACACGGATGGTTTTCCGTTCACTTATAGACCTTGCAACACAGATGATCCTATTCTCGGGAGATGTAAGGCAATCAAAGGGCCAGTAGTTTATGTTCAAACCATATTTTGTTTGATTCTGTTTTAAATCTTTCATGGTAAAGCCAAAGCTCTTTAATCCTTCTGCTGTGTTTTCAGAGTGAGGAGGCACAGGTCTCAGGCACAGGTTAATGGCGTGCTCTGTAGTCTGCGTGCTAAAACAGCCAGCCGTGCTCGCCCAGCCACCATCCACAAAGTTGAGAAATAAGGTCAAATGTGACTTTTCCATTGACTCATTCTTCCTGTATTCCTTCCAGCTCTCTAGCCTAGAACTAGCCATCAGCTGTTTAAGTCAAGAGTTAGGTGAGCTATTTTTTTTTTTAAGTTTTTAATGTTTATTTATTTCTGAGAGAGAGACAGAGTGTGGACAGGGGGAGGGGCAGAGAGAGAAAGGGAGACACAGAATCCGAAGCAGGCTCCAGGCTGTGAGCTGTCAGCACAGAGCTCCACGCAGGGCTCGAACTCAAGAACCACAAGATCATGACCTGAGCTGAAGTCGGACGCTTAACTGACTGAGCCACCCAGACGCCCCATAGATCAGCTATTTCTGATTGACTGCAAAGAGCGAAAAAGGCATTTGTTCTTGAGCTAACGTTTTATCTTCCAATGCTTCTGCAAATAACATAATCCATTCAAAATTATGTTTAGGAAATACGAAATAATCATCAGAAATGTATGGTCAGAGAGGAGAAATCATAAGTATTAGATTTGTGTACAGGGTTACATGTATCACAGAGGGTGAAACAGCTGTTCAACACTACCACCATTTTGAGCATGAGAAACGACAAAAGTCTTGTTCTACTTGATAGGCTTTCTCCCTAAAGCTTTCAGTTTATCCTCACTCATCTCTCCAGTAAGTAAACATTGTTTGTTTAGTTAGTTTATTTCTTTTTTATGTTTGCCTCTGTGACAAAAGCCCTTGAGTGTTGTTCCATATGTCTCTCACCATGACTTACTTCTCAACCCGTGTTTGGGAGATTCCGAAAATATTCTAGTGGGTCTAAAGTGTTCTATGAGAAGCTGTACATTTTACTTTTTAATTATAAAAAATTATAAACATATAGTGTAAGTATATCTTGAATCATCAGGATCATTTTATAACCTAACACTGCAACAAAATGTATTCGCATTTACTTATACAAATGTGTTTGTTCCATACTAAGACTAATTGATATCACGATGTTCTGTACTAATAGAATTTTCAGAGGAGTTCAACTAGAGATGAGCAATGAGAGAATCTATCCTCTCCCATTCTCGCTAGTAAAGACATGTCAAATTAAAAACAAGAAATCTGCATTGTGACAGTCAGGACCATACTCGTGTTGTGAGGGAATGTATTTCACGGATCCCATATTGGTAGGTAGAAGGAAGGCTAAAGCAATTTATTTATAACACGTATTAGACAACAAAAAGTTATTTGGCTCTTGATTTCAATGGTGATTGTTTTATATACTGTAGTCAATACTCTTGATTACCTACTACATGTCCAGCCCTACTTTTCTTCCTCTTTCACAGAATGTGATTATGTCAACCACTTGTTCCCCTGCATGGCTATGCCCCAGCTCCCATCCCTTGTTCCTTTCTTATCTATGTAACACCTACCATTCACATTCAAAAACTAAAAATACTGGATAGCCTTTCGAAAATGGCAGTAATGGATTTAGAAAATAAACAATTTGCTAATGGCAGAAATCAATTGTGCAGAACTCAAGGTGCCAGCATGGTTGGGTGAGGACATTTTTCTGGGTTTTGTCCTCACATAGAAGAAGGTGCTAGGAGCTTTTCAGGGACTCTTATAAGAGCACTAATCTCATTTATGAAAGCTTCCCCCTCAGGACCTAAGAACCTTCCAAAAGCCCCACCTCCTAACACCATCACATTAGGCATTAGAATTTCAATATATGAATGGGGGAGGGGGCACCAACACTTAAACTTAGCACTCACCAAGTTTCAAGTATGTATAGAAAAGCTACATGCATAGCTCACATTAACTTACCTTCTCATAAATATAAATATTTTTTAGTCAATTTCTAGTGCATTGCCTTTGGCTTTTACTAAGGGTTAACATTTAAATGACCATATTTCTTTGCAGCAAATGCTAATTTATTCCCTCCCACACACCAGGGATTGTTTCAAACTCACTTTTTAGAAAAGTTAGAAACATGCAGTTGAATTTATCAATAATTATGCCAGCTTCACTGTAGGGATCTTATGCCCTAGTTTGGTCACCTGACAATGACATCTCTTACAGCTTTGCTCTGCCCAGTGATTTATACAACCAAATGAAGCTTTATTTTTCTGCATGTTCCCTGGAAACTTAAAGTGATCCGCTACATGGAAATGAAGGTCTCATTGGCATCTTTTTTTCCTTAGTTTATATCAGTTCTTCTACAAATGTTCAATGTAAAACTGAGGCCAATTCAGGGGGAAGACTTTCATTATCTTCCTTGTCCAGTTCTTGCCCTTGTTTGGCTAATCTTCCAAATGTCAGTCAGATAGATAATTGTTAAAAGACATTACTAAAACTTCTTCCATCTGCACTACAAGATCCCTATTTTTATAAGTATCTCGAAGACCAAAATGAGTTCGTTCACAAGAAGACTCTGTGGCTGAAAATCTGATGTCTTGCAAGTACAGTAAATGTCTTATTTTATTCAAATTAGAATCCTGGAGTTTTAACTGTGACTCATATATCCACTACTTTAGTGATAGACTAAATTGATTGGTAGTAGGAATCTTACTTGACTTGGAACAAATACTATAGAAATCTTACGGGTTCTTCCAAAATTCAGTGGGGAAAATGGTAGTCTTTATTCCCCAAATTCCTTGAGGTCAGGGAATATAGTTTGACTTGTGGCTTCAAAAAATTGCCTTGCCTACTTTCCTAATTATGCCAACTTTTTGTTTTTATAGTTATTTCTTGATGACAGTTTGCATAATTTGTACCTGAAGATGCCAGACGTCCATTAAATATTTATCGATTTAATTGCTGAGAAAAATTAACCTCTGTCTCTCATTTCTTTTCAGAATATTTGATGCAGACCGTTGCCATATTCTTAGCGCTCAGGATCTTAGAGTTCATTTTAATTATGGAATTGCTTTTGAGGTTAAAAAAATAAGCTAGGCCAACAATTGAAAACAACTTAAATATTATGATCTATAAAAGAGCTACATTCACCTCTGTTATCTATGAGTTTCACTAGACAATTTTGTTATTTACACGAGGCCCTCCACAAAGGATTTGAAGTGCTTCATAGAAGGGTGTGAATTTGACAAGGAACAACTGAATAATGAAGGAATTGGGGTAAAGGAACTTCCAGCAAAAGAAATGAAAGTGAGGAAGAAAGTTTCCACCCAACTATTTACGGCATAACATCCTTTAAATTTGCCAGAAGTGGGATTAGAGAATCTTTCTTAACTTTAGACAGAGGGGTTAAGTGGTATGCATTCCAAAACCCAAGTCCACTCACAATATTCTTTTTCAATAAAATTAGGAAGATGAAACCATACATGAGATTTTTAAAAGTCACTAATATTCAAATAAACAGCATCAATTTCCACAAGAATAACGAAGAGACTCACACTGCCTATTTGCCAATTCACTTATAAAAGTTGGAGGGGCGGCTCAGCCCTGGGTGGCTCAGTCAGTTAAACGACTGACTCTAGATTTCAGCTCAGGTCATGATCTCACCATCGTGAGATCAAGCCCCGCCTCAGGCTCCACTCTGATAGCGTGGAGCATCCTGCCTCGGATTCTCTCCTCTGATCTCTCTCTGCCCGCCTCCCCCTTTCTCTCTCTCAAAATAAATAAATAAACATTAAAAAAAAGTTGGTATGGAAATAATGACATTAAGAGTCTAGACAGAGAAAATGGTCTATTATGTCTTCTTTAGCTTTGCACCTTTAGAGACTAGCAATGTCTAGCATCTATTGATAACTCAATAAATATTCATTGAATGAATGAATGAATCAATACAGGAATCAGTGAATTAAGAGAGGAATGAAAAAAAAAGAAGAATGTGGCTCTGTAGGTCTTGATGACTTCTTAAATTTTGGGATCACTGTGAAAAAATATCTGAAGACACTCTGTTTTTATAGCTGTATCATTTTTTTTATATGTGGAAAATCCAGAATCAGATTGTGACCTGTTAGATTAGTGACTGTGGCTTATTCATCATTGATCTTTTCTCCTACCCTTGCCCTTCAAAAAAATAGCTGCTATTATTAAAAATAAAACAAACAAAACAACTCTTACTCTATGCCAGGTGTTTTTCATTTATCTCATGCTTTTAGCTTGAGCTGCTATAATAAGATACCACAGGCTGAATAGCTGGAACAGCAGAAATTTTATTTCTCATGTTCTGGAGGCTGGAGATCAGGGGGCCACCATGGCTGGCTGTTGGGGAGAGTTCTCTTCCTGGCTTGTAGATAGTCGCCACGTTTGGGGAGAATTCTCTTCCTGGATTGCAGACAGCTGCCATATTTGGGGAGAGTTCTCTTCCTGGTTTGCAGATAGCTGCCATGTTGCCATGTGCTCACATGACCTCTTCCTTGTATGTACATGGGGAGAAAGAGAGAGCTCTCTGATGTGTCTTCTGTAAGGGCCCTAATTCCATCATTAGAACCCCACCCTCATGACCCCATCTAACCCTATTTATCTCCCAAAGGCCCTATTTCCAAATACCATCACATCTAAAGCTCGATAAATATGCTAAGTTAGAATGTTAATGTAATATTTTAACATGAGAATATTACTGTCAAGCAGACAATGGTTGACTTGACAGATTAGTAAAAAATGTTCTGGTATGGAAAATGAAGTAAGAAACTAAATTTTGGTCAAAAGTACCAATGACTGAATTTATTCCCTTATATTTTCCACATAGTGAAGCTTCATTAATTATCTGTCAAGTTTTCTGCTAGAATTATGGAAGAAATGAGAAAATTATTCTTGGAGGGTGCAACTTATATACTTGGATGAGCAATGATCTACAGAAAATTCACCCACTAAAGCTTCAATAAGCTACTGGAGCATTTCCAGTTCACAACTGGAGTTTGTCTGATAGGACACTGCCGACTCTGTGATCAGTTTCCATATGATCACATTGTATGATTGTAGAAAATGCATTTTCTATGGTGTCAGGATACCTGCATTTAAACTCTGGTGCCACCATTTCAAAACCTTAAGCAAGTTAATTGGTTATGCTGAAACATCATGTTCTTGCAATAAAATATTTCCCAGGGTTATCATGATAATTCAACAAAAGAAAAATAAGAGATAAAATGTATTTAAAAAAATTTTTTAATGTTCATTTATTTTTGAGAGACAGAGACAGGGCATGAGGTGGGGAGGGACAGAGAGAGAGGAAGACACAGAATCAGAAGCAGGCTCCAGGCTCTGAGCTGTCAGCACAGAGCCCCATGCAGGGCACTTGCTGTGCCTTCCTATAGGTGGAGTAGACTTCCCTGTTCTGCCAATTTTGCTTGGCCAGTCGGATGTGTTTGGATGTAATTTATATAACGTCCAAGCAACTTTAAATGAACTTTTGCACTTTAGTTCTGCCTGCTCCGATTTCTGCCCTTTGCCATGAGAAAAGTAGGTCTCAGTGGCTACTCTTGTCTGAGACTTGAAATAAGAAGACATGAGAAGTGTAGAATTGCCCAGAAGAGCCACAGTCAGCTCAAGCTCTCATATAATATGTTTAAGTAATAAATATTTACTGCTAGAGGACAATGAGAATTTGGGGTTGTTTTCTGATACAGTGACACCTAGACGTCCATTTCTGCCATAGTAATTCCTGAAATATGTGCCATTGGCTTTGAGGCCAGGTGGTGGACAGCCAAGATATCAGTATACTTATTGTTATTCCATGGGATGCTATGTTATTTAAGCAACATTCTTTTCAATTATGCTTTAATTTCTGAAGGGTGTGTTGTTGTTATTCAAACAGTAAGTTGTTTTAAATTTTATTTTATAATTGGTTATTGGTAGTATAAAAATACTATTTTTTTATAAATGTAGTATAATACTTATGTCATTTTGTATTGATTGCTAATTTTCTTTCATTAATGTAAATATTTTATATATTATAGGTAATGAGTACTTTACCTCTTCATTTCTAGTCCTTAGAAGTCATTTAATTTCCTGGCCAGTTCTGTTACACAGTAGTGATAATAATGGGTGTCAACCTACTTTTGACCTTAAAATAAATGTATTTATATTTATACATTTGTTAAAATGTATTCATAATTTTTTAAGATAGCTTTTGTGAGCAGGAGAACATTTTTAGCTATTTTTCTAATTTTTAAACATTTTTATCAGTCTTTTTATGGTCAGTAAAATGAGATCACTCTATTTTTGCAATCAAGGTGGGTTTTTTTAATATTTGTTTGATAATTTTTGAGAAAGAGAGAGAATGGGGCAGGGGCAGAGAGAGAGGGAGACAGAAGATGGGAAGCGGGCTCTGTGCTGACAGCAGAGAGCTTTCCATGGGGCTTGAACTCATGAACCGTGAGATCATGACCTGAGCTGAAGTCGGACACTTAACTGACTGGGCCACCCAGGCACCCCTGCAATAGAGGTGTTTCTAAAGGAAATTAGACTAATATGAATATTAAAACAACAACAACAACAACAACAACAACAACAACAACAACTGGATGAGGGAAGAGCTGGAGTGGAAGATCCAGAAGTCAATGATGACTTCAGACTGAAGCACTGAAACAAATGAGTCTCCCAGTCTCTCAAGTTCCCCAGAAAACTTCAGTGACTATCAAGTCTCTGGAACAGGCTGAGATTTTTGCCGTGGTCTGTAGCAGCCAAGTAGGAACTTGTGGAGAAATCTGTGAAACCATGGTATCTGGCCGCCTTAACCTCCCAGGAATGAAAACCTCTTCTCCAGTTCACTTTCCAGATACTGTGCAAGACCTCCTCCTTGGCAAGCTCTGGCCTGAAACCATGCAGGGAAGGGGATTCTGGAAAATGAGGTTTCTGGAATCTGCAATGCAGAATAGACCTTAGAAGAGAGAAGAGCAAGTAAGTTGGCAGCTGAAAAACTACCAGATGGGCAAATATCAATATAAGCAGATAAATAGATAGATGATAGGTAGATAGATGGATAGATAGAAGGAAAGAAAGAAAGAAAGAAAGAAAGAAAGAAAGAAAGAAAGAAGATAGGTAGATGATAGTACATATTGAGATGGCTGTGTGAATTTCTTCCCTGTTACTCATAATGTATGGTGAACCACACTGGTATATCTGCTGATGTGGAACTTCTCTAAAATAAGGCCTATTTGGTCATGATGTATTACACTTTTTAACTTTTTTTAAGGTTTATTTACTTATTTTGAGAGAGAGAGAGAGAGAGAGAGAGAGAGAGAGAAAGAGAGAGACAGAGAGTAAGCAGGGCAGAGATAGAGGGAGAGGAAGAAAATCCCAAGCAGGCTCCGCACTGTCAGCATATTGCCCCATGTGGGGCTCAAACTCACAAACGGTGAGATCGTGACCTGAGCCGAAATCAAGAGTCGGACACCTAACCGACTGAGTCCCCCAGGCACCCCATGACGTTCATGATACAATTGGCTGAAAAAATTCTAACCATGCTATTGAGTATGTAGACCACATATAAATACTCTTTGTAAAAAAGATCTAAGAGGATGTATTCCACTGAGAAGGGAATGAATTCAGGAGACAAATATGAAATATAGGAAGTGAGGACAAATGAAAGACTTAATAATAATTATCACTTTGAGAATTAACAATGACCAAAAGTCATTAGCAAGGACACTAAAGTGTTTGACCACAGAAATTTTCATTCAAACTTCAAGAGAACTTTCAATATTAATATTTGCTTATTTAATAAAATACTACTTGTATAGTACTTATTATTTATCAGACACTAGCTGACTTACAAATATTAACTCATTTAATCCTTATGAATATGCTTTGAGGTAGGTAATACTATTATCCCCGTTTGACAGATGAGAAAAGTAAGACATTGAGAATTAATTGATATTCCCCAAATCACAGATCTGTTAACTATGGATCTGGGGTTTATACCCAGGCTGTTAGTTCCATATAGTGCTATTATTAACTACTACAGTGTATTATTAACTCTTTTACTTCAATGCCAAAATTTGGTGAAGGGCGAATGGAGAGACTAGAAGGAGCACAGATTTGTAGAAGTTCTTGCCCTTTTCTAGAGGAAAACATGGAATGGGAAGCATTATACGTTTGCTCTTTAGATGAGATGCTTATACAGGTGACATGATTGGATCTGACTACCCCACATCTGCTGAATTGACAAATTATATTTCTGACCATCCTGATACGTTAACTTGCTACCATTATGATTTCAAATTTGGAGCTTATACAAATTGATGGGCCCATCACAGACTATGTGATTACTCTTGGTTTGGTGAACGGCGGTAAATGAAAGAGACTCATGAATACAAACGCATTTGATAGAAATCAACCTTTTCTTTTTTTTAATGTTTATTTGCTTACTTTGAGAGAGAGATTGAGAGAGAGAGAATGAGCCAGAGAGGAGCAGAGAGAGGGAGAGAGAGAATTCCAAGCAAGCTCCATGCTGTCAGCTCAGAGCCCAACGCGGGGCTCGAATTCACCAACTGTGTGATCATGGCCTGAGCTGAAACCAAGAGTCAGATGCTTAACTGACGGAGCCATCAGGTGTTTTCAGCCTTTTTGAACTCCAGGACAAGAATTCTCAAAGAATAGGACATTGTGATCTTGTTGCAAATCTCAGAAGGTTTTACGAAACGGCCAAATCCTAGTTGTTTTGTGGCCCCACTTGGATTCTAAAGTCTTGGAAACTGGAACTGTACCTTACCTATCTCCCTTTCTTGCTGCAGGTCTCAGTGTAATACCTTGAAAAGGGAAAACGAGCAAGGACTGGGGCAAATTGTACTGAATATCAAAAGTTCATGGGGCGCCTGGGTGGCGCAGTCGGTTAAGCGTCCGACTTCAGCCAGGTCACGATCTCGCGGTCCGTGAGTTCGAGCCCCGCGTCGGGCTCTGGGCTGATGGCTCAGAGCCTGGAGCCTGTTTCCAATTCTGTGTCTCCCTCTCTCTCTGCCCCTCGCCCGTTCATGCTCTGTCTTTCTCTGTCCCCAAAATAAATAAAAAAAAAAGTTAAAAAAAAAAAAAGTTCAAAGAATCTTCAAAAGAAGGATCATAAGGTCTTTTCCATTTTCAGTTAAGTTGTAAAGGAGAAGACCAAAATGAAAATATAAAAATAGTTGTTTAGAGGCACCTGGGTGGCTCTGTCAGTTAAGCCTCTGACTTTGGCTCAGGTCATGATCTCACCATTCCAAGTTCGAGCCCCATGTCTGGCTCTGTGCTGACAGCTCAGAGCCTGGAGCCTGCTTTGGATTCTGTGTCTCCCTCTCTGTCTCTGCCCCTCCCCCTCTCATGCTCTGTCTCTCTCTCACACAAAAATGAATAAACATTAAAAAAATTTTTTTTAATGATTATTTACAGTAAGTGACATTTCATTCAAACAGAATAAAAATTTACTGACCACTCGAGATATTGATCTGTGATAGAAAATACCTCTTTTACTATCACATTCCAATGTATGCTTTCAGTGATAGTAGGTGAAGTGAATAAGAACTGATCCACCTGGATGTATGGGGGAATGAAACAGGTATTTTTAAAATTTGAGTGCAGTCCTTACCATTACTCCAATTCTATTATTTTAAAAAAAAAAACATTTATTTATTTTTGAGACAGAGCATGAACGGGGGAGGGTCAGAGAGTGAGGGAGACACAGAATCTGAGACAGGCTCCAGGCTCTGAGCTGTCAGCACAGAGCCCGATGCGGGGCTTGAACTCACGGACTGGGAGATCATGACCTGAGCTGAAGTCGGACGCTTAACTGACTGAGCCACCCAGGTGCTCCTCCAATTCTATTATTTTAAAAAGGGAATAACTCATCCTGGAAAGAGAAGTGAGTGCCCACCCTCTATTCAATAGCAGTTTGTGTTAAATACTAGTGTGCAGCAGATTTATCTGGTACATGAAATATGCAGTTTCCAGGGACTCAGGCCCACAAGTTTGATTCAGTATGTGTGGGTGGGATTCCATTTCCAAGGGATTCTGACATATGTGCTTTATAAACTTCTCTTAGCAACTTCTGTCATGTAAGAAATGTCACATTGCTTTTAGCTGTTACTGGATGGGGGCTGTTCTCTTTTCCCCAAACCCATAGAGGTCTGCAAAATATTTCTTCCTGTCCCAGGATAAAGAGTTAGTTACTTGTTAGAAGGTCTTCTACAAAATATCTAGTGATGTACTGATGTGTATTTAAATGTACCCACATTTTTATTCCTTTTGTTGCTCTTTTGTCTTCCTTGAAATTATTTCCCTCTGGTCGCTTGTGGATCTGTTTATACTCTTCTTTTTTCTCTTGGTTATCGTTCAATTTTTGCCTTTTCCAATGCTTTCCTATTTCTTTTTTGAATGCTAGACATGGCATTTGAAAAATCATAGAGTTAATCTACAACTCTATAATATAATTGTCCTTCGGAGATTTTCTTTCTCATCAGCTGGTGAAGGTGGGGACAGGAGAATGTAAGAGAGAATGAAGTGGGTGTGTTTTGAATATAAGCTTCAGTCTTTTTAAGTGTTTGTCAATTCCATTCCACTTTTACTCTTACGGATTAGTTTTTTGTGGTGTCTACTGAAAGCCTTGAGTGATTACCAGTGCTCTGGTAATCCCCAGTTACACGAAGTTATTCAACTCCTAGCATTTTCTACCTTCAAGGGGGAAAGCAGCACCATATGTTGGGATCACCACTCTTAGTTTCCCTTCTTTCTGGAATCTTGGCCCTTGATGTCCGCTGCCTTAATAGTATTCTTGCTTCTATGTGTGTTTTGTTTTATATTGCAAAGTTGATGGTGGCTGGAATTCTCTCTGTGCAATCTTTTGACGTCTAAGATGAAAATGCTATAAATCCTATAAAGAAAATTTATTTATTTTTTCTCCCACTTGTCTGGAAGTGCTACTATCCTGGAATCATTTAGTTAGAATGATTTGATTGAGGTTTTTTGGGTCACACATGAGGCCTGAAAACTCACAGGAGGACAGTATAACAGCTTCAAATTCTCACGTAACATTTTTTCTCCTTTGTCTGGCATAATTGATACTAGCTAGTTTCTTGCTTTCTCTTTCTGCAGAGTGAGTTTACTTCTCATTACCTTGTGAACACCGAAGTTCCTTCTTTAAGGATGGGGTACCCATTAGTCTCCCTGATGTTTGCAGAACCTAATCTCTATCTCCTATTGAAAATTTGTCATCTTGAGCTCAGAAAATACCCTCAGGATGGCACTCAGCTTACGCACTTGCTTCCTTATAGAAATCTGCTTTCTCTTTGTAGGTTTGTTTGGTTTGGATGCCTTATTTGCGTGTTTGCTTGCTTTCTTACTAGATACCAATACTTTTAAACACATGATTCTGAAAATATTTGTGCGCAGCATTTCAAATAGTTTTTCAGTGGAAGAGAGGGAAATAGAAGTATACTATTAGTAGAGTAAAATATAGTAAAATACTATTGTTGTCTAAACAAAAGTTTGCTTTATGCTTTAGTGTAAGAAGAAAATTTAAGAAAATGTTATCTTTCAGGGTGCCTGGGTGGCTCGGTTAAACATTGGACTGTTGATTCAGGCTGAGGTCATGATCTCATGGTCATAAGTTCGAGACCCACATCTGGCTTCACTCTGGGTGTGGAGTCTGCTTAAGACTCTCTCTCTCTCTCTCTCTCTGCCTCTCTCTCTCTTTCTCTCTTAAAAGATGAAGGAGAAGGAGACGGAGAAGAAGAAGAAAAGAAGAAGAAGAAGAAGAAGAAGAAGAAGAAGAAGAGGAAGGGGAGAAGAAGGGGAAGAAAAAAGGGAAGAAGGAGAAGAGGAAAAATAAATGTTATCTTTCTAGAAGTGGTGTGATTGTGGAACATTTTTTGTGGAACAATCTACACCAATACATCCTAGGAGTGTTCTTTATCTCCTTCTCTGAGACAATTTTAAGTCAAAATTTTTTTGCTAACGTTTTTCTTCTTTTTAATAGAACCTCTCATAATTGACCTCTGTCATTCCATACCATGCACATATCAAAGGTGGCATAATTCAAGAATTAGATAGATGTATACACCTACCTCTGCTTTTCCCAGAAAAACACCAAACTCAGCTAGTTCGTGGTTATTTTTTCTTCATTTTCCTGAAAATGTGGTTCAGTCTAGAATCATTTAATAACATTTATTTGGTGGATCACTCAATTAGCAATAGTAGAGAAATAACTAACAGAGAGGAAGCTTGGTTACCAAACAGCATATATCTAAAGAACTTTTTTATTAAGAAAACCTATTAAAGGGCCAAGATATGGCAATATTTTTATGATCACAAAAAATTTTTGGAGACATTTCCAAAAGTTTAATATTCAAAGGCTGTTAATTTCTACTTTAACTGCATGATTCTCCCAATGGTGACGAGAAATAGAACCCTTCACCTGCTTATCCTGTCTTCCTTGCTTCCTTCCTCCTACTCTTGAGAATTTGCTTTGCCTCTAGAATCACCTGTCATTAACGTGCCTGTCTTATAAATAAATGGTCTGAAAGCAAACTGTAGGCTTTTAGGAAGGGTAGAGTGTATACTGGGACAGCAGAAATGGAGAAAAATCACAGGCTTTGTGAGGTCCCAAGAGGGAAAGTGGTTAAAAGGATAAATAGCTGAGATTTATTACTAACCCTCATACTTAATAGTCAACCAATGTGAGCAGAACAACATCTCAGAACCAATCTAGTCACAAGTGCTCAATTTTTCCGCTGTGCTTCATGACATCGTGACAGAGCAACAAAAAGACTGAACAAGGTGGAAAGTGACTCTATGTATTCATCAGAGGAGAAAAAAATGTTGTTTTGTTGTCCTAGTGCTGAACAAGATTTAGGGGTAATAAAAATGGGCGGAATCTTAACTCCTGACACCATGAGGTTTTCACTCAGTCAGTTCTGTACTTTAGAATCTGTTACTTGTTTCACCACACTCTTGGGTTCAAATTCTGGATCACTCAGGAACAGATTCCATAGCATATATGAAATAAAATCATGCTAAAAGTGGCTGAAAAAAATACTGTTGTTGTTGTTGTTGTTTTCTCTCAAACAACTAGGAGTTTGAAAGTAGGTAATAAGGGTAAGTACATTAGCGTCACATTCTCAGTTAGTGTCCCAGGCTTACTCTTGTCCTCATGGTTGCAAGATATCTCTCTTCCCAATTCCTCCAGTATCGCAACTGTTTTTGCCAGAAGGAAGGAAAAAAGGAATGAGTTGGCTAAGCCTGTGCCTATTTTACAAAGTATTCCTAGAAACCCATGCAATGGCTTCCATGTATCGTTAGCCGGAACTGTGTCAATAGCTACCTCTATCTACAACAGAAAATGAAAAATGTAGGTTTTAGGCATTCAGATTACCATCTGAAGGAAAACACTATTTGTTGATAGAAAATAAAGGGAGATTAGATACTGAGTAGTCAACTGAACACAGTGCTCTCTGTGGTATATATACACTTCACTATCCAGTAGGGGCAATAATAGTGTCGTATATGATTGTTCCTTGACCAAATATTTATGATTCTCCTGCAAGGCATATGGTCAGAATAGTGTTTCCCCACGTCCTTGAAAACATGCATGGCCATTTTTTATTTTATTTTTTTTTAGCCAACCGCATTGATGGAAGTGATATATGTCATTTCCTGGGGAAAACTAAAAGCAGATAAGCATTTGCTACTCTGGTACAGAACGGGTAATGTTCCAGACAATAGCTGCTACACCGGCCTGAGACTTTGAGTGATTACAAGGAGCAGAATTTCTGTGTTGATCATGATAGGCATGGAGCATGCAGCTTGTGTATGACATCAAGTCACAAAGATTCAGGGGTTACTCTTTGCTACTATATGACTATTGCCTTCTAGCACTAGATTCTAGAAAGCATCTGGTCGTTTTTATTTCTTTATCACTTTTTTTTTACATTATTTTCTCTTTTAAGTCTCTTTTACCTTTGTCTTCCTTCCTTTCACTAGTACCCCCCCACACACCTGCCCCTCTACCAACCTCCCTCACCTACCCCTCCACCACCTCCCCTGCCACCCCCACCTCCCTCTAGACATGTCTTTCCAAGTGAATAGCACTCCTGAATACTCTCTAGCTCCATTATTGTCACTGAGGCTAAAAGAGCTACTTCCTCTGGGCTATGGAATAAGACAGCATAACTTAGAGTGGCTCTGTCTTCCTCTCCTTAGAATATATTAAAGCAATAAGCCTTGACCAGCCAAGTGCTCTGTCCGGAATCTCATTGTCTTTTTTCTTTTTTTCAGTTTTCTCTTCAATTTGCAGATGAGAATGAAGAGTAATACAAAAAAGTTTCTACTGGGCAATTTTGTTACTCCATTAAACCTGAGGAAAGCTCGGCAAGTAAATGATGACTTTAATTTAAATTTCTACGGTACCAACCAAGAATGAATGCAAAGGATAAATAGGAAAGTGGATGCCAGATCACAAGATATAAGTCCTGAAATGCAATTGAAATGACATAAAAGTGCATATTTCTTGAAGTTTCACACATCCTACTTAGGGTAGGCTTAATTGGCTATATATTGCTATATTTAGATGTCATGATCATGGTATGTTTTTAAAGTAGAGACAAGTAATAGCTCCCATTGGTAAGAAAGTTTTTATGATGATTACATCCTACAGAGATGATAGAAATCATCTAAATGTGCCCTGCTTTAGAAGCAAGACATTGGGTAGTAATTAGTTCCTAATGACCAGATTTGTAAGGAGTGTGTTAAGTGCACGTTAATGGTAGAGGATGAGCAGGACTGTTAAAAATTAGAACTAATTTTTGAAAGATTAATTATTATAACCCAAGGAGTGTCATGGAATGAAGATTAGGAGTTTAAGATCCTACCCCTACCACTCTCTAATGGTTTAGGAGTCTTTTCAATGAGACATATTTTTCTGTCTTAGACACTTCTCTCTTGATATTCAAGGAGGTACACTCATTTACTCAAGAGAAAATACACCTCTAAAATCAGGATTAATTACCCCCAACAAAAATATGTGTAGTTATATTAGAAATAATTAGAAATTATATCATTTGTAGTAGGCACTTGGGATTTTTGTTTGTGTATTGTCTTTTCCAAATGCCTGTCTTTACTCCATGGAGCTGCTCCCCACCATCCCACATAGTTCATGTGTGGTAGTCAGTCCATGCGATCAAGGGGCAATTCGCTGAGAATTAAGGACTGCTGGATTTGATCTGCTAATATTTTCAAAGTACTTTTTCATCTATTTACATGAGGCATGTTGGTCATTAATATTTTTCTGTTTTTTAATATCTATCAGATTTTGGGGTTTGGTGTTATATTGGCCTCATAAAATGAGTTGAACATTGATTCTACCTCCTCTAAATCATCTGTGCAAGATTAGTGTTAGTTCCTCCTTGAATGTTTCTTATATAATTCACCACTGAAACCATCCGGGCCTGGAGTTTTCTTTTCTGAGGCTTCTGATAAGAAACTTAATGCCTATTATAGATATAAATCTGTTTCTTCCTGTGTCGGTTTGGTGAATTATATTTTTCAAAAATTGGTCCATTTTTTTCCAAGTTGTCAAATTTGCATAAAATTGTTCATAGTATTATTTTATTAGCCTTCTATTGTCTTTGTTGATAAGCCATTGCCAGGGGCGCCTGGGTGGTGCAGTCGGTTAAGCGTCCGACTTCAGCCCGGTCACGATCTTGCGGTCCGTGAGTTCAAGCCCCGCGTCGGGCTTTGGGCTGATGGCTCAGAGCCTGGAGCCTGTTTTGGATTCTGTGTCTCCCTCTCTCTCTGCCCCTCCCCCGTTCATGCTCTGTCTCTCTCTGTCCCAAAAATAAATAAACGTTGATAAGCAACCGCCAGAAGTCTTTTCCCAAAGACTCCTTACTTTTTAAACTTTTAACATTTTAAATATCAACACCCTCTAGTCTCTAATATTTACTCCTCTTCTTTTCTCATCTTATGAACTTTCTGAAAGACGTCATGCCTGCAGACATAATTTCAATAGCACTTTAGATTAATGGTATTTAAGGCTGGCTGCACATGAGAAATACTTGACTGCTTTTAAAACAATACCACATTCTATGCTTCTCTCAAAACTAAATATGTCAGAATTTCTGGGGGTAAGGCCCAGATATTAGTGTACCCAACATCTCCCTAATGGCTCTGACATGCAGCTGTAGTTAAGAATCACTGCTTTAAATGCATAGGACCCTGCAGTCAAATCTCTGCTCAGTATGCTTCTAGGAACCGGAAGTAATTTTTTTCCAACTGGGATGTTTGAAAAACCTGAGTTCATTACCTTCACCTCTGAAGCTTGCTCTTTCTTCTTTATTTTTTTTCTCTATAAACGAACTCAATTGAGGCAAATTTATATTAAAATGCATCATTTCTAGTATAGAGACTAAGGGATTTTGAAAATTACATTCGCCTGTGTAACCACTATCCTAATCAAGATATGCATGCCTGTCATCCCAAAGAAATCCTTCATGCTTCTTTGCATTTATCAATTCCACCCCCAAATGTAGCAAACACTGATCTGGATTCTGCCATCTATAAATTAGTTTGGGTATTTCTAGACTTTTGTATAGATGCCATCATATAGTATGTCTAGTTTTGTTTCTGGATTCTTTCCTCTTAATATGTTATTTTTGAGATACTACCCATTTTATTATGTGTATCAATAGTTTGTTCCTTTTAAGTGATGCATAATATTTCATTGTATGAGGATAAACTGTTTTGTTTCCCTAGTCACTAGTCACAAAACATTTGAGTTGTTTAGAGTTGTAGGCTATTATGTCGCAAACTATCTTGCAGCAATAATAAAGCTCTTTTGAACTGTGGTCTTAGACTTCTGGATGTCAGACTACCATAGTTCTAAACAAATTACAAATCCTTAATTCTTTTCATAATGTCAAATGAGCAAAAACAAAAGCAAAGGTTTGGAAAGCAAGTCAAATTGGGGAAGAGTCATGGAAATAGAATTGTCAGAAGTCTAGCTTTTCTCCCCACTTCCTACTGTGCCCACTCTCCCACTGCAATCAACTAGAATGCTTCCAGGTGCACAGAGCATTTTCATCTGCTTCATCACCCAAGTCTGAGGCTGTGAGGAAGACATGGTGGTTCATCTGGCTATTAAGCCACCAGCCAAGAGTCCATCCTATCAAGAGTAGAGACTGTTGTTGAGCTCTTTCCTTATTTTCATCCTCAGGGGATCAACCAACCGTTTGGTGGTGGATTGATGACAGAGAGGGACCAGTGACACTTTGTTCTCAGACACTTACTCTGGGTATGAATTTGCATTCTTTACCCTCATTGCTTCTATCAGTATCATCAGTATCACCATCTGTGGAGTTACTGAATGCTTTATTTGTCATTGTGGTATTCTACAGAACTTTCTTGGCAAGTAACTTATTGTATAGTAAAAGAAGTGAGGAAAAGGCGAGATTCAAAGGTATCATCACATACCCCATCCGCTGGCTTAATGAAATGGTGGAATAACCAGATAATGACTCAGTCATGTCACTACCTAGATGACAGACCATGCAAAGATGATGAGCTGCCCTATAAAGTTTTGATGTATATTTTGAGACAATGGCAATACATACAGGTTTAGGAAACAAAGAGTGGAAATGGAGTGGTTTTTTTTTTTTTTATCATTTTACACAGCATTCTCAGTTGGATGTGATTTTGCTTCCTCCCCACTGCCCCCCAAAACCTCTGGTAATGTCTGCAGAGATTTTTTATTTTTATGACTCTGAGGGTGTTTACTGGCATCTTGAGGTAGAGGGAAGGGATGCTGCTAAACGTTCTACCATGCACAGGGCAGCTCTTATAACTGAGAAGAATGCAGTCCAAACGTCAATAGCGTTAAGGCTGATAAACCCTGTCCTACACTTAACAACGTATTCACAGAATGTGTGATTCCCATCAGCGCAACCCTGGGCTCTACCAAGAGCTCTTCGGTCCAAGGGATGGAATTAAATATCATCTATGTCCTCATAACCAATTACAGGGATGAGGACTATCACAGCTACATGTGGTTTCTTCTTTTCTTTTTTATGTATGTATTCATTATGTTTGTGTTTCCCTGCTTCATTTAACTGGGTATCTTACATAAGGAGGGTTGATGGTAGTTAATTTAATAATTTAGTGTCTAGGTTATAAAATATTCAAGATTATAACCAATTAAAAGAGGAAATAACATAGTGCAGATATGGATACTGTGTCTTTTGGGACTTCACGTTTTCATTTTGCGGGAGAAGTTAAGCTCATCTTGGTTTGTACATGAAGAATTGCATCATTATAAATGGAAGCATGTTATTCTTTTTGTTGTTTGGAAGTTTAATATGGGCATAAAAATGGAAATGGATACTGAGTGGAAGTCAAATGGAGCAGACTTTGAAATTTTCTTATCGGCAACATAGTACAATTCACACTCCCATGTTTTCCTCTTACATAACCCAAATCACACTTATCTTTACAAAGCTGTGTTGGTTAACTTTCCCATCTCCAACCCTTTTACTCTAAACTCCTACATCTTCCATGTCTATATATGTTTGTGCATGGTATTCTCTAGGATTCTCTATGATTCTTCACCCCCACATTCCAAAGTTGTTGATGTCTCTTCTAAGACTCAGTCTGAATGCCAACACACCAGTGAATATTCTCTGAATTCTTTAAAAAATATTTTTAATGTTTACTTATTTTGAGAGAGAGAGAGAGAGAGAGAGAGAGAGAGAGAGAGAGACAACACAAGCAGGGTAGGGGCAAAGAATCTGAAGCAGGCTCCAGACTCTGAGCTGTCAACACAGAGCCCGATGTGGGACTCGAACCCACTAACCATGAAATCATGACCTGAGCCAAAGTCGGATGCTCAAACAACTGAGCCACCCAGATGCCCCAATTCTCTGAATTCTTTAATCATAATTAATCACTTATTCGTCTAAGCTCCCTGGCTTCTCTAGCCCAGCACTGAATATAATGTAGCTTTTAGGGTTGATATTTATCTCTTTACATTTGGACTATAAGATTATTCCCAATGTTTAAGCAGTGTTTTAAGCATGGTAAGGGTGCAATAAATGAATTTTAACTATTGTATGGATCAATAAATATTTGATGAATTTATATTTGAAGAATTTAAAAGTGTATTTATTAAGACATCTTTGTATATTCTCAACAGGAAAAAAACAACCCAGTTGATTAAACAAAGATACATGTATTATATTTTAATTATAAAAATGAACAGTAGTTCAAAAAACCAATTAACCTGTGATATGGACAAAACAAAATATTAATTTAATATACAATTACAGAGTCTTGACCCCATGGGACAGACACCACAGAAAGTGCTTGAAATAAAAGAAAGATAAGATGACCTCCCTGACTTTAAACAGTTCACAGTCTAGACAGGGGACTAATAAGTAGTTAGTTCAATTATGTATGTCTTATTAAAATGCCATAGGAAGGCTCTTTTTAATTACTGGGAAAGGTACAGAAGGCACCTCTTGTCAACAAGACAGTGGACATTTCAGTTTGGTCTTGCTAGATGCCTAAGAGAACAATATCAAAAGAACAAGAAGAGAACTGGCTTCATGAACAACTTATGTAAAAGGTAGTTTTATAAAAGGAAAGAATCGTGCAAAATTATGATGTATTTAAAGCTGAGTGAGTGTAGTTCTGTGTGGCTTAACAGAAAG
This sequence comes from Prionailurus bengalensis, assembly GCF_016509475.1. Classification (NCBI taxonomy): domain Eukaryota; kingdom Metazoa; phylum Chordata; class Mammalia; order Carnivora; family Felidae; genus Prionailurus; species Prionailurus bengalensis. The sequence goes on along the minus strand of NC_057344.1, from coordinate 72,656,150 downwards.
CAACAAGGCAATACTGAAAGGCAAGTTGAGGCTAGATAATGGAAGAGTCTATGTCATGCCAAGTAATTTGGGCTTTCCCATGTAAGTAATGAGAAGCCACTGAAGGTTTTTAATGAGAAAATCACATTCATGATTGTGCAAAGCATGGACTACAATGTGGAAGGACTGGATAAAAAGTAGTGGACAACGGGGGAGGCTGGGTGGCTAAGTTTGTTGAGTGAATGGCTCTTGGTTTCAGCTCAGGTCATGATCCCAGGGTTGTGGTTTAGAGCCCTGTATCTGGTTCCACGTTGAATGTGAAACCTGCCTAGGATTCTCTCTCTCTTTCTCCCTCTGCTCCTTCCCTTCTCATGTTCTCTCTCTCTCTCTCCTTTTCTAAAAAGAAAAAAAAATTTAAAAAGGTGGCAGACAATGATAATAGCTCAGATGCAATTACTAAGATGAAAAGGAGGAAATATCAGAGCAGTATTTATTTAGGTAGTATAATTGCACATCCCTATCCTCAGATATGCAAAGAGGGAATGATTAATGGGAAAGAACCCTAGATAATCTTGATTAAATATTTGCATCATCTTTCACATTACAGTTTTATTCTTTAAATATACTCATCTGGGAGTTGAACACGGTAAGGAGCATGTGATCAAAGGCTGTTGGTGTATATCATTTGCAAGCTATTAATTTTGAAATACATTCGACATTGTCTTGAAAACATTAATGCATAGGTTAATGCTTTTGTGCTAATACAGATACCTGTGGGAAAGAAAAAAAAGTTTGAAATCTAGTATTTTTAGATGAAAATGATACATACTTCTGTAGAGGGGGTAAATTATTTAAATTTCAGCGCATATTATCTGCTTGACTTTATCACCTCTGGTAAGTTTTTATTTATTATGAAGTATGGGTAGATTTATGGGCACAGCTTCCAAGATTTCTTTTTAGCTCCACTGGAGTTTAACATTTCAGTAGACATGGTATATCTTTTCAGGTACTCAAAATATTTTAATAAATATGGGTATTTGATCTGTTAGTCTCTTGATCTAAATCAATTTCGTGAGAGGGTTGGGTTCATGTTCCCACAAATGGTGCATGAGGTTTCTGTTCTCCATTCCTTGCCAACACTTGTCATTTCTTATTGTTTTGATAATAGCCATTCCAATAGGTATGGATACTTCACTGTGGTTTTGGTTTGCATTTCCCTGATGCTTGATGATGGTGAGTACTTTTTCATGTACCTTTTGCCCATCTGTGTGTCTTTTTTGGAAAAAAAATTTCCGCCCATTTTTTAAATCAAGTTGTTTGGGTGTTTTTGCTATAGAGTTGTATGAATTCTTTATGTATCTTAGATATTAACCCCTTATCAGATAAAGGATTTGAAAATATTTTCTCTTGTTCAGTGTTTTTTTTTTTTTTTTGATGATGGTTGCTTTTTCTATGCAGAAACTTTTTAGTGTGATGTCATTCCACTGATTTATCTTTGCTTTTGTTGCTTTTGCTTTTGGTGACAGATAAAAAAAAAATCTGTGCCAACACCTATGTCATAGAGCTTACCACCTATGTTTTCTGCTAGGAGTTTTGTGGTTTCAAGTGTTACTATCTTAGACCATAGACAAGGATTAACTCCAAATGAATTGAAGACTTGGATGTAATACCTGAAATCATAAAACTTCTATGTAATTTTTTAGTGTTCCCTATCTCTCCTATGGTAGACAAAATATAAAATGGCTTTCCATGATCCCCATCTCCTAATATTTGTGATTCTGTATAATCTCCCCTCGTGGGTAGTAGAACTTGTGACTTGCTTCTAGCCGATAGAACATTGCAACATGAACTATCATTCCCGTGATTATATTACAGTATTAAGATTTTTTGGGAGTGCCTGGGTGGCTCAGTTGGTTGGGCGTCCGACTTCGGCGCAGGTCATGGTCTCACAGTTTGTGGATTCGGGTCCCGCATCAGGCTCTGTGCTGACCGCTTGCTCAGAACCTGGAGGCTGCTCCTGATTCTGTCTCCCTTTCTCTCTGCCCCTCTCCCGCTCACACTCTGTCTCTGTGTCTCTCAAAAATAAATATTAAAAAAAAAATTAAGATTTTTTTCTTGCTAGCAGACTGATGAGGGTCTCTGATGAGGCTTCTCCTCATTGGCTTGGTTAAATAAGTGGCTATGTTGCGAAAACTGCATAGCAAAGCACTATAGGCAGCCTCTGAAAACCATAGCTAGTCTCTAGAACCGAGGGCGGCCTCATTACATTGCATTACCATTTCATACCTAGCAAGTAGCTGAGGCCTTCGGTCCCATAATGAAAGGGGGGGAAAGTTCTGCCAACAACCTCAATGCACCTGAAAGCAGTTTCTGGCCCATGGAGTGTCCAGATAAGAATGCATCTTGGCCAATACCTTGAGTATGAGACTGTAGGTAGAGGACTCAGTTAAAGTGTGTCTTGATCCACAGAAACTCTAAGATAATTCGCGTGTGTTACTTTAAGCCACATAATGTATGTGGCTTGTTGTAATGTATGTAATTTGTTGTACAGCAATAAAAAAACCCAATACCTCCCCTACACTCAATAGCTGAGAATGTGTTGCCGGGAACTGAAGACTGAGATGCTTCCTTCTTCATCTGGCACCGTTGACTTGAACGAACCCTAAATAATTATCTGGGCAGAAAAGAGAGGGAGGAAGGGGAAAGTAGAACATAGCAGAGAAAGGATAAAGGCAGGGACATGGGGTGAAAAGTCCGATAAGGGAAATTAAGTAGATAAATTTTTTGGCAACTATTTACATTTCCAAATTATAGCCTTTTTAGTTAAGAACCTATTTTTTTTTTAAATTTTTTTTTCAACGTTTTTTTATTTATTTTTGGGACAGAGAGAGACAGAGCATGAACGGGGGAGGGGCAGAGAGAGAGGGAGACACAGAATCGGAAGCAGGCTCCAGGCTCTGAGCCATCAGCCCAGAGCCCGACGCGGGGCTCGAACTCCCGGACCGCGAGATCGTGACCTGGCTGAAGTCGGACGCTTAACCGACTGCGCCACCCAGGCGCCCCAAGAACCTATTTTTAAACTTGAATCTCTCTACCTTCTGTGCTGAGATCTAAAGCTTATGTGCCAGATGTAGGCCTGACTCGTTTTGGGGGTTTCGTCCCCCCCCCCCCAACCCCGCATGATTTATCAGACCTAGATTTGTATCTAGGGACATATAGACAACAAAGGCCCCTTACCTACTCAGAAATTCTGAGGAGGCAAAGAGAACAGGATAACTGTGGTTGAAGAAAGAGGGCCTCACCTGTGGCTGATAGCTACCTTCTGAAAGCTTCTTCATTTTTTGTGAGATACTTTGTAACAAGTGGGTTATCTCACACATGATTTCCTTTTAATAAAGTACATTTCCCTGTCAAAACATCTACAATGTGACATGATAAGAAATTTGTATTTGGTCTCGATCCCTGGTTCCTGGCACAGAGCTCCTAAAACCCTTGTTTGGGATGATGGAAGTATTTTTCGTTATAGTATGTGGTTTTATTCTCTGGTTCCAATACAGGAGCTTCTCAGACTCTTGGAATATCATAAATGACGAGTGTCGTTTTATTATCTAATGAGATGACTGATGGCAGGGGCCCCTAGATTGCTTCAGGAAGGGAGCTGGTTGTCAGAAAAACCAAGGCATAATTAGATGGTTGAATCTTTTAGTTAATTACCAATGACCATGATTTAATCAATCATAAAGAAACCTCCACAAAACCCCCTAAAACATGGGATTAGAGAGCTTCCAGATTGGTAAACCCACCACGTGTCAGGAGGCTAGCATATTCAACTCCACAAGGACAGAAGCTCCTTCTGGACCTTGGCCTATGTAACTCTTCATCTGACTGTTTATTTGCATTCTTTATAATATTCTTCATAATAAAGTTATAAATATAAATAAAGTGTTTTACAGAGTTTGGTGTGCTGTTACAACAAATTATCAAACCCGAGGAGGTTGTTATTAGAACCTCTTATTTATAGCTGATTGGTCAGAAGTACGAGTGACAACTTGGGACTTAGGATTGGCATCTGAAGTGGAGGGTAGTCTTTTGGGGACTGAGTTCTTAACCTGTAGGGTCTGCTTTAACTCTGGGTAGTGTAAGAATTATAGTGTAAGTATAACAACTCATAAGGCATTCAGTTGGTGTCTACGGAGAGTTAGAGAATTTCTTGGGTGGAAACACCACACATTTTATGTCAGAAGTGCCGATTTAAAAAGGCTTTTAACATGGAAAAGTTAGTACTTCTTAAATACATGCTTAGATTTTTATCCGCCTCCTATACATTTTCCTAAGTAGCTACTGGTCATCTCTTCCAACTTCTTCCCTATTCTTTTTAACTTGAAAGTATTTCCTGGTCTTGAAAACAAGAAAATTTTATTGTTGGACAAGAAGAGGAAAAATAGGAGGAAGAAATTGTATGCAGAAAGTTTTTTCTCCACATGTAGGCAGCGCTCAGAATACAAATGTGCCATAATTGTTATAATTTTAATTTTACTATGAAAAGGTTGTTAATAGTCTTTCCTAGTGCAGATTTTTAGGGACTAATGGAGATACTAAGGAAGGTTGAGCATATGTTTAGTTATGAGCAAATATTCATAATTTTCCTCAATTTTCTTGATGCTGAATTTTGGCTGAGGAGGAGGAATTCAGAAGTAAAGCTCTAGAATGCAGATACTTGGATGTGAGTTTGCATTTTAGACAAATTCTGCATTATTGAGTCATCTTTTGTGAACTGTAGAAAACTGGAGAGTTTAGGGGTGACCAGTGTATATGTGCACTGAAATTTCAGCGGAACACTTAGGTTTTCATTTGGCTTCAGAGAGAAAGTGTAGACTTCAGTAACCAATGGATGTATACGTGGACTTTCCAGGGCATGTGAGCATTGTGATAATAAGTGAATTAGTTTTTTATGTTGTATGTAAGTGATGAATCACAAAATTCTACCACTGACACCAGTATTAAATTATATGTTAACCAGCTGGACTTGAAGTAAAAACTTGAAATAAAAATAAAATAATAAATTTTTTTTTTCCTGAGCGTAGAAATAAAGTGAGAGCGGGTGTGAGAACTCAAGAGATTACTAGGGTGAGGTCAGGCATTTCCAAGGAAGTGGAGGGTCTCTGGATGTCTAGGAGCTCATGCCGGGTAAGCTGACCTAAGATTATATAGGAAGCGTTAGATGTCTTAAGCTAGTGAGGAAATAGGACGAAAGAGATTGTTTGAGTTTCCGAAGACACATAGAATTCTTTATGAACCTACTTCCAGACTTCAGAAGAGAGGGAGGACATTTCCATTGCTTGCACTCAATCTTCCCTTCTGACTCAAGAGAACATGGGTCCATTAGTAAGAGCACTTCACCTGCAGACTGTTGACATTTGCAACTCTGCCGCAATGCCCCATGATACTTAGAGCCTGGAGTCTTATGAGGGCAATGGTGAAACATCCAAACACCTCTCCTTCAATGCCGAACTGAAAAAATGGAGACTCCTGATAAGAAACCACAATTCATGACACCTAAGCTGCACACACATCAAAGTTATATAATTAGAAATATAAAGAGCAATAAAATGGCTTCTCGGTCTTTTATAAACATTGGAGAAGGTGAGGATCCAGGACCAATAGGACTTAACAGACATACATTTCACTAATTAATTGGAATTAACTTCGAGTGCCTACCTAATGCCAGGCCCTGTTACGGATTCTGTGGGTAGATGAATGAATGAAACCTGAAAGGTGCCAGAACTTCTAATACTTGCTTCCTAGAGTGTGTTGACAGAACAACTCAGAGAATGTCATAAGGAAAAGAAAACCAGCTGTCATACTGTACAGTGAGTGGAGATAAAGGGGGGTGAGTGATTTTACACTGATTAGAAGAAGTTTTCTGTGTCTAGAGTCAGAGAATTTCTGGTAGAGAAACTAGTGAAGGTAGACAAGAGCCATGCTTTTTTTTTTTTTTTTTCCTCAAGGAAAAAAAAAGAAAGCCACTATGACTGAAGTTAGGGATCAAAGAAGAAAGTGGTAAGAAACAAGATCAGCAAAGTAGGCAGAGGCCAGGTCAAAGAGAGTTTTGTAGGTCAGTATAGGAAATTTGGATTTTATTGAGAATGTAACGAGAAGCCATTGGTGGCATTTAAGGAGGATAATATAATCTAGCTTATGATTTGTTGTTGTTGTTTTTTTTTTTAAATACTTCTTGCTATGAAGAGAATAAATGTTGTTAGGGAAAGAATAGAGGCAGAGAGGCCAGCTAGGAGGTATCTGCAGCAGCCTCCAAAAGAGATAATGGTGGGATCACTATGTAGTATACTTGAAACTAACATAATGTTATATGTCAACTATATTTTAATTAAAAATTTAAAACTAGGGGCCCCTCTTTTGGCTCAGTTAAGTGCCCCACTCTTGCTTTTGGCTCAGACCATGATTTCATGGTTTGTGAGTCTCAGCCCACGTAGGGTCCTGGGTTGACAACACTGAGCCTGCTTGGCTTTCTCTCTCTCCCTTTCTCTCTGCCCTTCCCCCCACTCATACATGCACACATGCACTCCTTCCCTCTCTCTCAAAAATAATAAACATTTAAAAAAGTTAAAAAGGAGAGATAATGGTGGAGTGCATTAGGGAAGCCACAGAGTAAACAAAATGAAGAAATGGATTTGGAATATATTTTGAAAGGAGAGCCAAAAGAACTTGTTTATGCTTTGGATGTCAGCCTTGAAGGAAAGAAAAGAAACATAGAATATCTATAGAGTGTATTTAAAGCCCTGGGATCAAATAAGTTCCCTAGTGAGAAAATTAAGGCCAGAAAATGATGGAAGGTCTAGGACCGAGCCTTTTAACTCTCCAACATTATTCATTTAAGTAGGAGAGGAGCCAGCAAAGACACCAATAAATATCCCTCCGTTGATGATGTCTAGCATGATGTTTTTCACAACTTGAGCAGTAGCAATGTTTGCTTGGTGAGAGGAGGAGGACAAGTTTGACATGAAAGCAATCAAAACAAAAATAAAAGTTGAATTCAGAAACCGTAGAATGGTGGTTGCCAGGGTGTGGTGGGTAGGGGAAATGGGGAGACGTTGGTCAAAGAGTACAGACTTCCAGTTATAAGACAAATAAGTTGTAGGTCTAATGCACAACATGGTGGCTATCGTTAACAACACTGTATTGTATACTTGAATTTGCTAAAAGAGAAAATCTTGGATATTCTCACCACACACACGAAAGATAACTATGTGAGGTGATGGATGTGTTAATTAACTTGGTTGTGGTAAACGTTTCACAACGTATGTATATATCAAATCATCATGTTGTCCACCTAAATATGTACAATTTTCTTTGTAAAATACACCTTAAAGAGAGAGAGAGGGGAGCCACTGGGTGGCTCAGTGGGTTGAGCGCCCGACTTCAGCTCAGGTCACGATCTCGCGGTCGGTGAGTTCGAGCCCCGCGTCGGACTCTGGGCTGACGGCTCAGAGCCTGGAGCCTGCTTCCGATTCTGTGTTTCCCTCTCTCTCTGCCCCTCCCCCGTTCATGCTCTGTCTCTCTCTGTCCCAAAAATAAATAAACGTTAAAAAAAATTAAAAAAGAGAGAGAGAGAGAGAGAGAGAGAGAGAGAGTTTTTTTTTTTTTTTTACAAATGGGGGGAAAAAGGCCTAAGCTATCAAAGCAGAAGTTTTCCTGACATGACTCCGCTTTCTTTCTGCCAAGCATTAAAGTCTCTCCCAAAGATCAAAGGTTAGTTCTGGATAATTTAAAAAAAAAAAAAAAAAAGATTGTGTTATAGAAAAAGCTAAGAAAAATAAAGATTTTAATGGAAAGAGACAAAATATTTCATTTCAGAAGAATGATTAGCAAACAATGCATACATGCATAGTACACACCCTGGAATTGGTTGTTTCCCTATTTAAAATACAGAAGTTTAACTCCACTGCCAATAGACTGTTCCTCCCATCTGTGGACACTGATATTTTCCAAATGTCAGGGAGAATTTTCTATCTGCTTTAGCATAGCTGTTTCCCATTAGAGGAAAACCGACATATTTACCTCTTAGAAGACACCATCTGTATTTGTGAAACTTTCTGAACAATGCAGGAATTTGGGCTGTGTGCCTTGCTTAGATTCCTCCTGGTGCTTTGCTATCAATGACCACGTGGGAAGGACAAAGCCTCTTAAATTCTGCAAGGTTGAGGGATGTGGGTATGACATAGCTTAGCACAGTGAAATTCCCCTTTGTCAAAGACAGATGACCCAATCTGTGGACCTCCCAAGTCCTTTTCTTTTGATTTCCCTTGCCCTACTACCTTTTCAGTGCTTTTTGGAAACAACCAGATGGTGAGAAGAGTGATTTAAAAAAGAAGAAAAAAAGAAAGAAATCGAAGTACTTCAAGTTTTCAGCTCTGGTGCTTCTCAGAAAATCTGATTTTAACTTCTGTATGTAAATGGAAACAAATGCCTATGTATCAACTAAGTAGTACAGCCATTTCAATCTAGTTAAATAGAATATTTTTCTTCAACCTGCGGTAACCAGAGGTTGGCTTTAACTCAGACATGGGTTTGTGATTGTTGTGATAGGGAAACAGGAAGGGAGGAAAATCAGAGGAAGAATGGAGGAAAAATCCATTTCATTATTTGAACTAAACTCCAGTTTGGGTGGTGACAAAATTCCCCATGAGGCAAAGAGTAGGTACTTGGCACTATAGTACAATGCAGCTTGACTTAGGATTCAGGCCTGTGAGCCTTCTTGCCAGCGTTTCACGTATCGCACAAATGTCTGTTCAAAGAAGATGGCCTGCGTTCCAAGGAAAGGCATGAGATCTATTCCAACAGAACAGCCTCGATGCCTTTGGCTGGTGTTCCAGAATTTTAGGAATGGAAGAAAATTTAGTCTTCAGATGAATAAACAAGCACATAAAGAAGGCCAACGCATGGGTCACAGTCATCCAGCTACTTCTCTTAGAGCATAGACCAGAGCACATGCCTCTGCATCACCTCTCCAGAGCTGTTGGATTCCCTCACGTTAAAATTTCAGTTGTCGAATCATATTGATACCCTTGATATGCTGTGATGAGAATCCCATTTTATCTCTGGTCTTCCTTGCCCAAACCCATTATGCCAGTCTCAGCGTGGGAAAGAAAATCAGACAAATACCCAGTAGGGGGAATTCTGCAAAATATCTGCTAGTAGCCTCCAAACCAGTCAAAACAAGGTCAATAAAACCAAGAAAAATCTGAAAAGCTGTCACAGGCAAGAGGAGCCTAAGGAGCCATGACGACTAAATGTAATGTGGTGTTCTGGATAGAATGCTGGGACAGAAAGCGGGCATGAAGTAAAAACTAAGGAAATATCAATAAAGTATAGATTTTAGTTAATCATAATAATGCTGGTTCATTAATTGTGATAAATGTTTCATAATCATGTAAGATGTTAATGATAGTAGAAATTGGGTGTGGGGTATGTGGGAACTTTCTGTACTATCTTTGCAAGTTTTCAATAAATCTGTGTATTCTAACATAAAATGGATTTTTTTTAAGTTTGTTCATTTATTTTGAGAAAGAGAGAAAGTGTGCACATGTGGGGTGGGGGAAGACACAGAAGGAGAGAGAAGAACTTCAAGCAGGCTCCGTGTTGTCAGTGTAGAGCCCAACACGGGGCTCAAACTCACAAACTGTGAGATAATGACCTGAGCCGAGATCAAGAATCAGATACAAACAACTGAGCCACCAAGGTGCCTTGTAACACAAAATGCTTATTAAAAATCACATTGACCTATGACAGGCATGTCTATCTTTTATTACATAGGAATTTCACTCATTAGTTGTCACAATTATCATTGCCTATTGGCTTCATAGGAAAATCAAAAGCAAAGCTGTTTTCCAATTTCCAAGGTTTCTACAATTTAAGAACATTTCTGTGAAATTATAATCTAGTATGCCAAGATTCCAGAAATTTTGACTTTTATTTGGTAATGAACTCATGCATTTTACAGCCAATTCCTGGATGAAGTAGAAAGATAAATTTTCTAACCACAAAAGGTAAATGTTTCCATTTCAAGCTGATTCATGTTCATAATATTAATTTTCTAATTAATGAATTCTAATTGCCTGCTATGTTATATGAATTACTTATCACTAGTAATGGAAATATTCCAGACAACCAAAATGATACAAAATGATATATATTCAAAGAAAATATATCCTTATTTATTACTGGTTCATACTAAAAAAGAGAGTTCCTAAGCATACATATTCATATTTTTGCCTATGGATGTCCAACTGCTCCAGCAACATTTGTTGAAAAGACTATCCTTACTTCATTGAATTGTTCTGTACCTTTGTCAAAAGTGAGTTGGGAATATTTGTGAGAGTCTATTTGTGGGTTCTCTATTCTGTTTCACTGATCCATGTATCTAATACCATACTGCCTTGATTATCAGCATGTAAGAATTTTGCAACACATAAAGAATGTAAAATTCCTAATATTTCTTCCTCGAGTAATATAACATAGATTATACCTTCAATGCAAACAGGACAATTTCCTAGTCCCTCCTGTTTACCAGTAGACTGGTATTGGTTGATTATGAACAAAAAGGAATGAAGAAATCACTTAAAATTTAGAAGAGTATAATTAGAATTCTTCCTCTACTTAGAAAAGGATTGAGGGTCCTGACAACTTCAGAATCTTTTCCCCATTGCTGCCCATATTTTCAGTGCTTTTATTTATATTCTTTATTTTTACAGATGAGGAAATTGCAGTTGTATTTTTTTGGAGGCACATTTGTTCTCGAAGGTTTTGGATAAGGAAATGTAAACCCGTATTTTTAAATTCAGGTGGAATAGGTGCTGTAATGAAAACTAGAGCATCCACTGTCTACTGAGTCCTACAACACCTGCAGGGCTGTGCTTTGTGAGGACTCATGCATTTTCTAAAGCCATGGCCTCTGGAAGCTGGACCTCATGTCTGCTGTAAATGGTGTTGGTGGGTAAACTGGGGAGACTTTGGGCCCTGGGGCCTCGACCCAGCTAGACTTAAAAGAATTGCTGAGGGTTCTTGGTCTTTTCGTGAGAATTAATTCAAAGACAGGCATGCAGCACAGCAGACGAGCAACACAAGTGAGAAAGTTCATTAAAGCAAGAAGCAGACTCTAGAGATTTGAGAGCAGGTGAGCTTGAGAGAGAGAGAAGGGGAGCTGTGTGCCCTGAGGGTTGGGTTTCTGGCTCCTGCTATTAATAATCCCTTCTGTCAAGTGGTACTTTAGCAGTGCCTTTCAGAACTGACGGCCCTGGGGTAAAGTGAGTAAATTCTTTCTCGCCAAATTTCCACTTGACCTTAGAAATTGGGTGTTTCAGAAAATTCTGAAACATGTTTCTGAAAATTCAGAAAGAGGCCTTTCTGAATACCCAACATTTGGCAGAAACTTTGTAAATACATATATTTTTTATCCTTGCCATGAAGACTGTGAGAAATAAGGCCCCTGACCCAATCAAAGGAGGGACACAGAGACTTGGAGCACAGTGAAGAGATGCTTTAATCAATGTTCTTGCCAGAGTGGATGTCTCATGGACAGGGACATTCTGGGCGGTTACAGCAGATTTTATCTCCTAGCCTGAAGTCCTTCCCTGATTCCTCGTTGGCTGAGTACTACAGAGGTTACAGCCTTATCTGGAGGTCACCTATGCCCATGTAAGGCCAAAACATAGTCTGATTGGAACAAATGTACATTCCTCGAGGTGACACAGAGACTTCAGTTTTTGATGCATGCTTATTGCAAAGGCCACAAAAAATAAGCCCGTGAAATGGAGAGGGGGGAAGAAGAACCAGGAAGTGAAGTGTTTAAGGATTTGGGACTCCATTGTGTGTGTGTGTGTGTGTGTGTGGAAGGGAGGTGCTTCATACATATTTCCAATAAGTTGTAAACCTATCGTTAACCAGACAGCATAGCTTTTATTTGCTATTTCTGAAAATGAACCATCTCTCTTACTCTCACAAAGACTTTGTTTCTTTTGACAGGATTTATAAGAATCAGAAATAAAAATAGGGGCACTTGAGTGGCTAAAGCAGTTGAGCATCTGAGTTTGATTTTGACTCAGGTCATGATCCTAGGATCATGAAATGAGAGTCCTGCATCAGGCCCCTTGCGATGCATGGAGCTTGTGTAAGATTCTCTCTCTCCAGGGGCACCTGGGTGGCTCAGGCTGTTGAGCATCCCACTGACTTCGGCTCAGGTCATGAGCTCACAGTTCGTGAGTTTGAGCCCCACACTGGGATCACTGCTGTCAGCCTCGTGCCCACTTCGGATCCTCTGACCCCTCTCTCTGCCCCTCCCTCTGTGCTCTCCCCAAAATAAATAAATCTTTAAAAAAAAAAAAGATTCTATCTGTCCTTCTGCCCCTCTCCCCCACTCTCTAAATAAATAAATAAATAAATAAATAATAAAAATAAAAACAAACAAAAGCAAAACAAAACAAAACACCCCTGGGTGTGTTAGTTTTCTGGGGCTACCATAACAAAGCACCACAGACTGTGTAGCTAAAACAACAGAAATTTATTTTCTAATCACTCTGGAGGCCTGAAATCCAAAATCAAAATGTCAGCAGGGTTGGTTTCTTCTGAAGCCTCTCTCCTTGGCTTGGAGATAGTCTGTCCTCATATTCACAGGGTATTCTTTCTCTGTGAGTCCGCGTGTCCTCTTTCTGTAAGGACAGCATTCATATTGAATTAGGGTCCACCGAAATGACTTCGTGTAACCTTGAAGGGATTAATTGCCCACCAAAGTGAGCAGGGAAAGAAACATTAGCTAAATTTTAGCAGAACCTCTTGAAAATACAGGTTCCATTGACTCCCACAGAGAGAGTTTCCTGCTGGGGAAGAGACTGAGTGTGACAACTGTAATACCAATTCAGTTGCCATAAACCACACCCTCTCTGGGAGCTTTCATCCCAGAAGGAAACTGCTCATCCCCATTAGCACCAAAATGCCCAGTTGAACCTCTCATACTTTCCCACTGAAGCTGTTAACCCCCCTCCCCACCTTTTGTTAAGTTGGTAAACCTTCACCTCTCTCTTCAGGGAGCACATGGTGTGAAAAAACTTTATCTTTTCTCCTATTAATCTGCCTGTTGCCAGTTAATTCCCAGGTCCCCAGCCACTGAACACTGAACCTAAGTTGGCAGAAGGAACATCTTTCCTCCCAAAGGCCTTAATTACCTTTTAAAGGCCCTGCCTCCAAATACAGTCACATTCTGAAGGGCTTGGAATTAGGACTTCAGCAGATGAATTTGGGGGCACAATTCAGCCCGCAACACTCATCTACGGATTTCTCCAAATCACCCTTCTTCTCTGATGCTAGGGAATTGCTCTTAGACAAAGTTTATACATCCTATTTCTCCTCTTTTTTGTAAGTAGCCCCATGCCCAATGTGGGGCTTGAACTCACAAGAACCTGAGATCAAGAGTCACATGCTCTACCAACTGAGCCAGGCAGATGCCCCTCATTTCTCCTCTTAGTAGGCCACAAACCGTTGCACCAAGAGTCCCCTTAAGAGCCTAACTTATTTACCCACTGGACATGCCCAGATGTGTCTTAATCTTGCAATGAGGAGGCTTAGAATTGAGATTCACGTTGGGAAGCCTGTTGTGATCTGCAAACTACTTATTATAAACCAAATGTGCAAAATGTGAAGTCAGAAAAGTATTCCCTAGTGGCTAATAATTTAGGCCAACATTCTCTGCTTTGCCTATCTGGATAGAGAGTTGCCCAAAGGATGAATTTGGATGTGCATCCCGGGCTTTGAACTTCAGCTGATGAATAGTTGAACAGAAATACAAGATCCTACTACCAGGTGTTAAGAGAAGATTATGGTATTTATAACCCAGCTAAAACCAGAATAAAATAAATTCATTCATGACCCATAAGGAGTAATAGTTTCAGTTTCAGAACCCAGTTACTTCACATAACAACCAGCTTACTGGTAAAGGACTGATCATCACATTTCCAATCACAAAAGCTTTGGAGGGAATCTACTGGAGACTGACTGTTCTCCTTAATGAGTCTATTTCTTGCCCAGTCCTTCTCTGTCTTGGGGCTGATGAAATAAGGTATATTCCTTGGCATTTGCTCATATTTGGTCATGTAAGTCAGGCTTTAGGAAGCCAGATATAATAACTCACCGCAAATTTGAGTATCATAATGCTTTTATTTTTTATTTTTATTTTTTTTCATAATGCTTTTAATATACAGACATTTCTTAGATGAAAACAAAGTCTCAAATGAGTATTGATGGATTTGTTTTAAACACATTAACTTTGTCACTTTAAGTATATTATTTTCAGTTAGTGTTTAGTGTTACACATGCTGCTACACAATTTAATTCATGTGTAAAATCAAATTGCAAAAACTCTAAAACATGGGGCAAAAATCTCAAATTTTCCTGTTAAAACTGAAACAAAAAGGAGAAAATATTTCTAGAACTACTGATACCCTGATAAAAGAATACAAAATGTTGAAAACACACGGGAACAAATCTGCTCATACAGTGTGCACAAAGATTAAGATTCCATCCACCATAACATCAATGCTAGTTATTCTTTCTTTTTTTTTTTTAAACATTTTTTTTTTCAACGTTTATTTACTTTTGGGACAGAGAGAGACAGAGCATGAACGGGCGAGGGGCAGAGAGAGAGGGAGACAGAATTGGAAACAGGCTCCAGGCTCCGAGCCATCAGCCCAGAGCCCGACGCGGGGCTCGAGCTCACGGAGCGCGAGATCGTGACCTGGCTGAAGTCAGACGCTTAACCGACTGCGCCACCCAGGTGCCCCTAGTTATTATTTCTTTACTCATTATCTATTTCAAGAAATGATTATTTAGTGCCTACTCTTTGTTAGACATGGTTTTAGGCACTAAAAAAAGGGAAAATGACATGAGTTCTATTTCTAATCATGTAAATAATTAATTGAGATAAGCAGGCAGTGCAGAAGTATCTATGTTGGGGTGCCTGGGTGGCTCAGTTGGTCATGCTCTCACAGTTTGTGAGTTTGAGCCCTGCATCAGGGTCTGCACTGACAATGCAAAGCCTGCTTGGGATTTTCTCTCTCTCCCTCTCTCTGCTCCCCCCCGGCTTATGCGCTTTCTCTCTCTCTCAAAATAAATAAATAAAACTCGAAAGAAAAAATTAAAAATATATTTATATAAAGATGGATTAAATACAACAGTGTTCGCGTTAAGACATTCATAATAGCCATAGACTGGAAGCAGTCACTTACAATAGGGAACAATTTAACTTAACAATAGTTCATTTCGACGATCAAATCCATAAAAACAATACTGCAGAAAATACCCATTTACAGGGGAAGATACTTGTAAAACATTGCTCAGAGACAAAAGATAACTACCAACAATGAAGTATGGTGCCATTGTGTAGAAAAATATGTTGGTAAACAGGAAAATGTCTGGAACAGCATATCTCAGAATGCTATTGATAGTTACCTTTTGTTGGATTACAATAGTTACTTTCACATTTGCATTTTTCTAAATTTTTCAAGTTTTCTGAAAATGTGAAGTTTAGTATTTTCAATTTAATGTTATAGTGAGAAGAAAGATGTATTGTAAGCAAAAGTAAAACTGTCTCACATGAGACTAAGGCTGTATGATCATGACTGCCACGGGTGCCCAGGATCTGTTATATTTCTCTTTCTTAGTAATAAAGCCTTTTATTTTTAGCTGGGCATTAAAGTTCCGAATAAATACCTCATTTCCCAGTTGGCCTTGTAACAACTGGTCATGTGACCAAATTCTGACCAATGAGATATACATAAAAGTATTATATACAGTTTCCAGAAAAATTATGGGATCTTGTAATATTAATGATAGTAACTGCTTAGGAAACCAGAAGAGATTCTGAAGAATAAAGAGGAAGTGATTAAAAGCAAATTGTTTAAACTACAGAATTTTCTGTAATATGAATTCTGCAAACTACAGAATTTTCTGGAGAATCTGAAAACGTATTTAGATTTATGTATATAAAACAAAGTTGCTGTATATGCATTTTCCATGGTGTTTTCTTTGTTAAATAATGACAAAGAAATGCCTGCGATAGCATTTTGTTTGTAATAACTAATGTCAAACTCCAACACGGTAGTTGATTCATATAATCTCAGGCCTATTTTGGAGGAAGGTCGGACTTGTACTGAGAGTTCTTCCCACGTCCTGATTGCCTACAAACAATGGGAAGAGGTCATAGGAATTCTATGGATACTTTCAGCTGCAAATTACTGAAATGTTCACTCAAAGTGGTTTAATCACTAGGAACACACATTGCTTCATGTAACAAAAGATCTGCAAGTACATGGTTCAGTCACTCAAAAGAATTAGAATTCTAGCTCAGAATGTTGTGCTCCTCTTGGCTTTTCCTTCATACTCTTAAGATGGAGGCGGCCGCCTCTAGCATCGCGGCTTCACATGACAATGCTCTAAGGCAGGGATAGAAACACTGTCCCAGAAAGCCCCACCACATTTCCCTTTAAATTCCTCTGGTCAAGATACCTGTGGCTAAAGGAATCATTGGCAAATGGTGGAATTGTCTGGATTAGCTCAGGCAAATCTGTTCTCCTCCTTGGGGACTGGGGAAGGGCCTAGAAGTATATGGATGTCCCAAATCTGTAAACAATGCAGTTAGATGAGCCATAAAATGACCTAGCTGTGGGACCTGCAAGTATAAGTTCTTTCACACTGCAGGCTGATATAAAGAGCGACAGTAGGCTCACTGAAGCTTCTCTCCAGCCTATGTAGATATTTTGTATGTATAATAGCTTAAAAAGGACCTTTTTCTAAGACAAGAAAGAATGTCATACTCACATGTATGGATTAAACATATATATTATACAACAAATGTAAATAAATTATTGCATACTATATAAAATGTACAAGACCATGATGGAAATTTAAAGAACAACCATTACTCTATAAGAGTATTGACAATTTCAATGGTATCCATTTACGTAATGGAAAGCAAAATCACAAAGCCGTTTTAGATAGACCTTTTTGTAAGTCCCTGCAATAAACTTGTACTTTCTCTAAATGTTAATGCTTTATTTCTCTTTCTGGAATGGACAAATAACTCACACAAAATGTTCAGCTAAGTGACCTTTTATGGGTGTTGTCCTTGCCAGGGCCTAAATCTGTCCCTTCTGGGAGTGAGTAAAGAAGTAATGGAATGAAGAATGCTGGTCTGAACTTGCACTTTTCCCTGAGTGCTCAATTCCAACGAAAAGCCCTCGGTGCTAGGAACAATTGTTCCAAGTGTTCTACAATAATGAAGACGAGGATATCTACAAAAACAGTTAAGGATCAGCATGTTACATGCAATCAATATAAAACAGTGCATGGTTTTATTAGGATTCACTTGACAGCTTTTTTTTAATGGAGGCATAGTTGACAGACAATGTTACATTAGTTTCAGATGTACAACAAGTCTATATATTATACTATGCTCACCACAGGTGTAACTACCATCTGCCACCATACAATGCTATTACAATACCACTGACTATATTCTCTATACTGTACCTTTTATCTCCATGACTTACTCATTCCATAACTGGAAGCCTGTACCTTCTACTCCCCTTCACCCACTTGCCTATCTCCCCCCCACCCACCCTCCGGCAACCACCACTTTGTTTTCTGTATGTATGTGTCTGTTTTTGCTTTTTATTGGTTTATTCATTGATTTAGATTCCACATATAAGCGAGATCCTACGGTATTTTTCTTGCTCTGACTGATTTATTTCACTTAGCATTATGCTGTCTAAATCCATCTATGTTGCTGCGAATGGCAAGATCTCATCCTTTTTATGGCTGAGTCATATTCCATTATATAGATATATCTCTTTTTTGTGTCCACTCATCTCTCAATGGGCATCTGTGCTGCTTCCATATCTTGGCTATGGTAAGTAATGTTGCAATGAATTTATAAATTCATAAACTCTCATATTTGAAAAATGTCGTAGAAATAATCTACTTAATCTCCTCAATTTACAAATTCATAAATGGAGGAGCAAGGATCTCAAAAATTTATCAAGGCCACACTTCTTTTGGGTAGAAGAGCCAAAAACAAAAACAAAACAAAACAAAACCCATCCATGTCTTCCGGTTACTAATTTAGTGTTTTTTCTAGTTTTGTTTGTTATTCCAATCATTGCAATAATTTTGTTCATTTACATTAACAATGACAAAATTAGATATAACGTTGAAATGTTAAACAATGTTGCATTAAAAATGAAGCTCATGCTTTGTTGTCAGGGAAGAGAAACCACATGGGGCACCTGGGTGGCTTAGTTAGTTAAGCATCTGGCTCTCGATTTCAGCTCAGGTCACAATCTCCCAGTTTGTGGGTTCGAGCCCCACATTGGGCTCTGCTCTGATAGTGAAGAGCCTGCTCAGGATTCTTTCTCCCTAGCTCTCTGCCCCTCCCCTCTTGCTTGCGCACTCATGCTCTCTCTCTCTCTCTCTAAAATAAATAAATAAACTTTTAAAAAAAGAAGCCGTAAATAATGATCAGAACAAGAAAATTATATTTTAAGTAATAAGTGTTCTGTACCCAATTCTGATTAAGAGGGATGTTTCCCTACACTATTAAGCAATTATCCAACACCAGCTGGATGTGCTATAATTCAACTTAATTCTGCCACTGTTACCTGGAGATGGCATCAGATTCCACACGTAAGGGCTCTGTCCCCACCCCCATCCCCCTACTTTGTAGGCTAGTCGCAAGCCCAGGCTACCACTGGTGCTTCTCACCAGACTGACTATAGATTGGAGGTTCCAACCACCCCCCCACCCACCCATAACCTTGATTAGTTTATTATAATGGCTCACAGAACTTAGAGACACATTTTACTTACTAGATTACCAGTCTATTATAAAAGGATACAATTCAGAAACAGCCTGATGAAAGAGTTGCATAGGCCAAAGTATGGGGAAAGGGCTTGGAGCTTTCTTCCCCTCTCTGAGTGTGCCACTATCCCGGAATCTCCATCTATTCATCAACACAGAAGTTCTCTGAACCCCATCCTTCTGGATTTTTAGGCAGGCTTCATTACATTGGTACACTTGATTCAATCATAGGCCATTGGCAATTAATTCTACCTCCCTGTGGATATTAATGATGACAGAGTGGTTTTAGCAGCCTCAAGCTTCATATCCTCCCAGAAAAGTTCAAAGCATGGAAGAAGGAAGAGGTTTCCAAAAGCCTTCTCCTCAAGCCCCATGGACCAGCCCTGGTCATATGCCTTAGTGGTAAGGATTGCTGAGTAAGCAAATACGTGGGCGGTGGGCCCTGGCAATAAGGAAGAGGAAGGGAAGAAATAGCCTTAAACAGGTAGAACTCCACCACTAGCTATTGCTTCATAACACATTACTGCAAAACATAGTGTCATAAAACTGTATTATCTATAGAGAATTTTCTGATGAAATTAAATGTGGTATATAAGAAAAAGAGAAGGGTTAGGAGGGATGTCAAAAGAGTCAATGCACAAGTGGAAGAATTAAGCTGCCATTGACTGAGATGGAGAACACTATGGTTAGGGTCTATGGGCTTGAGGGAAGATTGGTTTGGGATATGTGGAATTTGAGATGTCTGTTAGACTGTTTAATGAGCAGTTGGATGTTTGAATATATGAATCTGGAGTTCAGAATGGATGTCAGAGTTGAAGATACAATTGTGGGGGGGGGGGGGTGTTTTCAAAATACAGAAGACGTAACAAGCCAATTACTGGATATAAGAGAGTGGGGATAGAGAGGAGAAGACTAAAGATTGAACCCTGAGCCAATACTTCAGTTGGTGGTTGAAAAGAGAATTGACACACTGACCGAGAAAGTGTGGCCCGAGATCAGGGAAAAATCTAAGAAAGAGTGGCCCAGCAAGCCAAGAGGAGAAAGAGTTTCCAGAAGAAGTAAATGACCATCTCTGTCAGATGCTGTTAAGAACGGTAGAGATGATCTGAGAATGGGTCACAGGATTCACCAGCCAGGAGGTCATTGACTAGCACCATTTAGGTCGAATGCTGAGAACACAAGCTGGATTGGACTACGTGGAAGACCAGACAAGGGGCTCGGAAAAAGTGACTCTAAGAAGGAGTTTTGGTGTAAAATTGAACAGAAGAATGTGTCAGTAGATAGATGAAAAAATAAAGTCAACAGGTTTTCTGGGTTTTGTTTGTTTATTTGTTAGGGAGGAGACATAAAAGCCCGGTTACACTGACAGGATGATACTGGGGAGAGGGGTGTATTGATTACATTGGAGAGAGAGACAGGAGAGAACTGCTAGGGCAGTGCAGTGATATCCCTGAGTCAATAAAATGAGAGAAAATACAGGGTCTAGTGCACAGGGTAAGAATTGGCCAGTTGATGGGGGCATTTCATATCTATAACAGGTGGGAAGACAGTCATTTCATCTCAGTAACAGGAAGGAAAGCAAAATATATGGGCACAAAGTGCTGGCATGCGTGATGGATGTGGAAAAGGGAGTTTACAAAAATTTTGTTCTGATTGCTTTTATATTCTGTTTGATGGATTTTTTAAAAACCCATCGCACTTCAAAATATGTTAGAGGGAAACAATAGTTAGGGATTTTTTTAAAGATATAAACCTCCTCTCACCTATAATGTGAATTGTAGATCACCATGAAGGGTATTTTCCAGTCCCTCCCCAAAGTAGAATTTTCGCTTCATTTTACTGACACATCTGTGACTTATTCCCGGAGCTCTCTTTTCTTTATCAGACAACAATAAAAAGGCTGTCATGCAATTTAAGTATTATTTCCCAACATTTCCATTTATTGCCTTTATTCTATTTTCATTTTTACTGTTACCCTTTATACTGCAAACAAAAAGAAGACAGTCTACCTTATCTCTATGCAAACTGCATTTCAACAGTTTTGATTTTAACCTACCAAGGCAATTACATTCTTTTAATTGATATGAAGAATATTATTGTTGTATCTTTGAAAGAGAATAAAATTATTGTTCAATAATAATAGCAGCAATAATAAGAACTAGCATTAATTAACTACTTACATACTGCTAAACACGTTATACTTTACATAGATTACATCATATAATGTTTATAGTAAGTCTATAAGTTAGGTGCTATTATAATACCCATTATTTAGATTAGGTACTTGACATTTTGAAAGGTTCAATCACTTGCCGAGGGTCATACTTACTAAATCAAAGATCTGGGATTTGAACATTGGTATTCTGACTATTTTCTATAACCACATGTGCCCAGGAGGTGCCCTAAGGGAAGAACACCCTTCCAAACTGGTACAATCTAGGTGGGTTCCTTGTAGTAATAGTATTGGCAGAACTCTCTCTCTCTCTCTCTCTCTCTCTCTCTCTCTCTCTGTGTGTGTGTGCTTATATTTGTTAAATGTAGGTAAATATGTTCCATATGTAGTTTCTATTTATTTATAAGTGCATTTTCAATGGTTTGGAAAACATTCTCTCCTTTTGTTTTACATTTTGTACTTGTTTTTTTAACACAGCTTACTTGCAACTGGTTCTCACAACATTAGAGGAGCCATTTATGTAAAGATTTTTATTCAACTATCCAAGCATTTATTTAGCTGTTACAGAAATAAATCCCATTCATATCCTTTAGGGTTCTCCAGAGAAATGGAAGATTCAATAGGAGATTTAGATAGATGATAGGTGGGTGGATAGATAGATAGATGATAGATAGATAGGGATAGTTTTGCTCTTAAGATCTTCAACTGATTGAATGATACACACCACACTATCAAGTGTATTCTTCATCACCTAAAGTTAACTGATTGCTCATTCAAGTAAGTTTCTCACATAAACGTTAATGTAAGCATGTGTGTATGTGTATGTATTGATAAGGAATGTGAGGTAATTTTTGCTAGTTCTCTTATTTTTATTTAATGCAAGCTTTACTGCACCGCTCATGATGTTCCTATTTTAGTAACATCTGCACTGTTAATCTGCCCCGACCCCAAACTTCTGCCCAGGCTCCTATTTTTATGTTTGTCTGTTCTGCTTGGACTTTCAGCTTAGCATCACTTCCTTACTACATGGATCAATACTTAGCTGTGACCCCAAACTATTGACTAAGTCAAGCATCTCTTGACTTCTAATCCGATTCTAGTGTGCACACCTCCACAGGTCCTTGCTTTCAAGGATGTATGTCCTTACCTATCATCTATCTGAATATCACTCCCAGTGTTGGCCTAATTTCCAAGTTGTCCTCTTGATACTGTCATTTGGATGACTCATGACCCAGTGCATCTTTCCCTTTTATGACATCAGTGCTGGTCACCATGACTGTCTTAATTCCCTTAGGCAATTAGATGATGAGTTCCTGTTTTATGTATCAGTACATCTTCTAGAATATTTTTACATAGTAGACATCCATTATTTATTTTTTTAATTGAAACTGCAATGAAAATAATAGCTTTATGTTGTTTGTCTTTTAAATTCTGTGAGACACTGAGTATGCATGCAATACACCTGTCAGTTAAATTGGGCTTCATTAGTCCCTGTATTTAATGGCATCACGGAATGCTTCCTGAAACTCTCATATATTGGTCAAGAATGTAATGTATGATGAACTACTATATTGTATGCCTGAAATGAATTTAACGCTATATTTTAAGTATATTTGAATTCAAATAAAATTGGGGTGCCTGGGTGGCTCAGTCAGTTAAGCGCCAACTTCAGCTCAGGCCATGATCTCGGGGTTCATGAGTTTGAGCCTCACGTCAGGCTCTGTGCTGACAGCTCAGAGCCTGGAGCCTGTTTCCGATTCTGTGTCTCCCTCTCTCTCCATTCCTTCCCCACTTGTGCTCTGTCTCTCTCTGTCTCTCAAAAATAAATAAACATTAAAAAATTTTTTTGAAGAAAATTACAAAAATAATGTAATCTACACTGCTTGATCATTAACACACAATACTAAAATTGATTGAATACCTACAGTGTGGCAGACAATCTACTTAAGGCTAGGAGTTTAAGAGAAAAAAGTACATAGTCTCTGACTGTAAAGAACTCAATGCGTAATGGGGGAAACAGATAAGCAGAGAAACAAATATAACACAGTGTGATAAATACTGTGATGGATCTAAACACCTCATGCTATATGGGAGATAGTATGGACACCTTATCCAGTTATTAAAATCTAAGCCAAATCTTAATGACAATTAGACATTCATTATACAATAAAAAATGAAGGAAAGGATCTTCCAAGTAGGGGGAAAAAAAACCCAGCACAAGTAAATGTTCAGAGGAATAAGGGACGTGACATTCTTAGAGTATGGAAATGATTCAGTATGGCTGTAGTGCAGGGAGAAGCAGGAAAGTAAAGAGAGATGAATAATTCAAATTGTGCATGACCTTGTGTAACCTGCCACAGAATTTAAGATTTATTCTAAAAAAATAGGCACTGAATAAATTTAACTGTGAGACAACATGACCAGACTTAACATTTAAGAGATGTTTTCTCTGGGGCAAGTGAGGAGGATAAGTTGAAGAGGGAGACTGGAAACATATATGATAAGAGTTCAAAGAAACATCGTAGCCATGGAAAGAGAGAAGGAGAAGTAGACACACCGAAGGCTAGAAAGATAGTAGAATCAATATGACTTGGAGATGTACAAAGTATGATGGAGAGGGATCAGTCAATGAGGAATTTGAAGTATCTGGCTTGTGGAACCAGATGACCATTGTGCCAAGTTATTCACTGAGATAGTGATTCAGAAAGAGAAGGATGTCTGGGTATGTATTGTGAGGGTAGGTGTGGAAAAAATGGGTCTGAGGAGAGAGGGGGAAGAAGGGAAGCAAGTAGTGCTCATCTTGTAAGCCAGGGGGGTTTATATGAGCCTTGAGATTAGAGGGGAGCAAAATTGCCCATCCCAAAATATGTCTCGTTGGCATGTGGATTATTTTAGGCTGATTGTTTTTAAGAAACAGAAGGCTCAGAAAGAACCTTTGACCTTTCCCGTAACTGCCTAAAAGGATTTAGACAGAGGACTTGCTCTGGGAAGTGAGCCGCTACCATAGATAACTACAGTATCCTGTAAACGAGGGGAGGGTGGTAGATAAGGAGGAACTTAGCAAAATGTTTGTTAAAATTCCTCTTTATGTTCCATTATTTCTTTATGGCCCCGCACATATTTGATTACCAAACATTCACTCATTTTCCTCTTTCTGTGGATTGTCTTCCTTTCCTTTGAAGTCTCAGACCCTTACATGTTCTCCTTAGCTCAGAATGGCATATAGGCCTCAATTGCCTGGATGTCCATGGGCCTCATATTCTTATGGAGGCCCCACATATACACACTTAAATTTGATTTTATCATTTTAATTGGTCTCACGTCAATTTAATTTTTAGGCCAGCCAAAAGAACCTCAACAGGTAGGAGAAAAAATTTCCCTCCCCAACAAGATTAAAAGAGATGTGCATATATGTGTAGGGCACCAGCACATAATAGGTGATAAAGTCTTTGGCTCAGGTGATATCCCAAAGAATAGTGTACTTAATGAAGTGGATAAAGAACTGAAGATACAACCCTAGGAAACATCCACATTTCCATGAATTTTACTTTCTTCCATAATAAGGTTTAAGGAGAGTCTGGTATTCTAGGTAAGGGAGAAATAAACTTTGTCAAAGAAAAAAAATTGTAAAGTCTTCTTCTCTGGGCCTCATCATTCTGGTACAATGGACATCTGGCATCTACTTGGTCTGGATATTAATATATACAAATCTCCAGGGAGCTTCATTTACGTGGATAAAGGAAATAAAACAATAAATTGAAACTGAGTGACAGTACACAGCTGAAGAAATCACATATAATTTACTGTAGACTTAAGTATAAAATACACACAAAACCCCTAATTTCTGTGCAGTGTATTTGTTAGTAATCCTCAACACTCCATCTTCTCTCTTTACCCCTTCATCCCCTAACACGTACACATAGAGGATCACATAGAAATGAGTGACACATTTTCAACTAAATTTGGCTATGGGACATATCTATCCTGATCGAGTTTGTATCTTTTCATATTTTTAAAAAAAATTAATGTTTATTTATTTTTGAGAGAGAGAGAGAATGTGTGAGCAGGGGAGCGGCAGAGAAAGAGGGAGACACAGAATCTGAAGAAGGCTCCAGGCTCTGAGCTGTCAGCACAGAGCCCGACACGGGGCTCAAACTCATGAAGCACCAGACCATGACCGAGCTCAAGTCAGCCATTTAACTGAGCCACCCAGGCGCCCCCTCGCCCCCATGTTTTGATTTGATTTTATTTTTTTAAGTTTGTATCTTCTTAGATATTATTAGACTTCCACTATCTGGTTTACAAATCCTGTTCTACTGAATCTCGATGTATTACATGTCACATTCTTAACATAGAACCACTGGGAAAATTTTCTCATTATTTCCATTCAAGGTGTATATTTCAGGCAGCTCTCCTCGTATCTTTCTAGAAACCTTGCACTCCACAGATCTACATCATTTGGTCCTTCAAGAATTTGCCCCTTCTGGGGCACCTGGGTGGCGCAGTCGGTTAGGCGTCCGACTTCAGCCAGGTCACGATCTCGCGGTCCGGGAGTTCGAGCCCCGCGTCGGGCTCTGGGCTGATGGCTCAGAGCCTGGAGCCTGTTTCCGATTCTGTGTCTCCCTCTCTCTCTTCCCCTCCCCCGTTCATGCTCTGTCTCTCTCTGTCCCAAAAATAAATTAAAAAATGTTGAAAAAAAAAATTTAAAAAAAAAAAAAGAATTTGCCCCTTCACTAGCCCTCTTGTGCCTGTTTATTTCCCCGGGGAAACCCCCTTTTCTTTGCAGAGTGGCCCAGTTGCCTCTGTCTTTATTTTTTTTTTCTTTTCTTTTTTTTTTTTTTTTTGTTTTGTTTTGTTTTTGCGACAGTCCGCTCTCTGCTGTGCTTTCACAGAGAGAAGTATTTTATCATTCTTCTATTTATGGGAAAATATTTCCAGAGTAAGTCTGATCTAAAATTGGCTTCCTTGGGGCACCTAGGTGGCTCAGTCGGTTGAGCGTCCGACTTCAGCTCAGGTCACGATCTCGCGGTCCGTGAGTTCGAGCCCCGCGTCAGGCTCTGGCCTGATGGCTCAGAGCCTGGAGCCTGTTTCCGATTCTGCGTCTCCCTCTCTCTCTGCCCCTCCCCCGTTCATGCTCTGTCTCTCTCTGTCTCAAAAATAAATAAATGTTAAAAAAAAAAAAATTTAAATTGGCTTCCTAGTTGCATACTTCACTGATAAAAAGATTCTTCCTTATATTACCATTAAACATTGCCTGTGGCTGCAGCATGCTGTTTACTTCTTACACATGCCTTTAATCCTGTCTCCTCTCTTTAGTGTAGGACACTATTGCCTCTCTAGCCAGGGGAACCAAGTGACATGGGGGGGGGGGGGGGGGAATGGGAGGCGCTACTCATTTTTGGGAATTGGGATGGGTCCGGGCAGACAGTTGCTCTTGTAGAAGGCATGACTGAATCACGCAAAAGGCACAACCTAAGGAAGTCATGCTGCTGGGAATGTTGCCCCACTGCTCAATGAGCTCCAGCTCGAACACATGGCGGCAGTTTGCGGGGAGGCACACGCTCCCCCTGTACCTGGGAAGTGTATGCTGTAGGGCTGTAGAATTCCGCATAGTCCCTCCCATCGCACACTCTAGTTTGTTTCCTAAAACATGCTCCCTCTCCTTTTTTATTTCTGTTTTCAGCTTTTCTGTCCTTTTTCGTTTTCTTGGACTTTACTAGCTATTTTTGCATTAATAAGAGTAGGGACTTCTTAAATGTCCGCAGCTATTCCAAGTCTACCAGGAGGAAGACTGTTACAACAGAAGAGAGAAAGACTGAACTCAACTCCTCTGCAACATAAGGTGGGAGAGATTTTAAGCACTGGAATGATATAGTGGGAACGTACTGAAGGACAATATGGGGTCTATATGATTAAGTCATTTTTTTAAAGTAAACTCTGCGGCTAATGTGGGGCTCAAACTCATGACCCCGAGATCAAAGGCTGCAGGCTCTACTGACTGAACCAGCTAGGTATCCCCAAAGCCACTTTGATTTTAATTGATACTTGTCAAAATGAGGCTCCTACTCTCCCACAGACTGGGAAAGGGTGTAGCCTTTTTGGACAATTATACGCCAAAGTGATGGCTCACAGTTCCTTGAGAAAGATTTTTCAGGGTTGTAAAATGCAGGAGGCTGGGAGAAAATTTATATCAAAGGGCAGAGAAAGAGTTTACAATAATAACTTTTCTAAAGTAAATGCTCTAAGGAAAGAGAAGTCAGAGCCTATTACTGAGAAGAAACCACTCTAAAGTTTAGTCAAGCTGAGAGGAACATTGAGTTCATCTTGATCAAGAGAAATAGAAAATATTTGGTAAGTGTAATATCAAGCAAAATAAGAGTCCTGGGGTGGGGATGCTATTTTACGTGATTTATATGACTTTCTCCCAGTTCATTCCTAGAATAAAGGTCTTAAGCCCCAGTTCCTAACTTAATAGGAACTATTTGGCATTGAGGAAAAATATCTCCCAATGACAGAAATGTCACAATTGGCCTGGTATTTACTAGAAAACATGGAGTCCGGTAGGGTCTTCTGATCTAGTTCTTGATTTAAGGACTTTTCTAGCCATTATTCCTAATGTAGGTCATTAATTCCAGGGACATAATTTGGCCTCAGCAAATAGGCTGTTATCTTTTCCAACCCCAAGTTTTTAGACCCTCTAACCCAAAGGCCTGATTGTAACCATGTGCTGGATAATGTGACCATCCTCATTTTCCTGAGGGAACACATCCTCACTGAATGTAGCCTGCTCCCATTCACCTCTTCTAAATCTGGCATATCTGCCCAATCATTCTAAACATGAAGTGTTCAAACACTCTTTTTTTCTGGCCAATAGCATCATTCATGCAATGTCCAAGGGCATTCATGCAATCTCTAAGCACCTCAGCACCTCAGAAATAATTACCCCCTTTGGATAACCAGGGAGACTTTTCTGCAGCTCACTAGCTGAGTCAGGAAAAGTAAGTGGTTAAAAAATAAAAGACAACAGATTTAATCTACAGCAGGACACCTCTACTCCATTATACAACCTCTAGTATTTTTATATTCTTATAAAAATGTGACAAAGCCTTGATATTTTATAGATAAGAAAACTGAGGCTTATAGATTCTTGTTCAAGCTACATGACTGTTAAGCAAAAGAGCTGAGATATAAATGTAGGTCATTCTAATTCCAAAGAAATTTTTATTTCTACTGGTATAAGCTACTGCTAATCAACTTTTATTCTTGGAGATAGGGGGAAAAAAGCCCTAACTTCTATAGCTTTTTCCCCCATGGAAAATGTAGGTATCTATAGTGATGTCAGAATGAAACATATATAAGAAATATTATTCTAGCCTATTGTAGAGTCTCTCATGAAGTTCAATAATTATCACAGAGTTTTCCATTGAAACATTCTTTGCAGGAACAGATCATTAGGGAAAGGGCTAAGTGGTATGGATTATTCATATTTATTTCAACATTAAGAGGAGCTATCTTACTAAGCTCAATCAGTTTCATTCTCTTTGGAGATAAGAATATTGCAGAAGAGAGTACCACAGGGGCAAATTCCAGTTAATTTGTAAACTACGAACTATTTCACCTTGTTTTGGTTGTTGCTTAAGGGATTTTTTTTCTGCTAAAGGGATTTTAGTATTTAGTATTTATAAGGGATTATAATTCTTTAAATTATAAAGAATTATAATTTAAAATGCAGGAGTAGATTTTCCTTCCTCACTATTTCACAATTTATCTCTTTTGTCTTGTATGTACTTCCCATAACACTGATTCTAATCTTGGCTTAGGGAATAATAGTTGGTGCATCCCTTTGAAAAACTAAGCCCTGACTTTCCGTCCTCCAACTTCTCCACCTGGAACTTAGCCTGGATATCTCAGAAAACTCAGACTACATCTTCTACAGAAAAGTGGGTTTGAAGGATGAAAAACCAAGACACCAGGTGCCAAGGTGCACTCATGGAGATGGGGCTATGACAGCCATCTCTCTGATGGTGCTCTGTCCTATTGTTGCTGTGAGCGTCCTGAGGCCCAGAACCCTTCTCTTTTTCACTGGCTCATTCTTGCTCAGATGGGAGGAGGGAAACATGAAAGCTTATGGTGCCCTTACTGTAGCACCGCCACATACTAGAAGGATTCTCAACCACAGCGCCAGTTAGAGGGAAAGTGTGGCACTCCCTATCTTAAGAACTATTTAGGGGCTCCTGGGTGGCGCAGTCGGTTAAGCGTCCGACTTCAGCCAGGTCACGATCTCGCGGTCCGGGAGTTCGAGCCCCGCGTCAGGCTCTGGGCTGATGGCTCAGAGCCTGGAGCCTGTTTCCGATTCTGTGTCTCCCTCTCTCTCTGCCCCTCCCCCGTTCATGCTCTGTCTCCTTCTGTACCAAAAATAAATAAACGTTGAAAAAAAAAAAGTTAAAAAAAAAAAAAGAACTATTTAAACACAGGCATCAGATCTGTATATTTGAAAAGGTGACCTGTGGGTTGTAGAATTACACAATCTCGCATGGAGAAGGGGGCATAAAAGACCACATAGAATACTCATTGTCATGTTTCAGAATTACATAAGAATCACTCAGGGATGATTGTTAGGCACTGTTTTAGATTGTTGGTTCCTGTGTCATATCCCAATGACATGATGTTTCTTGGAGTTGCTAACACACTTCCTAAATATTTCTTAGTTAGCTCTGAAATTCAAAAAGGATATGACTAGGTGGTTAAATGGTGTGATGCACCTCTAAAACCATGGAATTAAAAAATGACAAGTAATTCTTGAATGATCATTTTTGTCATCATAGTCTGGGTGAAACCTAGCCAGACTCTAACTCTTTTACAGATTAAAAACCTATTCTGTTTTCTCCGAAATGGATGGGTTGCAACCTGATTTGATTTTGCCTCTTGCAGACGTTCTGTGTCTGTGTCCCTGGGGAGAGACAAAAGGGCAGGAAACAGGGGTCATTGTAGAGGACAACTTCTGTTGTAAAAGGTACCTTCATCATTCAGACTTGAGGCAGATATCAGTCTTTAGGAGGTAATGAAGATGTGCTCCTAGGGTCACCACTGCCTCACCCCTCCCAATTCATGACAGAATGTGTCTGAAAAGTGAAAGAACTGTTTTCCCTCATAATTTTAGTATAAATGAAATGAAAAAGGATGGTTTTCTCCAAACTCCTGGGTAATTAATTTAGTCCAATGTGTCTGTTCTAGCATCCAAGTACTGAAGTAATAGGCGCCATGTAAATGTACAGATAGCTTGAGAGAGACCACTGTATTCAGACAATCTAATTACTGCTTGGTCCACCCAAAGTTAATAATGACTTAAAGCTCTTATTCGTTTAAGCTAATAGTATCTTACATGTTTTAGCAATTTTTAGTATTTAATGCACTTTTACATACACTTTGAGGAAGCTAGTGCTTAATGAACTTATTAAACTTGTTTCCATGATCTTAACATGCAGGGTAGGTCAGTGAGGATTCAAATTCAAGCCTAGAGACTCCAAGTCTAGTTTTCTTTAAAAGATGTGAGGGCGGGGGCGCCTGGGTGGCGCAGTCGGTTAAGCGTCCGACTTCAGCCAGGTCACGATCTCGCGGTCCGTGAGTTCGAGCCCCGCGTCGGGCTCTGTGCTGACAGCTCAGAGCCTGGAGCCTGTTTCCGATTCTGTGTCTCCCTCTCTCTCTGCCCCTCCCCCGTTCATGCTCTGTCTCTCTCTGTCCCCAAAATAAATAAACGTTGAAAAAAAAAAAAAAAAGATGTGAGGGCGTATATAATCAGTGATTCCAAATTCCTGCAGTTAGAGGGGAAATCTAAAGCTCTAGTTACAATAAAAATGTTATTTGGCTCAAACCTTCACCCAGATTTGATAGGACTGTAAAGTCGCTCCTGCCTCTCATCGGGGGTTGGCTTCTCCTGAAAAATACTCCATAGTGTCTTTTCTCTGGTTTGAGTTCAGGGGCAACTCATTTGATGTAGCATTAAATCCTGGAGTCTTCATATGATTTGTTCTCTTTAGTAAGTCTCTCATTCAACAAATATGTATTGAGCATGTACTAGGAGCTGGGGATGGTGCTGTGAACAAAGAACATAATTAGGAAAAAGAAAAAAAAGACTTCCATGTCTTCTTCCAGTAGACATGTTTAGTAGAATAGAGCATTCAGAAAAACTAAACGAGATATGATGCATCAGATATGGGATATAGGGGTGCTTCAAGGTTGAGATGGAAGCACAAAGAGATACAGGCAATCCCAACTGGCATTGCCAGGGAAGGCTGTTTGAGGAAGAATCCTCCAAGGCGGTCTATAAAGGATGAGTAAGACCTTTATATATATATAAATATATATATATATATATAAAAGATGGGTAAAAGGAGATGAGATGGAGGGAAATTTCCAGTCAAAAGGGAGAAGCAAATTGACCAAAATTAACCACAATGTACTGTCCAACTCCTCCCCTAGAAGTCACAAGCCTTCAACAGATCCTAGATTTACAAAGTAATTACATCCGAGAGATTCTGCTAGTACAGCTGTTGTCTAGAAAGAGAGGGAGATTCTTGGTACTTTTTGTTCTGCCACCTTCCCAGAATTCTTTCCTGCACTCATAGGTATTTTCACAAAAGAAATAAAAACGTATGCCCACAAAAAGCCTTGAACAAAAATGTTTATAGCAGC
Source organism: Prionailurus bengalensis (assembly GCF_016509475.1). Classification (NCBI taxonomy): domain Eukaryota; kingdom Metazoa; phylum Chordata; class Mammalia; order Carnivora; family Felidae; genus Prionailurus; species Prionailurus bengalensis. Next base: position 72,624,385 of record NC_057344.1, on the reverse strand, counting down.
TTTATGATCATTGAAAACTGGAAACTAGCAGTTGTCCAATGGGCATCCAATCAACAGTCCAGTGGATAACCAATTGTTATCAGAATACTGAGTAGTATTTTCCTTAACAATAAAAAGCACCAAACTGATGATACATATAGCAACATAGATGAATCTCAAAAATGTTATGTTGAGTGAAAGAAGCAAGAAACGAAATAGTACATACTATATATCTCCATTTATATGTAATTCTGAAACAGCACAAACTAACCATGGTGATAGAAATGAGACTAGTCATTGCTTGCGAGGCAGAGGGAAGGTATTGGTTGAGAAAGGACATGAAAGAACTCTCCAGGATTATTTGTGTGGGTGTCAGGAAGGTATTCAAACTGACTGAATGATATTCTTAAGATATTAGCATTTTACGGGGTGTCTGAGTGGCTCAGTCGGTTGAGCGTCACGCTTTGATTTTGGCTCAGGTCATGATCCCAGGGTCATGGGATCAAGCCTTACATAGGGCTCCACACTGAGTGTGTGGAATCTGCTTAAGATTCTTTCTCTCTCTCTCTCTCTCTCTCTCTCTCTCCCTCTTCCCCACTTGTTCTTTCTCTGTCTAAAATAAAATGAAAAAAATGTTAAAACAAAAAAAGATAAGAGCATTTTATTCTATGTACATTATACTTCAGAAGGAAATAATTATTTTAGGCTCACTAAAAATTACCCCTGTAAATTTTACTTGACGTTGTTTATCAGTTGGTTTTGAAAATACATGTGTGGGTGATAACCATCCATGAATTGAAAACATCAAAGGGATCAAAATTTGATTTTATAAGTTTGAAATCAAGTCATTCAATATCTGTTTCATTTAGGTCACACGTAGATAAAGCTGAGATACTGATATTAGCCAAACTCATTGAGGAATCTGGAGAACAAAGTAATTGAAGATCTCTAAAATACTTAGCAAATTATAAGTAATCCGCTATTTTTATAAAATAAAAGCAAATTATTCCTTATGTGCTACGTAGTTTAACTTGACATGTAACATGAAAAGCCATCATTATTTTCTACAGTTGTTGCCATGATTTATTTTCACTTCATCTTAAAACAGTAAGATTATATTAAGAGATAGGTAAAAGTGGGGACAGGTCATTATTACTTTGCATACTAGAGATCTGGTAATCAAAGAACCTTCCTGGAGACAAAGTTTTGTGTAACTATCATAGTATCTTGGTCATTATAAATGGGAGACCAATTTATGGAATTAGATAGCTGGGAAAGCGGGGAAAGTGCTTCACTGAGCAGGCAGTAGATGGGCATCTGGAAGCTAGTGGAATTGTAAGAATATTTAGCCAAATACCATTTCATATAGAACTAAAGGATGGGACTGTCCCTAATAGCAACAATGCTTATCAGGCCATGGAAGAATATAGAGAAACTTTAGGTAAAAAGGATTTGGTGTGATGTAAACCATAGGTCACATCAAGGTAGTGCTCAACCCCTTATGAATTACATTCAAATAAAGCATCTGGAGATGGCTGCTTATGCAACCAAATATTTAGAAATAAAGACATTTTCACCTAAAACAATCCTGAAAATCATTCCAGTTTCTAAAAGGCCACATATAGTTGGCAGGTATAGAAATAAAAGAACACTTAGGAGGGAGGACCTGACATTTAGTCTATTTACATCAACACATAGTGTCAAACCTGTCACTGGATGTGATGCAATTCATTATTGATACAGTACACTTTCAAAAGTAATCTTGGAAACTAAGGTATGCCCCACAACAAAGAAAAATGCCTTGTTCCAACATTGTTGACTCTGTTTTCCTGGGCAAGTTACTTAAACTCACTGAGCCTCAGTATCTCCATCAGTAAAATATGGATAGTGGCGGTGCCTACCTCACAGGACGTTTAAGGGGATTAAGGCCAAAATGCATGAAAAATATTTAGCATAGAGCTTAGATGAAAGTAAGTGTCTAGTAGGTGCTAAAGTGTAATATAGACGCATATACAGGCATGCACATATAATTATAAATACTAGCAAAAGGAGATACAAATCTGACAGATAGACATCAAACTTTACTTGTTACTCATGGCAGAGACTGGCTGAGGATTTATCAAACGTTCCCGTTTCCTCCCCGGCTGCGCCAACCTCTCCTGAAGCAATGTGACGCCAGGTCCCGAGTGGGTAGCAGGGATGTGTGTCACCGCTTCCAGGCCTGGCATAGAAACCCTTCTGGGAACTTCCCTACATGCTCTTTTCCCCTCTGCCAGCTGCGCGATGGAGGTCTCTCGCTAAAGGATGGAAAAACCTGGGTCTCTGACTTTGGGGACTGAGAGCAACCACCATCACCGTCTCCACCTCCCTGCCCCTGTTTCTCAGAGTTTTAAGTGCATAAAGAATAAACTTCTATTATGTTAAGGCCACTGAAATTCAGGGCTCCATCTAGTGGAGTAACTAGCACTACTTTGACTGATACACCAGTACACTAGTAAATATTAAATGCAAACACTATATAACTTATGGAACATTGGCTTGACACTTTTGTTGTGTGCATGAATAGTGCAAGTATGTCGGTCACAATTTTGCTTGGTTCCAAGTTGTGAAAAGCCTGTGGCCAGCAGCTTTAAACACCTAGGGGTTTATTTTTCTTATAATAGCATAGGTCCGATAAACAAACAAACGACCCCATAGGTCCAGAAGTAGAAATTATTGCCTTATTTCTGCAGCCAATGTGTCTGAGAGTCTGTTTCCTCGTGATCGCAGCATGACTGCTACAGCTCACACGCTATGCTCAAGACGAGAAGAAAGTAGAAAAGCTCACCACATCTGTCTCCTCCTATCAGAGAAGTCAAAGCTTATCCACACTTCTCAGCAGACATCAGTTCAAACTTCACAGGCTTCTGCCAGCGTGTCATATGTCCCCACAAGCCACACGAAGGGTGGAGAGTTTCTATTTAACCATATACCTGGTTTCCCCAGACATAATTATGGTTCTGTTATCAAAGAAGAACTGGAGAATAAATATTCATTAAATAAGTGACCATGTCTATAATTTGTAGGGGTAATAATGAACTCCTGTTAAAAGTTTGGGGCCTGGGGTGCCTGGGTGGCTCAGTCGGTGAAGCGTCCGACTTTAGCTCAGGTCGTGATCTCACGGTTCGTGGGTTCGAGCCCCCCACATCGGGCTCTGTGCTGAACAGCTCAGAGCCTGCAGCCTTCTTCAAATTCTGTGTCTCCCTCTCTCTCTGCTCCTCCCCCGCTCATGCTCTGTCTGTCTCTCCTTCAAAAATAAATAAAAACATTAAAAAAAAAAAAGTTTGGGGCCTAGATATTTGTCCATACAGGGGATGGAAGACCAAGAAAAAGCCAGGAAGTAGTCTGTTTGTACCAAATGCCAAAAGTTAAGAGAAATAACCATATCTATGAACAGACTGTCTATGATCATGGGTTTATAACTTCTGCTTCCAGGTGGAAGACTGCTTGCCACGTGAAAATCCAGCTCTGTTCAAGTGGTTGGTTCCTGTCCATGCATGATACAGTAAGAAAGAAAGAAAAACATATATGTGTACAAATACTTTTTAAATGATGTGGGAAAAGAAAGGAGAGAGTACTGATAAAAGTTTTCTGGGTTAGGGGTGCCTGGTTGGTTGAGAGTCTGGCTCTTGATTTTGGCTCAGGTCATGATCTCACAGTTTGTGAGTTCGAACCCTACACTACTCTGTGCTGGTAGTGTGGAGTCTGCTTGGGATTCTCTCTCTCCCGCTCTCTTTTCCCCTCCCCTGCTTTCTCTCTCTCTCTCTCTCTCTTTCAAAAAATAAACTAAAGGGGCGCCTGGGTGGCTCAGTTGGTTAAGCGTCTGACTTCGGCTCAGGTCATGATCTCGTGGTTCGTGAGTTCAAGCCCTGCATCGGGCTTTGTGCTGACAGCTCAGAGCCTGGAGCCTGATTCAGGTTCTGTGTCCCCTCTCTCTCTCTGATCCTCCCCCGTTCATGCTCTGTCTCTCTCTGTCTCAAAAATAAATAAGTGTTAAAAATTTTTTTTTTTAAAAAAGCATTAAAAAAATAAACTAAAAACAAAACAAAACAAGTTTTCTGAGTTAAACCCTCAAAGTCACCCATATATATACTGGTTTATTCAATCAACCTTTTGCATTTCAATTTAACTTAGTTTTAACTTTTAATTAATCAGATAACAATTTCCTTGTTTAGTTTGAGTGTATGATGGCAGTATGGAATATATTAGCTTTTTTTTAAATTTATCGTGTCAGACTTTCTAATTAAGCAACTTTCCTATGTGACTCAGAAGTAAAACTTTCACTCAGTCAAAAACATCTGGAAGCCACATTTATATATTTATGACAGATTTCACTTGCTGTCATGACTCATGGATGATAATAATTATCATGTATTTGAATATTGACATTTCCTTCCTTTTTTTGATGTGGGGGTGGCTAAGCTGAGACATCCAGCAACTAATGAAGATTTCGATGTACTGTACATGAATCCACAGTACTTAAGTATTCTGTTAATTTTCCTTGCAAATGTTTTCCTTCAACATAAAAAAAATAATTCTGTGTGGATATATTTACTTAATATATTTTCTGTAGTTATATGTATTTTTTCTGTAGTTACATGTAGTTACATGAATTATAATTATTTAAATGAATTTCAGAGTAGATGTATTGGGAATTTTAGCCAAAAGCATGCTTTTTTTGTCTGCAGATATTCCAAATGAACATTCATTCATCATTGCCGACTTTTACGACTGGTTAATACATTTTCTCTCTCTCTGTCTCTTTTTTTTTTTTAAAGCAAGGGCAGAAATGTGTAACATTGACCTGAAAACCTTGATGGGTATCAAATCTTTATGATATGTAGGCACTGAATTTTATTACTCAGGATAGTTTTTCCTTATTAGATGGTGCTCGCTGAGGGGGGGGGAGTACTAACATTGTGTGAATGGCATAGCCAATTCTCATCTAGATTAGTTGATTCCTGCACTGCCTATAAAAGCACACGAGGCATAATTCTTTCTCATTTTTGTTAAATAATTATTGCAAATAGGCTATAAATTCCCCATCTTAAAAACAAATAAACCCAGCCTTGACCCCAGTTCCCTTTAGCAATGATACCCATTCCCATTTCTCTAATGCTGATTACAGCAAAGTGTATTGACAGCATGGTTTATACTTATAATTTTATTCCCTTTCTTCCTTCTTCCTCCTAACCAGGTCTTCATCCCATCACTCTCTTGAAATCTTATTTTCAGGTTACGCAGACTTCCATTTTACCAAACAGGTCACTAATCAGTCTCCTGATCACCTGATCTATCAGAAAGATTTGACATTCTACATCATTTCCCTTCTTGAAATACTTTATTCTGTTGATATCAAGGGAACCCACCTCTCTTGGATTTGCTCCTACCACACTGACCCATCTTTCTCAGTCTTATAGGCCATGTTCTCTCGTCCTTCTGACCTTCAAATGTTGGGTCACCCTAGGGTTTAGTCTGGGATCCCCTTTTCTTCTTCATTAAAAAAAATTTTTTTTTTATTAATTTTTTTTTTTCAACGTTTATTTATTTTTGGGACAGAGAGAGACAGAGCATGAACGGGGGAGGGGCAGAGAGAGAGGGAGACACAGAATCGGAAACAGGCTCCAGGCTCTGAGCCATCAGCCCAGAGCCCGACGCGGGGCTCGAACTCACGGACCGCGAGATCCTGACCTGGCTGAAGTCGGACGCTCAACCGACTGCGCCACCCAGGCGCCCCCCAAAAAATTTTTTTTAACGTTTATTTATTATTGAGAGACAGAGACAGACCGTGAGCAGGGGAGGGGCAGAGAGAGAGGAAGACACAGAATGTGAAGCAGGCTCCAGGCTCTGAGCTGTCAGCACAGAGCCCGACATGGGGCTCGAACTCATGTACTGCGAGATCGTGACCTGAGCCGAAGTTGGAGGCTTAACCAACTGAGCCACCCAGGCGCCCCTTCTTCTTCATTTTATACTCATTCTCTAGGTGATCTTATATAATCCCATGATTGTATGCCATGCAGTCTGTATGCTAATAATGCCCAAATTTATATTTGTGTAGCTTCTCTCCTTTGATTTGAATATTCAAACTCCATGATGTCTCCTTTTGGAATTAATATTTACAGGGGAAAAAAACAAAATAAAACAAACAAAAAAAACTTCTTTGCTTCCCTCCAAACTTGATTTCCTAGTGTCCCCAGTTTGATAAATGGCACCACCATTTGATAAATGACATCAAGCTTGATAAATGGCATTTAACCAGTGGTTCAGCCCATTTATTACTCTTCTGTTTTTCTACCCACCCTCATCTAGCCCATGAGGAAATTGTGCAGCTTTTCCCTCCAAACACATCAGGAATTTGATGGTTCAGCACCTCCTTCAACCACTATCCATGTTTCTCCTGTACAATTGCAATAGCTTCCCAGTTCTGTACTCTTGCTCCCTAGAGTGTATTGTCCACCCCACCATCGAAGAACATTTTCTATATCATAAGGTCGTGTGAGGTCACTGGTCTTGATTCTCCAATTTCATACTATGACACTCGGCATGAAAACAAAGTCTATATCATGCCCCATGAGATCCTACAGGTCCAAATGCTGTTCTATAGGTACTAACATGGTTTCTTATGCACTCCTTCTTTTTAAAATATAATTTATTGTCAAATTGGTTTCCATACAACACCCAGTGCTCATCCCAACAAGTGGCCTCCTCAATGCCCATCACCCACTTTCCCCTCTCCCCTACCCCCATCAACCCTCAGTTTGTTCTTAGTATCCAAGAGCCTCTATGGCTTGTCTCCCTCCCTCTCTGTAACTTTTTTTCCCCCTTCCCCTCCTCATGGCCTTCTGTTAAGTTTCTCAAGATCCACATAGGAGTGAAAACATATAATATCTGTCTTTCTCTGACTGACTTATTTCACTTAGCATAATATCCTCCAGTTTCATCCACGTTGCTGAAAATGGTCAAATTTCATTCTTTCTCATTGCCAGGTAGTATTCCATTGTATATATATACCACATCTTCTTTATCCATTCATCAGTTGATGGACATTTAGGCTCTTTCCATAATTTGGCTATTGTTGAAAGTGCTGCTATAAACATTGGGGTACATGTGCCCCTATGCATCAGCACTCCTGTATCCCTTGGGTCAATTCCTAGCAGTGCTATTGCTGGGTCATGGGATAGATCTATTTTTAATTTTTTGAGGAACCTCCACACTCCTTTTAGACTTTTTCTTAGAATTATTCTCTTTAGATAGACCTCTGATATATCTTCATAGCAGTTTCTATTACTCTATCTCCTTACCTTGCTTAGAGGTTATTATACTAAGAACTTATGGATATTACATTAAATATGTGCTTGTTTGTTCAGTGTTTCTCATTCCCACTGGAATATAAACTACATGAGGGCAGGAACTTTGCTTTATCCACTCAGATATTCTCTATACCTAGAATCACACTTGGCAGAGCCAATTTCCTTACTGGGCTTCCATATTATATAGAATCATTATATTGCCAAAGTCATTCCTCTATCTCACAACATTGCTTCCCCACCCCCACTTTGGTTTTTTATTAAGCTAGTCCACTGAAATTAATATTACACATATTTTCTGTCTTCTTTTAACAAAAGGAGACAGCACTGAAAAATTTGTCACCTACCTCTCTAACTAGCATAGAGAAAATGAGTTGACCTGGACAAATTTTGTTCTGAAAGAGTCACAACTTTGGTTATGTGTATCTGAGACATGAGACATCCATTCTTGGGGAAAGGTAGAGCTGTGCTTCCCAAGATGTTTCATCTAACATCAGGAAAACAACGTTATTACTGACAACTCTGTTGTTTAAAGGTGCCTATCTCAGTTTGGCTTGATAAAATTAATTGTATTTTCCAAATATATTTAAAAACATAAATTCATAGAGAACAAATTAAATAGTGAACTTGTATAACATTTCAAAATCAAGTATTTTAAAATTTAAAAAGACGAATTTGAATTTTTCTTACAGACATGACTTTTTCAAGTCAGGGTTTATATATGAGATGCCATATGTAATCCTGATCAGGATATTTAAAGATAATCTCATCAAACTTCCCCAAATCCCTGTAGACAAGACACATTATTAGCATCAATAGATGATAAATTTTTAAAAAATTGTTTATGTTTATTTATTTTTGAGAGAGAGACAGAGTGGGAGCAGGGGAGGAGCAGAGAGAGAGGGAGACACAGAATCCAAAGCAGGCTCCATGCTCTGAGCTGTCAGCACAGAGCCCAACACGGGGCTTGAACTCAAACTATAAGATCATGACCTGAGTAGAAGTCAGACACTCAACTGACCGAACCACCCAGGTGTCCTGATGATAAAAGTTTTGAAAAGATATTTCCTACCTTACATATTGGTAATTGTAATTTATGCCTATTTGATGGGTATAAGTCAAAATGTTACAACTGCAATTATATTTAAAGAACTAAACAGACTTTTTTTCTTTCATTAATGATTATAAAGTCAAAATTTCTTGTGGCAAAGCAAATTAACTTCCAATCATGTTGACTATTTTCATGTTAAATACAGTATATCAAGATAATCATGGAACTCTGGGTTGACAAATGGCACCGCATGGTTAGGATGGTGAGAGCAGTGACCCTGCAGCTAGCCATGGGTGTTACTAAAATCTCACACAAACTATGAAGTCAGCATATGGTTGAAGACAGAACTGTGTCCTCTGGGTGACTCCATCTGACCTCCAGGAGCTCTCCAACTTCCATTGGTTCTACCTGGGCTGCCCACCATAGTTGTGATTCTTGGGGACCCAAGAAACAAACTCCCCCAGCAGCCCCTGGACCCCTGTGGTCTACCCTACAGTTAGCCACTGAAAGAAATTGCATACAGTTAAGGATCTTTAAAGTCAACGTAGAGCAGTGGCTTGCACTGTTCCTCACTGTGTAGCAATCTGCAAATTCAGCGCGGTTTACCTGCAAGGGCTCCTTGTAGCACCCTTCTAGAAACACATATCAAGCAGTTCGTAACTGGTGGTGATTGCCTTGACCGGGGCCCTGCGCCAAGCCTCTTCTGACCGCCCTGACAAAGAGACACATAATTGTAGCATCCATACCACATCAGCGTGCTTTCGTTCTTTCTTGTGCCTTGACATGACAGTTTGGAGTTTACGGGGAAGAAAATATAACTAGGAAGACTTGTGGAGCTGTTTCATTTGGACCTCACAGTGTCAATGCTAAGAGTCTTGTTTGTTTAGTTGATGTAGTTGGTCATACAGAAATTTATTAAATATGTAAAAATACGAATTTTGTTGCTGAGAAAGAGCTAGGCTCTGTATCCCTAGTTTATCATTATCCTTATCCCTCCTTTTTTGTTTTTCTTTTCTTTTCTTTTTTTTTTTTTTTTTTTTGGTCTGTTCAATAAGAGATCATGTGACAATTGCACTCATCAGCTTTCTTGTAGAGTTAGAAAGAAAGCCAATGTTTCTTTTATTTGTTTTAAGTTTATTGATTTATTTTGAGAGAGAGAGACAAAGCAGGGGAAGGGCAGAGAGAGAGGGAGAAAGAGAATCCCAGGCAGGCTCTCCACTGTCACGGTGGAGCCCAATGCAGGGCTCGAACTCATGAACCTAGGAGATCATGACCTGAGCCAAAACCAAGAGTCAGATACTTAACTGAGTGAGCCACCCAGATGCTTCCAAATGTTTCTTTTAATCACATCTGTTAAAATGGGAAATCTGAAGACAGAGATGGCTTTATGTTTTAAGAAAAACAGAAGCAGTCACATTTCTTGGTGGAAGTGAAATTACCCCTATGTGTTCTAAACCAAGTCTGTGTGTATTGAAAAACTAGAAATTCCATTCCTGCCCTCTGTGCAGGGCAATATGGCAATATCCTTCGTAGTTAAAATGCATGTATCTTTTCATCCAGCAATTCCAGCCGTCAGCCTTGTTGCTATGATGGTACTTAACCTCATGTAAAATGATGCGGACAAGATTCTTCTCTACCACATATCATCTGAGTGAAAGGTAGGTGAAGGAAATGGCGCAGACTTGACCTGATGAAGACAAAGTGTTAAACAAAGACAGAGAGAATTTTGAGGAATAGCCTGGCAGGTATATTTTATGGTTAAAAAATCTTGAGGTTTTTCAAAGACTCCATCATAACTGAAATTGTCTTCTCCAATGATCTATCCAGCTGTCCAAGGCAGAAGACCCCAACCAGTTCCAGAGAGTTGCCGGCCAATCACCAATTTACCCAAGGACATGAAAACAGGTCACATTTCCATGTAGTTGGTGTTTTTCTCCTTCTTCCTTTTTTCTTCTTTTCCTCTTATATAAATCCTGTTGGCTTTTTTAAATGACAAAATAAATTTATTGACTGGCTTCCCTTGTATACAAGTAAAATAGCATGTTAATCTTAATGTAACTATGATTTATTATCGACACTGTAATACCGCTAAAGGATTGGAACTAGTCTTTTAAAAGGGAACTATCCAAGTAACTCATCAAATATCCATACTTTGTAATAGCATATAACTATAAATAAGAGCAAAATATTTCTATGTGCAATAACCTGGAAAGTTTTCCAAGATATAAGCACCGTGCAGCAAACTACATGTAGTAAAATATTATTTGAAGCTGCTAAAAAGAACAAATAATTCTATGCTTTTAATATATACAATATCTTTAGGAGGACAAACAAAAACTGGTAATAACAGTTGCCTTTTGGAAAGGGACCTTGGTGGTGAAGAACAGCAAAGGGAGACATTTTTTTTAACTGTTTATTTATTTGAGAGAGAGAGAGAGAGAGAGAGAGAGCAAGAGAGTGAGTGCCAGGTGGGGTAGGGGCGGTGGAGGCAGAGAGAAGGAAGAGAAGGAGACACAGAATCCCAACGCAGGCTCCAGGCTCCAAGCTGTCAGCACAGAGCCCAACGGCAGGGCTTGAACTCACAAACCACAAGATCATAACCTGAGCCAAAACCGGATGCTTAACCGACTGAGCCACCAAGGCACCCAGGGAGACATTGTTTTTTAATGTTTATTTTATTTTTGAGAGACAGAGAAAGTGCACACGTGAGGTGGGGAGGAGCAGAGAGAGAGAGAGAGAGAGAGAGAGAGAATCCAAAGCAGGATCTATGCTGATGGCAGCAACCCTGACACAAGACCTGAACTCCCAAGTTGTAAAATCATGACCTGAGCCAAAGTCAGACGCTCAACCGACTGAACCACCTAACCTCCCCAAAGGGAGACATTTTTGACTGTATACTCTTTTATACCTTGTTAAATGGATTCGGTACCTTAATTCCATTGTGTGGAGGTTTTTCCACACCATCAGTAAGCAATTCTGTAACACCACCTGAGTGTTCTACGATTTAACTCTGACATCATGTACCCATTGAGCATCAGGTTCCACAGGTGAAGAGCTCAGTCCCACATGACTCTCCCCACCCTCCCCCAACCACCATACCATCACTTCAGAAGGCAGTTGCAAACCCGGGTTATTTATCATCTGTGCTTCTGATTGGAGGTTCCCATGACCCCCTCCTTGGGTTTGATTAATTTGCCAGAGTGGCTCACAGAACTCAGAAAAACATTTTGCTTACTAGATTACTGGTGTATTATAAACAGCTGTAATTCAGGAACCGCCTGAGGATTCAGAAAGAGATCCATAGGGTAAGGTATGGGGAAGGAGCGCCGAGTTTCCATGTCCTATCCCAGCGTACTACCCTCTCCAAATCTCCATGCGTTCACCAACCTGGAACCTCTCCAAGCCCCATTCATTTGGGGTTTTATGGACGCTTCATTACCTAAGACATGACTGATTAAATCTTCAGTTGCTGGCAGTTAGCTGATTCAACCTCCAGCCCCTCTCCCCTCCCTGGAGTACACCTGAAAGTTCCAACCCTCTAATCACGAGGTTGGGTCTCCTAGCAACCAGCCCGCATTCTAAAGTACAGTCACCTCATTAGCATAACAAAAGACACCTATGTTGCTCTCTTAAGTAATTCCAAGAGTTTTAGGAGCTCTGTGCCAGAAATGAATACCAAATATTTATTTCTCATTACCACAACACCACACTTGTGAGTTTAGTACTTTGTGAATCTATCAGCTATTCGCTCTGGAATACACTATTAAGTTTGTGTTTGTGTTTTGCTTGACAAACAATGACCTTCATAAATATTTATTAGTATGCAAAATTGGAAAGTTGTCGAAAAAAGGCGAGGAAAGTGGCAAAGAGCCAAACAACTTCCTGAAGTACAGACACAGAGATACTTCTTTTTAATTACGCCTTGTCACGATGTACTGAAGTGGCTCCTGCTCAGCCTGGTAGGAGAAGGCAAAAAAGGCTTTCCAAATAGCAAGAGAAGTGGTGATTGGCCTTGTGTCCGGGGTCAACACCAGGCATGGGTTGTCTTGGGATATGGTTGCTTCCTGGTACAGATCACGGCCCATGCTTGAAGTAAATCAGCCCACTTGAACTACAGAAACCTTCTGGAACTTTGAGTGTGCCATGGGGTTCTGTATGGTACGTGCTAATTAAAGAGCATCTAGGGCCAGACACAAACTGGGATCAATCAGCTCTCCATTCCCTAATCTCTTCACTAGGCTCAGAGACTTCTGGCATCAATCCTTACAAATCTATGAGCCACTTCCCATATCCTGCATCCCCAAATTTGTCCAACCACTTTTTATTACCTCCACTGCTACGACACCAGACCAAGTCTCCATTAATCCTTATCTGGGCTAGTAAGGAAACCTCCCAGTGCGTTACCCCTCATAGTAGCCTAAGAGAATTTTTTTTCAATGTTTGTTTATTTTTGAGAGAGAGAGAGAGAGAGAGAGAGAGAATCCAAAGCAAGCGCCAGGCTCTGAGCTGTCAGCACAGAGCCCGACATGGGGCTTGAACCCACAAACTGTGAGATCATGACCTGAGCTAAAGTCAGACACCCAACCAACTGAGCCACCCAGGAGGCCCAAGAACTTTTGTAAGTGTATGTCTGTTCTGTATAGAAGCTGTTTGTGTGACTTGTCGTGTATTTCTGCCCAGAGCTGCACATACACTATCATGGCGGGGAGGGCGGGGGGGATTGGGGGGGTGCGTGTTGGCTTATACTCCGTATCTGGCCTTGGGATCAGAACTGGCTCTTTGTTCCTGATGCCAAGAAGGATTAATGTGCTTCACCTCCTTGAGCCAGATGAGGCCCGCCCCCTGGAATAAATCAGGGAGGACGCCCAGGCTCCTAAGATTTCAGAAACAGCAAAACCAGCTCATTTGGGACTGCACTTAGGCACACATAATGACTAACCATAAATCACACACGGGTAGTATATATATATATCCCTGGCAGGAATAGCTAGCTGGAAGCCTCACCTGAGGACAGGATGCTCCACCCAGGACCCTCAGTTGGGACTCCAACCAGGCTCTTCACTGTGGGGCTTCCTCATACAGAAGGTTGGAGGTTGTAAGTGCCCCAGTTGATGTTTTAAGCCTTCTTTGTTTTTCTCTATACTTCTCTCCCTTTATGTTGACTATAATTGTTTCTTTATATTCCCTTTCCCTTATAATTAATAGTTTTCCTCCACGAAACTGAGAGTGCGTCTATTACACTTAGAACAATGTCACATCTCTTCAGCCCCCAACTAACACTCTTCCATTGCACTTAGAATAGAATACAGACTTCTTAAAATGGCCTCAGACTCTCTACCTAATCTAGAACCTTCCTTCCTCTCTGGCCTCATTTCCTTCCTCTCTGCTTCTTGTTCACCACCCACCATGTTGGCATTTACCCTCCTCAAAGCCTCTACACTCAATGCACCTGCTGCTTGGGTTGTTTTTCCAAGTCATCCCAGAGTTGCTTTCTTCTCATTTCAGGTTATGACTCAAATATCTTTTTCTTCAGAGATGCCTCCTCTAACCTTCCTGCTGAAAAGCAACCTTCCACCTCTCGGTCACGCTCTATCACATTAAACTATTTTACCTTCTTCATAGAGTTTATCAGAGACTGGAATTATTTCGTTTGTATATTTGTTCATGTGATTTCTGTTCGCCTCCTCCTGACCTCACTGTAAATTACTTGAAAGCAGGGGCTATTACTGCCAAATCCCTAAGGTTCATAGAAGAGTCTCACACACTGGCAGCTTGTTCACTGCTTGATAAACCAGCAGCTTTGATATGCAGCAATCAACATCTGGTAGCCTTGTGATCATACTCACAAGCTTTAAAGGTGTAGCTCTGAGTTCTAAATCTAGTAATGACACTCAGTGTAGCCAGAGAGTGACCATGCACTCCACTCACCAGGACTGAGACCTCTCTGCAGAGTGTGGTTCAGCACCCACACTTGGCATATCTGAATTTAAGCTTTAGTTAAGAGATTATTCTACCAAGATTCATCCTTCAGCCTGAATGAGCTAGTGAGCCCGGGGCTTGCTTGCTATCTTTCCTTCCTCCCTCCCTTCCTTCCTTCCTTCCTTCCTCCCTCCTTTCCTTCCTTCCTTCCTTCCTTCCTTCCTTCTTGCTTGCTTCCTTCCTTCCCTCTCTCCTCCCTCCCTCCTTCTTTCCTCCCTCCCTTCCTTCTTTCCTCCCTTCCTTCCTTCCCTTCCTTCTTTCCTTCTCTCTCCCCTTCCTTCCTTCCTTCCTTCCTTCCTTCCTTCCTTCCTTTTCATTGTTGTTGCTTAATATTACCATAGGAAGGATAGCAAGAAGGAAAGAAGAGTTCTCTTGATAGGGCTCAGCCTATTTAATTGTAAATATTAGAATATATATGAACTTTTCCAACTTAATGCAGTCACATACACATATATGCACACACAGAGCTTCCATTTTAAAAAATTTTTGTTTTGTTTGGGGCTGAAAAAATTATGTCATATCTAAAATACAATTTTAAACTATTTGCAATAGTCATTATAACTCTCATTTTTAATGCCATTCTAATAAAAAAAATAATGTTTATTGTTTATTTTTGAGAGAGAGAGAGAGAGAGAGTCAGAGCATGAGCAGGGGAGGGACAGAAAAGAGAGGGAGACACAGGATCCAAAGCAGGCTTCAGGCTCTGAGCTGTCAGCACAGAGCCCAACACGGGGCTTGAACTCACAAACCATGACATCATGACCTGAGCCGAAGTCAGATGCTCCACTGACTGAGCCATCCAGATGTTCAGCCATTTTAATTATATATAAAATAATTTATATAATTGCATCAAATAATAGGGTCCTAGCTCGTATATGTACTATATACATATATGCACATATATATATATACATTACGAAAAACATGCAATGTTTTATATTCTGTTTTTATGTGGGGGGTGGTGGTGAGGGCAGAGACGGATGGAAAGATAATCCTAAGAAAGCTCCATGCCAAGCACAGAGCCCTATGCAGGGCTTGATCTCACCACTGTGAGATCATGACCTAAGCTGAAATCAAGACTTGGATGTTTAATAGACTGAGCCACCCAGGCGCCCCTTTTATATTCTGTTTTTAACTTGCCCTTTAATCAGCCAAGAAATAGTCATCCAGACACCACTGAGAAAGTAGAAATACCAAGATGTGTAAAATATAGTTCCATCCTCCTAAAGCTCTCATTTAAGTTGGGGAATTACATATACATATATAAGTACAAAGGTGAGACCTTCAATAAGAGTTATTTAAGGCAGGGAAACAGTGTAGAAAAGAAAGTAACTGAGTTACTCTGGGTGTGTGTAGGATCACAGTGGATTTTCCCTAAAGGGAATCCATGAGCACCATAGAGTTCATTAATTTTAAGAGTTAAATGGCTACACATACAAAAATGTGCGTGAACATTAATCAGTCTCAGAAAGGGATTGGTTTCATTCTATTTTTTTTTCAAACCGAAAGATTTTCTTACTCGTGCGTGCTTATCGCAATTCTACCGATAATAATTTTGTTTTAAAAGCTTAGAAAGAACCCTAAAGCTTATCTCAAAAATGAAGTGGGCAAGAAGAATATCCAAGACAAAATATCTGAAAGGAGTTCTTAGAAGGTGTGGTGGAAATGTTGCTTTTCTACTCAGTGTTCAATCTCGGTTTAAGCCTAGCAGCTAGGACAGTCCTCAAAACTGTAATTGAATCAAGGATGAGTCATCTGGGATGAGTAAGTCGATCTGATCAGACCAAAAGAAAAGACATATCTGTAATGAGAGGTTTTCTCTATATGTCTCTATATCTATATTCATATAGATGAATGAGTCACTGTTTTGTTTTGCTGTGCAGTATTTTATTTTATTTTTTTTTTTTTTAATTTTTTTTTTTCAACGTTTATTTATTTTTGGGACAGAGAGAGACAGAGCATGAATGGGGGAGGGGCAGAGAGAGAGGGAGACACAGAATCGGAAACAGGCTCCAGGCTCCGAGCCATCAGCCCAGAGCCTGACGCGGGGCTCGAACTCCCGGACCGCGAGATCGTGACCTGGCTGAAGTCGGACGCTTAACCGACTGCGCCACCCAGGCGCCCCTGTATTTTAAAAATTGTAGTAAAATGGACACAAGACTTACCATCTTAACCATTTTTAAATGCACAGTTCAGTAGCATTAAGCACACTCGAATTGTCATGAAGCCAATTTCCAGAAGTCCTTTCATCTTGCAAAACTGAATTTCCATACCCATTAAGTAACTTTGTTCCATGTCTTGTCGTTCTGGCAATATAAAAAAGGTTTCTAGTTTTATTTATGAAATTTCCTTTATTTATTGGTAATTTGATGGGATCTAAGTGATCCGTGACATCTTGAGATGTCATATGGACATATGTCTTATGGAAATATGTTCATATGTTCATTATATATTGTTGAGCGGTAAATTCTGGTAACCAAATACACAGTTTGATCTCTATCTATTTTAAGGAAAAAAAAAAGTTTGTATATATGCATGTTATGTGTATGTGTTCTATTTCTATATGTAGAGAGAGAAAATATAGAAATACAACACATATAGGTAGCATGGGAGAGACAGAGACAGAGATAGAGAGACCCGGAGGAAAACAGAGATAGAGGGAACTATATCTCTGCCTTCTTCATTCTCAGCTTAATTTCAACTACAAGAAAAAATGCACCGGAAATTAAAAGCTGGGAGAGTACAGAGTATGTTATCTATGAATGTTTCGGGGAGATGGGAATGTGGGTTATTTTTGCTATTTGCACTTATGCTTATTATTAAGAGAGAGACAGAGAGTGCACAAGTCAGGGGGCAGAGGGAAAAAGAGAGAGAATCCCATACAGGCTCCACTCCACGCTCAGGGCAGAGCCCGATGTGGGGCTCAATCCTACCACCCTAGGATGATAACCTGAGCTGAAATCAAGAGTTAGATGCTCAACCGACTAAGCCACCCAGGTGATGCTGCACTTTCTAATTATTTCATAATTTTATAATTACATTACCTTTGTAATTTGTGTAGTATTTCAAGTAAAAAAAAAGTTTATATCCAAATTTTCTTTTTTTTTTCAAAATTTCAGTCATTTCTAATAAAAGGTATATCAGCATAATATAATTATTTCATCTTTAAAAATAACTTTTGTGTGGTTAACATAGTGTTATATTAATTTTAGGTGTACAATATAGTGATTCAACCATTCTATACATTACTCAGTGCTCCTCGTAAGTGCACTCTTAATCCCCCTCACCAATTTCCCCCATCCTTGCCCCTGCCCCCCACCTCCCTTCTGGTAACTATCTGATCTCTATAGTTAAGAGTCTGGTTTTTTGGTTTGTCTTTTTTTTTTTTTTTCTTTTCTTTGTTCAATTCATTTTCTTTCTGAAATTCCACATATGAGTGAAATCGTATGCTATTTGTCTGTCTCTCGCTTATTACGCTTAGTATTATACTCTCTAGATCCATCCATGTTGCTGCAAATGACAATGATCATTTCACCTTTAGCCCACAAATAAAACTCACACCACATTTTCCAACGTTATGAAATGAAATTTGGCACAATCAAAAAATAAGAGGACCCAATAAAATAAATCTTTAATGATTAACTTTAATTAAGCAGAACATGAAGTATGCTACTAAAAAGCAGACATTAAATACATCTCCTCAAGTAATTCTTAAACATCCTAAATTTAGTGCCAATAATTTACTTAACATTATACAATTACATGTAACATGTTCCAAAATAATCAAATCACAAGAAATTTTAAAATGAAAAGAATTCAGGGAAGTCTCTAGTTAAGCATTTACATAGCATTCGTTATTCTGTCAGCCAATGTACCTAGGAAGCAGGACAATTGGTAATATCTTTGCTTTGTGCAGAATGGAAGCATATGGGTTTAAATACCTTTTAATACAGCACTAATGAAATTAGAGCCCAGATTACATCAGGAAAATTTGTTTTCTGTACTAGTTTATTCTCGGGACCTACTTTGGCTAACATGCAATTTCTCCCATTTTGAGACATTTCTTTTTTCCATTTTACTGTAGCCTGTGACCCAGAGCTTAAGAAACTTCAGGACTCCCCCCACCCATGAAATAGTGGTGGAGGTGCCCAAAGAGCTTTGATCTGGTGGAGTTATGGAGAAGGCACTGGAAGAATAAGGGACCATTGGAGAGAATCGAAACGAACTAAGTTGGTAATGACCATGGCTACAAAAGTTAGTGTGAAAGTTTTATCAGATCTCAAAATTGGGGAATGGTGGGCTGATTACAACCGGAAAACTGGACACCTGATTTCTAACTTTGGATTCTTATGGTTAGTGATCTGAGCTTGGGCAAGTCAAAGTAGTCATTCAACTTAGAAATAGTGTTTGGGCCAACTTTATTAAATTATTAAAACCCTTCCAGATCCATAGTTTTATCACTCCAAGGTATATACAACTGAGAACACTTAACTATTTTCAGCTACCGCTTTGGCAACGGTGAAATATCAGTTTCAATACTATTTAGAACAATAAATGAACTACTAACATTTTCAAAACAGGATGCAATACAAACCACTGGAAAATTGTTATCCCTGAATGGTTCTTATTTTCTTTAAGAAAACTGCCACTTCCTACTGATCTAAAATGCCATATAGTTTTTCTCTATTTATAGAACGCACTACTGTTTTCTTGCTTGTTACGGGGAAAATACATTCTGTATACAATTTTATTTTTGTATTAATCTGACAATTTCTAGGGAAATTGTTTTCAGTCATATTGCAAAATATTCATTAAATTCTTATTTTCTGTACTTTGAAGTGTTAGCATTCAAGTGATCAATACAGTTTACAAAAGTAGAATTTTAGTCTGAAAACCTATACGCTTTTAGTGTCTTTAATTTGAATTTGAATTCCCTATTATAAATTAATGAAAACTTGATGAGCAAATGTATTGATATTTGATACTTTAAAGGATATATGGGAAAATCATACCCCTTAAATAGATAAATGCATTCAAGAGAATATTACCAGGTTGGATTCTCTCCTTTGGATCTCAGAAAGTCAACAGTACTTTACTTTCATCCAGCTCTTAAAACTCAGCTTTATTTTTGCTACGGGAAGAAGAGAGGATTTCATTCAACTAGATAACTGATCAGCAGGTGTTACTGTAAACAGGAAGTAATTTATTATTTATCATAGTCAAGACAAAATTCCCCACTGAGGGAGATGAATTGCTGGGTCTTCGCAAACACCTCAATTTCCCATTTCATTCTACTTCACAAGCAGTGCTAAGATTTAGATTTCTTTAGATTTCTTTTTAGGAGGTCTCTAATCCAACTCACCTCCATATTCTCTTTAGATGGCCAGACTGGCCAGGAAAGTGGAGATTTCTTCTTGCATGTTAAGAACGTGTAAGTCAAATAACCATTATCAATCCCATCTGTGTTGACCTTCTCCTCACATACATGAAGTGGGGAAATGCAGGGCTTATGGAAGTAAGTAAGTGAAAATGAACATTTATTAAGTCCTTATTATGTGCCATATGCTTTACATTAATTACTAACTTCATTCAGTGCTCCTGCAACTAAGAAGCGATGATAGCAAGCCACTAAATGATAATGAAGAAGAAAATAATTGGGAAGTGTAAATATTTAATGTGAAATTTATGACATATGCATTTATGATCTCATATCCCTGACCTTTTTTCCTTTAACTTTCCTGGAATTTGCAAATACCTTCTTAGCTCTGAATAGCTAGTTAGATACCATAAACAACGATTCCTCCTGGTAGGCACTATATATATCTATTTGGTGAAAAACAGAGGAGCTAAATCCCATATTGATAATACACATTGGTGATAATAGTTTCAATTTCATTAAGTATTCTCCTGGTTCCTGGCAGTATAAAAAGGCTTCTAGTTTTGTTTATAATTTAAAAAAAACCAAAAAAACAAAAAAAAACACAACTACCTGTAGCACTGATGTGATCTAGTGATCCGTGATGTCTCTTATCTTGAACGCATTGCAGCCAGCCTAATCCTCAGAGTGAGACCCTCTGAGTGACTATCTCAAAAGCCTATGTTCCACTACCTGCTGGGTTTCCTGACATTCTAATACTGCATACAAGGCATTTGACTAATTCTTTACATATTATGAAATCTTCTTTCATTTTATAGATCTAATAAAGTTCACCATCTCTAATAACAAACAGATATTTCTTAAAAGGAAATACAAGCTCTAAGTAACAATGCACGATTTTAGGATCTGAGAGGTAAAATGTGTTTATAAAGTTGATATAATACAGAGCATAAAAATGAGCCTATTGATTCTGGGGGGAGGAAGACTTACTCAATTCTAATCTCAAATGTCACATGCTAAATGTATGGCAAGTTACTTCTCTGAGTCTCAGTATTTTTAATCTGAAAAATAATACCTGCGTTGAATACTTGTTGCAAAGAGTTAACATTTGTAAAGACCCAGAAGAGACCATACAAGAGGTGCTTAATAAATAGTAATTATATTCTCACCCATCATTGCATCCCATCATTGGCTAAAGTAGTATTACAACTCTGAGAGCATACATTTGGTCTGTGATAAATTAGCTGACCAGTTCAAGTATGAGTCCAATTAATATAAAGATATGCACAGATCAAATAAATAAATAAAGATTCTTTGGGCATTTTCTACAAGTTACCTTCCTATACAGCTGTCTTCTAAATATAAGCTATAAGACTCTAGAATAGGTTAAGAGGTCAAAAATTGCCTTTATCACCTATATGGCTTAAATCTGGAAATTAATAATAGTGATAATGACCTTGAACTCTTGTGGAATTTCCATCTCAATTGTGTGAGTATTTCACTGCCAAGAAACGGATATCTTTTGATATCACCGAAATAATAAAGTGAGATAGAATTTAGAGGACAAATTTGAGAGGTCTACTCAAATGCCTATGTCTATGATTGTCATGGAAATCTGGGACAGATACACTCATATTAAAACATAAGGCATACTCCTTAAATAGAATGCCTGGAGGATTAGAGTTCTACTGAACTACTGCCTCACCTGACCAAAACTGTAACTTGTACAGTGCAACTGCTCAAGTTAAAGATAAGTTTTGGAAAAAAATAATACATGCGTACTGCCAGCAATGATTCCTTTTAAAACATGAATCTAGGTGGACAATCATTCACAGAATGATTCAATTATTTCTATGATTGTCATACCTAAATGGTTTCCTTTATTCTGGGGAATACACACACTTCAATACCGGGCACGGCTGAAAGTGGTCATGGGTCACCTGATTGTAACAATTGCAAAGACATGATAAAGGGTTCTTTTAACGGTAAGAGTGATCTGATTATTAGCTTCTCATTTGAGGCAGCTTATCTACGGTCCAAAAAAAATGCCTTCAATTACTTCATTGATTAAACTCCAAAGCATCTTATCCACAGTCAGTGGAAATGGCTGGCGTTTAATAACATAGAACTCTTCTAACTATAACTAACTGAATAAATAGTTTTAAACTCACGGCTAAAATTGGTGAATTGATAAATAACTACATCTCACGTAAGAATGAGAATTATCAAAACACTTTTGAGAACACAGTTCGACTTGGAGGGCTCCAGGGAGGAAGTGCCTCATTTTCAAGAAAGGAATGACGTTTCTTCTGTTTTCGTTCAATTCTTTCCTGCCTTTCTTTCTTTTCCTAAAGAGAAAACAGAAAACTGTAAATTTACATATATATATGAACATTATTTTCAAATCAAGTTGCTCATTGAAGAACAAAATAATCCATTACAGGAGATTTAAATGTCATTTCCGATTTAATTGTTTATAAAGGAATAGTAGCTAGAGAACATTGCTTATAAAGAATACTACCAACAGGAACTAATACACCACTTAATCACTTATTTTTTTTTTTTTAATTTTTTTTTTTTCAACATTTATTTATTTTTTGGGACAGAGAGAGACAGAGCATGAACGGGGGAGGGGCAGAGAGAGAGGGAGACACAGAATCGGAAACAGGTTCCAGGCTCTGAGCCATCAGCCCAGAGCCTGACGCGGGGCTCGAACTCACGGACAGCGAGATCGTGACCCGGCTGAAGTCGGACGCTTAACCGACTGCGCCACCCAGGCGCCCCTTAATCACTTATTTTTTAATATTAAAAGTGATAATATTTAAATAAAATTGTGAAAAATGGGAAAAAAACCCTAAAATTCCATAACTCTAAGAGAATAATTATTAGAGGTCGGTGGATGACTTTCTGAGAACAGATTCTCAGAACTAAATTTACTGGGTGCAGAGGTTGAATCTGCCATAGCAGCAGGGATACTTCAAAATTTTCATAAATAGTTGAAAGCTAAGTCTCATGTTTCTTTGCTTATTATTGAGTTTGAGCACATTTTGATTTCTTTAGCACTTTTAAGTGAATTTTGTTCTCAATTATTTGGCTCATCGATATGGATATCAGTGCTTTTAATTTTTAGCAATTTGTGTATTTTTCTTAAACACCTTTTTAAGAATTTATTTATTTATTTATCTTGAGAGACATAGAGCATGAGTCGGGGAGGGGCAGAGAGAGAGGGAGACAGAGAATCAGGCTCCGTGCTGCCAGCACAGAGCCCAATGTGGGGCTTGAACCCGTGAATGATGAAATCATGACCTGAGCTGAAATCAAGAGTTAGACACTTAACCGACTGAGTCATTCAGGCGCCCCTGCAGAGTTTCATACAGTAAATATTATCTTTGCAGCAAACATTTTATCCATGTTACTTTTAGTCCTTTTTACCAAAATAAATAAATAAAATAAAAAATAAGAAATATTTCAGCCGTGACAACTGTTTAAAGAGTAATACAGCCAAAACCTGTGAACCCGCTATCTGCCTTCTAAAAGAAAACATGACCAATACTTTTGAAGCTCTCGGTGTTCATTCCCTTATCACAGTCCTTCCTCTCCATCCCACTGAGGTATCCATTGCTCTGAATTCAATGCTTATCATTCCAGTGTATCTCTTAATTTTATTGTAATATTTTATTATAATATGTAATACTTTTATCATATATATATTAATCCCCCAATAAGTAACTTTTTTTGCATGTTTTTACAATTTATAATAAGAGGGAACACACCATATATTTTTTGCAACATCCTTTTATTCATCTTAATATTTCTAAGATCCAGCTATATGAGGTATAACTCTAGCTCCTTAATATTCCATAGAATACTCATAGAATTCCAGCATAGCAACTTATCACAACTAATCAATTTTTGTTGTTGTTGTTGTGAAAGAATGACGTTCCTTTTTTTTTTTTTTTTTCCACGCAACGACCATGTTATAGACATCCTTGTTTGATTCCTTGTACTTGTAAGTCAAGATTTTCTCTCCATGTATATGCTTGGAGTAAAATTGGTTCATAGGGTTTGACTATGTTCAACTTTACTGGGAAATAACTTATTTTTCAAAGCTGCTGTAGGAATTCACCAAGCAGCACCTACACTGACACTTTATGTTAATGCATTAATGATTTTAAATTTCATATCTGTTCATGTTTTCCTTTGTTATTTCCACAGCACTTCTAGGTTTAGAAAAGCATCTTATCTTGTGAGACTTGATACTGTTTTATTTTCTTTTGGTTCTTCTATTGTTTGGCATTTTATATTCATTGCTTTAGTTCTTTTGGAGTTTCTATTGTTGTAGGGTAATTTTCTGAAGGGATTTTATGTCCAAATGACACACAAATAACCAAATTATAATTTCCCTGCATGTATTAATTTGCGTTACTTTATTATATAGCATATCCTTACTTGTAACAGGTTCTGAGGGGCCCTGGGGGGGTCTAATATTTTACTGGTACTATATTGCTTTGATTTGTGTTTATTCATTCACCTCTTAAGCACTGAGATCCTACTCTGGGTCAAGTAGCATAGTGAGGGCCATGCATAAAGTGATTCTAAAATCCAAACACACCGATTTGGTCCCTGTCCCTCAGGGGATTTTCAAAACAGGCAGTTAATAAACAATCAAATAAACCACAGATCATTTCGAGTTGTGAGAATTTCTATGGAACATCATGAAAAAATCGTTGTGATTGTTAAAGAGCAAAAGAGAGTACTTCCTTGCAAAGAAAAGTGGACTCAGGAATGTCACTGTGAGTGAGACAAGATGGGTAAGAGAAGCCACTTGTGATACGCGATGGGGAGAGAGCATTTCAAGCAGAGGGAGCAGTATATGTCAGGGCTCTGACAAGTCAGAGAACCTTGGGATGTGAGGAGAAACAAGAGAGCCAGCATGACTCAAACTAGGAAGATGGGAAGGGGGTGCCAGGTGAGAATAAAAAGACAGGGGAGTGAGGTGCGGTGGGGCCCGCAGGCCACAGTAACAACTGGCACATATGTAAGAGAAGAGAAGTCAACAATTGACGCTGGGAAGGGAGGCCGGAAAGTGAGAGAAACCAGGGGAACAGGGCACCCAGGGGAGAAGATGGTTGCAAGAAGGAGGATGCGACTATCTAGAATGTTTGAGAGGTCCGGGGAATGTGGCAGAAAACAACACATTGGATGGCTACATGGTCTGACAAAACTAACTGTCAAAGCGTAGTTTCTGCAACCCAATGGCAAAAGAGACAAGCTCGGAGTGTGTGGAGGGTGAAAAGGGTATGGAGAACTAAGAAGTGTAAATAAACCTGTAGAAGTTTAGCTGTAGAAGAAGCAGTGAAATGTCGGACCACCTTTGGGGGCAAATGAGGAATTAAGGGCTACATATCCTGGAAAGTGGTGGGAATAATCCAGGCGAGAACGCTGGCTTCTGGGTGAATGGAATGGTAAGTTTTTATTTTACTGCTTGATGGGAACAGTTCTGACCTTCATCTTATTTGAAAATATTATCTTCCAGAACCTCACATTTTCATGAAAGCAGATGAATTTTCGAACCATTCTGTTTCCCCGTACACATTCCCGTCAAAGAGATGACTGAGTATGTGGGAAGTACCGTGAAATCTAGACATTAATCTAGGACTACCTGAAATGTTAACAGCTCTCGGTCCTTTCACCCTGCAGCTCAGATTGTCTTTCCATTTCTCCAAGTCTCTGCTAACACCTGCAAGTTGGGTGGTTTCCTCACCTTGGTGATTTTCTCAAAGAGCAGCAGTACCCAGGAACCCTTAAACGACACTGCCTCTGCAGACTGGGCGGCTTGGGAGGGACAGCATTTTTGGTAAATTATTAGGTGTCTACGTTTCTTTTACCCGTACCTGTGTGGAACTGATAGATGTCACAAGGAGAATACGATAACGCAAGGCTTCCATCGACATACAATTATTCACATAAAACGAAAGGAATAGAGAGGTATGAAATTATTTTAACACCTTGCTCCAGATCATGAAAATGTTTGCATGTCTGCTAGTCCTACGAAAGCAAAGAGGGAATCTCCTTTCAGAATCTTAATTGAGAAAACAAAAAAAACTATAATTGAGTCACAGTCAATCATTTTAGTATCTCAGAGGGAGGCAGACCCTCTTGCTAGGTAGCAGAAAAGCAAAGACTCGGCTGTGTCCACAGAAACTGACCAAACAAACCTCTTTTTGTCTGTTCCATTTAACATGGGGAGAGAGAGGGAAACATGAAACAAGTTTGTTCTTACTGGTAGATACTAAAAAGGTCAGAATAGGAAATAAGCAACTATCAACCTTAATATCAATTCAGATGATCTACAATGTTATCTTGAGTAATAATTAATTATTGGTAATATTACTCAAGCAATAATTAAAAATTAAAAGAACCTTGTTATAAAGTCCTGCTGACTGTTGTCTGTTGGAGACTGAACTTTTTATTCATTTTCTTACTAAAGGCAACTATTAATTAATCTGGGAACCAGCGTAAAGAAGAGAGTCTTACTGATCTTTGGCTATAACTTTCCCCTAAAAGAATAACTCATCCAATGCTCACTACTCAAATTAGATTTTATAACAAAATTTTGACATGTAACTTTACATTAAAATGAAAGTCCTTAGACTTCTAAATAGGGGTATTTTTCCAAACTATCTGCAAATAAATTTTAATAAGAGATTGGTAAAATGGAGGAGTAGTTCTGTAACATATTGTATATGGATGTTTTTATAAGTAGCATTATATTTGTTGAGGTTATACTGACATCAAAACAAGTCATTTTCATCGTAGATCTTTGATTGATGAGTTTTTGTTCTCTAGAGGACTGATCAGGATGAGAAAGTGACTAAGTACTGTAATAAAACACAATGTACCTAACTGTGGCTTAGTCATTAAGGAGATTCTATTCCATTTTCAAGAATAAGTGAAAATAAAACTGAAAACTTAAACACGTACATTTAGTTGCTATAAGTGATACTAGCACACAGTATATGTCTCCTTGATCTACGAAGAGTTTTCATTTTTCTTAGAACCAAGCACTATTTAAGAGTTTAAGGAAGGGGCGCCTGGGTGGCTCAGTCAGTTAAACGTCCAACTTTGGCTCAGGTCGTGGTCTCACAGTTCGTAGGTTTGAGCCCTGCATAGGGCTCTGTGCTGACAGCTCAGAGCCTGGAGCCTGCTTCGGATTCTGTGTCTCCTTCTCTCTCTGTCCCTCCCCCACTTATATTCTGTTTCTTTCTCTCTCTCTCTCTCTCTCTCTCTCTCTCTCTCTCTCTCTCTCCCTCCCTCAGAAATAAATAAACATTAAAAAAAAAAAAGAGAAGAAACAGATCCTAAATTCTGGGAATGTATCAGATAACAAAGGCAGTACCTCAAATCATTGGGTAAAAGGCTTTTTTGTAGGAGATGTGTTTGGAAAAAATAAAGTTGGAATCATATATCCCATCACGAGTAAGATAAATTATAAGCTGGTCAAATGTTAAAATGTCAAGATATTAAAATCATGAAGTTACTAGAAGAAAAATGAGAGCACTTTATTTAACTTCAAGTTATGAAGAAAGTCTTTTCAACTATGCCTGAAAATAGAACTCAAAAGACTGATAAATTTGACACCAGAAGATAAAACAAAATTGTCCATCGCATAAAATACTATATGCAAAGTTGAGAGATCAACAAAACCATGGGAAAAAATGGTTGTAATTCCTACCAGAAATAGGCTTATTTCCCTAGTGTATAAAAAAGCTTCTGAAAATTGATATGAAAAAGACCAACAGAAAAATGTGCAAAGCCTATGGATTAACAGTTTACAAAAAAAATGACAAGTGACCCTTCCACAAATGAAAAGATGCTAAAAGTCAGTCCTAACCAGAGAAATACAACCACAAAATACCCTGAACAGTATTTTTAACTAGCACAGTGACATGAATTCAAAAAGTTTATAAGAAATCTTACTGGAGAGAGCCCTACCGGATGCTATGCCCCTGTGGAGCAACTTTTACACTTTGCGATTGCTGCCCCAGGCGGAGTGCTAACTACCCACATGAATGTGCCACCTATGGGGGTGCTAACTACCCGCGTGAATGTGCCACCTACCGATGTGAAGTGCTTTTCATATGAACACGTTACTTAGTCAAAAATTGATAAACACGTATATATATGATGATATTTTGAAACAGAACACAGTATTTTGCTTAACATCAATGAAAAGGAACTATAAACATAAGTAGACTAAAACAGAAGAAAAATATTTAAAAAACAGAAGCATGTTAAGTCCAGCTAGACATTTTCCTCCCGAACTTCTTATTTGCTTTCTTTCGTTAAAAAGCACCAAAATGAGACTTTCTCCTTGAGGTCATTGGAAAGAGCAAAAGAGAATTTAAAAAGTGGAATAACTTTCTCACCGTTCAATTCAGTATTACTATGTGTCATGACAAGTCCCACCTAAAGGCTGACAAGTCCTTCAGCAGTGCACTTGTCAGCTTTCCGTGATTTTACACCTAAGAGTCACTGCCAAGGAAGACTAGGCACGACTGGTAAGTGACTAACCCTGGGAATGCGGGTAAGGAAGAGTATCGTGCCTGAAGGCTTAAGCCTGAGTGCTTGAAGGAATAGTAGAAGCGTTAACAGAAATGAGTAAATCAAAGACAATATGATAGACATAGGGAGAGAACAGATTCAACAAGGCAGCTTTGAGTAGAAATGGCCAGCAGGCAGGGGCAAAAAGAACTGGAATTAGGCACAGAAAAGTCATGAATAAAGTACATTAATAAGACACAGGTGCATTAACAAACAATACCTACCAGCCATTTTTCATATTCATCAATAGCTTGCTTGTCTTTATCTTTCTTCTCTGCTTTTTTCAGTTCTTCTCTTCTTTTCTCATTTATTCTCTCTTTCTCCTTTTCTTTGAAAAAGGCGTCCTTCTTTTCATTCCTATGTAGGACAGTACAAAACACTGGGTGGTTAAAGGAGAGGCTATAATAAAGATTTCCTAATACATCTTTGTGGTAATGAGATGCCGACCCATTAGTAAATTTCAAGCAAACGATGTTTTAAAAGCCTAGAGCGTTATTCATTTGAAATGGAGCAAAACAGTTCTCATTTGGGATTACCATTTCTCTACGGCTGTTAAGTTATCTTTCCTCTTCTCAGCAATAGTTTCCTCCTCTTTCTGCTTCTTCGCTCTTTCGTATTCTTTCTCCTTTTTATTTTTCTCTCTAAGATACTCCATCTTTTTCTCTTTCCATCGTTCAAACGCCTGAAAGAGTTCACAACGAGTTTCTTACTGACCGTGGATGTGACCAGGTAAGGAGAAGCCCAGTCAATCAGCACCACAGGTGCTGAGCGAGGGAGGATAAGGAAGGCAGATGCCCGAAGCCCCTGCGCACCTGTAGTGCCTCTCCTTTTCTCACAGCATTTTCTTCCTCGGTTTTTTTCTTGTTTTTTTCCTCAAGCCTTTTTTTGGCGGCGATTTTCCTTGCTTCCTTTTCTTTCATAGCCTTCCAGGCCTCAAATGATGCTAATGCTTCTTCTCTCTTAGCAGCTCTTTTCTATTTCAGAAATAATAAGAGACAGTCAGATGCGTGCGGGTAAAGAGATGGCCAAGTATCGGGAGATGCCGATATACACATACAGATTGTATTTCATTCCCTACATAGTCATCGTTTCTAGAAATCGTTTTTCAAAGAAGCTAATTTATTTAGGATAGTTTAGACAAGTTGATTTACAAAAAAAAAAAGTCATCTGATTTTTTCATTGCATTTTAATTTTATTTTTACTCATTGCATTTTAAAATGTCCTTTTCTTAAACCATTTATCTGATATTGATCTGCTATTCATGGGAAAGAACTGTTTTTTGGAAGTGTACTGAACAAATGTTGTCAAAACAAACTAATAGGCCAAGTACTACTGCAAAATACTAATAATAAAACATTCTATTAAGGGGGCACCAGGGTGGCTCAGTCGGTTAAGCAACCTACTCTTGATTTCGGCTCAGGTCACGATCTCAGGGTCATGAGATACAGCCCCGCCGTTGGGCTCTGTGCTGACAGCCTGCTTGGGATTCCCTCCTTCCCTCTCTCTCTGCCCTTTCCCTGCTCTCTCTCTCTCTCTCAAAATAAATAAATAAACTTCAAAAAAACCCGCATTCCATTAAAAGAAAGATATCAGGAAAGTTACAGGCTTATAAAGGAAGTCAGAGTGAGGTAGATTGGCCAAGTCACACAGATTTTTGCTTTGAACCGGAGTTCTGACTGACATCAAAGCATAAAATTGTTACTAAACAACAGAGCCCACATGTTGAAACTATGTGCAGACAGGGAAATACGTAGGTGAGTGTATGGTGGTTATGTTATGACTTTATTTACCTCCATCTAGTCCCATATTCTTGGCTTGCTCTAAAATATTGCTTACCATTAAACGACAGAAAGCCTTAGAGAAAACATGATTCAGAAGGGAAGGCACGACGCACCTCCCCGAGTTGCGCAGATCACACGAGAAGGTGTCTGGCACTGAGCACAGCAGAGAAACGCTGCAAAAGTGGTGACGGGGATGTGGCACACCCCTGCAGGGCTGCTCCATGCAGTACCCTGCACTTGGGAAATAGGTTCCTCTCTGAACCCATTGAAGTATTGCACAGCACAGTAGAGGGCTTTTAGTTTAGAAGATGCGAAGGAACTAAGCATGTCGGAGACGACCAGGCAGGAGTTAGAGGTAGAGACTCAAGTCCTGAAATAAGAGCCTACCTCTGGACAGCGGGAAGGATATGGCTCAAGAGTTCACGTAGGGGTTGGTCTTGAAGATACATATAAAATTCAAGGTGGAGGGGCGCCTGGGTGGCTCAGTCGGTTAAGCGGCCGACTTCCGCTCGGTCATGATCTCACGGTCCGTGAGTTCGAGCCCCGCGTCGGGCTCTGTGCTGACAGCTCAGAGCCTGGAGCCTGTTTCAGATTCTGTGTCTCCCTCTCTCTGACCCTCCCCCGTTCATGCTTTGTCTCTCTCTCTCACAAAAATAAATAAACATTAAAAAAAATTTAAAAAAAAATTCAAGGTGGAAAAGAGGAAAACTAGAGGTCAATGTCTGATGACCCTTTACATTCTTGGCTAAGTTGTAAGATTGAAGTCAATTTTTCACAGGGAAAAGTGAAGTAAGAGTGAGCAGGTGTCCACAAGCAACAATAAGTTCACGATGAGTAAGGTCAAATGAGTACGAAAAACAGAAATCTCTGTGTATCTGTTTTCATGTAAAACGGTTATATTCATATCAAACTAAAAATGTATAAAGTACCAGAGAAATAAAATCAGAAATCAATTCTCTTATGCATGTTCTTTTGCCATTTAAACAACAGTAGATTTAGCAATGTTAAATATTTAGAGATATTTTACTGACTTAAAAATCCACAGTATTTTCCACTTCTATATTTCAGAATACCTGTTCGTTTTGGATCCTTAGGTTTTCACTTTCAATCCTTTTAATTCTGTGCATTTCATGTAAATATACATTTTTCTTTTCTAACCACTCCTGTGAGAATAAGAAAGAAACTATATGATATTCAAAGTTTCCCAAATGAATTAGAATTCTTATCCATTTCTGAAATATTTGATTAAAATTTTAAAAAGGCAAAACACAAAATTTAGAAATTCTACATACACTAGTATCATTTTTTTTCTAATAATATTGTAATATTTAAAGATAAGTATGAATAAAAAATATGTCTGTCATCTTTCTTAGATTTAACAACAGAATTCAAAGATTGAATATAATGGCTACAGGAAAGTTCACATTTTTCTCCAAATTTCTCAAGTACAATTTTCTAAAGTGTACTATGTAGTGTAATAAACAAGACAAGAAAGAAAAAAAAAAAAAGGACCTTTTTGGAAATGAGGAAAAATCAGGAAAGTCTTTTGCTATGCAAGCTTACTTCAAATACAAATTCTTAGGAAAGAAAAAAATTAAAACTTTTTGTTCATAAATTTGTTCATACATTTGTTCATTTGTTCATACATTTTAAGAAGAAAAAGCATAAAAACGTATATAGACCTTAACCATATTTTTGCTTTGGCTGGAATTTTATACATTTTCATGGCATATTCTATTTCTTTAAAAACAGCTATGGGGGCGCCTGGGTGGCTCAATCGGTTGAGCGTCCGACTTAGGCTCAGGTCGTGATCTCACAGTTTGTGGGTTCGAGCCCCACAACAGGCTCTGTGCTGACCGCTCGCTTAGAGCCTGGAGGCTGCTTCGGATTCTGCGTCTCCTTCTCTCTCTGCCCCTCCCCCGCTCATGCTTTGTCTCACTCTGTTTCTCAAAAATAAATGGTTGTAAAAAAAAAAAAAAGAAAAGAAACTTACAAAATAAAAATTAAAAAAAAACAGCTATGATTGGTTAAGCAAAGCTTAGAAAGAAATAATTTAGTAAAAAAAAAACAACTTTGGGTTGCTCAGGTATTATAAAGGAACATTTTTCCCAATAAATTAAGTATTAAACCACCATTTCTGACAGGGTCATTTTATTCCTTGATAAACGGGTAACCTTATTAGGTGACTCTTCATTTTTAAAAAATGTTTTCCTTTTTACCTGATAAACAGCTGCCCTTATGTTATCTGCTCGTTCAGGTTCTAGGTTCTGTTTCTGTGAGGGCTTTTGGTCCAAGACTTTCAAAGTCCCTAAATAGTGAGAAGAGGTAGATGCTGATGGTGGTCTCCTTATAGAACTCGATTTCTTTAAAAAGTCAGAGGTCATTAATCTGAAAAGATCCAAAGAAATCAACAGTTACTACAATTGCACTTGGTAGAAGAAAAATACATTAGAATTTACAGCTACTATATTTGAAATTACATTATAAATTAGTAAGTTATAAGTACTTTGAAAATGTAAAAAAAGACGATGATAGTCTTTTCTTACTAAGAGCTTCAAAGGGCTTGCTCTTTCTAGAAAATTGTAATTAGGACATTTTTAAGAAACATGGATTACGTCTCAAGTTACATGGAGAAAATAATATAAATAAAGTAGATTTTAAGTCTCTTGTGCCATTTTGTTACAAAAAAAACATTCTAAATAGTTAGAATAGCATTTTCTACTTCAGGGGTTGGCAGGAAAATATGGCCCACTACCCAGTTTTGTACAGTTTACTTATTTTGTAAGTTTACTGAACCACAGCTAAGATCATTCATTTACATGTTGCCTAAGGCTGTTTCCCTGCTGTAACAGCAGAACTGAGTAGTTACAACAGAGTATGGCCCATAAATCCTAATCCATGTACTAACTGGCATTTTACAGTTGAGGTTTGCTGACCCTTGCTTTATTTGATTAATGGTAATTTAAAAGACAGAAGCTTTTGATTAGCATTTATGAGTTAGACATTCATTATCATCAGCGTGAATGAAGCAATATAGAATCTTGTCATTTTAATAAACCACCTTAGTCCACAGAACCTCAAGGTTTTAAGTATAATTGTCATGTGTTAGACAAAGACACTTAATAGAGAAGTCTAATGCTGGACTTTAGCTTTATTACCATACAGCAAGGAAACTCTAACCCAGGAATAATGTAGAGTATAGAGAATCCCTAATAAATTCCTCATCATAAAAGAACATGATCAACTGAGGAGTCTTATCATGAAATAACTACTTCATTCATTTCATGAGATGGGAATTTAAAGAAAATCAAGTAACACCAAATGAAATTCACTTTACAGAAGTTAAGCTAAAATTAGCTCTGTTGGAAATAAACTCATAAATTTGGGATGATAATAACTTTATTACCTGCCAGATGCACTGGATGCTCTATTATTTGTTGATTTTTTATTCTTCATATTTCTGTCTTCAATTGTTTTCTATTAAATAGAAAATACCATAGATGGATTACTCCCCATAACTATCACAGTTAGACTTAGGGGCCAAGCTGCAAGGAAATCAATGTTTTTGAAGCATCTACTATGTGTCAAGTACAGCAGTCCCTGGGAACTAATAAGGATACTACACTTTAGGGAGGGCTGATGGACATGAAACACAAAAACAAATGTGAGTCAAGAAGGGGATAAGCTAGGGCCCTGTGACAGTGACTAGAGTGAGGGATTATGTTAACGACAGTGATCAGGAAAGGCCTCCCTGAGGTCTTGACATCAGTGCTAAGATAAATGACGAGAAGAAAGGGGCCACATGAAGGAAGGTCTACGGAAAGAAAGACGTAGTAAGGGCAAAGAACTCTAGAAGGGAAAGAACTTGATAATGTTGAGAAACAGAAAAAGGTGAATGATACTGAAGCACAGTGAATGACACGGAGAGTGGAGGAACAGATGGTCAGAGAAGAATGTGTGAGGTCCTTAGGAAGTGGTAAAATGTTTGCATTTTATTTTATTTTTTTTTAAGTTGATTTATTTATTTCGAGGGAGGGAGGGAGAGAGAGAGAGAGAGAGAGAGAGAGAGAGAGAGAGAGAGAGAGAATCCAAAGCAGGTTCCGTGCTGTTAGCACAGAGCCAGACCTGGGGCTCAAACTTATGAACGGTGAGATCATGACCTGAGCAGAAATCAAGAGTCAGACACTTAACCAACTGAGCTACCCAGGTGCCCCTCTGCATTTTATTCTTATGATGACAATCCAACAAAGAGACCTCAGCAGGGAAATGATGTGATTCAGACTTAAGGAAGGTCCTTTAAGGGGAGTAAGGATAAAGCCAAGGATTCAGTCAAAAGAAATGTCATGTTCTTACTTATTATATATAAATTGCCTGTCATAATTTAGAACTGCCTCTGTTTGACATTTCTAGGATCCCATCTATAAATTCCAAATACCCTTCTTCTTTTTAAGGAGTAACTTCTCTCCTTTACACAGAAGGCTGCTAGCATTCAAGTGAGAACACAGATAGAAACCTACATGGCTTACTTGGCATGAGTGATTTTTCCTAAGGAAAGTGGTTACAAACAATATACCTGGAGCATGGTTTAATGAGCCTTCTCTGTAAATTTTAATACAAAGCATTAGTATTCTGTATTATAAAAGTCCTATCCAACCACAAGTCTTCAATTAGCACTGTTACCTTCCCCAATAGTAAATACACATAGTCACCAGCTGACTATAGCTATAAGAAATAAAGACTAGCTTCAAGAGAAATAAAGATTAAAAATGCTATACCATAAATTTTAAAAGTATACTACTCTGGCATAGTTTCAAATAATCCTACACACCATAAATCTGGTTCTCAAGGTTATAATAATAATAATGTTTCTAATAATGATACTGTCCATCCATTTAAACAAGAAAGATGTTGGTAAACATTTCTTAAAGATTTCCTTTAAAATGTATAAAATGTTTAAAAATGATATCCAAAATGTTTAAAAATTCACTAATTCAAAACCTTAGAAATTGTTTCAGATAGATGCATTTTTATAACACGAAGACCTATAGAAACCTACCCACTTATGGGTTTATGATTCTAGATATTTAAAAGTATATTATGATCATATACCTTTGATAATTTTTAATGAAATATTGAATTTTATTATATTCACTGCAAATCTTCCCTGAAGTAAAACAGTATTGAATTAAATAAGAACCACTTGATAATATACCAGTATAAAAAGATGAGTTTTCTACAGATAATTCAAGAGTACATAATACGGCAGGTAAAATATTTAACAGATCTATTTTGAGTTTTGCTGTAGTATAAAAGGTATAATTTTATATAAATACCTTTGAAGACACAGTTGCATCAGTGGATATTACGATACTCTGAGATTTCAATAGCGGTGGATCAGCTGTCAACTCATTCATGATCAGTTCAGCTTTCTCCTTTTCTTCTTCAAGGTCATCAGCAATCACTTGACTTTCCTTGGATTTCTCATGTGGAGTAGTAACAAAGTCTATCAAAAATGAATTCTCTTCATTTTCATTTGATTTCAAGGAATTGTGGTTTTCAGTAAGTTCTTCATTCTGATCTATTTTGAGACAGAGTCACAAAACTAGAACTCTCTTCTGAACTAATAAGGTAGATAACGGATTCATTGGCTTTCTACTAAACGAGGATCGCCTAGGATGGCTTTGTCATGCAAAATAAAATGTGAAGAGAGCTATTGTATTCAACTTGAATAAACTTTTCTCCAAAGTGATGTACAAAAGAGAAAGTGGCTACTTAATGTACTAAAGCATTTGACTTCCCTAATACTTAGGAAAAAAAAATCATATTAGTAAGTAGAATGGAATAACTACCCTAAACCAAAGGCACACCAAAAGCTCCTGTTGATGATAAACCAAGTAAGTGAGAGGGCAGTATCTATTCTATTTGAAAGCCTGTGTTTCTTAGCTGGAACAAGAAGCTGTGCGGGCAGGAGGTACACATCTCTATGCTACTATAGGTACAAGAGGTACGGGAGCAAAATTGCAGAGCTGCAGGAGAACCAAGAATTCATGAAATTTTAGAAGAGTCCACCACACAGAGAATAAAGCCTTCTTCTAGACAGGTTTTTTTTTTTAATTTTATTTTAATGTTTATTATTTATTTTTGAGAGACAGAGTGTGAGCAGGGGAGGGGCAGAGAGAGTAGGAGACACAGAATCCGAAGCAGGCTCCAGGTTCTGTCTGAGCTGTCAGCACAGAGCCCGATGCAGGGCTCGAACTCATGAACCGCGAGATCATGACCTGAGCTGAAGTCGGAAGCTTCACTGACTGAGCCACCCAGGTGCCCCCATCTAGACAGTTTTATTTCTGCCAAGATGCAGAAATGTTGTCTATGATACCAACAGGGCACTAAAAACTGGCCTATTACTCATCTCCATGCTCTAAGGGACAGCCTCAAGCAGTGGCATGACAAGATTCTGTTTCATTATTACAGAACTTCTCCTATTATTCTGCCTGCCCCACTTTGGAATGTTCAACAGAAAGAAGTCCGTGATCACCAATTTTCAGTTCTACTAGGATCCACCTACTGGCCAACTTTGTATTTTTAGTGTCAAAGTCTTAATTCTGCTGCTTTCATTATTACAGCCATTTTTTGAAACTGGTTTTGAACTAAGCTGGATTTAAAATAATTTTGCAATTATAGTTATACATTTTCATTTGGGGAGCACTCACGACTCCAAGTATCATTAATGAATTCTTTAGAACTGCTAATTAATGTATTCAGTAAAAAGAACAAGGACTTTGGAGCCAAAGATTCAAATTATGGTTTTAGCACTGACTTTTGGGTATGTTTCCCAATATCTTTGCACTTCAGTTTTTCTCATCTGTAAAATGACAAAAATTATACTACATGACAAGCACTTAATAAATGCACACATCCTGCTCCTAGAAATAGCTATGCCTTTTAGCTCCCATCAAGCTATATGTCACAGGACTAAGGAAAGAAATGCATTAGTAAGTCACACCTCACACTTACTTACGTGCTTACCGTGGCATTGTTCTAAGGGCTTTACAGGTATTATTTGCTCATTTAATTCTCACAGCCATGAGAGATGAGGTAGCTTGCTCTTAGATCCCCCTTTGCAAGATCAGTAAACAGGGCCAGAGAGATTAGGTAACTTTGCTCTCGTAACCTTGTCTAGTTCTGCATCTAAAATCACATGGTTAGTAAATAGCACACGGGGTGGGGGGGGGGGGTGGTTAAAACTAAGGCAAATACAAACATGTATCATTCTGAAAAGTATGTCTTTTGCAAACAAGATTCTTAGCAATATGGAGTTCAAACATAAAATACGATGTAACAATTTTATATAACTACCTTGTATGGATGCTTTTTCCCCAGATCCTGGTGATAAGGAATCTCCAAGACTTTCTTTAAGAGATGACGATGATAGACTTGTTAACCATGGATCCTGTTCAGAAAAGAAAAGAAAAAGAGTATTTACTATGTAAGTTTAGTTCTTAAGATTTGTGTGGGACAATAGCATTATTAAGACTATTTCATAACTCTGAAATCGGCCTTATGAGGAGTTTGCAGATGAAACACCAAAAGCATTAAGCCTGTGGAGGCTAACATGCTTTACTTTCAAACATTGATGTCTTGATCATTAACAGGGGTCACTAAAGAGTTTTTCTAGCTCTTTCATGGGCATCTCGATATTTGTTTTTAGCAATTTTCAAAACTCTTGCTCTCAAATCAGATCTCATAAGTATTTGAGACAAAGATTTGATATCTTTTTCTCTAATTCTTATTTCTAAGAAGGTAGGAAGAGCGTAGAACAAAAACTCTTGGTGTCAAATGTCCAAATAAAAGCCATTTATAAAACCAAGTAGACAACAACTACCAAATATTTAGATAGAAAAAGTACATAGACTCTACGCACTTGAGTTTTCCTCACAATTCTGAAAATTATATCTGAAGTGAAATAATTAATATTTGTATGTCTGCGCCAAACAGCTCTTTACAGAATAATAATCTAGCCTAAAGTTGATGGCATCATAATGTAAGAGTTTGACTTTACTGCATAAGTAACAAATTCTATTCTTCTTTCCCACGATATTTTATGGGAACAAAGACAATTATTTACCAAAAGCAAGAAGTAGAAACTATCTGAGAAAATGGCAGAAGGGCTGACACACAGCAATCTACTTTGAGAGACAAACCTCTGCCAGAGGAGACTGGAAAGTTAGTAGATTTTTTGCCTGAGTTCATTCACCCATCCTTGCAGCCCAAGTGGTAGAAGGTTGCAGCCTCACCAGGCTGGCTTAAAGGGCCAGGGCATGGAGTTTGGGACTATAAAGTCAGCCAGTAAATTTGAGGAAGAGCTGCAGTGGCACGAACCCCAACATTTGTTTATAAAATTCATCCCAAACCCTTGGTTCATCT